>NC_140624.1:50684059-51301559 GCF_057382275.1 Copadichromis virginalis
ATACCCTGCTCACTGCTTTTAAAACTGTCAGGGTTTTTTTGTTTTTGTTTTTGTTGTACAGCTATAAAGATTAGATAAATTTACATAAACTAGTACATGGCCACGCAGCAGTATTGTTTGCTGTGTTTGTGCAGTTGTTAAGCTAATCACTATGAGAAAAGTCAGAAATAGCAGTGGTACTTCCTGTTTATATAAATAAATAGATAAATATAGGAGTCATTGTGTGCAAAATGGATTTACGTCTGTGTAATTAAGGGACCACATCAACCAGTCGTTGTCTGGTTGTCTAAAAAAACAAGTGTATTTGTTGTACAGTCATCATCCAAACACTGCCCACCCCCATTAAGTGTGTAATAAATTATTGGTATAATAACTGTCATCATGATTGCATAGATGTAGTGATATCTATGGGTAAACCATGAATTCTGTATAGCTATATTTTAGACTTTTCATATAGTCTATAAATACAGTGAATATAGTAAAATGATGTTATACATAGGCAGACAACTATTCTCACTCACATACACACCTGTTGCCAATTTAGAAGCACACATTTACCCAACATGCAAATGCAAAGGTGCAGAGAGAACCCAGGCACTGGGAGAACGTGTAAACAGCACACAGAAAGGCCAGCCAAACACAACACATTCTTGTTATGAGACTATAGTGCTAACCGTCATGCCACTTTGTCATGAAATCAAAATGACACAATGCTTTTGGGTCATTCTTACTATTCGGTGCCATTTGAGTCCTAATGACATAATATGGTATATTTAGTGTAAAACTTGTCTAATGCTTATTTCTAAACCATTTTCTTGTATGTTTAACCCCCCTCTACCATAGAACACATTGATATATACACAGGATAAATACATTAAAAGTAAATTACTTTTATTTTAGCACAAGTCACTAAAGTACTATGTCCCCAGTCATGCTTGCTCGACTTCAGTTACAAATATA
Organism: Copadichromis virginalis; assembly: GCF_057382275.1. NCBI lineage: Eukaryota > Metazoa > Chordata > Actinopteri > Cichliformes > Cichlidae > Copadichromis > Copadichromis virginalis. The sequence continues at coordinate 50,685,020 of NC_140624.1, forward strand.
ACTTAAAAAAAAAAAAAAAAAAATCTAGATATTTCATCATTTCTGGATTGGCTTATTTCTAATGTTCCTCATCAAATGTTCTTTTTTATTATTAATGCATGTTTAATACTTAAAATCTTTAAAAAATGTTGTGTCCCTGAATCAACTGTCACCCCTGTTACTCTGATAAGAATTCCATAGAACACATCACCTGATTATTCTTTTAGTCACATGACACTCCCGGATGTAACATATTTTGGAGGGAAAACTTTCAAGAAGAAGACGAGTAAGTACCACTCTTTAATCAACCCTTTTTTCAATGTTTTAGCAAGATTTTGTAATGTGGCAAAGCATAACACGTCCAACCTGTTACGCTTATTAATAGTGGAAACAATTTTTTTTTTGTAATTTTTATAATATGGCTAATAAACATGTTAAAAATGGTTCTTAGTGGTCACCATGTACTAGCTTGTTGTTCATCATACTAGTAGTAATGGCTAAGTTTAGCATAAAATCTCCCCCCTGTTACCGTCACCCCTGTTATTGCTATGCACTGTAACATGAAATTTCCTTGCAGATTTTAAAAAGGGACATTGTAGCTTTTAGAAAATGTAAATATTACTATAACTGTGTATTCAAAACAGTTATTAATAGAAAATTGAATGTCCTGTAACAGGGTGGACATTTGGCACGTCATGGGTAAAGACTTTGATTTTAAAAAATATTATAATATAATATCCTTAGCTGGACCAATACATTTTTCTTATAGGTTGAAAATCCCTCTTTTAGATGAAATGTTAAAATAATTCAAAATTTTGTATTTTTTGATGAAGAGTGATCACACTGAAATGGCACCGAATAGTAGGAATGACTCTTTTATAAAGTGTTATAGATGCATAATTACTATAAATGCACCATTTTAGCCCTTCGGTAAATGGTTGCCTATATCAGATATAGAAATGAACCTTCAGGGGTTTAACATTTACCTTTTTCCTATTTTGGTTGCTCAAAAATTGGCAATGTAGAAGGATTTACCAGGTAACCAAACAGACAGATTGATACCATGAGGTAAACATTAATGTTAGCATGCTAATGATGCTAGCATGCTTTGATGTTAACCAACATACTTTAACATTTTAGGGTTAACATCTCCTCACTAAACACAAAGCACAGCTAAGCCCTGATACGTGCAGTTATACAGTGATTTAATTAAAGAGCAAGGTGTCGCAAATCTTCTAAGCTTTTTTTTAACTAAATGACATCTCCCAAATGTGAGCTAATGCTTATTTTATTTTTCCGTTTTTTGTTTTTATCAATTTTTTCCTTTATACATACATAGCTCCGACTTACAATAGTACTTTCTAAGTACATTATATTATATACCCTGCAACATTTTCTTATTTTCTTCAGTTTATCCAGATTCCACCCTAAAAACCAAGTCAAGGAGAGGCCTGACCAGAGGGCTGTTTCTGTGAAACGAAACTGGTTCACACAGAGCACATGCCTTAATTGGCCAGCAAGTCAATATCTGTTTGCAGCATGTTGGCATCATTAGCGACTGATAAGATTCTGCACTTCCAGCAAATTCAATTTAACACTATAACTTGGTTTAGTTTGTCACATATCACCTCTAGCTATTTGTCTTGGTGTTTTTTTGTTTTTTCTATTAAATCACATTGCAGTCACACTCCCCACTTTTAAATAGCACAGTGTCCCTGCTCAAATTTGTTTGGGAAGCATTTACATGACTACCCACAGCCAATATAAACTACTTGAGGCCAATTTCCCAAGAGCCTAACAAGATCTAAATTGTCCGGGCTCTCAGGCAGCTTTTCAGCCCATATCAACCTCTCTACAGGGTTTAAATTATTACCTTTTTTTTACTGCAGGTGATCATTATTTGAGAGTATACGTATTAAAAGTCAGTATAAAAGTATTTGCTATTAAAAAGCAAGGTTCCAGAAAGCAGGGCCTTACTCTCCAGCGATTCTGTCTTTTTTTAAACATACAGAAAATCAGTTGCAGCTTTCAAATGTGGTTCTTAACACATGCACACTTCAAAGCCTAAACTCAGACTCAAACCCACAGGGCCTTGTATGTTTTCGAGCCTTACATGCTAGAAGATAATGATTCAACACAACATGAGTGGAGCAGAAACCAATGGAGACGGAGAGGGGGGCGGATTGTGTGTAAAGGATGGAGAAGAATGAGTGATCTGTTCTGTGGAGATACCAGTCGATACATATGAATAATTACTGTGTTTCAGATGCAGAGGGGAGCCAAAGGCTGAGGGAAAAACAGAGCGAGAGGAAGTAAGAGAAGAGGTGTAAAGATAAGATATCAGAGCTGAAAGAACTTGAACAAACCACAGATTTTTCCGGGGATGGAAAAAGGGTGTCACCAAGGATTATACATGAAAATCTCACAAAGATAAAAGGCCCAGAAATTTGGAGAGACAAAGCATCAAAGGATGAGATCACTTTGTCATTCCTTTCTCTTTATCTTGTAGCAACTTGCCTTTTGCAATTTGTGCCATTACTTCATTGCACAGAAGGGTTAACGATCTCAGAAAAACCCACTGGGGGCTTTGAGTGAGCACGAAAATAAAGTTGAGAAGTTGGAAGAAGATTATAAGTGTATGAAATAATATCCAAATCTCTCATGAGTTTGAAAGCTCTCCAATATTCATTATGAAGAGATCTGATGCCTTTAATACAGATCTATTTTGAAAAAACCATTATTAACTTTGGTAGGTGTCTTGCCTAAGGGCCTCAGTCAGAGAGTGATCATGAGTCTACATTTTTTATAGTTTGCACTTACCCCTTTATTACATGCGTGGACTGCTGATTCCCCTGCTCGCCATAAAGAACAAGCATCCAGAGAGGTTATGCATGCCACCCCCTGCTCTGTAAACAGAAGACAGCCAAACATGAAGTATGAGTCGTTTAAAATTTATTGCACGTAAAAAAATCATAATTTGAAAAGAAAAAAAAAAGCAGCTACTGGCATTGCTGAATACAGAAAACACTTGAGAGATGTTGAGTAAGTGGAAGTTGACTTTTTTATTTATATTTTTATGTATGTATTAGGTGGAAACTACAGTTGTACCAGTGAGTCTGTGAGGCTGGCCTAAATGCTAAATGCTCACATATTAATATTTAGCAGGTGCAATTCCACATCTTTATTTTTGCTAATATTAGTAAATCAGCACTAAGGACAATTTATAGCTAATCAAATATAGCTTGTTTTGATCAAACAAATATCTGTTATTACAGAAACTGGATTGGAGGGTGGCGAGGTTTTGCAGATGCATATGATGGTAACTTTTGGGACGTACAACAATCGTGACAGTGTAGAGTGACTCGCCTGCAGCCAATTGGCAAACGTTGGAAAAAAATGCATATTACTAAGAATATGTATTTCCTACAAATATGCACATATTCTTTTTTGCCTTTTATTAACTCGTTGACCAAGACTTCCTAGCAACTGCTTTGGTAGCTAGCAGATTGTGTCCCGTAGTTTGCATGAAAGGCGCCAACTTGTCCGGAAACACTTGGCTACTATCCAAGCTGGAGTGAAACTGTGAAAAGTGCGACTCAAACTGGAAACCCACAGGAGACCGTATTCCTTCAAAGTAAAACTTGTGCCTCTTGAAACATGTTAGCACAGCTTTTGCTTTTAAGGATGTTTTCCATGTCCGGTTTGTGTCAAGTTTTGCCACTGCACGGCTAGTAGTTAGAATTAGTTTGCAGACAGGTCAACATCTTCTATGTAAACTACTATCGACTGAGGCTTTTAATGCAGGGGACAGATGTAATCTAGCAGCATCCAACAACCAATATGTCAAACAACTCTTTCATGGTATCACGCTAACAGCGTCACAGCTAACAGATTGACTAGCACTAGCTATTTATTTTGATTAGGCTGTTTATTTGTCAGCCTGATGTGATATTAAATAGGGTGCCAACTTTGGTTAGTCATTAAAAAAATAAAATCCTGGATTCTAATCCAGTCTGTGTATTCTCTTTATGGATTCCTTCTGATTACTCTGGCTTCCTCCCATAGTCCAAAGAAATGGGGTTACACTTTGGCAAATCATTCAGACATATACCGCATGACTAAATTGCAAGCTTGCTTCTGTGATATCTTCAAGAAGTGTTGAAAATGAAGAGAAATGTGTATATGGCCTCATATTAGATGCACCATATTTGCAGTCAGTCCTCCCCTCCCTGTCCTGACTGAGCAGAACTAACAGGATCAGACCTGCTGCTTAGACACAACAGGGAAGCTCTTTACAGATTCACTCAATCTGACACAATTTCAACAATTTCACTCCTACTAAGTACCATTAGGTACCATCACGCCTACAGTAAACAAATTGACTATTTTAGATCATAAAAGTGTGTGTGTTGGGAGGAGGAGGCTGATGCCTGTGGGTAGGAAGGGAGAAAAAGAGCAGATATAAAAAGTAATTTAGAAAACAAGGATTTATTTCTGGATTAAGTTGACACACAAATGTGGGGTCTATGCTCATATTTCTGGACTTGCAGTCATGAGACACAAATACACATAAATGTGTGGAAGCATTATTCAGAGAGGAAAATCACTTGAAGCAAAGCTTAGATTCTGTATTAAGAGCGACGTAGCAGGCAGCGACTGCTTTGCAAGCCTAGAAAACCGCTTTATAGTCAGCGTCATCTTTTCCTATTCGAGCCAGGAAGCATTTTAGCAGTGGTATGTTAAGTAATGGCACTCATTCAATATACAAACTCTTGATGTCTAATATTAAATAAAATATGCATGACAAGATTTTTATAAAACACGCACACACACTTACTTAGCCAGTAAAAGTGTATCCCTGGATGAACTGTTATTAAAATGAACCAAAGAACAAGCCATGAAAATCCCAACTGATTAAAAGAAGATAATGAACAGCAAAATGCCTTGAAAATAAACCGCTTACTCCAGTATCAAATTACAAGACAATAACGTTGATTATATTACAAATAAATTAACTCAAGTTCCCTGTTGAAGGGCCCTCACAGGCTGCCTCATCCAAGCTTTTTGTCAGTCACTCCAGAAAAGGAAATGCAATCAAGTCAGTTATCCCCCCTGCCCACAAACATACCTCTACCATGTGCTTGATTGTGGAAATATTTTCAAAAGCACCACCCACTCGCGGACCAGAAGGAACACTTATACCGCATGCCTATAGGATTGAGCAAGAGACAAACTCCTGGAAACAAGTGGAGACGGTAGCATTTTGTTCCTGAATAATATTAGTAATCAGGATATTCTGACTAAGCTAAATGTCTCTGTAAAAATTAAACACACTAAGCAGCTAGATTAGCATAAAGACTGGAAACAAGGGCGAGGCAGCCTGGCTCTGTCCAAAAGTAAAAGTTTTTTTAGGCGTATTTTAAGCTGCTCCTTAATCTCCCAAGGGATGGATCCGCATGTTTGATTTGGCACAGATTTTCCAGATGCAGCGCTCCCGTTTTCATCTGGGCTTGGGACCAGCAGTAGAAGTGAACTAGCTTGTGGCCCACTAATGCTGGGTTTGTGTCTCCTTCCAGTCAAGGGACCTTTCACATGTACAACCAAAGTGTCAACCACTACACCAATGGACCAATCTGACATCTAAAATCAGTTTTAAAGAAATAGTCGGGCATCTGACATCTTCTTGGTAGCAGGTATGTAGTTAGTGGTACCACTAACTTTACAAGTCCTCACAGTAGTTTAGCTTAGTTTGGCATAAATACTGGAAACTGGGGAAAACGTCTAGCTCCACATCTCTGTCCAAACGTCCTTAAAAATGGTATCTATAATGTTCACGCCTTCTATATTGTTTGTTCATTCTGAAATGATGATCCCAGTTTTTGTTTCATTCTTTTAAAATCTTCAATGCGAAAATGACTTTAGTTGTTCTCAGTGGATTTCCTAGCAAACAGGGATAAACTACAGCTTTAAAACTAAAGACACGAAACAAAGAGCAGAAGGACGTCCGGCAACTTCACATAAATTCTCGACGTTACTGTGCGTTCTGGTTTGTTTGCGAGAAATCATGATGTATTTGCAGACTGAGCCGATGGGAAGCTCGTCTCCCATTAAAGTAAAGCCTGAATCAACATGTGAATAAAGCTCCTGTTGCGTTAACATTGTTTAAGACAAACAGAGCTATTGTTCTCCGTCTCTGCCATCTGTGGACCGTTTAGTGCCAGCGGGTGGGTCCGCGGGGACTCTTGTGTGTAGACGGTGAAACAGACTGACTCGGCTTGAGTTTATAGACTTGAGATGTAGATGTGGAGGCCAGGCTCCGTGCACTGACAGCACAGAGCGGGCAAGTTAGCGCAGACATCCAGATATTTCTACCTGTATATGAACATTTCGCAGATTTTCTAAAGTTAAGACAGTTCAGGGATGTGAAAGCTTTTTTTTTTTTTGTCTGTGTCTTTAAATGACAGGCAGAAGTGGTTTTTCAGACTATATAAAATAGTCTCATTACTGGTGTCATGTTTTTGTTTCTTTTGAATTTAGAGCCACTGGGGACCAGAGGGTTTCATGTCTTATTTATGGGGGAGGTTGAACGGAAGGGAGCGAGACAAAAGCTTTACACAGCAATATACATGAATCAATTTCACACACTGAACATTGTTGCAAACGTGACACACTCGCACAGCGGGGATTTAGAAATGTGGGGAGTATGATTCAAACCACCTCAGGCCAAATGTTTCTTCTGGTCATCCAGATTTTCCTTGACAGAGCGTGTTTCCCAGCATCGCATGGATGAAGGAGGGTGATGGATGCAGTTTGTCCTGCTTCACACTGAGATATGCGAACTGTTTTTTTTTCCCTTTCTTATTCATCCTTTATTCAAAGCCCATGCAGTTGTGTGTGTGTTTTTGTCTGAGTCTGTGAATGCGCATACATGAGGAACGGATTAGTCACAAACAGTGTAAATTGTTATGCTTAAAGAAAAGCCGCAGCTGTGTACATCTGGATCCAGCTGTTTCTCTTCACTCGTGCTTCAGCCTTGAACAACTCAGTGGCCAGTGACAGAACCAGCTGAGTTTCCCATGAAGCGGAGTAAAAAGAGTGGGAATTTGAGCTGATGTGCACTTTTGTGCGTCATCATGTTTAATCTCTGGGTGGAACGTTCAAAAAGCAGAAATCAGAGGATTAGAAATTCTAAAGTTGGTTAAGCTGAATTGTGGCGCATGGCCCTTCAGCGAGATGAGCTCTCAAGATTTGTGAAAAATGTGGGAGCTGCGCTATATTTCCGTGTTAAAGTGGCTGCATATCAAACAGTCAAATCACCATTACCAAAGTTCATTACCACCAAGTAAGATTTAAACACAATTCAGCTAAGTAGAAATCATAAATTAGAAACACAGTTGCAGCACAGTAATGTTTTGTGAGGGGAAATTAAAGTGTGCTAGAAAAATTACTCAATCAACAGCAGAGCCCTACAGCTAGAATTTATTCAGCAGCATAAATACGGCAATTAATGCTTAATATGTGGTATGTAGATAAAACGGAGTCATATATGGAGCACAGAATCTGCAAACATAGGAAAGATCTGCCATATGTTAAATAATAATGTATAGAAAATGTCTGACACCACTGCAGTGGTAGTAGTGCAGCCTCACCTCATAGCAAGTAGCTCCTGTCTTTGAATCCACTGGCCGGCTGTGGCCTTTCTGTTCTCCTGCACCTTTCACGGGTTTGCATTGGGTACTCCGGCTTCCCCTCATTGTGCAAAGACATGCATGTTGGGATAACTGGTGATTTTAAATTGGCTGCAGGTGTGAAAGATTTTATGTCTCTATATGTTAGCCTGCATTAGACCGGTGACCGGACCTGAACCAGAGAAGCGATTAAGAGAACGGATACAAAAGATGGCCTTCAAATTATGCCGCAAGAACAGTTTCATTTCGATATAAGGGGAAAGCATTTGGAAGAATTGAACATGACTTATTGAGATGTGGGATTTAATTAAGCTGTTTAGTGATTAGACTCCGATGACCCATCGTGGGAGAACGGATTGTCAGAGGTGATAGGAATAATGACAGGACCCACCCGAATTTAGACACTAGTGGTGAAGATGAAGATGGAGGCTTGGATGGAGCTCTGTTACCGGGGTGAGGCAGTGATGGGGAGGAAGCGGGTTGCATGAATGATGCGATGATGTCAGCACTGAGTTTGATGGCGTGGGAAAGTGAAAGTGACTTGAAGAATAGACTCGCAGCCCAACATCCAGGCAAGCAGGCAGATGAGTGATTACAGATGCTCATAAACTACATTTGTTCAGATGAAATTATTAAAAACTGTATTTATTTGAGTGCAATCAATAAGAGAAGTAAGTTCTGCTTCTGTAGTGGGTAAATTGTGGCATGAGGATAACTGGGGACAAAATGTGAAGCAAGCAAAGTTGAGTGAATATGATTTTTGTAGGCTCTTCTTCTTTGTGTCGGTGCCTCCGTCTACAGAACATACATTATAGCAGGTCTCACTACCATCTTGTAAATCTTGCTGCTTTCCTTCTGTTGCAAATCACTCCTGACATTCATGTCTGCCCACTCCACCCTGCCTGCACTTTCTTCTTAACCTCTCTTAATGAGTCTGCTGCTTTAGATTGATATGATTTTTGTAGGCAAAATAAACAACAGTGCTTGCAGATAACACCATGCTGTTTGTTATTTCACTGGAATTCAACTTTCTTTCCTATTAATTCATTAAATTGTGAGGCTTTTTTTTCTAGCTTCTAAAGTGCTTCTAAAGTTGGCTAAATTACCCAAACTACTTCTCTTCGCCTTTCTAAAGGGAAGCAAATTTTAAGAACTACACGCTGATGCAGCTGGACGAGGAGTTCTCTCGGGGGCGGGGTCTGGACATCGGCGCCCGAGCTTGGAAGGGAGGCAACGTGTTACTTTTCTTCTGCGACGTGGACATCTACTTCACCGCCGACTTCCTCAACACCTGCCGACTCAACGCACAGCCTGGTGAGATGACTGCTGTAAACTCCCATGAGACATGCGGCATGCAAAACACTTTAATGACAAGACAAAATGCCAACTCTGGGTATTTGTAACAACCCTGGTGACAGATTTTTATAATTGGATTTTCAGTTATCTCAGGCTGAGTTGAGTGGGCCTGTTAAGTTTTCTTCTTATTTTCTATTGTGTAGTAGTAATGCACACATTCCCATCAGATTACAGCTGCTTCATCTAACAGTTCTTTTTTTCTGCATCTCAGGTAAAAAGGTCTTCTACCCGGTGTTATTCAGCCAGTACAACCCCAGTGTGATCTATGGAAGTCCCGATCGTATCCCAGCAGTAGAACAACAGCTGGTAACACACACACACACACACACATACCTTCTTTTCATCCCTTTTCCAAACCCTGCCACGCACTTGTGGAAAATACCACACTCAGCGTGGCGCTGCATTGCAGAACAGTTTAAAAACACTTCACCTCTCCAGTTGCTATAAGTGGACAAATCCTGTGTGTTGGACTAGTATTTCTTTCCACACGCTGTTTAACGCTCGCTTATTTCCTCCTGTAGGTGATCAAGAAAGACACGGGCTTCTGGAGGGATTTCGGTTTCGGCATGACCTGCCAGTACAGGTCCGACTTCCTCAACATCGGTAAATATGACGGTTATTTACAATCCTGACACGGGCATCGTGCCCATCGGCGCATCTTTGCAGCGAGGAATTGGTAAACAGTTGCTCCTGGGGGCTGATTATCAGTGTGCAGGTGTTACGTAACGCAGGGCGAAAATGGTCCTCTGAAAATGTGCACTTTGCCACTCTTAACGGCGCCACCGCTTAATGGATGTAAAAAAAAAAAACCCTCACGGCCCAAATGGTTCAGTATCGCATTACTTTTCTTAACAGGGAGGAGATTTTATTATATCACTCTGCGTGAAACAGCTCTGAGCTGCAGCAGCATATATTAGCATATCTCATCGCCCCGTGTCCTCTCCATCTGTATATCTGGCAAGGAATATTGGCTCTGTAGATAGATTTACATCAATTTAGTTTGCCTCCAAAGTGAAATCAATTAGAGGCTACTGTGGAACTCTGAGTGCTTTATTGTTTAGGGCCCACACACATGCACACACATTCATGCAAATGTCCTCACTTAACTATGCCAAATTGTAAAACACAGCTCCAAGGCCAGGAGTGTTGTAAAAGGATAGTTTGGCATTATGGGGAAATAGTAATGTTAACTCACTTTATGTTCCAAGTTGTATTCCACTTCATGTATTTATTTATGAGCGCGTATCGATCCCAGAGCTGAAAACTAAAATGGGATCTAAAGAAAAAAACACAGAAGACATTAGAAACAGAATGAACAGCTAGCCTGGCTCTGCTGAGAGATGATTAACTAACACAATATAAAGATAAATATGCAGTAAAAAAAAAAAAAAGTTTAAAAGAGTTTAATTGATGCATGGCAAGTTGGCAGATTATTTTACATAAACAGAGGCCAGCTGTTTAATCGTTCAGCGGTGGAGCCAGGCAGTTTTTAGAGGAGGGGCAAGGATGAGACCTTTAGTCACATTATGGTGGTGCAGAAATCGATGTTTGTCGCATCATTATTGTCATTATAAGGATGTAAATACACTCATTAGCCATGTTATTAGGCACTCCTTGTTAGTATCAGGTTGGGCACCCTTTTTTCCATCTGAACTGCCTTTCTTCTTCCTGGCACAGATTCAAGAAGGTGCTGGAAACATTCCTCAGAGATTTTGGTCCGTGTTGACATGATAGCATCACACAAAAGTCTGCACATCCATGATGGGAATCTCCCATTCTGTCACGTCCTGAAAGTTGTTGACTGGATGGAGATCAAGTGACTGTGGAGGCACCGAACTGAATGTCACGTTAATGAAACCAGTCCAACCACACGCATCAAGGCAAAGCGTGTAACAGACACGCTGGTCCGCCGTGTCCATTTCCCCCTTTGGATCTCTAAAACGTAAATGTACATTAGGGCTGCCACAAACGATTATTTTGATAGTCGACTAGTCACCGATTATTTTTGCGATTAGTCGACTAATCAGATCATCATCCATTGAACGTAAAAGTACAGCTTATTGCACCAGCAGCATCTGCTCTTATATAACTATCATTAGCTTACAGCTTAAGTGTTTAAGGTCTGTGCTAACTAAAAATAAAGACAAGATGATAGTTAATTGAATTCTAATTAAATGTGCAGAAGCCAAACAATAACATTTTTAAGTTATCTAAGTGACTTGTATATGTTTAACCTGAGTAGGGCGGTGGGTTTGAAAACGATCTGCCGGGAGTCCGGTGCTCTCATGGCCCCCGGCTAGCTATCGAGCTAGTGGGTAACAGACGCCTCCGAAAACGTCGGAGCGCTTTTGAAAATATGTGGTGTCTTGATAAACTGAGCAGATATTTGAGGTTTACACAGCTACATTCTCGCCTGAAAATATGTTAAACGTTTATTTTGTGACCCAGAAAGAATAATAAGAGTAATATTAAAACTAACTAGCTGCCGCCATTGTTGACAACTGCGCTGGGCCGCTCTATGAATTCTGGGACACAGTTTCTTCTTCTTCGGGGTTTAACGGCAGCTGGCATCCTTGTACATGCAGTGCTGCCATCTTCTGTTTCAGTCCGTTATTACACTCTTAAATCCTGCTACTTATTCCTGCTTTTGGGATCTTACAAAGCTTCAAATGACGCGTCGACTATTAAATCAGTCGTCGACGATTTTGATAGTCGACGTAATCGTGACTAGTCGACTAATCGTGGCAGCCCTAATGTACATGCATGCAGAAGTTGCAGTGATCTGCAGTAACAGCAGAGGGAGAACTACCGGTAAATCTCTTAGGAAAAGAAGGAATGCATGTAACGTCTTTGTAGACTGATAAAGTTTTATTTCCAATTTCATTCGTTTAAAAAACAGCTTTAATCCAAAGAGCATGAGATGGGTGGAAAGAGGATTTCCATCTGGGTAAACAACAACAACAACAAACTGAGAAAAACAATTACATCCTAATTATTTCCACTCAGCTGTAAAGTGGGTGAGAGAAACAAATAATGTGGTAAGTGGGTCTGCTTCTGTGTTTGTGTCACAGATTTCTAAAGGAATCTTTAAAATGAGACGGGGAACAACGAAACACGTGCGAGAGCTAAACACGATTAGCGTCCACAGTTTCCTTTCTCACCGAACTCTTGATGTGAAATGAAATTATGTGTCTCCCCAAACGTATTTCTTTATAAAAGCATAATTTAGTGGTTCATGTTTGCACTCTTTGTTTCATCATAAGGATGTCCTTTTGTTTTTTTTAGGCCACGAGTGCACATTCAGAAACAAGCACAATGCATCCATTTGTGCAAATGTTGTGTCTTATCTGTGTTTGCCCCTGCAGCTTGAATTTAAAACAAAAAAATGCAAAATAACAAAATAAGGCAGACAGGGAGAGACGGCATAAACAAAATAAAACTGCAGGGAGGTACAAAGTGCAACTGAAAGCAGGCACGAGGAGTTCTGGCGTCTAATGTGACAGGTTTAAGATCGCCTGGTCACAAAGTCCAAATGTCTTTTCTGTCCCCACAAGAAACAACAAAACAAGGCCGTGGTTATGATCACACACCACAAACTCTAATCAGATTTCATAATCAGCATCCAAAAACTCTGGAACTAAAAAAATGTTTAGAAAATTGTAAAAATAAAATAAAATTTTTTTAAAAATGCGGAAAGTTTCCTATCGCACGCTCTCCTTCTGTTCTGCCCAGGAGGTTTTGACATCGACATCAAAGGCTGGGGCGGCGAAGATGTTCACCTCTACAGGAAGTACCTCCACAGCAACCTTCTGGTGGTTCGAGCGCCGTCGCGAGGCTTGTTCCACCTGTGGCACGAGAAGCACTGCGCCGACGAGCTCCCGCCCGACCAGTACCGCATGTGCATGCAGTCCAAGGCCATGAACGAGGCCTCGCACGGCCAGCTGGGGATGCTCTTCTTCAGGCACGAGATTGAAGATCACCTCCGCAAGCAGAAACTGCAGCAAAACTCGAACGCTAAGAAGACTTGAATGCTGGAGTCAGCGGCTGAATTACGGTGGCTCTCTGTGCAATCGGAGCTGGTGAACCCAGCTGATCTGAACTTTATGCTTTAAGCGGATTGCTGTGAAATGCTCCTGTTTGCTGTCTTGCTGAGAACTATTGAGATGGTCTACCCGGGAAAATCCCTCCCTGTCTTGTTGGGTTAAGTTTTTTTTGTTCATCTTTTGGTTGGGTCTGTCTAGTTCTCTTTTACCTGCATTTCCAGTCTTTGCACTAGGCTAATGCAGGCTTAAGTCTGTCTTGTCATCTAACTCACACCTAGAAAACAAACACGTGGTTACCAAAATCTAAAGCTTCTCCTTTTAATGACAAGATGTGAGGACTTTGTTTTTAAGGACTCAACATAACAGAAACTGTTTTGTCTGCGCATCTTCACTGTTGAAGTGGAGAGTCGGACACTTCCTGCAGCATCCATCTGTACTGTAAGGTGCTTTTCAGCGCTCTCCAGAAGAAAACGTGGAGCCTAAAATTTTGAGCTTTAAGTTGACTGTGAACTGCGTGCCTTCTGTGAATAACTCCTGAACACTGTCTGCTCTGGATGGTCAGTAAAACTAAGTGATCCTTCCTGCAGGTTTTATATAAATTGGGGAACACTGCCACCTAGTGGGCGGGGGTTGAATAACGTGCTTGTGAACAATTAAGGACTTTTATAAAGCCTTAAATGGTCTTGTAGGTTGTTTTTAATATATACATATAAATTATTGTTTATTGGTCTTCTTTGTTTTATTAATATTTTTAATTTTTGTAAATGCTACAAGCTTCAGGCAGTGTTTGGTGTAGGCGTTTCACTTTTGTAGTGAAGTGAGAGTATAACATGAATCACTTAATTTCTGGGTGTTTCCCAAAAAGTGTGGCATATACAGATGGGTTAGAAATGACAGGAAAACCCAACACAAAGTTATGAATCTTAGTAAGTTAATTGACTGCCAGTTGTCAGGTGTCTGTCTGTCTCACACATTGGTCCAAAATATGTGTTTGAGCAGGCTGAGATTTGGAGACTTTGAACCCTCGTGTCCTGTAGACGGGGATTGTAATCACATCTGGATAGACATGTTTCATTAAGCGATTGAAGGTGGTGCGCTGGCTTGCAGCAAGATTTCCCTCTAAGTAGGGATGAGTGGACCATTAGGCGTGAGGTTGAAATGCCCGTCACAACATAAAATCACTAAATCCCCTCGCTGTGGGGTTCTAGCATTCAGGCCTGTACCGGTTTTTGATGCCAGACATGAGAATGGGATCAAGGATGACTCATCCGGCCATGGCACTTATTTCCACGTTTCTGACAAATAGTGCTTTAGTGGGTTTGTCCACAAAAAGTTCAGCTGTGCATTCATTTTGATACAAACCACAGCAGCATCTCTGTCTGTGTAGCTGATGATGGATTGTTATGCTGATGTCGTCAGATCGCTGACACTCTGCCACCTGAGGAAGAGTCGCTCCGTTTGTCTTGCACACATCAAATATGCGCCATCAGTTGTTGTTTTTAAACCTACCCACTGATTTGTTTTCCCACTCTGCTAAATGCAGATGTCACTTTAGTCACTGTTCCCTGTGAAACACCAGCGAGTCGAGCAGTCTCGGCGACCAAAGCTTCCTTTCTTCTTCATGCAAAAGCGAAATCAACTGGACCTGCCCACCATCTTTTAATTTGTAACCCATCTTTACATATTTATGCCCACAGTGTGACTAAAGATCACTTCCTTTTTAAATATTTAAATTAAGATAGACGTGAACATGTAGGCTACTTTGTGTTTTCATTTACTTAATTTGCGGCCACATAAATTAATGTGATAAAATGTAAATGTAAATTATTGACGATGACTCAGAAAGTCAGAACGGGACTTTTAATCTTAAGGTTTTTATTCCACGTGACTCAAATGTGACAAAGATATGAAAACTTGCCAGTGCAATACTAAAGAAGAAATGTGACATTACACATGTTTGAGTGTAGTCACAGAGATACACAGAGATACCTGACTTGTCTTTTGTGTTTTATTTTACACAAAATCACATTCTTCTGTGTGAAAGTCATTCAGATGATCCTTTTATATTTGATTCTTTTATGTTCAAGATATTTCTTTCACTCCATGTAAATGAGCTAAATAAACATTTGTTTATACTTTATGACTTTGCTTATGTCATATTCTGTAGTTATCAAATCCAGTATACCTATAAGATGGTTTGCATTACAGAAAATATTCTTTTTTTCTACTTTCAACCGTATTTTGACACGTGTAATAACACAGACATGTTCATCTCTGTTTAGTTCTTTCTTATGTGTTAACTCTTGATCCAAAATGTCCAGTACAAATACATTTTTAAAAAGTAAAAACAAAAATGTTAAACAGAGAATATATTATTACAGGATAATACCAAATAATGCTATTTATGTTTTTTTTTTTTGTTTAGTTTGCTTATTTTCACAATAAATGTCATCTAAGTTTTTACGTTTTTTCTGTTATTTGATCATTTTTGCAGCGTCTGTTTTTCTTTCATTACACTGCTTTTTTTCTAAATGTTTTATGTCAATAAAGACATCAAGGCAGAGCCAGTCGTATGTTCTTTAAAGGTTAAATAAAGTCCTCTTCGCCATATTGATTAAAGCAGTGTTTCTCAACCAATGTGCAAGATTATCTGGTTTCATCATGCTAGGCCAACAAACCATTTGGGGGTTTTTTTTGTTTTTTTTTTTAAAGGGGGCATTTGCATCACAGAAGAGCCAATGATGGTTCTGATATCTGGGAAAAAAATAAAAATAAATTATATATATATATATATATATATATATATTAGGGGTGCAACGATACACACAAAAAAATGTTCATGCCTTTTTAATTTGTCATTTATTAAAATTATAAATATATATTTTAACTCAAAAGTACAGTTTTTAAATTTAACCCTAACCCTTGTGCGTGTTTTTTATTTTGACAGCGAATGCGCACCTGCGGACCACTTATGTGCATCCCTGGTTATTTAGCTCATCATATTGCAGCCACAGAAATTCTTTTGTCCATGAAACCATAAAGCTGCACTTTCTTTTTGCCTTATAGTCTGATTTGTCATAACTTTTCCGTTTTGTGGTAAGCTTTTCTTTGGCTGTCACTTCTTCACCCTGACCTGTCTTATTTGGCTCAGCAGAACTGAAATATATATCCTGCTGCTTTTACACACGCATTCACATAACGCTCAGCGATTCTCTGGGCGATCAACCTCTTACATGTTTAAGCTGCGGGAGATTTCACTTGTCATGTTTGCGTAGTAAGCTAACAATTAATAAGACGATGTCAGAGGAATTGGTGCACAAATTATCATCACTCACCAATCAGTACTGTCGCTCTCTATACACAGTTCGCGCGATTGCAAAGTGAAAGCAAAAAAACAAGCGCAAATATGTCACATATTGACAGTGGCTCACCGATGCCAATGACATAATTACCCAGCTACATTTCTGAAAGAATGCAAAAGCATTGACATATATTTTTCCTTCCTACAATAGCCCGACGGGCAGGGCAGAGATAGATTTTGGTAGCCCGACTGGAAAAATCGCTAGCCCCAGGACGTGGGGCTAGCGATATTGCGAGCCCTGTATCTGATTGAGGAATCACTCATCTTTGGAAAAGAGAGTTTATTACAGAGAAATGGCTCTTTCCAAAATAAAAGCTATACTATCTGCTTCTTCTGGGCTATATTCTCAGCAGCATATTAAACATATCAGGTCCCCATAAGGAGAATCATTGTAGCATGCGTGCTTGTTGTTTTTGTCTTTGCACTAGGATGATGTCGGCGTAAATGTGCAGTCATATTCGTTGTGTTCCCACTAGCGCTTTCAGGTTAATCTCGTTGAAATGACCTTAACGCCACAACAAGGCAAATCTCCGTTAACGAGCTACCGCTGATCCCCCGTGCATGGGGCTAGACGGCCAACACGTTAACGAGCTAACTGCGCTAACACACTAGTTCCCACCCATGTAATTGAGCATTGCATGGCACATCCAACATACTGTTTTACTTTAGTCCATGACTCGCTTACCTTCAGGGTCATACGTCACATGAAAACCAAAATAATTCCAAACGCCAGATCTGAATGAGGGTGGGGGAGGTCCATGTTGCAAGGAGAGCTTAACTTCTGTCTTGCTAGCTTGCCCTGCGCTCTTCCTTCTGACTATGCTGTCTGTGTTGAGCGCTCAGTGGATCTGCGCTCGACAGTGCAGCCTAGGAGGAGTAGTCGAACGCAGATTCACTGAGCGCTCCACACAGACAGCATCGTCAGAAGGAAAATTGATCAAATAAATTACAAATGTTGTATTGTTCATACATATGCGTACCGAACCGAAAGCACTGTATCGAACGGTTCAATATCGATACGAATAGGGGTGCAACGATATTCATATCGATATTGAACCGTTCGGTTTGAACCGCAGATCCACTGAGCGCTCAACACAGACAGCATAGTCAGAAGGAAGAGCGCAGGGCAAGCTAGCAAGACAGAAGTTAAGCTCTCCTTGCAACAAGCAAATTGAACCTCATTCAGATCTGGCGTTTGGAATTATTTTGGTTTTCATGTGACGTATGACCCTGAAGGTAAGCGAGTCATGGACTAAAGTAAAACAGTATGTTGGATGTGCCATGCAATGCTCAATTACATTGGTGTGAACTAGTGTGTTAGCGCAGTTAGCTCGTTAAGGTGTTGGCCGTCTAGCCCCCATGCACGGAGATTTGCCGTGTTGTGGCGTTAAGGTCATTTCAACGAGATTAACCTGAAAGCACTATTGGGAACACAACGAATATGACTGCACATTTACGCCGACATCATCCTAGTGCAAAGACAAAAACAACAAGCATGCTACTAACTTTAGCCGAGTCATTTAGACAGCTGTTAGCACATGATTCTCCTTATGCTGCTGAGAATGTAGCCCAGAAGAAGCGGATAGTATAGCTTTTATTTTGGAAAGAGCCATTTCTCTGTAATAAACTCTCTTTTCCAAAGATGATGTGATTCCTCAATAAGATACAGGGCTCGCAATATCGCTAGCCCAACGTCCTGGGGCTAGCGATTTTTCCAGTCGGGCTACCAAAATCTATCTCTGCCCTGCCCGTCGGGCTATTGTAGGAAAAATATATGTCAATGCTTTTGCATTCTTTCGGAAATGTAGCTGGGTAATTATGTCATTGGCATCGGTGAGCCACTGTCAATATGTGACATATTGAAGTCGCGTTTGAATTTGCGCTTGTTTTTTGCTTTCACTTTGCAATCGTGTGAACTGTGTATAGAGAGCGACAGCACTGATCTGTGAGTGATGATAATTTGTGCACCAATTCCTCTGACATCGTCTTATTAATCGTTAGCTTACTATGCAAACATGACAAGTGAAATCTCCCGCAGCAAGCTTAAACATGTGAGAGGTTGATCGCGCAGAGAATCGCTGAGCTTATGTGAGTGCGCGTGTAAAAGCAGCAGGATTTATATTTTAGTTCTGCTGAGCCAAATAAGACAGGTCAGGGTGAAGAAGTGACAGCCAAAGAAAAGCTTACCACAAAACGGAGAAGTTATGACAAATCAGACTATAAGGCAAAAAGAAAGTGCAGCTTTATGGTTTCATGGACAAAAGAATCTCTGTGGCTGCAATATGACGAGCTAAATAACCAGGGCTGCACATAAGTGGTCCGCAGGTGCGCATTCGCTGTCAAAATAAAAAACACGCACAAGGGTTAGGGTTAAATTTAAAAACTGTACTTTTGAGTTAAAATATATATTTATAATTTTAATAAATGACAAATTAAAAATGCATGAACATTTTTTTGTATCGAAAAAATATCGAACCGTGACACCAAAGTATCGAACCGAACCGAACCGTGAATTTTGTGTATCGTTGCACCCCTAATATATATATATATATATATATATATATATAAATATATATATATATACATACTAGGGGAGGCAAACATGTTAATACAGTGTGTTAACATGTTTAATACAGTGATTTCACTTCTTTACAGTGGGGGAAAAGAAGTGAAATCTAAGTCTTTAAGTTATCGGTCCTTTAAGACTATATATCTGTTTATTTCTCGTGCATTAACAAGTAAGCAAAATAGTGATGGCTGTTGAAGTAAACTTTTAAAAATTAGCATATCCTCTTCTTTTTAACTTTCTAACCTCTCTTTAACTTTGTCTCCAAACTGATCAAACTGAGACCTGAAATGTGACTCACTTGGATTTGAGATTTGTTCACTGATGAATATGTGATCGGGGACATCATGAGCGTGTAATACATCAGGTATGCAAACTGAATTTATAAGGTTTTAGGAACTAGAGCTGTTGCAAATGGCTGTGCTGAAGTTAGTGTTTCCTCTTTTAACTTTAACTCCTTCATGGTTTTAACTTTAACTCCTTCATGGACATTGGACATGCAATGTTTTGTTTAGAGGGCTATATAACCAATGTCAGTCAATTTTTTGTGTTTAAATATCTGCAGATAAATCAGGGTGATCACGGGACTGAAAACATTGGAATGTGAATCCATGCTAAAGAAGTGCGCACGTTCAACCACCGGACCCTAGAGGGCGATATTGATACAGCGGTTCAATGAAAAATGTTTATTTATTTGTGAAATTAAAATGCAAAAGGCAGTTTCTAAAAGGACAGCACGCATTAAACTTTTGTTTTTGTTAGACATTAGCTATAATTATGTACATACAAATTATAAGCCATAGCCTAAAAAAGCCGTTCTCCACATCTTTTAAGATGCAATAAAATATCCAAACAATCAGGCCTAATATTAGTTTAATACATGTATTTAGACATTCAGGGTCCCCAGAGGCACATCTTCATAATTCTACTAATTTTCTCAGCGGAAAAAAAGTTAATAATTGCCTTGTAATTGTAAAAACCTTTTTTTTTTCAACAATCTACCGATATTACTTGAACGCACCATTTTAAAGCTTCATATTTCCCCCAGCTTCACGCGGGTACGTGAAGGCAGCAGCGGGCCTTGCGTAGCTGCGATCTCCTCGGGTCTTCTCGGGTCCGCCACAGCCTCGTGTTTCATTGGATACACACAGCGACACGCGGGACAGCTGCGAGCCGAGACTCGCTGTTTGTTTTTATCACGAAGCTTTTTTTTTTATTTATTCCAAATCGGCTGTAAATCCATCATGAAGCATATGCGGAGTCATCGGCTGCGCTGCAGTTCACCACCACCGCCCCCACCCAACTACAACAACATCAACAAACACAGCAGCGGGGCCGGTCTGTGAGCCACACTCGCTTCTTTTGATATGCAGCTGCTCTCCTGTGTCCGGGGTGGTCTTTGTGTTTATTTGGAGGGCATCGGCTTTTATTGTGCTTTTTAAACAGCTCGCTGCTGCCTTCCTTTGGCTCTCATTCAATCGGAAGGAGCACAGCAGCAGCTACGTCCTGAGGAGGAGCGTCCCCCTGGTGTTTTATTACGGCAGAAGACCCGGCAGCAGACAGGGACTCAGGAAAGCACAGACAAGAGACAACATGTTCGACATGAGAGGGATCCCCTTTGTCCTATTAGATATAGTCTGTCTGGTTCTGGGTATGTATTTAAACGCCTTTTTCCCGTCCTCGCTTTTATGTACTATGCTGTTAGTCTTTTTGATGTAAGCCGATTTAGGAAGCAGGTATAAACCTGCTGAATGGGTATTTAGCAGCTTTCGTTCACGTGAAGGGAGTGGTGCTGGATTCACTGACGTTGTATTTACAGTGGTGCTACAGTACAGCTGTAATATGTGAGCTTATCTTCAGCAGCTTCTATGCAAACTGACTTTTCAGTTTGTGCTGGCAAAGCATGTGCTGATAAATAATTATGACATTAGACGCAGTGTAAAACTAATAATTCATGCGTTGAATATCATATTAATTACACTGTACCAGTAGATTTCTCTCCTGATCTTGTGGTTTGGTACTTGTGGCGCACTGACTTATTCTTTTACTTATGTAAGGGGAAGTTTGGAGTCTATATGCTGCTCTATAATCTGTGACTCATTTAAGCCAAATGTAAATTTCCTGACACTTAGTTTAGAATACAGTGCTACCTCTGCTCAGCAAAGTTTCCTGATACATGTGACCACACTTTCCCTACTGTTGACGTGTTGAATAGCCCCACGTGGTGGGACCCGTGGATTGAGTTAGAGACTCATTTCTCAGTCTCTGTTCCTACCAAAGATCTTCTCCAGACACGGCAAACACAAACTGGCCATTAAAGTGAAGCAAAGAGATTCTACCATTATAATGAAGAGCACTTTTTAACCACTCCCAACAGGGCTGGGGGGCTGGGGCTGCTTGTCCCCGAGCCTGGTTCTGCTGGAGGTCTCTTCCTGTTAAAAGAAAGTTTTTCCTCCCCACTGTCGCCAAGTGCTTACTCACAGAGTGTCGTATGATTCTTGGGAGTTGGTCTGTTGTAGGGTTTGTTGTTGTGGCTTGGCGCTATACAAATAAAATGTGATTAAATTTAATTCATATCATGTTTCAACAGGTCTTATAGTCGTGTTGATATTTCTCATTTGGCCATCGCAGTAATTGCTTTGTCTTAGATTTAAGGTGAGCAAAAAGAAACATATATCAATTAAAGGATGCAGATTTCTTTCTGCTCTACACCTGAACCTGTGTTGCCCTGAGAAGCTGCTTGACTGCCTGCGTGCAGTTCACATTCACCCTTTAATTCAAAGGGGCTATTAAATTACAAGCAGGCATCTTGTGAGAGTCTGTTTCCAGACAGATGAGGCTGTTAGCAGCAGTCATGCACTGCTGCATGTTGCCAAACATGCACATGCATGTTGTGCTGTTAGAGTCACAGGAATGTCATCTGGTAAATGTGAGATTAAGATTTTTCTTTTTTTTTTCTTCTCTGCCTATTTGTTTGTGTTTGGCCGCTCGCAGCAGTTGTAAAGTTAGCCGTGAGCTGTCTGGTGTGCGTTTCAGTCCCAGCTTTCTGGCATCTCCAGCTGCTCCAGGTTGTCAACTTCAGCTGGTGAGGAGCTGTCCCTCATGAGGGTGAGGACAGCTGCAGAGGAGGCGCGCAGAGCGGAAATACCAGGCCGAATGAATGGGCAGTTTATTTGTAGATGATGGCATATCCTGGCGTTGTGCATCTGTGCGCGCCGGTCCATTTGCAGTCTTGCGCATTACCTTTCACTGATGGACTCATGCTTTCTGCTTAAATGAATCTTGTCTTCTCCGCACCGTACAATGAGCTAAACAGGCCAAACAGCCTGCAGGAATGGCAGCAGCATTACATCAAGACTTTGGACTAACTAATCAGCCCGTTCTGGTATCCTTATGGTATTTTATCTTAGCCGAGTCCAAAGCTCCTCTCACATCTGTGTGAGTCAGTCGTCCAGCCACAAACCTCTCAGCGCAGTTTGCTGACAAATTGCCCAAAGAGTGGTTATGTCACTCGTGCCGGAAGATGTTTTCATCTTTAAAATGTAATGTTGCAGAGTATAAACCAGTATTTCTTGTGTAACCTGATGTAGTTCTTACTTACTATTAGGACAGGTACTGCATTTCATTACAAGGTAGTGCAGCTGTTGTAGATGTTCAGTCTTTTTCACCATATAATCACCAGTCTGAAGTAGTCCTGAACTAATGCCACACATTGTTCTTATTGTTCTTGTTCTTCAACATTATTAATAAAAATAAAATAAAGCAAACAGCTTTTTATGATATATTGATTTGTGATTTTGTTCTTTTCATCAAATTTAACGACACAAGTAATACATAATAAGGTTTGTGCCGTTTGACACCTTCGTTCTGTATGATATGTTGTATGTTTTTTTAACGTGTGAATTTTTTGCTGTGGTAATTCCTCCCGGTCTCTCCTTCCACAGGAGGTCTGCCTCTGGCAGCCTATAACCTGGGTAAGATCCGTCCCTACCAAAGGGGCTTTTTCTGTACAGACGACAGCATCAAGTACCCTTTCCACAGCAGTACAATCACCTCCACGGTGCTCTACACTGTGGGCTTCGCCCTGCCCATTAGCTGTGTAAGTAGGAGTCGCTTAAAGCAGGCTCAACATACATACACGACCCGCTTCACAGCCAATATATTGACTTGCCAACAAGCACGTGTTCCGTTCTGAGCCGGTTCCTGTGGTGTGACGCATAAGCGGCTGTTTTAGTGCCCCACCTGCATGGAAAGCAGTCTTTACTGTTGTTATCAGCTTTGGCAAGTCAAAATATCCACTGTGAGGCGGTCTGTGGGGACTGAGAGAGCAGCACATCAAAGAATAAACACCCAGAGTCGAATGGAGGACAGCAGTGACACCGCTGACTGTTACTGAGACTCTGAATATGTGTCGGCTGCTTTTACTGGAGGTGTATTAAAAAGAGTTAAAGGTGAAGGAGGATGTCCACTTTACAACTACTGCAGAACAATTAATAATAGTTTATTTTATTGTCATTGTCAAGCACTACAGATGGATTTGTGGGGGGAAAAACCCTGTAATTCACTTGTTTGGTTTCCTGATGCAGTCAAAGAACTCTAAATCACATTTAGTCCAGCAAAGCACACAATCGACTATTTCCAGATATTTAATTGTGGATAATGACTGAGGCCAGGCCTTTTGGAGGGGTGTGGGGGGTTGGTTTTATGTAAACATCAGAGAGAACTTTATGTCTCTGTTATTAATCTGTGCAACAGACATTCAGGCTGCGTCCTCTGTTCCTTAAAATAGCTGGAATGCTCTTCTGGAACAGAGCGGTTGTTTCTGGAGAATGACGGGAAGAGCAGGAAGAGCGTCTGCTTTCTGCTGCTTTTGTAGCATCAGTGATTCATCCCTCTCTTTTTTTCCCTCAATGTCTAATAACTGCTGTTCAGCGTTATTGCGATTGACTCCATTGTTCCCTGTCTGTTGATGTGAGGTTTGGGAGGATACGTGGGGATATGGAACAGGACCACTGAGGAAGTTTTTTTTTCTTTTTAGGAAAGAGGAAAGTGTGTTGATAACAAAGAGTCCGAATCCGCCTAGAAACACGATCGCCGCTGTTCCCAGCACAGGAGCAACGGAGATGCACCTGCTCAGCTCTAATCTTTTTTAGGATTGACTTTTCTTCATTAACAGAAACACTAACCACAGTTTCACCATCTGTCGCTCTAACACTTTAACTATTAATGATGTTCCTGAAAGCCGGACTTCAGAGGAGCGTGGGCTTTTCCTCAACGCCCTCTCACGTGGCTGCTGGCTCTTGCTTTGCGTGGTGGAGAGATCTCTGTCCCGCTGACATCTTGTAACCTGTATTTGTTTCTCTGTCTCATTGCTTCTCTGGTAGCTGGACTCCCATTTGCAATTCTCACTCTGCGACACAGTCCTTTCCACCGG
This sequence comes from Copadichromis virginalis, assembly GCF_057382275.1. NCBI lineage: Eukaryota > Metazoa > Chordata > Actinopteri > Cichliformes > Cichlidae > Copadichromis > Copadichromis virginalis. Next base: position 50,709,447 of record NC_140624.1, read on the forward strand.
GGCTTTTTCTGTAACGATGATTCAATCAAGTACCCCTATAAAGACGACACCATTTCCTATCAGTTGTTAGGAGGTGTCATGATTCCCGTCACGGTACTCACTGTAAGTGCACAGTTTTTGTTTTCTGTTCACTTTTGTACATCTTTTTTTTTTACTCTTCTTCAGTTTGGAGTTTTGCTGACTGCTTTCATCCACTTCTTTTTTCTTCTTATACTCGTGACCCTGCTTAATGGAACTGCATGGTTCTAATCCTCAATGCATGATTTGTTTTGCTTTTTAAAAAACATTTTAACCCCACTCTACTAATGTGCTAGCAGTTTGATTTGTTCAAATCATTTTTGAATGTTCTACATTTAATGAGGAAACAGAAAAGAGGTAGGGGTTTGTTTTTTTTACCTGACCTAATCTGCCGCCTCGGGCTTTAAAATAGAGCAGATGTGTAACCTACAGATGTGAAGGTCTACGCAAACCTTCTAGTGATGACGGAGGTCAGGTTTTATCATTTTAAGTAATGACACGGCTATTTAGAGTTGTTAAACCTACCCTATTTTTAACTGTAAGTCGAGATAAAGCAGCTCTTCTGCTGTAAAGTAATAATGAAGAAGCAGTGTGTTTGTTTAAGCCTTCGAGGCCTGTTGCCTGTTCATAGCGTTGCAGAAACATGATAACGTGCTCATAAGCCTCAGGTTTCATTTAAAGTTTCAGATGAACTGAAAGAGAGAGGCTTACTGTGTTAAGTGGACATCCTCCTGTGACCTCAGCAGCTGTTGCAGAGCCCTTCTGATTACCGTCAAATGAGCATTTATGTATTTCGAAAGCAGCATTATGAGAAGGATTTTCTTCGTTGTAAAGGATTAGATCAGAAGATCAAAAAAAACAAATTTGTCAGACATTTCGTTCATAATGTCATAATCTTAGCATAAAAACTGGAAATGAAGAAATAGCACAGATTCAAAGTTGGCTCCACTCTGTGTCTGGTTCTGTTGGAGGTTTCTTCCTGTTAAAAGGGAGTTTTTCCTTCCCACTGTCACCAAGTGCTTGTTCAAAGGGGTTTGTCTGGTTGTTGGGGTTTTCTCTGCATTATTGTAGAGTCTTTACCTTACAGTATAAAGCAGCTTGAGGTGGCTGTGTTTGTGATTTGGTGCTATATAAATGAGATTTAATTGAATTATTCATAACCACATGTCCAGTCTTTGCTAATTTGTGGGTTTATATTCAGGTCCTGATTTGACAGAAGAGTCAATCTTCTGATCTAATTCTTGTTTAAGAAGCAAATCATCATAGATGAGTCTTCAAAAACAAAATCAAAACAATGATCCTGGGATTTTGCCTCCGACGTTCATTTATCTGCATCTTCTTTTTAAATGTGTCACTCTGTCATTCTGTATAAAGGTGTAACTCTGTGTCCTCCCGCCCCTCGTTGCAGATGATTGTTGGCGAGTGTCTTTTAGTTCATCTAAACCGCATCAAGTCCAAGTCGTCTTTCGGCAGCTACGTTGCCTGCCTTTACAAAGCCATCGGCACCTTCGTTTTCGGTGCCGCCATGAGCCAGTCTCTGACGGACATCGCCAAGTATTCGATCGGCCGGCTTAGGCCGCACTTCCTGGATTTGTGCAGACCGGACTGGAAACTGATCAACTGCTCTGCAGGGACTTACATTGAAGACTTCACCTGCACTGGAGACGCGAAGCAGGTCAACGAGGCCCGGTATGTATGACCCAGCACCAGGAAAGCAGAGCTCCAAGCACAGAGCAAAAATGATGTCTAGGCTAGCTTCTCAAGTGTGATGATTCAGTGCTTTATGTTGTATAATGTCTAGCTGGCCTTTTATTGGAAAAAAGCAAACCATTTAAACAGATCACCATGGACTCTGATTCATCTTTTTATTCTGATGTTTAGATTTGAAACTAGCGGTTGCAGCCCGAGTTCAAATAAGAATGAATTTGTTTCTTTTTTTGATTTCAGATGTTGAAACGAACACCTCTTTTCCAACTTTATGCACACCAGCTTTGTTTGTTTTGGGGTTTTCTTGTTGTTGAGCTGATTATTGGAAAAATCCTCAGGCCATTGTTTTGTAACATGTTCACAGTGTAAGCACAAAGGGCAGAGGTGAAGCATGTCACTGAACAACCTCTGAATAGCCGTTTTAGAGTTGTGCTTCTGACTTTCAGCTTGTGCTCAGCATCACTTGCATCTATTACTGAAGCGTAAATGAGAACAAGCACATCAAACCTAGCAACGTCACTCCAATGTGAGAAATATGTAGGTTCCAGTTATACGTGTAAGACTGAGTTGAGATGGCCCCTTTTGATATTATAAATAAGCTAGATTCTCAGCACTTACTCAGCAGCATATCCTGCAGGAGATAGTGGTTCAGCAGCCGCAACCATGAGCTGTATTTGTAAGTACACAACTGCTGCGATCTGTTGGGGTTGATGGGAGGCAGACAGGACATAAAGACACACTGTGGAAGAAAGCCAGAGATTAATAATAACTAATGATCTGTGAGCACACAGTAATTCATTTTTAGATTCACACAGCCTAAATGTATTTGTCCTTCCTGGCTGAGGCTGCAGCAGGATTATACTTCTGAAGTCTTATTTGTTCTTTATAATGTTCTTGTAAGAAATATCCAGCTTTACTCCCATCCATTGTCCATTGTTTACCGCCACCGGCGGCGTTAGCACCACCGCTCATACCGAGACCCAGAAAAGCCGGGTCAGTTAATTCAGTTGAGAACCACATGACCGCTTGATTTGATTTTGGTCGTTAGGGAAGGGAAACAAACCTTGGTTATGTTGCACTCCTTCATAGTACAGTCATCATTAATGATCTTCTGGCATAGATAAAGATCGTTTTTAAAAAAACAGCTGGGAAGTGTTTAGATGTGCTAAATGGGTGACATCTGTAATGTGCGCAGCTGCACCGCGAGCCGCTTTGAGTAATATCACAGGAATGTAAAGCGTATTTTGATTTAAGGTCTCTGTCTCTTATCGGCTCAGAGCAGGAGGAAGAGTATTGGGAGGAGAGGATTTCCTCTTCTCAGTCTGACGGAGGCCCGGCCACAGAGGAGTGATGCGTGTTTATTATGGGCTGTGAGGAGGTTTACGTTACATTTGCTTCTCCCCTTCTTTATCTGTTTAAAGCGAGACGGGGAAACGTTTTGCTCGAGCTGCGGCCCTTGAGCGTAAAGGGCCCACCTACCCTTTACCGCTCTGGGGTATCTGCTGTACGTTTATCAGGGCGTGGTGCACAATCATTGCTTCCTGGAGCACCATTATTACTCAGCAGTCTGCTTTTTTTTTAAATAAAAAGCTGCTCCCTGTCTTTGTTGGCATCTGCTGGACTCTAATGCATCTAATAACTGCAACAGGAGAGGAGAGAGGAGGCTGAGATAGACTGCCCAGCATCATCTTACAGTAATATGACACCTCTGTGTCTAAGGTTTACTGCCCAGCAAAGACACAGCTCACTGTCAACGATTGAGTTCGTTTCCATGGACATGAAATCACAAATATTGATTTGTAAGGTGGCAATCATGAATTTTTCATCCTGTGATCCCTCACAGGATGCCACAGTCCTAATCTGATGCCACTGTTGGGGATTTATGGAGGTCGGCATTGTTATTGTTTACTCTGCTGGGTGTAACTAACAGTCGCTGCTGGGGAGTTGATTTATAGATTAGCTTAATTGTTAATGATGATGAAGATTTTCAGCTTTGCCATTTTGAGGGATTTCCTGTAGAGCTTTTAAAGAAAATAAGTGTCATGTTAGCAGCTCTGGGCCTAAAGTGTGCTTTTAGGTCAAAGGATAATTCTGGGTTTTTATTACAACCTAGTATATTTCTCGTTTATTCCAGCTCCTGGGGCTCATGCTAACCTGGCTCTCTAGGGTTAGGGGAAATAAGATGTTGAATTTAAAGCAGAGTATTGCAAGTATTGGTTTATAGAGATCCTTAACGCAGTGGCGGATTTTTTTTTTTTCAAATTCCTCCACATAATCCACTGATTTTCAACAAGCAGCAGGTTGTTCTGCGCTGCAGTCCAGGCCCTAAATCTGATCAGTAAAAGCCTCCTGACTGGGAAAATTGTGCCACAGTATCCACAGTGTGTGCACATGACTGCTGATGTGGTGTTTCAAACGAGAGCTAACTAAAGCCGGGGACTCTCCAGTCAGCTCAGACCGCTGTGTTAATAAAAACATGTCCTTACTCGGGTGTTGAGCTGTGCTTTTGTCTCTCTGTTGCAGGCTCTCGTTCTACTCCGGCCACTCGTCTTTTTCCATGTACTGCATGCTCTTCCTCGCTGTAAGTATCTCAGCCAGCTGCATGTTGATCTGTAATCCCATCCATCAATGTATGACTTGACCAGTGTGGCGGCTGAGGAAGCAAGGTTATTATAGTTAACTGAAAACTAAAATTCGATGTCAAAGAAACATTTTAGCTAATCAAAAAAACAACAACTAAAGATCAGACTCCTTGAAAAAGTAACTAAAATGAATTAAAACAAAGAGAAAGTTTTAGTATTTGTTTGAACTATCCATCCATTCTTATATGCTTATCCAATCCAAGGTCGGGGTGAGTGGGGGATTTTCTTATAGTTTATAATCTATCATTAAAATTATAACTTTAACTAATTATAATTAGATTGAAACTAATAAAATCTTAATTAAATTCAAATTCAGTGAGGGTAGGGAGAGAAAAAAAACAACCAAACTAGTTAGTTTAGTTTTTATTGTTTGAAAATGTTTAGCATTTTCAAACAATAAAAACTGAAGTTACTTAAGCAAACCTGCTCTGGAAGCAGAAATAAAAGTGATTAGATGTTACTTGTCCCCCACAGAGTGCAGGAACTTTCCCTTTATTTCCCAGCAAAGCTCCACTTTCTACATCTTCCGCCTGTTAATGTACAGCTACGCCCGTCAGTCGTTGAAAACAAGGAAACTCTCCTTCAGATGGTCTAATGGACACAAAGGCACAACTTTTCACCTCTCCGCTACGCTGACGAGTCCATAACTGTAGCCACGTTCCTGGTTGTTTAGACGAAATTATGCAAATGCTTCACCAAGGCTGTTTATGATAAGCTGAGTGTCTGCTGGCTGTTGTTTCATGGCGTCACGAAGCAGACATCATTATGTTCCAAATGATTACTTACAGTTCTTTAAGGTTACATCTGTGCACCTTCAACCTCGCGCCCGTTATCAGCAGCACTTCCGTGTGTTGTTCTGAGGAGATTTTACTGCCCAGCACCGATGAACTTTGCGGTCTGCTGACTCATTCAACAGCAGCAGATATAAATACACACAGGGACAAAGTCTTGGCAAACCTCTCACACACACCCTCCGGCAAAGAGGAAGTTTGAAGTATGGAAAAGCGCTGCCATTTAAATGACATTTGCGTCAGAATTGAAGTGCAGCAGGAAGACACGAAGCATGAATCTTTGCAAAGCCATGGAGCTTGTCTGTCCTTGGGGCCACACCCTGTTTTAAACATAAACAAATGAACTCACTGGACACTGTTCCTGAGGCAAACAGAGATATAGAGACATTTATCAGCTTAGATCATCGATCAATTGCAGATAAACGGCCTGCATTGAACAAATTCCTTCTATCAGTAAAATTCTGAGACCAGCAGGGGTTTTTTCACATCCTTTCCCTTCGTGAACGTCCAGCCGCTCATTGCGGAAGCGGGAACAGAAGCGTGTACTAGGCTTTGACAGTGACACATGTGCTTGTTTGTGACCGTCTGTACTTTAAAAGCATGGCCCTTGTGTTTCTCAGCTCTACCTGCAGGCTCGGCTCCAGGCCGACTGGGCGCGGCTGCTGAGACCGACCATCCAGTTTTTCCTGATTGCCGCCTCTGTGTACACCGGACTGTCGAGAGTGTCTGATTACAAGCATCACTGGAGCGACGTTCTCACCGGACTCATACAGGGCGCGCTCATGGCTCTGCTCGTGGTAAGTCCTGCACTGATCTTTAAGTTCAGCCCGCAGGGGGTTTTATATATCACCCCCTTCTGGCAGTCAAGGTAAGTACTCAAACGCTGTGTGTAGATGTAACTATTCAAACCTCAGTAGCACTTATTTTTAATTATTTTATTCATTTATTTTTTTGTCTATTACAGGTCTTCTTCGTGTCAGACTTTTTCAAGCCACAAATGGAGTCCCGTAAAGAGGCAGACATCCCACACACAACTCTGCAGGAGACGCCGACAAATGGAAACCACTTTGAAAGCCCTAACTAAGCTAAGTGAGCAGTGGAGGCGACCTCTGCTCTGTCCAAACGCACGCCCGGGATCCCAGCTCTCTACCTACCATCTCACGCCAATTATCTCTGATACCCTGCATGGATTTACAACGTGAAGTTACTTGATTGTGCATTAAGTGCGCCGGTGGACAAAACACATCCTAGAAAAACCCACACTGGCCTGTTCAATTTCAAGACAGTTTGCTGTCTCGTCCACCACTTCTCCTCGTGGCTGGAGAGAGCTGAGACAACCTGTACAATCCCTGTAGTTAAGCTGACTGAAGCAGATGTAGGTTAGGGGCTAGAGGTTCTGAGAGGATGGAACTCTTTTTTTTTTTTTAGCATGTATGAATCTACTGAACCAACGGAAAGACTTGTCTGCATGCACCCACTAAAGGGTCTGACCACTGCTGGGAGGGGTGGGGAGGTTGGAAACCTGTGAATGTATCTCTGCTTAGTGCTTTTCCTGACCTGGAGTCAGTGTGCTGGATGATCTGCTTTAGGGTCAGCTTGGTCTCCATCCTTCTGACCATGCTGCCTCAGGTTCATTGTTAATTAAAGGGCTGACGGCAAAGCCGATCCCAGACCAGAGGCTGTCGACACAGCTGCCGACTCCAGGTCAGCGCCGTCTTCCTCTCCAGCTATCTAACCTGATGTTCAAATCAGGAAGTTTGATTTGTATCACGACTGGTTAGAGTGCTGCAGAGTTCAAGTCATGTGTTGCCTTTGCTGGACTGCTGCTGCTATTACAGCTTCCTGTGTAACTAATGTAAACATAAATAAATGGACAGCGTGCTTTTTATATAATCTGTAAGTAAACAAATCACCCCACAGTCATTTATTGAAATATGTCAAATATGTACATCACGCTCCCACATCTAAAAAAACAAGAAAAAATAAAGCTGTTTATTATATCGTTTTTCCTGCATACACGGTTTTTGTCTTTAGTACTCGATGAGGTGCTGTGGGTGGAGCCCGGCAGGAGGCTTTTGATCTTTGTTATTCCGGCAGGAAAAGAAGTTAAAGAATGACTTTTTGAACATGTTTTACAATATTGACATAACTTTTCCTGAACAGATGCGTAATCTGAAAGCTTAGTTTATTGGTCAATCAACATGCATCCCCCCCCCCAAAAAAAAAAACCAATTACAAAAGGAAAATAATTACAAATACAGAAAATAATGTAACAATCAAATATCTTTATTTATAAGTGCCTAAAATTTATTGAGCAGCAGTACATCTAACAAACTGTCTGACAATTGTGAAAAGGCTCTGCTGTTTAGGGATTTAACACAGACTACGTTTTAAGAGAAACTAATAAATATCTGGTGATAAATGAACCATGGCTGTTCCTTACCTTCAGCAAACATCTCTGTGTTGCCAGTAGCTTTAGATCCAGTATGAAGTTTCTGCACTCTGATGATTTCAGGTGTCATCTGCTGCCGATGTTTTAACAAGTCTGAAGTCAACACGATGTCTACCATTAGGGTTTTACAGCACTTCATGTTTCCATTTGCTGACAGGCTTTATGGACATGCAGATTTCCCTTTCTAGTTAGGAGCATAGCACTTGCCTGCATGGCTTAAACTACTACCAATCAGATCTCATCTGGTATTACTGCCTCTGATTGGCCAGCCGGCTTGCCTGACCCTGTACAGAATCTGTGAGATATTGTCAACAACTACCTAACAGCCCCAAACTGCAGACGAGCTGAAGTCTGCATTCAAAACAACATCAGTACTTGAGTAAAACAACTGCAGTGCCACAAGCTGACTGCCTGCATGCAACAGTAACACTGTAGTTATTCATGGTAAACAAGCACCAAGCAAGTACTTCTTACTAGCTGAGCATTTTTCTATTGAACGCTGAAAAACGTCTTCCATTAATAGTCTAACATATTTACTTTCTGATTTTCCTCAAAATTAAGACTTGAAATATTTTTATGTGTAAAATCAACATCATAGAAATGTTAAGTTGATTCAACACAGTCACTGTGATAAAAACAAACAAGTAAATTAAATCCTCCCTCAGCTATTTCAGCTCAGTTTTACTTTCTTGTTATGATGCCATTCATTATTTCGCAGCTGAGGTCAGTGCTGGCACTCTGATGTCGGTGGACTCAAACCGCACACAATAAATGTCAGTTACAAGTGCGGCTCCAGGGTGGTAGAAAAAGCTTTCATATCCTTATTTAAGGATGTTCAGGAGAAGCTTCTGTTAAAGGTGGTTTTAACTACTATATACACTTTTGGGTTTAAGTCATGTGGTCTCATCGTTGGGTTGGACCCCTTTCAGATGTTCACAAAATAAGCTTATGGGGCTGTAAGAAGATTTAACGTGGAGAGCGGAGTATAAAATACATTTTTAAATTTTCTTTTCTCATCTCTTCTTCAAGAAAACAACATTCAGAGCAGCTGTTTCAGCTGGATTTTCTCCAAATACCAAATGATGTAGAAACACACAGCCAATCGGGCTGGGAAGCTATCATCTCCAGCTGAACTAGCAGCAGGTGGTCTTTAGTGACAGATGACAGCCCTGTATACACCACACACACACACACACACACACACACACACACACACACACACACACACACACACACACACACACACACACACACACATCTTTATGTCCACAAATAAAGGACTAAGAGGTGAGAGGAGTAACAAAAGTCCTGCTGAAAGAAAAAAAAAAGGTCAAAACACTAACAGAAGACACTTAATCCTCACCAGTAGCTCCAAAACACACCACTGAACTCAACACAATAGTGGATCAAGACCATCATCAGAGCCTTCCATCAGCCATCAGATAAATATGGCAAAGTCCAAAGACCATTTGTTAGGCTGAACCCACATAAAAAAAATCCACCCACCTGAAGATGCCAAGAATGCAAAAGGAGCTCTAATGTGCGGGAACAGGAATAAAGTTGTTTATGTCAATGTTCGGGGAAGGATGAATATTTGTACGCTGAGTCAAAGGAATGACTTGTTTGTGTTCGTTTGCCCCCACGTTTTCCTGGAAGACAAAGCAGGACAGCGAGGCGGTGGCTTGATCAGCTGTCAGATCATTCAATTGTCAGAAACTGTTGGACATCATCTCAGTCAGCAGGAACTCATCAGGACTGGAAACATTTACTTTTATCTTCTTTTTTTTTATCAAACATGAGCATTTAAAAAACAGGATCTCAGAGGAGGTGTGACGTGAGCTGCAGCAGACGTCTCCTTAATCTAAATTACAACTCTCTGACGGCATCGTGACTCAGGCGATGCTCAGCATTTCACCATGTGAGGGTCCAGTTTCCTTGTCTCATCAGTAATAAATGAAAACAGGGATGTGAACCCTCTCTTGTAAAGCCTCTTGTGACAGTTTGATTATAGCACTACTGCTACTACTCAAACTACAGATTTGTACCATGAAAATAAAGGCCAAAAGCATCTTTTAACAGATTGTAAGATGCTTTAAAAAAAACCAGGGATTGAACCACCAACCTTCTGCTCTACCTCCTGAGCCCAACCCGATTTCTGTTTAGAAGCTGCTCCACCCAGCAGTTTGCCATCCACACTGTGGGGTGTGAGATTATTGTTTATGCCAAGCAACCTTTCTCATTTTTAACTTGTTGGACTTCTTTCGGGGTTCCTTACAAAGCTGTGCGATAAGTACCAGCTGTCTTGCACATGAGATCATTTCAAACACCACTTTAGCTGTCAGAGTGATGGAGAGGAATGTGAATGAAAACTGCGTGCTTATCTAGCACCAACAGTTTCATTTATCTGCTAAAAACCTCTAACCCTCATCGTTACGACACAAAGATTTCACCAGCGCAGCTGAAATCAAAGCTCTTAAATCTCAAGCTCAGCTTCTCTGTGCTGGTGGCCATGTCTGTGTTGGTAAAGAAAAGAGATCACACATGCACACTTAAAAAAAAATGCATCTCAACTGCTCCGATACTCCTGACACGTACGGGATCACTACAGGTTTTCACTTGGGCAGCAGTTGTCCTTCTCTCCTGGAGCGTTCTTTAGGCGCCTTCCCAGCTTTGACAGAAGTCCAGCTGGGATAACCACATTTACTCAGGGTCTTCTTGATGTGATGTTCTGCTGTGTCTGTGGGGATGGTGTTCGCTCTGTGTTGTAGCGTCCTGATGACAGTGGATGATGAGAGTCAAACCTTAAATACTGATCCTTATGTGTAGGTTTACGGTACACAACAGCTTTTAAATGTCCCCCATTCCTGATGGAAATCTCACAGTCTAAGAAGGCTAACCTGCCACTTTTCATATCCTCCCTGGTGAATATGATGTGTCGGTCCACCGAGTTAATCTGATCTGTGAATTGCAGTAGGTCCTGAGATTTGATTTTCACACGTGTGTCATCCACATATCTGAACCAATGACTTGGTGGTGTTCCAGGGTAGGATAACAAAGCCCTCTTTTCCACTTCTTCCATGTACAAATTGGCCACGATGGGTGAAACTGGGAAAACCTGCAGTCAGCTGAGACTGAAGAAGTCACTTGGATGAGTGACAAAACGTTTCTCCCACTGATGAACAGTCAACTTTTGGATATTTACGTTATACTTTCCCACATTACTTCTGAATGGGAACCCATTTAAAATAACAAAGATACAAAAAGCAACATTTCCCATACTGGGAGTTGAACCCAGGCCACCTGGGTGAAAACCAGGAATCCTGACCACTAGACCATATGGGACCTCTTGGAGTGTTGGAGTATACCATGGTTGTTTTGCTTCTGATGTGACACAGAGTAAGTACAATGCAAACTTGTGACCATTTGGATGAGCCATTCTCATGATTTACATAGAAAGTTGTTTCCTGTTTGGTGCTTTCCCTGTGTGTGGGCAAAATAAGAGCCCACCAAAAAACAAAAAAAAAAAAAAAAAAAAAGATCAATGCAAGACTCATGCTACACAGCATGAAACAAAAGTCCCTTTCACTGAGCGTAATATTTCTGTGAGATGTGCAGTTCAGCCAGTGCTACCTGCTTTCCTAAACAAACGTGTAAAAAAATGTAAATCACCAACGGTGGCGTCTGTAAGGACTGGAGTGTAGAGAGACGAAAGAAGGACGATAAAGGATCGCAGCAGGAGTTTGAAGCTGTTAGGAAAAGTGGGTTAATCACCAGCCTACAAAGGAATCAGTTTAGTAATCCAGTTTGTGCTGGACTAGTTAGCTTAGCATTTCATTCAAACTTAACCTGGCTAATCCTCAGCACACTACAAACTTACTTTGGTTCCTTAAGTGTTGCTCATGCATTTCTTATTGAAGAAATCTTCGACTGTATAAGTAATTTTAGACCGTATTGTTCTGAACATGTGTAAAGACCTAGAGATACACAAACTGAAAGGACTCATGCAAATTACTTACAGTTTATATGTCAGCCTTTAAAGGCCATACAGGAGGAATTGTCCTTTTCTTTACAAATGCAGGGGGGATGGTGCGGTTGGGCTTGCAATAAATTGCTGGAACACAGCCTGATTTTTTTCTTTGTTTGTTTTTTTTTAACACAATGCAGTTAGACTTTTTGAACATAATGTACAGGATAAAATAAGATCTACTTATGATCATATTAGGAATTTTTCCCACCATGCCACCTATAGGAGTAGGAATAACGAATAACGCCCTTGCTTTCTTCCTGTGTTTGTCAGTATGAGCATATTGGACCGTAACTGAAAAGCAAAATACAATAAAAGGTCACTGATTCTTATCTGACAAAAGGTAGGACTGTAGATAAACAGAGAAGGTTAAAAATGTATAATAATCTGGTGTTTAATGTCATCATAAGGCCTGACATTTACTCCTTGACTCCTGGATTTCTTTGCCTATATTGGCCAGCTGCTGCCTGATTTTAAAGCACGTGACGGTGTGGTGATTCATCCAGATAGATCTTACCCGACAACTTAATACTTAATATACTACAATATATACTTATAGATGCTATTAAAATCAGTGATTTACATACAAATTCTTATCTAATCTGCAGTGTGCACATATGAAAATGCTTACTCTCCACTACATCAGGCAAAGCCCTGTAGTGTTGGAACTGGTAGAAAGACTTGCATGCACTCTGAGTTGATCTCCTCCACATGCAGCAGGTTGAGCACCATGTTGTAGGTTCATTAGAAGCTGCTGTTCAAAGGATCTGCAGAGCCCTGCACAGCAGGATGAAATCACAAAAACATCAACTGGACAAAAGTACAGCTGTGATAAATCATGTATTCTGATTAAAATGTCAGCTTTTTCCTAAAACGGGCCAAGAAATCTAAATAACTGCAGGCTAAAGTCATTTTCTCCACTTAAAATAGTGATTTTGTAATCACAACCTCTGAACCACAGACATCTTTCTCCAAGACTCAGTGCAAGTTCAGAGCTGTCACAGCGCCAACGAACAGTTTCAAATTAACACTACTTCTTTGAAAAGCTGGCCCGCTGCGTATTTATAGCAGCGCAGCTATAAATGTGTCAAATCAAAGGCAGGGGACAAAGACTCTCTGGCTTCTTTGTGACTCTGTGTTAAGGTTTGACAGCACATCAAGCGGCCTCATGACACACAGAACAACTTCAGAGTCACTGCTGACAACCTCTACTCAGTGGTTCACACAGATTCTTAGTAGGATTGTAATTTGTATGAATGACTAGAAATGCATCAAAGAGGAGTGTGTAGACAGCTGTGAGGTGGTCTGCAAGGACATGATTAGGAAGAAGACTAGAAGTTGAAAACTTCATGACTTGATGGTTAATAAGAAGGATACCAGATTATTCACAGCTGGGCACACCTTCTTATTCACCATGAAAAAACAGTCGCTCTGTCATCCGCTCCTCTCCTCCCAGCACACAAAGACATGTGGATATACTCTATTTCTGCATTGCTATAAATCTGCATCACTCATCTATGTTGTGATGTGGAGAGTGAAGCACTTTTCCAAAGGCCTCTGAGGACTGTGCATTGAATCACACATGGCACTGACTGAACTCCACATTTTTACCTCTTACCAAACTAAAAAAGTGTTCAAATGATCCAACTTTCAATCCAGGCATGCGATCAGCTTTTGACTTGGAAGAGAGATTTTTTAAAGAATGAAGGTGAAGTGCGAGTGCCTGCGTGGAGCTTTGGCACTATCGGAGGCAACAGATGTTCCTGATGAACCTCTTGGAGGGCAGTTTCACTCTCCCTCTCTCAATTTCTCCAGTCCTTAGAGCGCATAAGAGCCCCCAGCTTATAAACAATACGTGGCTGTTTATGTGGCAATGCAAGCTGCAGCGCTTGAAGACCTTATAAAGGCTTCAGAGCAACACGCTGCATAGTAACTGCATACTTCACAATTTATGAGGAGCTCTGCATTTTACTGGCCTCTAACAGAAGCCATAGAAAGACAGATTTCTTTCTGGAGAAATCTTTAAATTTTCCAAACATGCATATCTAAAGTAATACTGCTGCAGAGAAAATGATCTATTTACAGGACTTGACATTGCTAACCATGGCATGACTTTGCTGCCTACAGATGATTTATTATGCAAAACAAAGAAAGAAATAAAATAAAATAAAAGATCAATGTATGTGTCTGACTGTGTGCTCTTCCAACGCTGTGATTTTTGCCATCAATCTTGAATCAATTTTTGGCACCTTTCCCTCATTTCACAGTGTTACTGTCACTGACTGTTCATTACGCAGAAGTTAGCAGCAGCACAGTGCGACACTATGGCTAAAGTCAATCTGAAAACAGTAACATCTGGACCATTTGCAGAGCAGATGCTGCAACACTGTGCTTCCACTCTAATCAATGAATCTGGCTACACCACACCCAAGTTGTGGACACGAACCAGTTGTGGACACTCTTCTTTTTCCTAGGCAGGAGGACTGTGCAGCATAATTTTTAACAATTTTAAAAAAGCAAGATATGAGTGCATGATTTTATTTTGGATTTTCTCTATTCCATGCAGAGTCTGAAGTATACATATAGCCTCAAATATATACAAAGACTCATTTAAATCTTTTAATACGTTGTCCTGAAGGTTCCACAAAGTGTTTCAATTTGACAGGGTCTTTTGAGTTCGAATTAGTGAGAAAGGTTGATTACAGCAGGTAGTTTCTCTTCACAAAGATAAAAACGATTTGTTTGAAAGCACTCACTGGATTGACCAAAACTCGGCATAATAAGAAAGTCCATGGACCTCAGTGAAGATCTAAGGAGGAGAACTGCAGATTTATGATGGGAAAGTCTCTTGGAGCCATTTCTAAATAACTCCAGATTCCAAGATCATCAGTTTAAACAACAGTACACAAGTTATTAAAATGTGTTACCACACTCAGTGGTCTGGAAGACAGACCCAACTCACCCTCAGATGAGAGGAAATTGTTCAGGAACAAACCAGAAGCCACCAAGGCTTTCTGGCCTGCCGTGAACTGGAAACTGCTGGAAAACCTGTGTCACTATCCAAAGTGAAGCTTGACTGAAATTTGAGGCTTATGGGCAAACCAAATGTCTTCTGGAGAAAGGTTTTATTCAGACAAGATAAAGACTGAGCTATTCGGTTACAATGACAACAGGTATGTCTAAAGGAGTGGAGATGAGGTTTTCAAGCCTAAAAACACTGCACCAACTGTCAAGCATGGTGGAGGCAGCGTTATGCTGGTATTTGTAGTAATCTTTTATTTTGAGTCCTACTAGTTTTTGCTCCATTCTTGCTGATAGTAGTTTGCATTGTATTCCTGTTTCACTTTATCCTGCCTTCCCTGTGTTTCCCATGTTTAGTTAATGTTTTGCCACTCTCTGTGTTCCCTTAGTATGTTGCCCTCCTCTGTCAAGTTGCTTGTATTAATTTCATTAAGGTGATTGTGTTTTCTCTGTTTAATTATTACTTCCTGTTTTACTTTGAAATAATTTGTGCTCCTTGTGCTTTGCTTTTAGTTTTGCTTCCTTTGTCTAGTCTGCTCTGATTTGGTTCACCTGTGTCTTGTTCTCCACAGCGGTCTCCACTTCCCCTAATCACCCACCTGTGTGTGTATTAGCTGTGTCCCAAAACGTCGGCTGCATCCTTTGGAGGACGCGGCCTTCGCAGTCTACGTGGGCCGGGTCCTTCGAAGACTAAGAAGGCCGGAAGTGCGAGGCTGTAAAATGGGACAGTCTAGCCTTCAGATTTGCGTCACCGCTGTCTTGGTGGAGTTTAATAAACTCAGCCGTCTGCTCCTTGCTATCTAAAATATAACAGGAAACTGGCATAAATTCTTGACCGTCTCATACTTCTGTTTAAGCAGTTTTCTGTTTGACGTTTATTCAGCTGTGTAAAAATCCTGGAGGAACCCGATGGATTAATAAAGTTTTATTTAACTCATTCACTGCCATTGACGTCTATAGCCGTCAATGGCAGTGAATGAGCCAATGGGTTTAACTCATTCACTGCCAATGGCTGGCAGTGAATGAGTTAATCTAATAATCTAATAACTTTGATCTCAGCCAAACCGATTTACTCCGGAACAAATAAAACACCGATAAAAGCCAAACAATTACATTTTTAAGTTATCTGAGTGACTTATATATCATGTTTAACCTGAGAAGCGAAAGACAGTGGAGGTCTGAAAACGATGAAGCTGGAAGTCCGCTGCTCTCGTCAGGTCGAGTGACCTTTGAACCCCCCGGCTAGCTATCGAGCTGGTGGGTAACAGACGTCTCCGAAAACATCGGAGCACTTTTGCAAATATGCGATGTCTTGATAAACCAAGCAGATATTTGTCATTTACACAGCTACTTTCTCGTCTGAAAATATGTTAAAAGTTTATTTTGTGACCCAGAAAGATTAATAAGAGTAATTTTAAAACTTAGTAGCAGCCGCCATTGTTGGAAACTAAAATAGGCTGGGCCTCGCTATGAATTCTGGGATATGGTAGGCCACGAAGGACACACCCGACCCATCCTTCAAATTCGGGGAAATGAAGGACGCATTTGTCGTCGCATTTGAAGGAGTCGATGAATTGGGACAGCCTTCGTCGGCCTGGCTGTGACGTAAGCGGCCTTCAAATGCGGCCTCCGGAGGATGCAGCCGACGTTTTGGGAGACAGCTTATTTTCTTACGCAAGGTGTTGTCCTAGAAACAAATTGGTCACAAATGGTTTTTCGTTTATTTTATTTGTCAAAAACACAGATAAAGTTTCATAGCACTGTAAAGTCGCTGAAGATAAAATATAATCCAAAACAAAAGCTCAACTTTTTGTTTTGCCTGTGACTCAAAAAGGCTTATACTGAAGGTGTGCTCCAGGTGTAACAAGTCATTCGCTTTGTGTATGATGTGTTCAGGGAATTCAATGCCTAGAAGTCACTGCAAGTATTTGTTCATGCATCATTACCCATAGTGTTTACTTTATGGGTCACCTTTATTAGTCATATTCATGTGAGCACAGACTCCCTCGATCAATGAAGCTCACTGACTTTTGGCAAATTAACTCTTAGTGCCGACTATTTATTAAATTTTTGTGAAAAATATTTTAATTCAAGCCTTTAAAAAAACTTTAAACTCTCTAAAAGATGAGCATTTCCTAAATCTCAGTTACAAATAGTGCAGCAGTCCTGCAGAGATTGACCAATTTTCTTATTAAAGTTAGCATCACATAGGGTGCCTTCGGAGGAAAGCACCCTATGGTCTGTTTGGGGTTAGCAGTAGGCCTCCGTGATGAATCCCCCTCTATATCTCCCTCCTTAACAGTAGCTGTTAATCTCCTTACTCAGCAACAGTTCTGCTCACATGATCACAGCTGTCGAAACCAAGGAAACAGAGGATTGGAAAAGCATCCCCATCCCTCGTAGTGGAAAAGTGTGTTGTAGGATCAGGCTATAGTGGTCTACCCACAAACAGCTATGACCGCAACAGAGCTGGTTTTTATAACGTGACTCATCACAGCAGAGCAAAATAACAGGAGCACAGTGTTTGAGCCCGTGTTGACATTTTGTGTGCAGCTATTTAAATTAAGGCTGTCTTTTCTGAGCAGGAAAGGGACTCTGTGGACACGGAGAAGAGTTTCGATGAGGTTTTACAAGGTGTCAACGCCAGGTTCAGAAAACTGCTTCCTCTGGCGTGTAGAAACAACATCTCTGCTTAACTGACACAGTTTGTTGTCCTCGTCCGAACGACAGCCCGCTTTCTCAAGACATTTCTCGTCATCTGGAACAAACAAGCACTGCATTTTTTAAGATCCTACGCAGCTACTCGGTTCGTTTCTTACAGATTTGAGTCATTTTAAAATGCTACAAACGCAATTAATCTTGGCATATGTGTGTTTAATGCTGGACAACGCAGAGAGGGGTTATTGTGGAACTGGCTCCAAGGAAACATCAAGCACTCAGGGACTGAGCAAGGCTCTCATGACTCTTTTGAGTTTTTGTGCTAAACACATTATAGTATTTGCTGTTGCCGCTGAGCCGTCTCTGTGTCCATCTCAGTCTATGTGGAAACTTAGTCACAGGTCTTTTATTCATGAAACCATTCTGGGAAATGTTCCTTCTTATGAGGCTGTATTAATCATAACCTTGGGGCACCACAAAGTCTGACAGCTCAGTATTTACTTTTAAAATGTCAGGCGTCAGTGCCGGGGAGACTTATTTTACTTGTTTAATCATTAACAAATTTACTTTTAAAAAAGTCTAAAGCATGGGGGGAAAGTTCAAGTTAAGGCCTTTGCTTAACAGTTGTTGCACTGAGCGAAGTGCAGGAGGTGCCTGATGAGCTCAAAGGCACAACGTTGGCAAAGTTCAGCTCATTTGAACCTTGACCACTCCACACCATGATGAATGCTCACACAATTAGAAGACAAAAACAGAGCAATGCTGACTGCCAAACTCCCGCATCGAGCCATCAGGAGTAAAACGCTTTTTAATGGAAGCAGATTGCCATCCAATTAGTCATGTGGCTTGTTGATAGGTTAGATTTGTTAGCTGCCCTCCCATTGGCTCCACTGATGTGTTAAACTCTCATTTTAATTCAGGTAATGAGTAAAAGAGGAGCAGCTTTCGTTACTCCTTAATGCATGAAAGCATACCACAACCAAGATGGAGAAGAAATATAAGCTTTGTCATGGACTTAAAAAGGCCTTGAAGTTAGTAAAGGTTGAGATGCATCATGGATAAAATATAAGATTTGTTCTTGGAGTTTGCCCCACACCAGGGATTAATACTGTGTACATCTCAGCCTCGGTTGTTTCTATCTCGACTGATCTTTCAGTGTGATGCTACATTTCATGTCCGTAAATCAGAGGAATGCCCAAGGGTGAACAAAAGATCAGCGAGGTCAGCAGAATCATTAGGAACCATCCCCTGCAGACACAAAGATCCAAACAAAATTCACAGCTATGTAACCAGTCCATGCTGAAGCACTTGGCTGTGCAAACTTCATCAACCTCAGGCTCTGCCAACAGCAGGAAAAACATCTGCCATACTGCTCTGTGGCCAAAAACAATGGCCTTAACGCTGCGGGTCAGCCTCCCGAGCTAGATCAGTATCGAACTTATCTGTTTTTTGCTGCAATTGTGCTGTTTCCTTGACTCCAACATGGCCCTGTCACTCCACAAAAGCTGCCCAGAAAATGCGCAGTCACAAGTCACAGCAGGGTGGGAGAGGGGGGAACCCTGTCGTCAGGGTACAAGATTTTTTTTTTTTTTTTTTAAAGGGGGGAATTAAAAGCAAAAAAGACAGAAGAAGGGGAAGGAGGGGGCTGGGTGGAAAAGAGAAAAACCAGAAGAGCTACGTGGCTCCGTGTCCTCATCACAACCCACCTACACACACAAACAGAGGAACCTGTGTATACACACACACTGGTTAGACAATATAGTTTTCATCTGTGTGCTAGTCAGAACCGGCCCCTATGAGCTTGTAAATGACAGACAGCAACAGAAAACTTTAATGATATATTTAAAAAACTGCAAATTTACATTTACCTCATATGTTATTTGATCTACATAGGGTTTTTTTTCTGTAAAACATATTTGATATGTTAACCTGTAACTTTTTCTCCTTACTGCCGATGCTCGATCATTATCTTCCCATTTTTCAGGGAAAATCAGCTTTACCGAGAGAACTCTCAGAACACGAGCAACTTGTGAAAACGAGGAACTGTCTTTGGCACAGTGTCTCCATTTGTTTTGTGCAATACTGATAAATCATTGGCGATCTGCACGGGATTTCAGTGCTGGAAGAGCTCAGTGTGAAAACAAACCTTCTCATTTATAACAATGTCACCGGGCAGAAAAAACAAACTGAAATGGGGAAGGAAAAGATCTCCCACTTAAGATTTGATGAGCATGTTTGACTTGGAGCAGGTGGATGTGAGCCAAGCTCAGTCTGCTGCTGGACTGTCTCCAATCATGTGAGGATTTATTCTTATGAAGCAACTCCTCCACTTATCCACTGGACCAAACAGCAGCGCCAACGGTGAAGGCACAATAAGCCACACTGATGGTAATCGCTGGGTGAGGAGGATTAAATTACATTCCCTGCCAACGATTTAGCAATGTTGATTTATTTGCCTGATTTCATCTCCTTCCCCGACCTCCTCCCAGTCACTAAAACACATGATTTATGATGTTTCAGTGGGTAAGGACAATCTGTTTGTCATCTCCAGATTTAATCAACAATGAGCTCACTGACTGATCATTTGACCTTTATAGCTTTATACCTGACAGTTTCATTTGAGCTATTGCTCAAATGAAAGTACATAATCAATAACAAGAACTAAGATAAGCTCCTATTAAATGAATCACCAGTAATTATTACTTTGGGCAGTAATTGTGACCCAGAATGAATTCAGTATCGTTAGTTATGATTAAGCCTGTAGTTGTCTGTGAAACAGCTACAGGCACCAGCTGCTGATCACATCACAATTCTTAATGTCTAAGAAGATGAAATCGTGCCTGAGGCATCAATCCAGCGAGACCCATTCTGTGGAATCTAAAGGGCAAAGATTCAGCTGCTATTATAGTAGCTAGGCTCAGACGTGCACTCAATTGCCAGTTTACCAATCTAAAATTATCCACACTGAGGAAAGTTAAAACAACAACAAATGTACGCCTGGCTGAGTGTAACACAACAATATATGAGACCACCAACACCCCCATAAAGTTGATTTATTACTGTTTTTAAACAGTTTTAAAAACTAAAGTGACATTTTATAGCCTTCGTGAGTATTAACAGAGGAACCTAACTCATTTAATAGCTGATAATAATGCAGATAAACCAAGAAATAAATGAATCATTCAGTCAACGTTAATATTGATTATTAACAGTATGTCATAAGGCAACTAGTAACTAGGCAGAGATGATATAAGCAGTTTTTAGAGGAAGAGCTCGCAGAAAATGCGTGGATAGATGTTTACGTGTGAAAAGAAACAACTGATGCGAAGTTTTCACTAGTTTTTATAAAAAGCTGAGTGATTTAACCCGAACAACCAAAAACTAAAGCTCTCAAAAAAAGACTATTACCATTTTAAGCTGAAAGACGGTGCTTTTTCACTCATTTTCAGTTTAGTCCTTGAAGCTGACCATTTTCAAAGAAATGTTTTTTGTTTGTATGTTAAGGCTCTTAACACTGGCCTATGAATAATTCAAGCAAAAGTAAGATACAAACATCAAGGGAGGAACCAGTGTTGTGTTTACACATAAATGTATTACACAGGAACTCAACTGAAAACCAGAAGCAGCAAGTTTTATGGAGTGATGACTTCAAATTTGAAAATTCTGGTCAATCCGGAGAAGGTCAGGAGAGACAACATGAGTGCTTACTGCAGTCTGTAAAACACAGTGGAGGCTCTGCCAGTTTGGTTAGATTTTGATTCATCGTGCAATACTATCAGGAGAGCATCAGGCTGGAAACAACTGGCCTCATTAGATCTCAGGACTCAACATTAGCAGTGTGGCATCATCTTGACAGAGAGCAGAACAAAAGGCAGCCAAAATCCAAAGAAGAGCTTTGAATGTCCTCCAAGAAGCCGCGAAAAATATTCCTGAAAACTTCTTAAAGAAATTACAGGAAAACTTACCTAAGAGAGTTCAGGATGGGTTGAAGAATGGAGATGATCATACCAAATATTGACTTTCACGTTCATAAAAATTGTGCAAACACTATTTTGCATTATATTTCCATTTGTGTTCGCATGTTTCAATAAATTGCTGCACCCATTTCCTATAAACTCTGAGATCAGCAGGTCTCAGTTCGCTTTTCAATCAACTCAGTAAGTGACTGTGTAAAAGACACGTTTACTGTTGTACAGTGGGGCAAAAAAGTATTTAGTCAGCCACCGATTGTGCAAGTTCCCCCACCTAAAATGATGACAGAGGTCAGTAATTTGCACCAGAGGTACACTTCAACTGTGAGAGACAGAATGTGAAAAAAATAAATCCATGAATCCACATGGTAGGATTTGTAAAGAATTTATTCGTAAATCAGGGTGGAAAATAAGTATTTGGTCAATAACAAAAATACAACTCAATACTTTGTAACATAACCTTTGTTGGCAATAACAGAGGTCAAACGTTTACTATAGGTCTTTACCAGGTTTGCACACACAGTAGCTGGTATTTTGGC
Source organism: Copadichromis virginalis (assembly GCF_057382275.1). Lineage (NCBI taxonomy): Eukaryota > Metazoa > Chordata > Actinopteri > Cichliformes > Cichlidae > Copadichromis > Copadichromis virginalis. Next base: position 50,731,270 of record NC_140624.1, read on the forward strand.
CCATTCCTCCATGCAGATCTTCTCGAGAGCAGTGATGTTTTGGGGCTGTCGCCGAGCAACACGGACTTCCAACTCCCGCCACAGATTTTCTATGGGGTTGAGGTCTGGAGACTGGCTAGGCCACTCCAGGACTTTCAAATGCTTCTTACGGAGCCACTCCTTTGTTGCCCGGGCGGTGTGTTTTGGATCATTGTCATGTTGGAAGACCCAGCCTCGTTTCATCTTCAAAGTTCTCACTGATGGAAGGAGGTTTTGGCTCAAAATCTCACGATACATGGCCCCATTCATTCTGTCCTTAACACGGATCAGTCGTCCTGTCCCCTTGGCAGAAAAACAGCCCCATAGCATGATGTTTCCACCCCCATGCTTCACAGTAGGTATGGTGTTCTTGGGATGCAACTCAGTATTCTTCTTCCTCCAAACACCACGAGTTGAGTTTATACCAAAAAGTTCTACTTTGGTTTCATCTGACCACATGACATTCTCCCAATCCTCTGCTGTATCATCCATGTGCTCTCTGGCAAACTTCAGACGGGCCTGGACATGCACTGGCTTCAGCAGCGGAACACGTCTGGCACTGCGGGATTTGATTCCCTGCCGTTGTAGTGTGTTACTGATGGTGACCTTTGTTACTTTGGTCCCAGCTCTCTGCAGGTCATTCACCAGGTCCCCCCGTGTGGTTCTGGGATCTTTGCTCACCGTTCTCATGATCATTTTGACCCCACGGGATGAGATCTTGCGTGGAGCCCCAGATCGAGGGAGATTATCAGTGGTCTTGTATGTCTTCCATTTTCTGATGATTGCTCCCACAGTTGATTTTTTCACACCAAGCTGCTTGCCTATTGTAGATTCACTCTTCCCAGTCTGGTGCAGGTCTACAATACTTTTCCTGGTGTCCTTCGAGAGCTCTTTGGTCTTGGCCATGGCGGAGTTTGGAGTCTGACTGTTTGAGGCTGTGGACAGGTGTCTTTTATACAGATGATGAGTTCAAACAGGTGCCATTCATACAGGTAACGAGTGGAGGACAGAAAAGTGTCTTACAGAAGACGTTACAGGTCTGTGAGAGCCAGAGATTTTCCTTGTTTGAGGTGACCAAATACTTATTTTCCACCCTAATTTACAAATAAATTCTTTACAAATCCTACCATGTGAATTCATGGACTTTTTTTTCACATTCTGTCTCTCACAGTTGAAGTGTACCTCTGGTGCAAATTACTGACCTCTGTCATCATTTTAAGTGGGGGAACTTGCACAATCGGTGGCTGACTAAATACTTTTTTGCCCCACTGTACATGTTTACTTTGACACGCAAAGCACAGCATACTGATGTTTATCAATGTTAAAGCTTCAGTTGCTTATTATTTTGCAGCTTCACTTCGTTTGTGTGGTAGTGGTTTTGGAAGCGGGTTTTGAGCGCGTGAGCTGGGGTGTATCTGAATATCAAGAAACACCGCAACCTGCTGTTCAAACCAATGAACTTCCAGATGAATATTATAATGAAACATGTGATCCAATTCCAGCATATACACTTTATTAAAAACATCAGAAGCAGAGCCCCCCCCCCCCCTAAATTTAAGAGCCCGATGGTGGTTGAGTTAGATTGCTGGCTCAGTGCTCACACGCATGAACTGGTGGGGTGTTTGAATCTCATGTACGTTTTATGTAGCACCGCCACCTGCTGTTCAAACCAATAAACTACCAGATGAGGTTGAATACATATATAAATAAAAACATTCAAGTGAAGAAGTTTCTACCATGTTTGGTGAGAGCACTGCAGAGTAGGCTGTCAGTTCAGGTCCTGTGTTGCTTGGCTGGACAGCTACTGTTATTACAACCTTCTGTTTAATATCAGCATCAAGTGAATGGACAACAGTTTGCTTTTTATATATAATCTGTATGTAAACAAATACAGACGTTTATTGAAAACTGTCAAATATGTACACACATGTAAAAATACGGAAAAATAAAGTGGGTTATTAACATCGACACAGGTATTTGATGTATTATGTCATGAGCTCTCCTCAGATCAAAGCACAAAATAATTATCAGTCTAATTATGCACATTTTTGCCATTTAAGCAAAAACAAAACATGCATATTCAATGAACTGTGAAAACAGACCATATATGATGCGCACAGTGAGGACAATGATTGGGAAACCTCAGCAGGATGAAAGTGTTTATGGAAGTTGCTGTGATTGCACAGTTAGCATTCCCAAAGAGCTTTCAGCTGGAGCCAATGGAATAATCACCAATTTAAGTTCACTAAGGCATTACACATTTTTAAAAAAAGGGTAAATAACAAAGCACATGACTTCTATAGTGAAACAAACAACCACAAAAGAGCAGGGTTCACTAAAAGACACTATAAGTAGAGACTGGCAGCAAAGACGATGTCTCTCTTGATCTTTGTTATTCCTGCAGGGAGAGAAACACAATTCAAACTCTGTCACAACTTTTACATGAACAATTACAGAATCTAGTTTTGGCTTCTTCATAAAACGTAAATGGTTTGTTAAAAACATGCACTAAATGCATGCACTAAATACATGTACTAAATGCATGCACTAAATAAAGTTTATGATGCACAGGTGTACTATCAATGTAGTTTTAACAATACAAAAATAAATCTAACAAAAACCAACAAAAAACAGTGAAAAATGTCCAACTTTTTAAGGATTTGTCATGTTAGACTACATTTAGAAAGGGAGCTAATATTCATTCAAATGAAAAATTGGTGCAATGTGTTTCCTACCTTCAGCAAACTTATTCTCCAGCTCTGTGTTGCCGATGGCTTTAGATGCAGAGCACATTTGTCTCAGGACCTCCTCCAGACGACGCATGCAACGGATGATGCTCCCTAAACAGAAATCCAGAGTGTAGATACATGTGTTAGAAATCTTTGATTATATATCTATCTTTTTTTGAGAGTAAATGTGTTCACTTTGTATCAAATAACTCATCTGACCCACAAAATCTGCCTCAAATAGAAAATATTTCCTAATACTGGAGAAAGGAACCAATAAATTGTGATCTTAATAATTAAACACCTGCAGATTGTAAGAGAAGTAACAAACCTTCAAAGACGTCGGTCATTTTGCAGATTTGAGCAAACGTGGCCCCGTTGGCCCAGGCATAAACCACGTCCATTAGGTGGGGTTTAAATTGGTTCAGATAGCTCTCTTCGTCCACCTCCAGCTTGGCGTCTGCTGACACTTTGGCGATGCGCTTTGCACATTCCTGAACACAACAGAAACAGTGATGCTTTCATTTCTACTAAAGTTCACGCATTTAACAAGATACAGCTCCACTCTAATGCCGTCTCACCTGCATCTGTCTCAGCGGTGCAGCGAGCTGCTCAGTTAGTTTTGGCATCTCGCTGGCCTGGAGGAAAAAAAACACAACATCTAAATAATTAGTACAAGTACCATATAAATGTTAATGTTATTAAATCATAATACAGCATAACTCCTGCACGCATGTCTAAGTTTTTCAGAAAATACAGGAGGAATACAAGGAGGAAAGACATCAGTAATTATCTTAGCGAAGCATCAAATAAATTTGTGGAGGTTTATGAGGAAATTCCCAAACAATCTGAAGTCCATCCTTCTACAGTGAGGAAGATTATTCATTATCAAATGGAAAGACAGTTGCCAGGTGGGCATCCAAGCTAAATTCATAGCAAGGTCAGAATATGCAATGATCAGGGAAACTGCAAAAAATCCAAGAGCTGCATCTCACTCTATGGGAGTGTTGGCATGTTAAAGGCCCAAATTTCATGATAATTAAATTAGAAAAAGAATGAACAAGTATGCTTGTATGGAAGGACTACAAGGAGAAAGTGACTTCCCTTAGGAAGAACATGGCAGCATGGATAAGGTTTGCAAAGTTGCACAAAACAAAATGACTCATCAAGGAACCAAAGCATATCAGCAGCTCATATCACCTCTCACTAACTGGCAGGAGCGTAATGGAGGGGTCATGACTTTGCCTAATTTTACAGCCACTGTACCTGGGCACTTTGTAGTCATTGAATCAAGCACGATCTCCACTGTATATCGAAGTATCCTAGAATCAAATGTAAGTCTCCGTCTCACAACAATTTGAGATACTAATGTTATTTTCATCAGAAAGCTTAGGGCCTCCTAGGGTGCCGGTATCACTTTTATAAGCAGCCACATCTGCTCTTTAAATATTTATTGTGGTCTGGATTTTTATTTTTCAATACAGCAGTATTGAAGTCAGGTGGTATTTATACATATTCTAGTGTGCTATTTTGCATTCGAGCAGCTGTTTGGTCTGCAGATGCAAACTAATATTAACATGCACTTGATCTCAGTGAATATCTGTTTGGTGGCTCCTCTGAGAAGCTAATGTGCAGGATTAGAGGTATGTTCACGTCTGCAAGTTATCGAGAAGGTGATGAACTTGGCTCAATAAGTAACAAATGTACAATTTATTTTCAGGTGTTCTTCCGACCAACGCTGAAGTCCTTTAAAAACATGCTAATTGGCTAAAGTCCCCATCATCAACAGCTAAAATAGCAGCAGGTCGTCTTTAAAGACAACAGCTGTGCACTCACATGCGCACCGGATTTATTGGAAACATGACAGCTGCTTGTCATTATTCGCTGTGTAAACATTTGAAGCTGGCTAATAAGAGACAGTCCGATATGGGATTGAGATCAGAATTTTCCCGTTCACAGGACTGAGCTAATGAGAAACCAATGAAAGTCTGTTTAAACATGTGCTGATGCTGGATCAACCTATTTTGAGAGTTTGGTGTTTGCTTTGACTGTAAAGCAGGAGAAGAAGCCAAGAATGTGAAAGCAGCTCGAACTTACAGGAATGGGAATAAGGTGTTTATTTTAGTGTTCGGGAAAAGATGAATCTTTGTACATCGAGTGAGTGATGCATTTGTGTTCGTTTGTCCCTACGTTTTCCTGGAAGACAAAGCAGGACAGCAGGGCGGTGGCTTGCTCAACTGTCAGATCATTGAAGAGACCGTTGAACATCATCTCAGTCAGCAGGAGCTCGTCGGCACTGGAGATATTTATACAGAAACTTAATTATATAATGACTTTGCTTCAATATCTTGATCTTTTCAAAACAGCAGCTATAAAAGAAATGTGAGGTGGAACACGGAGTAAGAATCTGCTTTTTTATGCTAAATATCTAATTGTAAGACATCAAAACAACAGCTAGGAATAGGAACTTTAGGTAACTCACGTAACCCCAGTTCTCAGGGTAGCATGAGTGAGATGCCCTTTTTGCTGGGGTGAAGTGAGAAAAACTGCTTATCTTTAAAAAAAAAAAAAAAAAAAAGGCCACATAGTAGTGCAAGCTTCATAAGGTTGGGTGGCTGTCCAACGTGGTCGTTTCAATCATCAGCCAATCAGGATTGTTGTAATGGAATAAGGCTTTTAAGGAATACGCAAGCAGGTGCATCCCATGCTGAGGCATCTCACTCATGCTGCTGTGAGAGCCGGGGTTACACAAGTAACCTGAAGTTTTCAGGTTCATTTACATTTTCTTCACTGTCCCAGCTTTGTGTGTGTGTGCCCCGCCCTCCCCTACCTGCTAATTTCACAGGCGACCCGCCCTTTCATCTCAATGACGTCAGAGGGACTGGCAAAGCCAAGTCTTCGAAGAACTCTCTTTCTGCACTTCAGCTGGTCCATCTGCAAGATGGTTCGCGCTTTTTTGAGGTCTCGCTTGGCTGTTCGAACATCTGCTGCGATCTGAAACACACACACACAGTTATGTTATGCAAATTTCTTCATTTTTAACTTGTTGAACTTTGATTTCAGGGTTTCTTAAAGTCTCAAAAAGCTGTGTGATAGGTTCCAGTTTAGCACATCAGAAAACTTCAAGCAACTTTAGCTGCAGAGTGATGAAGAGGAATGTGAAAGACAATTGCATCAGATGTTCATGTGCATGCTTATCTCATACCAACTATTTAATTTATCCACTTCAACCTCTTCTACTGTGTTTAACACACACACACAAAGACTTCACCAGCACTGCTCATCGATCAAAGACAGAAGCAAAGACTTCTCTGTAATGGTGACTGGATGTGTTGGTAAAGATAAGTGACATCACAGGAACACTTAAAGCTAAAGCTAAGACTTTTTAGTGCTTGTGCATCTGTAAGATGTGCTGAGTTCAGCCAGTGCTACCTGTTTGGCTAAACAAATAATATAAATGAGACATCAGAAATGGTAGCATCTGTAAAAACCAATAAAAAGATGAACCTGAGGATTAGCAGCAGTTTTGTTTCATTTTGGTGTTCAAAGAAAGCAAAATTAAATTTACTGGACCTCTGAATGTAGGAATAACATTCACAAGCGGTCATTTTTCCTGTTTGCCTGTATGTACATATTTGACCACAACTGAACAGAAAAATCCAATAAAAAGAAATCAAGTCTCATCTAACAAAAGGTACTTTTTGTAGATAAACAGGAAAGTTCAAACATTGAGAAATTAGAGTGTTTAGCTGTTATTTGTTATAGTAACCTGTTGTGGTATAGACAATACACCCCAATATCAATCAAAGCTACCAATAAATAACCCTAACCAAAAGTGATGTTTTGTTCCAACACAAAGGTGATAGACAACTAAATACTTTGTTAGTACCTTGTTGCGATATACGGCCCCACAGGGTAGTAACAAAGTGTTCAACAGTGTAAGAACCTTTGAATTCACTGAAACAGTGCTCAGAGTCGCTTCCAGAGAAGCCATGATCAAAACCATTACCAAGTCAGAGAAAAAGCAAAGAACAACAGGTTATAAATAAAAATGGCAAACTGGAGACCAATACCCACACTCATTAACTCAGTCCTAGCCTTCAGGCAGCTAATTCTCACACTCTTTATTTTCACACTCTTGATCAGCGGTGTGATGAGGCAACTGGTTAAAACCAGCCACATAGTTGTTCCCTACCGCATAGCATTACTCACGCTTACTAGTTTACAGCTGACACAGTGGATACCCCAGTGACAGTGATGTTTACTTACGCAAACATCACTTACCAGGCAAACACAAATGCAAATCATGCCACTACAAGCTAGGTTAGCCCAGTTTGCCACCATTTAGTTATGCTCTCATAAGGCCTGACAATTAGCAGGACATCCCATTGCTTGAAATTTGACAAAGTTTCTCACCAGAGCTTTCTTCTCACAGAGAGAATAGACAGATTCCAAGTTGGGGTCACTGTGCAGGGGATGGGTGTACATGCGGTGCTCAAAGGCCTCAATCTTCTGAATAACTTTCTTTAATGCAGGGTCTTTGATGCCCATGTCATCTATGGGGTCAAGCAGAGGAACACCATCTGGAAAACGTTTCTGCACCTCCTGTGGACAAAATGATTGGAGGGAAAAAAATGTAAATGATTCACACTAATATCTTCAACACCTTGAGAAATGGCTCTACTTTGTACCTGTATGGACTTGAGCATGAGCTGTCTGTTGTCGTAGGGCCTCAGGTCTTTGGGGATGTAAAGACGAACTGAGCTGACAGAAGTGAGGAGATGGAGCATCACTGGAACCACCTGGGCAGAAAAAGGTGATTTTAATTATGGCGCTCCCATTTGTGTATATGAAGTTATGTGTGTTCTTGCGATTGCTCCACCCACCTGCATCTCTCCAGTCTCCCCTGGAGCGGCAGGTTTAGCAGCTTCAGTTGCAGCATCTTTCACACTGTCCTTACTACAGTGGACCAAAACCTCCACGACATACAGCGGCTCTGAGTCTGTAGTCGTCTAAATGGGAAATGTGTGTTAGTCATAGCCACGGGACCTTGGATTCATCTACAGGTGCCACTAACTTACCTTAACATTAGTCTTCTTGCAAAAGTTTACAACCACTCCCCAGCCAAAGTCAGCATCCTCATTTTTTACCTGACAGATGAAAATACAGACTTGTTAAATGATGTGAAAATCTTCCATTATTACTGCTGGTCTAAGCGTAAAGCAGTACCTTGACAAGTCGCCCAGGCTGTAAGAAGGGCAAGCAGTATTTGGGTTTGTGGATGAACTCCTGGATTTCTTTACTCAGTTTGGCCAGCTGCTGTCTGATTTTAAAGTAAGTGACCACACTCTCTTCATTGGGAATCTCAATGGTGTGGTACTGCTCCTCCAACTTCTTAATTTCTGCACAAAAACAGTCATTTTAGATTCATCTTAGAACTAGATCACACGTAATTCATACCAGACAACTGAAGATGACACTGTAAACAGTCACCATACTACAAATATACATATACATGCTATTGAAGTCCGTGATTGCTATTTGTGTTCATATTTGTATGTCTGTCAGTTACTACCCAAGTGTGTAGTGTGAACAAGTGCATACAGAAATGCTTACTCTCCACTACACCAGGCAAAGCCCTGTAGTGTTGGAACTGGTAGAAAGACTTCTCCAGCATGTATTCTGGGTTGATCTCCTCCACACGCAGCAGGTTGAGCACCATGTTGTAGGTTAAGTGGAAGGCACTGTTCAAAGGATCTGCAGAGCCCTGCACAGCAGGATTAAAATGGTTAAAATGATTAAAATGTCAGCGATTCCTGACAAAGAACAACTTAAGAATCACTTTTAAAACTTTGGATTCAGTGGTTAAAATAATGCTAGGGACTAAAAAACCTGAAAGTGATGGTAAAAAGCATTTGCAGCAGCCTGGTTAACAGTACCTTGAGTAGCTGTTTACCCACAGCTGGGCTCATCTTCTCATCCACCATGAAAATAACAATCCCTCTGTCGTCCATTCCTCTCCTCCCAGCACGCCCAGACATCTGGATATACTCACCTGATGTTATCTAGACAAGGTGGGAAGATAAATTATATTATAGAACGTCTATGTACATGTGAAATATATGTACGACTGAGAAACTGGTTAAAACAGCATAAATGAAGGTGGTAAAAACAAAACACTGAACATCTGCACATTTATTCAATTACTGCCTAGGCAATTATCTGCATTGCTATGAATCTACATCACTCATCTACTGTTCATTGAATCACACATGGCACTGACTAAGCTCCACATTTTTACCTCTCTTTGCAAAAAAAAACCAAACAAGAGTTTAAATGATCAGATCTTCATTTCACACATTCTTGAGAGCAGCTCTTGAGTTGGAAGAGAGTTTTTTGAAGAATGAAGGTGAAGTGTGAGTGCCTGTGTGGAGTTTTGGCACCATCAGAGGCAACAGATGTTTCTGATGAACCTCTTGGAGGGCAGTTTCACTCTCTCTCGCTCATTCTCTTTAATCCCTAGAGCACCCCCTTGTAAACAATATGTGGCTATTTATGTGCCAATACAAGCTGCAACGCTTGAAGACCTTATAAAGGCTTCAGAGCAACATGCTACATAACAACTGCACACTTGACAGAGCAGCTTTAAAGCACAATTTATGGCGAGCTCTGCATTTTACTGGCCTCAAACAGAAGCCATAGACAGACAGATATCTTTCTGGAAGTGCAACTTTTCCAAACATCCATACTAATACTGCTGCTGAGAAAATTCTGTATTAAAGACATAAAAGAGGGGGAGACCATTGTGTTTGACTGCGTGAACTTACAAAGCGGTGATTCTTGCCATCAAACTTGCGTGCACTGGTGAAGAGCACAGTGCGAGCTGGCATGTTGATGCCCATGGCGAATGTCTCTGTGGCAAACAAGGCCTGCAATGGAAATAAGGAGCATTAAGCTCATCTCAATATTTACATTTTATCACTTACAAATAGACACTGATCCTCGAGGACTAATAAACATGTTCAAAGTGTTCCTCATAAAACATTTGGAAAGCCATTTTCTTTCAAGTGCAAAAAGATTGGAGCCGCCAAGAACAGCCGATCAGGCATAAATCTTAAAAAACAATCAAACAAAAAGAAAAACCAACACAAAAGCAGGATTTCCCGTAAAGTTTGGAAACTTGTCACAAACCATTTCTATTGGTTTGTGACAAGTTTCCAGTCTGCATTGACTAAATCTTAAAGTTGTGATAAAAAGCCTTTAATAATTACCTGACTTGTGTCTAAGTCTGGATTACAACACGCTGAAACATCTGCTTCTCCAGATGTAAGAGTATTTCTAATTATGTTCTTTTATTTGCCTCCATTTTAGCACATTTTCTTCATTTCACAGTGTTACTGCCATAACAACCAGAAATGACCAACAGCTAAAGTGTAACTCTGTAGTTAAAGTAAAAAGACTGAAGACAAGACTGAAGATAGGCACACATTATCATGAACTGGACGACTGGTTACTTTAAAGATTAGTTTTAATTACACTTGAACAGACTCTCTCAAGGATTCCATGTCAACATATTCATCAAATCCATTAATATGACTATGTACTAAACTTTTGCGCAAATTAAGTATTTCCCCTAAACGTCTGTTACAAACACACTTTTGAAATTTTCAGTCCTGCAGAGACAGACAAATCTCATTAAAGTTAGAATCACCAGTACCTTGAGGAGGCCTTCAGAAAAGAGGATCTCTATGGTCTCTTTCAGGATGGGCAGTAGGCCTCCATGATGGATCCCTATCCCCCTCTTTAACAGTGGCAGCACATGCTCGACCTGAAGAACACAAACAAGCTCATTACTGTTGAACTTCTCTCTCAGTGACCGTTTTGATCACAGCTGACGAAACCAAAACCAACATAACCCTTGTAATGGAAAAGTGTGTGGTAGGGTTGTGCTTTGCCGTTGCTCGTGTTGTACCCAATAACAGCTACTAACGCTGTTACTGGGTACAGGACTGATTTTAACAGGACTCATCACAGGAGGAAACAGTGAAGCTTTTTGCTAAGATTTTACAAGGTGTTAAGATCAGGTTCAAAAACCATGTTTAAATAAATAAATAAACCCTTGACAAGCTCAGAGAAAGCTGAGTGTGAGAGCATGTAGAAACACTTACCTGAGGCAGTTTCTTGTCCTCATCTGATAGACAGTCCACTGCATTGTTGAAAACCTCCTCCACCAGACGTTTCTCATCATCTGTAACAAAGAAAGGAGTCAAGTTTGAGTGATTTTAAAATATTATTCAACACATAATTAATCCTGGGAAATGTGGGGTTAACGTGGACCAATGGAGATAGGGGGTTTTGGGGAATTGCCTACAGAGAAACATCAACCACTCAGGAATTGTGCAAGTCTCTGTTGACTTTGGAGTTTTTGTGCCAAACACATTATAGTATTTGCTGTTGCTGGTGGGCGGTCTCTGTCCATCTCAGTCCATGTGGACTGGCCCTTATTCATGGAACCACTTCAAGTCCAATAATTACATTTGTAAGGGGATTTTGCTGTAGCTAAAAGCATAAACAAATAAAATACTGAAAACTTCTTTCTTGCAAGTCTTGCAACATCAAAGGTGTTGACAACTTTATCTCCTTTTTCTGACGTCAGACTGTGTGCTGTGTTACTGTTTGTAGGCCTCTGGTTGGCCAGCATTTCTAGATGATCAGAGTTATATCACCACCTGTTGCTTCGGCATCAACAGCATGCCAAAAATGTTTTGCATTTTCATGTGGAGAGATATTTTTCAAAACAAACATGGAAAAAAACTCATTTTAAATAAGACCTGTATATATGTGGATATACCCTTTTTCTCCGATCTACTGAAATTATCTCAGTATCTACAATTTTTCTTAAGAAAAACAAAAAACAAAAGCTTTACTGAAACCACAAGAACACAAGAAACTTGTGAAAATGAGGAACTGTCTTTGGCACAGTGTCTCCATTTGTTTTGTGCAATACTGATAAATGTTTGGCGATCTGCACTGGATTTCAGTGCTGGAACAGCTCAGTGTGAAAACAAACCTTCTCATTTACAATAATGTCACTGGGCAGAAAAAACAAACTGAAATGGGGAAGGAAAAGATCTCCCACTTAAGATTTGACGAGCATGTTTGACTTGGAGCAGGTGGATGTGAGCCAAGCTCAGTCTGCTGCTGGACTGTCTCCAATCATGCGGAGATTTATTCTTATGAACCAACTCCTCCACTTATCCACTGGACCAAACAGCAGCACCAACGGTGAAGGCACAATAAGCTACACTGATGGCACTCACTGGGTGAGGAGGATAAAATTACATTCCCTGCCAACAATTTAGCAATGTTGATTTATTTGCCAAATCTCATCTTCTTCCCCCGCTCTCTGAACAGTTTGTCACAAAAACAGGTGGTGTTGATGTTTCAGTTGGCAAAGAAAATCCATTTGCCATCTCAAAAATCTGCTCACTGACTGGTCTTGTGACCTGACACCTCATAAGTGACAAATGCAGTGAAGCTATTGGTCAAAAAAAGCAACATCACTGTATAATAATATTCTCATGATCAAATTATAAAAAGTCAATCATTTCTATTCTTATTAGAGGAAAAAAATAAGCTTTTAATCTGTAATATTCAGAACTTGACTGACAAAGAGTCTGACCTCACCTCATTCAGCACACAGAGCTACAAGCCAAATGCCAGAAACACATCCTTTGATATTAATCTATCAGCTTAGGTGTCAGCAGTAAACTTTCAATTATTCACACATTGCACTTATCAAACAGCACGTTTGCAAAGACCTTCTCAAAGTCTATCGGTGCTTTCATGACTGCAAACAACTTAACTTGACTGACTATACTGCTACTCTCACCAGAGACATGGCGCACGCTTTCGTGGGGAAAATACTGACACACACACACAGATTAGAGTTTCCAGGAATGCACATACCTCTGTTAAAGTCCAGTTTAGCCACCTGCAGAGCATAGGCCTCACACTCTTTCTTACTGAAGCTGAAAATAATCACTGGCTGGAAGTTCCTCTCCATGATCATCTTCACTATCTTGAACACGCTTGATGGGCCTGATTAAAGTACAAAGACATGCAATCTTATATGAATTACTGAATCAAAGATTTTTACATTAAAATCCAGCAAACCCACACACCTTTAGTGCCTCCTTTCCTTCCTTTTGGATCCCACTTGGCACCTCCGCTGCTGCCCCCAGAATCCCCAGCATCTCTCAGCACCTGCATAGCTGTGTTGAAATTGTCCTCTCTGAATTCTCCCTGGAGAAAAATACAAACACAAAAAAACGTCCTGAATTATACATTACCTTATAGCAGCTGTTTCTAATTGGTGCATCCAGATTTAGAATACACAAATTGTTATTTTAGCCCCACTTGTGTAAAGCAGAATTATCAGTGAAGGAGATGAAGCCGAGTCCAAAGAGTTATTCATTCATTTCTTCTGAAAAGCCCTAATGAGTGTTGTTTCCACGTGTCCTTACATTTTCATCAACAACCAGGTGGAGTCCATCACCCCCTGCTGGAAAGATATAGTGTTGCAGTGGAGTGGGGCGGTAGTCTGTGTAGACCACATGGCATGGCTACAGGAGACATTAGAAAAGCATAAATCAATAAACAAGAAAAACTACCCTAAGTCACTCATTTAAACTGTCACCTTCTCACTTAGGGACATTATAAGAACTTTAATTATACTATGAGGCAGTACAACATCCCACCTGCTTGTGTAAGTGACAAATCCACTCAGCAAACTGTTTGGCATTGGGGATGGTGGCTGACAGGAAAACATAATGCACATTATCGGGAAGAAGAATGATGGTCTCCTCCCAAACCACGCCACGCTCTGAAATACACAGACCAGTGAGACGTGTTACCAACCAAAAGCCATCATGTGACATTTTTTTAACCACAGGGTTAAAATAAACTTTAATTCAACTGAGCCTTAAGTGCTGCTGTTGAGAAATCAGTAAATGAAAAGTCGACAAAGAAGGTATAAACACTGATTTTTCATGCAATTGTTTTACTTTGCTTCCATTTTCATTCACGGCCTCAACTGCACCAGACTGCAGGAAATAAATCGCTAGAAAACATGTTAACGTGTTTACTTTCCTGCGTTTTCTCTATTTCAAATATATATATTTAATTTGACAACATGCCATGTGCAATTTTTTTTCAACAGCGTATTAGTAATCTTAGAACATATATTGTATGGACAATTGAAAGCTGCGGGTCCACACCTAATCTTTGAATTCAGACATTTCTGGTGTTACTGCAGGTGTGTAAAATCATTCCTAAAGCCATGCAGTCTGCCTTTGTAGAAATAAAATGAAAGGGTTGTTCTAAAGGGCTCACTGAATTTGAATGTGATGCTGTAATAGAATGCTAATGTTGCAGCGAGTCACTGTGTGAGGGATCCAAGTCAAGTATCCATCCATAACTTACTCATGAATTCTGTTTGTACCCAGGAGAAAATCTATTTGATTCTTGGATGTTCAAAACACACTGATCTGTAATTTTACAGATCGTCTGCATCACTTTTCTATTTTATACCCACCCGTGTCTCTCATGTAATGGATCTCATCGAAGATGACCCACGCCACTTCCCTCATGATCTCAGAGCCTCGGTACAGCATGCTCCTCAGAATCTGGGAGAGAAGAAGTTTATCATTGACCGACCTCTGGATTGAGCAGCATCAAAAAACACTCTTCAATAAGGATATAACTAGCAAATGTAATAATGTCTCAACTCCACACAAAATTGTTTTTTTTTTACCTCTGTTGTCATGACGAGGCAAGAGGCAGTGGGGTTGATGGTGACGTCACCTGTCATCAGTCCTACATCTTGAAACTCTTCGTACATCTCTCTGTACTTCTGGTTGGAGAGAGCCTTGATGGGGCTGGTGAAGATCACTCTCTGCTTCTCCCTGAGAGCCAGCGCAATGGCATATCTGCAGAAAGATATCAGAGAAAGCCATTAAAAAATGTTTTTAAAGAACTATGAACACCTACTGAGCACAATTGCTGACCAGTCTTCATGTTTTAGTTCATATTAAATGAAAAATGTTTAGAATACCTGTTTTGTTTTGGTTCAGTGTTATGACCAATCAGTGGGCTATAAGGGTTCATAATATCTCTCAGTGCTGCTTTCCAGCGTGTCAGTACATTTACCAAGAAGGCACTGATACAGCACAACAGTGAGTATCATCTCTAGTCTCTATAAACTGTTAATGGTCAGCATCACATTTTCTGTAGTTTGAGTTTAAATTCTAAGCTGTATTTTAGCCAAATATAATCAACTGGAATGAGGAAAAATGTGATCGCTCAGTATAAATTGTTTACTGATGACACTTACTCAGCACAAACAGTCTTCCCTGCAGAGGTGTGTGCAGACACAAGCACAGACTGGTTGTTGTCAATACATAATATGGCCTCCCGCTGGAAGGGATCGAGAACGAAAGGGTACTCCTGCAAGACGAGTAAGATGTATCAGAACAAAAGGAAAGCAATCCCACGGTAATGTCAGTTCGTGAAAACTCAGACTAAGGCCCCTTATACCTTGGCTGCTTTTCCCACTCGTGGTTTCAGAGGTTTATATTCCTCACTGGCAGGAAGAGCAACCTGTCAGGGAAGTACAGAAATGGCAACAGTTATCATCACTATTTTTTCTGCTTGTTTATTTAAAAATGAATAAAATTCTTAAAAAACCAAACAAAAAACAACAGATTTTCTTTACCTCATGTGAACATCCTTCCACTGTTTCCACTTGCTCCACCTTCACCTGAGGCATAAATTCTGCAAGACTGAAAAAAGAAAGAAGAAATAGAACAAACTCTGATGTGAATGAACTCACATAATCAAAATGTTTATCAGAGGGAAAGTGTGATTCGTGTGGAAAACGACACTCAAGCCTGACATTAACTGGCATAATGTGAGCTTATAACCAGCTCTTGTTGTTTAGCTGGGTCCTGTCAGCTGTCCGGAGACAGGAAGGTTCTATGTCTAATATGCTGACAATAACTGTGATGATATCAGGAATAATAAGCATAATTATGCACATTTTCATGTGTTAGAGCGCGCTCTTCGGAGCGCAGGTGAGGAGGAAGAGGATGACATTTTATCCAGTTGCAGGTTGCATTCTCTTTCCTTCACATTTTCACTTCATTGGTGTAGAGGAGACCTTCTCAGAGAACATCTGAAATAACATTTTGATGATGACACCTCCTATATTTCTAATTAGAATATGACAATCATATGTAAGCCCTGTGATAGACTGGTGATATGTGCAAGGGGTAACCCACATCTCTTCACCCTGTACACCTCTGACTTCTGCTACAACTCTGAATTATGCCACATTCAGAAGTTTGCAGACGACACAGCCATCATGGGGTGTATCTGGGATGATCAGGAAGAGGAGTACAGAAGTCTGGTGAGGAACTTTGTCGCATGGAGTCACACAAACCACCTGCAACTCAACACCTCAAAGACTAAGGAACTGGTTGTGGACTTCGGGAGGTCTAGAGCAGGTCCACTGCCGGTTCAGATAGAGGGGGAGGAGGTGGTCAACAAGTACAAGTACCTCGGGCTGTGGGTGGACAATAAACTGGACTGGTCATGCAACACAGAGCACCTGTATAAAAAAGCCCAAAGCCGACTGTACTTCCTCAGGAGGCTGAGGTCTTTTAACATCTGCAGGAAGCTCCTGAGGATGTTTTACCAGTCGGTGGTTGCTGGAGTACTTTTCTATGCTGTGGTGTGCTGGGGGAGCAGCACAGCAAAGAAGGACTCATCCAGGCTGGAAAAACTGATCAGGAGGGCTAGCTCTGTGGTCGGCATGAAGCTGGACACTCTGGTGACAGTGGTAGAGAAAAGGACACTAAAGAAACTGATGGACATTATGGACAATGCCAGGCATCCTCTGCACACGGCCATTAACAACCAGAAGAGTCTGTTCAGTGACAGGTTGCTTCTCCCAAAGACAAGAACTAACAGACTTAAAAACTCCTTTGTCCCACACGCCATCAGACTGTTTAACTCCTCTCTGGAGGGGAGAGGGAGGGGAAACAGGAGGACAAAGGAGGGGGGAACAACTAAGCTGTAGTGCCTCTTCACCTCACTGTGCAATACCTTTTGTGCAATACTTTTGTAAATAGTCAACAGTGCAATAGACCTCAATACTTGAAATGTGCAATTCACTTGTATTTTTATTTTTTATTCCTATTTATTCTATTTATCCCCTTTGTATATTTTATTTATATTGTCTCTGTATATATATATATATATATATATATATATATATATATATATATATATATATATGTGTGTGTGTGTGTGTGTGTGTGTGTGTGTGTGTGTGTGTGTGTGTATATATATATATAATATTCTGTAACTCTGTAACTTCTGTCGGTGCTGTGCTTTTTTGGAAATCGAATTTCCCAGAGGAACCCACCCGAGGGATTAATAAAGTTCTATCTAATCTAATCTAATCTCATGCTATGAGACCTGGGATAAGCTGCTCGATGATAAATGCGTGGATAAACATTCACAAGCAGGGATAATTTAAATATTTCTAATAATATGAAGCTGGTTTTACATCACTTTTTTTATGCTGCTGAGCATTTTAATAACTGTGTCCACTAACACCCTGCATGAACACAACAAAGCTTCCCTTCTTACTTCAGTTCATTCGCCGAAACTGCCTCATGTCGAGGTTTCTTCACAAACACCACTTCCTCTCCACCATCACTGTCTGCCTCTCTCTTGACTCGGGCAGACGGACCGACATCTCTGTCTGTTTCATTTTTGGCTGCAGCTTTCCTATAGAGAGCAGAAACACACGAGCTGTTAGCCAACATGCACGATTCACCAATGAAGGGCACACAAACACTTAGCTACAAACTCGTGTTCAAGAGAAATGGGCTCAGAGTTATATATGCCATAATATTGTTAACTTTAAGCCCAATAAGCCTTTTTTTGTCCGGTGTTTCTTTAACGAACCAATGGCTGTTACTATGACTGGCACGAGCACCCATGGCACTACCGTCCTCGCGGAGAAAAAAACTTTCCAAAACAAACACAAAATTTTTCTCCAGAAAATACATATTTACCCCGGTTCTGCCGCCACACTCGACGGTACTTTTTTATTTGTGGTATTTTGTTGTTCATCGTCAAACACGCTGAACAAACCGTCTCCAAAGGTGTCAGCCATGTTTGTTAGGGGCACACTTCCCACAATACAGCACGAGGTTGTTTTCGGGTAATACTTCCGCTACGGCAACTGTGCGGGGCAAAAGGGGAGAAAACGTTTTCTCAGGTTCGCTCTTGATTTGATATCTTTACATCTGTCCGGCAATTCGCCGATGTCTTCCCATCACTCAGGCACATAAAGGACTCAAAAGCGGGCAGCGTTTGGATGACCTAATGGGGGGGAAGAAGAAGAAATCGCCACCGCAAGCAAGTGCTCCAGCCGCACCGGGGAATGGAGTGGTCGAGGAGCCGAGGAAACAGGCAGCCACCAGCAAGCCGGCTAAAGACAGCAAATCTAAAGGTGAAAATCACTCACAGCGTGAACATTTCACTCCACGGTTAAGGCGTTTGCACTGTATTTTCACTCCAATTAATAAGATTTTAGTATGAATTTAGCAGGCAGAAATATGGAGCATGACATGGGTTAATCACACATATTTTCCTGTACTATTACTGGATTTACTTTTCTTAACATCAACAGGGGCGATTCTAGGTTCAAACTTTTAGGGGGGCTCAGCTCCCAATCATAATGTCATGCATGTAGTGCCTTGTAATTAATATTCATGGAATATGCTGTTTCCAAATGAAGTTAAAGAACCATTTGTGGCAAAACACATAAGATTAGAATCATGCACAGCATTATTTCAGTCTCTTAATCACATAGAGGCGGTCCACTAAATCATCAAGCACTTTACCTTCCTCTTGGGTTGGGATCGACACTGATCCATTTTTAGATTTTAAAAGCATAAAAGTGCCTTTTAAATTGGCTTATTACATGAAGCCTTTTTGACTTTGTCGGAATCTCTGTTTAAACAAAACAAAAGAAAATTTAATTTCACTAAATTACAAAAAGCTCTGGCGAAAATTATGACCTTTGTGTTGTTGGGGTCTGTTTCAACCCAGTTATAATATAAGACAATAAAACAATAATTAGTGCCAAAACGGAAATCATAAACACACTGTGAGCTCACTAACACAGTCAGAGAGAAGTTAGGGGCTTCTCTCTTTAACTGTTTGTCTCCTTCCCTGAACAAACAGCCCCCTTTATCCCCACTGCTTCCCGGACACAGTCACCCGGATGGAAATGGACAGATGTGTACAGAACAACTCAGTTTAGTCGGTTCCTGGCAGAATACACATCTCCGGTTTGCAGCACAGCAATATGGATGACCCTCATAGAAGGAGGACAGTATAGATTATCAACAGGAGGACAAAGATGCATCTGATCTTGAATGAAAAAGAAGTCCATGGTGACATTTAGAATGGCAGTGATGAGGAATAACTGGATGCCTGCACTGGTGTTCTTGTTGAAGTGTTGAGATCCTGCAATGAGACTGCTGATAGTCTTTAGGATGCTGACAAGCTTGCTCCCATCAGGGATGTCTGGGTGAGATGGGTGCAGCTCCTTTGTCTGATGCTCAGACCAGGGCCAGAGGTGACGTAAGATGAACGTTTTCCAACTTATACTCCTTCTGGCAATACATCCAGCAAGTCAGGTAAATACGACTTAATGTGAGGGATGCAAAAACCAGCTGTGCATGGAATCAAAGATGACTGGAGGATTTCGAAAGGCAAACCGGCGAGTGGTTAAAAAAACAAAGGAAAACATCTAGTCCTTGATTTGACTACTGAACTGCGGGGACACAGTATCACCTATGACAGTTTCTTTACCATCTCTGATCTTGAACAAGAACTTCTCAGGATGAAATGTACCATGGTGGGCACAATAAAACAAAACTTAACAAAACAAAAGAAACCTGACCTGCCCCATCAGCTTCGCAGGTAAAGGGCCGAGCTCCACTTTCTTCAAAATATGCTTTTACAGACACTCCTGCAGCTGCTCCAAATTGTCCAAAAAAGAAAGAAAAAAACTTTTGAAAAAACTTTTTTTTTTCCCTTTTCTTGAGGTAAATATGTAAAATAAATAAATAAATAAATAAATAAAAATAAAAAACTTGACCTGTAAGACCACAAGTTTTACTGTAATTAATAATATAGAAATATAGTTTTTTTTAATTCTCTTGAGGTTCAAGTTACCATTTTTGTTTTTGTGTTTTTTTTGTGTTTTTTTTAGATAACGTGAGGTATGCTGTAAAACGATAGGGTCTGGGGGCTATGCAAAAAAATTAAATCTATATTATCTTGGATAAGGTAACTGATAGGTAACAAACATATTGGAGGATGAAACAGTGTTTTCAGGGTATTTTGGGGGATATTTTCCAACCTGTAAAACAATAAACCTGTTAGTAAATCAATGACATGATTTATTTATTTATTTTAAACGTGAATAGTGGATTAACTTGAAGTCTGACGCAGTGGTGTCTGTTTGTTGCTCTGTCTGTCCTCACTCCAGCTCCGAAGACCTACAGTCTTACCAACACCGCCCAGGTGGACACTGGTGGGGTCTCCGATAAGTCCATTCTTAAAGTAAGTCAAAAAGCTTATTATATTGTGTCAAGTAGCTTTCACGTTTAAAAAAAACAACTTGTATTATTATAACACTGGGTGTGATTTTTACCTTTCAATAAAGGTTGCTATCCAAGCTGACCTGGAGAAGAAGATTATCAAATTGATCAATGAGTTCAGACAGGAGAATGGCGACAAGGGGCCCATATCAGGAAGACTTACAAGCAAGAAGTTGCTGGTAAATACAAAACACTTTGGTTCCTTCCAGCTGACTCACACTGAGTTTTAGTGTTTTGCATCCCTGCTGTTTTTCTCCTGATGTGCTTTCAGGACCTGTACACAGCTCTACAGAAGTTTAACTTTAAAAGGGAGCACATTGAAGAGGCGATGAAGAGTAGCATCCTGTACGGAGGAGATCTCCATTCTGCTCTCGACTGGCTCTGCCTCAACCTTAAAGATGGTAATACGGCATCAGCAGGCATCCAAACATCATTATCGTCATCATCATCGTGGGAGTCCTTAAAGGTAGAAGAGTAACTTTCTGGATTTATGATCTGTTTTGCTAGAGGAGCTGCCAGATGGTTTTAGCCAGCAGATGCAGGAGGAGAGTCAGAAGAACCGGCCTCGATTTCAGCCTCCAGTCCAGCAGAAACCTGCAGCTCAGGACCCTAAAGTGTCAAACAACACCACCCGCAGAGAGATCACCAAGGTTTGTACAGAGAGGGTGTGTTCGACGAAAAGGAGGTGTTCTGTCAAATAGTTTCTAAGTGTGTGTGTGGTGCTTGGCAGGCCACAGAGAAGGATGAAGCTGCCAGCATGAAGGATTGGATCTTAAGGTATGCAGAACAAAGCAGTGAAGAGGAGGAAGAGGAAGGTGGGAAGAAGACATGCAATCCTGAACTGGAAGAGAAGTTTGATCCAGTAAGTACAATCAGAGCCACTGAATTCTGAGATTCTCTTCATTTACAATTATAAGAGAAAACAGACACATATTCCAAAATGTTAAACTAAGGCTATGATATTTTCTTACCAGCCTTTGTATGATGTTAAAAATGTGATCGTCTTTTGAAGTAAATGTCATTTAGGAAGTTGATTTTTCATTAATATGTCTGTATTCTTTTTTGCTGTGTAGAATGACAGGTATTTGATACTGACTGCTCAGCTGTTTGATGCTAAAGAAATGGCAGCTGCTGCCAAGACCAAAGCAGACAAGGCGGGGCAGAGGATGGCACAGGACAGGATACGCATCATACAGCAAGGTGTGTGTGCGTGTACATAAAACTAAGACAAAGCTGTAAACTCATTTTGCAAAAGAAAGCGTTTACATACACTCACAGGCCACTTCATTAGGTACAGTTTGCTTGTATCAGGTTGGACCCCTTTTGCATCCAGAGCTGCCTTCTTCGTGGCATATATTCAGCCAGGTGCTGGAAATATTCCCCAGACATTTTATCCATATTGATATGACAGCATCACACAGTTGCTGCAGGAAGCTTCCATCACAAGATGGGCACACTGTGGTCATAAAGGGATGGACAACATGTGGTGTTTAAATGATGCTTAAATGGTACCACAGGGCTCAAAGTGTGGCAAGGAATTATCCCCACGCTATTACCATCACCAGCCTGAATCACTGACACAAGGCAGGATGGATCCATGCTTTTATGCTGTTTACTCCAACTTCTGAGCCTACCATCCGAATGTAGCAGAAGAAGTCAAGACTTATTAGGCTGGGTGATAATTAGGTGACAGGAGTGGAATCTGGTGTGGTCTTCCACTGCTGTAGTCCATCTGCTTCAAAGTTTGACATTTCGTGCTTTCCCAGATGATCTTCTGCATACCTTGGTTGTAACAAGTGTCTGTTTGAGGTACTCTTGTCTTTCTATCAGCACAGAGCAGTTTCTGGCCATTCTACACTGACCTCTGACCTTTGGCATCAACATGGCATTTTCACCCAGAGGCCTGCTTCTCACTGGATCCTTTCAGTTTTTCAGATCATTCTCTGTAAGCCCTGAAGATGGTTGTGCACATGAGCAATCTGAATGATCAGATGGTACCAACATGCTCGCTTTGAACTCCAGGAAGGTGTTTTGACCATGTTTGAATTACTGCCATGTGATTGGCTGATGACATGTTTGTGTTAAGAAAGCAGTTGAACAGGTGTCCCTAATGAAGTGGCCTGTGAGTGTATACTATTTCCTGTGGGGATATTTAAGTTGTTTTTTTAAAATTGAACACGGTGTTTTTATTTTCTAGAAATGAAGCAGCTGGAGTCCCACCCTATGTTCAATCCAGCCATAAAAGTGGTGGACGCCCCTCAAAAAGAAAAGAAAATACTTCCTGCGAAGGAGGACAAAGAAGAGCTCGGCTTTAGTTTATTTGAACAAGCTGAGAAGGACCCGCCGGCTGAGAAAGGTACACGGGTACACTTTGTGAGCCAAACTGACACATAATAGAGGCTGTGCGTGTTTTATGCATCGTATATTAGCTTTAGGGAATGTCACAGTTCAGGAAATTGTGTGCAACTGCAAAAGCATGCTTTATGGATTTAAAAAAATCCATTCACAAAACTGAATACCGTAACATGTAAATGTGAGTTTGTCCTCAATGATGATCTCTGCTCATGGTTTGGGTGAATCGTAATAATCTGCACAGGTGGTCAAAGACGTTGAGGGAAAATGTCCTTCATTTGTGTAAGGTAGAAACGTGTAGGATGTTTATGTTGTTCACAAAGGTGCACAGAAGAGGAAACATTTTTTACACGTTATTCAAAGGGGACCTATTATGCTCAGTTTACTTTTTTTCACTTATGTGCTAATAGTGTGGCTTTGCAGGATTGATGGTTCATAATAATCCTTCTTTATCTTATACTGGACCTTAGTGCAACTGATCATTTCATCTGCAGTCTGAAAGAAGTCATTGTTGCCACGTTTAATCAGCATCCAGCGCGTTTAATGAACGCATCAGCTGATTTACTGTAAATAAGGACAAGCATTAAAATGTGCACTGTAAGATCCCTTTGAGAATCTGACCTTTTCTTACTTTTCTTTCTTGCAGTTGTGAAGAAGAATGAGCCCAAGGACATCCGCAACTTTGACTACACGGCTCGCAGCTGGACCGGAAAGTCTCCCAAACAGTTCCTTATTGACTGGGTCCGAAAGAACCTGCCAAAAAGCCCGCCGCCTGCTTTTCATAAGGTTGCTTGCGGCAGATACTGGAGATGCAAGTGAGTGTGTCTCCGTGCTTCTGGTTTTTGGTTCACGTACTTGGCTGTTTCACGTATTCCAAGTGATGTCTTTGCCCCAGAGTGCGTGTTCAGAGGCCAGATGATGTTCTGGAAGTTTGTCCCACCATCCTGACAGAGGACAGCATGCAAGCTCAACATCTGGGAGCCACTCTGGCACTCTACAACCTGGTTAAAGGACAGGTAGCAGTCACAGCGTACATGATGCAGTAGTTTTAGGGGTTTGGCCTGCTACATTTTGGCTTTGTTTTATTCGTCTTATGTGCGCGCAGTGAATTCTCTCCCCTGTTATTCTCTCACAAAGTCGGTGCACCAGCTGCTTCCTCCAACCTACAGAGATGTGTGGCTGGAGTGGAGAGACAGCGAGCAGCAGCAAGAGGAGGAGAGCCGCACTGCTGCCAACAAACCTCGAGACCAGTTCATCTCCCGCCTGCTGACCAGACTCAAACAGCAGCAGAACCAGAGCCAACGGCAGGAGTCTCAGTCCCAAGGTAAGCATGCATCGAGCGCAGATGGTGATGAAGAGCCAGAAGAATCATGGGAGAATTTGGCCGGTCTCGATATCGGGGAGAAAAGACAAGAGCAGGAGGACAAGAGTGAGAAAAGAGGTGGGAGGAGGGAGGTAGCTGATCTGGAGGCAGCCAGAGAGCTCTTATTAAAGCTGAAGAAGTCACCGCTCGCCCGCAAACTGCAGGTAAATACGCTTTAACTTCTCCACGTTTGTACTGAATGAAGCCGTGTTATTAAACGTGCGTCCCACCTTCAAGGCAGAGCGAGAGCAGCTTCCCGTCTTTCAGCACCGACATCGAGTCCTTGAGGCTTTGCAGCGCCACCCTGTGGTGGTGGTGGCCGGCGAGACTGGTAGTGGGAAGAGCACTCAGATTCCTCAGTTCCTCCTGGAGGACCTGTTGACCGGGGGAACAGCGGCACAGCCCTGCAACATCGTGGTGACTCAGCCACGCAGAATATCTGCCATGAGTCTGGCGTGCAGAGTCAGCCAGGAGCTAGGCTGTGAGGATGGACCAGGGTCAAAGGTGAAAATGCTTATTTTTTTCTTTTTTTCTACATGTTTATCACACCGTAGCCTGCCGTACTGACCCCGTTTCATCTTGAATTTAGTCATCATTGTGCGGGTACCAGATCCGGATGGAGAATCAGTCCGGAGACTGGACGCGCCTGCTGTACTGTACCACTGGAGTTCTGCTGAGGAAGCTACAGCACGACCGGCACCTCACCTCTCTCACTCACATCATCGTAGACGAGGTACTTACTTACAGCTATGGATGCATTTCTTCTCATCCTCCTTCTTCTTCTTCTAATTCAGCATATTAAACTCCATCCTCTCAGGTCCATGAGCGCAGTGTCCAGTCAGACTTCCTGCTAACCATCCTAAAGGATGTTGTGATGAAGAGATCTGATCTGCAGCTGATCCTCATGAGTGCCACGGTGGATTGTGACAAGTTCTCCAACTACTTCAACCGCTGCCCAGTGATCAGCATTCCTGGCAGGACCTTCCCAGTGGAGGTAAGACAAGCTTTACCAGTTTGTTTTCATTCAGCATCCAACCGTGGACTCCAGGGGTATAAGCACTGGAGGACTTTTCTTTTTTAAGTCCGTAAGTTATGAAGTTGTCTTGTTAGCCTATCCTTCCTGTTATTCTGCTGTCTGTCATTTCTGACCTTAGGCATGACCAGAGTATCTCTAAACTTTTAGTTGCTGTAAATCTTGAGGCTTTCAAAGATTTTTTTCTACTCTTGTCTCCGTTTAATGTCAGCGAGAGTGGATATCCTTACCATTTCAGTCCCACTCACCCGCTGCTCTAAAACGTTTGTTTACAAGGGGGAGCCAATTGGAAAAAAGATAACTTAAGGGAGGAGGAGCTAAATTGGCTTGCTACTGACGATTAATTGAGGCGCTGCTCCAAATCCAGGGTTACTGGGAATGAGGCGACTCTAAATAAAATTATCCATCCATTTTCTTCCACTTATCTGTGTCCGGGTCCCCAGATAAACACCGAATTAATTAACGTGTCCTGGGTCTACCCCCGGAGCATCCTCCTGCTAGAACATTCCCGGAACATCTCATCCTAATCAGATGCCTGAACTACCTCAACTTGCTCCTTTCAATGTTAACGAGTAGCGGTTTTACTCTTGAATGAGTGAACTCCTCACCCTAAATCTAAGGGAGAGGCTAGCCATCCTTCGTAGAAAGCCCAAAATGATAGAACTGCAAATGACGCTGAATATCAGGGATGACCTGTATGTGTTTCTGGCCACCATGAATGAAAGTAGGGAGCAAGGATAAGGCCAAGAAGCTTAAACGTTTTCAACAATGTGTGTGTCTTTGTTTATTCCTTCAGGTGTTTCATTTGGAGGACATAGTGGAGCAGACGGGATACGTCTTAGAAAAGGACTCAGAGTACAGCCAGAAAATTCTTGAAGAAGAAGAGGAAGTGACAATCTCTGTCACACAAAAAGGTGGCAAGACTTTGCAGCACCAGGTAATGTCGGCTATCCTTACCATTTTGTCTTGTCCTTTTATGCCTCACCAGGACTCTGAAACAAGAGTGGACTGTCACTGTCCTGTAAATTATTCCTAAGTATGAGCTCATCAATGTGCGCCCCGTTGTTCCAGGAAGTGATAGTGAGGGACTCGTCCTCGGGCTGGGACCTGGGTCCTGACCTCGACCACTTCAGCAGCAGGACCCGACATGTGCTGCAGTATATGAACCCTAATAAGATCAACATGGACTTGCTTGTTGACCTCATAGACTACCTAGGTACACAAACTGGCAGCATTTGTCACAGATTCATTCATGTTCTCTATATTAAATATGAAATATCCGGGGTTTGGTTTGTTTTTTAAAACTTTGTCCTGTTTTGCTGTTGGTGCCGCTGCCAGACAAAGCTCCACAGTTTGTGGATGTGGATGGAGCCATTCTCGTGTTCCTGCCAGGTTTGGCTCATATCCAGCAGCTGTTTGACCTGCTGTCCTCAGACAAGAGGTTTCGGGATAAAACCAGGTGGCGTGCACGCACTGATCAGTAATCTAAAAGAAGTGGTGACACAAACTTCCCCCTGCCTCACTGTCACGTTTGTCTGTCTTGAAGGTACCGGATTGTTGCTCTACACTCGACCCTCTCATCGAAGGATCAGGCCGCTGCCTTTACAGTGCCCCCTAGTGGGGTTAGAAAGGTACTTCAAAATGTTCTACAATCATAGAAACAGTCAAGGAAATACAGTGGGGCAAAAAAGTATTTAGTCAGCCACCGATTGTGCAAGTTCCCCCACCTAAAATGATGTCAGAGGTCAGTAATTTGCACCAGAGGTACACTTCAACTGTGAGAGACAGAATGTGAAAAAAAAAATCCATGAATTCACATGGTAGGATTTGTAAAGAATTTATTCGTAAATCAGGGTGGAAAATAAGTATTTGGTCAATAACAAAAATACAACTCCATACTTTGTAACATAACCTTTGTTGGCAATAACAGAGGTCAAACGTTTACTATAGGTCTTTACCAGGTTTGCACACACAGTAGCTGGTATTTTGGCCCATTCCTCCATGCAGATCTTCTCGAGAGCAGTGATGTTTTGGGGCTGTCGCCGAGCAACACGGACTTTCAACTCCCGCCACAGATTTTCTATGGGGTTGAGGTCTGGAGACTGGCTAGGCCACTCCAGGACTTTCAAATGCTTCTTACGGAGCCACTCCTTTGTTGCCCGGGCGGTGTGTTTTGGATCATTGTCATGTTGGAAGACCCAGCCTCGTTTCATCTTCAAAGTTCTCACTGATGGAAGGAGGTTTTGGCTCAAAATCTCACGATACATGGCCCCATTCATTCTGTCCTTAACACGGATCAGTCGTCCTGTCCCCTTGGCAGAAAAACAGCCCCATAGCATGATGTTTCCACCCCCATGCTTCACAGTAGGTATGGTGTTCTTGGGATGCAACTCAGTATTCTTCTTCCTCCAAACACCACGAGTTGAGTTTATACCAAAAAGTTTTACTTTGGTTTCATCTGACCACATGACATTCTCCCAATCCTCTGCTGTATCATCCATGTGCTCTCTGGCAAACTTCAGACGGGCCTCGGACATGCACTGGCTTCAGCAGCGGAACACGTCTGGCACTGCGGGATTTGATTCCCTGCCGTTGTAGTGTGTTACTGATGGTGACCTTTGTTACTTTGGTCCCAGCTCTCTGCAGGTCATTCACCAGGTCCCCCCGTGTGGTTCTGGGATCTTTGCTCACCGTTCTCATGATCATTTTGACCCCACGGGATGAGATCTTGCGTGGAGCCCCAGATCGAGGGAGATTATCAGTGGTCTTGTATGTCTTCCATTTTCTGATGATTGCTCCCACAGTTGATTTTTTCACACCAAGCTGCTTGCCTATTGTAGATTCACTCTTCCCAGTCTGGTGCAGGTCTACAATACTTTTCCTGGTGTCCTTCGAAAGCTCTTTGGTCTTGGCCATGGCGGAGTTTGGAGTCTGACTGTTTGAGGCTGTGGACAGGTGTCTTTTATACAGATGATGAGTTCAAACAGGTGCCATTCATACAGGTAACGAGTGGGGGACAGAAAAGCTTCTTACAAAAGACGTTACAGGTCTGTGAGAGCCAGAGATTTTCCTTGTTTGAGGTGACCAAATACTTATTTTCCACCCTGATTTACGAATAAATTCTTTACAAATCCTACCATGTGGATTCATGGATTTTTTTTTCACATTCTGTCTCTCACAGTTGAAGTGTACCTCTGGTGCAAATTACTGACCTCTGTCATCATTTTAAGTGGGGGAACTTGCACAATCGGTGGCTGACTAAATACTTTTTTGCCCCACTGTATTATGTGAATTGTATTTCGCATCATAACTGATCCTTCCATGTGTTAAACAGAACAAAAATCCTGTCTCTGCTTTGTGTCACTTTTAGATAGTGTTGTCGACTAACATTGCCGAGACAGGTGTGACGATTCCTGATGTTGTGT
Source organism: Copadichromis virginalis (assembly GCF_057382275.1). NCBI lineage: Eukaryota > Metazoa > Chordata > Actinopteri > Cichliformes > Cichlidae > Copadichromis > Copadichromis virginalis. Next base: position 50,759,937 of record NC_140624.1, read on the forward strand.
TCGTCATCGACACTGGGAAGACCAAAGAAAATAAGTAAGACCTCAAGAACAGCAACAGAAATGGATCTTGTCCAGTATGTTCAAGTCCACAAAAGTTGGAAAGTTGTGCAAAATGTAAAAAAATCACAAAAAATAATGCAATGATTTACAAATCTCATAAATCCGCAATTTTATTCACAATAGAACAGAGAAAACAAATGTTTAAATTGGAGAAATGTACCAACATTTGAAATCTTTTATACGGTCAAATATGAGATTTGCAGATCCTTGAATTCTGTTTTTTATTTAAATTTTACACAGAGTCCCAACGTTGTTGGAGTTTGGTTGTCTTTTTATTAGTGGGAAGACAATAAAGATATTGGACAGTTTTTGACCACGTGGCACTAGATAATAAACAAAAAAATTACCCCAAATCTCTCAACCAGATTTTATTGTATCATGTCATTTAGGAATTTTTAGGAAAAGATGACCCAAACATGAATAATAAGTACCTGCTTGTGTGTTACATGCATAGACATAACTAACTCCACTCTGTCGTCGTCTTTCAGGTATCACGAGAGCAGCCAGATGAGTTCCCTGGTGGAAACGTTTATTTCCAAAGCCAGCGCCCTCCAGAGGCAGGGAAGAGCAGGACGTGTCAGAAATGGCTTCTGCTTCAGGCTCTATCCAAAATACAGGTATGAAGCTCATCGTCCACTAATGCAGAGAGCTGGATGGAACCAAGTCCAGAAAGCAAGAAATACTTCCTTATATCATCTTATCAAGAATGCAGTCAGCAGAAAAGACAGTAAGCAAAACCTTTCCAGTTTTAGGTCATGTGCTAATTTGTTGTGCTCTTTTTTTTTTTTTTTTAACACCCTCCTAAATTTAGGTTTGATATCTTCATGGATTACTCCATTCCAGAGATTCTGCGGGTCCCACTTGAGGAGCTTTGTCTCCATATCATGGTATCTACACCGTTCTGATTCACACAGAAACAAAAATTCCCACACAGGGAAATCACTTGACTCCTCTTCCTCCTGTCCGGTAGAAATGTCAGTACGGCTCCCCGGAGGACTTTCTGAGCCGCGCCCTGGATGCTCCTCAGCCCCAGTCGGTCAGCAATGCTGTAAACCTGCTGAGGAAGATCGGAGCGTGTCACCCTGATGATCACATCCTCACCCCTCTTGGACACCATTTGGCGAGCCTGCCGGTTAACGTGAAGATCGGCAAGATGCTCATCTACGGAGCCATCCTGGGCTGCCTGGAGCCCATAGTAAGTCTAACTGTGCTGTGTGGTTGGTTCCAAGCGTGTGAGGATAACATCTTGTTTTGTTGAACTGTTTTAAAACGTCTTAATGCATTTTCAATCATCCAGGTAAATAAATCTCCAAAAGGTGATTCTGTTCATCTGGACGTAGCATTTTCAAGTGACTTATACGGGATATGACACATACGGGATCACCTGTAGTGATCCCGTATGTGTCAGGCTGAACTGTTTTGTTTCATATCTTCCAACTAATATTAACTAGAGACTTGTTTCAGGCAATCATCGCGGCAGCCATCACAGAGAAGTCTCCTTTCTTCACACCAATGAATAGAAAAGAAGAAGCGAACCTGGCCAAAGCTGCACTGGCAATAGCCAACTCCGATCACCTGACCATCTACAACGCATACCTGGGGTACGAACCAGTCTGAAGATTTTAAAAAGGCGTGGGTTTAATAATTTTATTAGAGGAAATGTTCGGGAATCATTTCCTTTCTTTGACAGTAACATTAGATATGCATTATTTTAGATTTCTTTGTGGTTGTGAGTCATCAGGAGACATTCTACATCTATTAAAAGAGCAGCCTGAAAAGAAGCCAGGAGGCCCATTACGATAAAAGTCAGGACATTCAGGAAGGCTATTTGTTACTTACTTGTGTCCATCATCATACTTTCAGGTGGAAGAACTCACAGACTGACGGCTCGAGAGGAGAAATGTCCTACTGTAGGAAACATTTTCTTAATCGAACGGCTCTCATTACAATAGAGGTAAAGATTCGAGTCCACTGCACGTTCATTACTTCATTTTTTATTAGGATTAGTTTTTCTTCTTCCATCTAATTCCATGTCGCTGACTCCATCTTCCCTGCAGGATGTGAAGCGCGAGCTGATGAAGATGATGGAGCAGGTGGGTTTCTGGTCGTCTCGCTCCTCGTCCTCCTCCAGCTTAAAGCCGCAGGCGGCCTCTATGTCCAAGCAGCAGATCTCTGTCCTGAATGCTGTGCTGACTGCTGGACTCTATGACAACGTGGCCCGGGTTTTATGTACCCCTTCTGTGGACGTGCTTGAGCGCGTGGCCTGCACAGTGGAGACGCCTCAGGGCAAGGCTCAGGTCCACTTTTCCTCTGTTAACCGCAACCTGCAGACGCACGGCTGGCTGCTGTACCAGGAGAAGGTATGGATGAAGAGTGTGTGTGTGTGCACGCGTGTGCGAAGGCCTTATCAGTGATTCACACTTGTGTTTAAAAACATGTTCGTATTTTTTATCCGCAGGTGAAATACACCAAGATCTACCTTCGAGACACCACTCTGATTTCTCCTTTCCCCATGCTGCTGTTTGGAGGCGACATTGATGTTCAGCACAGAGAGAGGCTCATCACCTTGGATGGATGGATTCATTTCCAGGTCAGAGGTCACGGGGATTACTTTAGGATTAGTTTAATATAGCTTCCATTTGAGGCAATTTGAGTAGAGTGAACTCATTGTCATGTTCAAGAAACCAGTTTGATGATTTGAGTTTTGTGACATGGTATGTTCAACAGAAGATGGTACACTGATGGTACAAAATATCCTCCACACCATCACATCACCACCATGCTTTGGTGTTGTTCGCACCAAATTTTGACCCTACCATCTGCAAAAGTAGAAATAGAAAAATGCTGCCCGTCTGTTCTCAATTTCTGCTGTTGCAAGCTTTTGTCTAATTTTGGTGAGATTGTGTGAACTGTTGCCTCAGTTTGTTGTTTCCCAGCAGTTTAGATCAGCAGATCTAAACTGTGTTACTGAAAAGTGCTGCAGAATTAAGTTCTCTTTGTGTCGCTCTCGTTAAAAGGCTCCTGTGCGGATCGGTGTGATCTTCAAACACTTGAGAAGGTTGATGGACTCTTTGCTTGAAAGGAAGCTGGAGAACCCGAGGATGAATTTGGAGGGTAAACCGACACATTCTATCACCAAAAAATGTCTTTGTCACCACATAATGTACATAGTACATAGGAAATGAGTCGTTATACTGAGATACAGACAAGTGTATTGTTGAATTTTGTCTTTTCATTTGAGTTTTCTTCACATATTGCTGTGTGGAAATGGAATTAAACTAGCAGTGACTAAAATTGTGCCCAAGCTGCTCTGGAAACATTTAATTGTTTAATCGCTTAGCTAAGCTACATACAGACAGATCTAACTCAGTGTTCTTGATGTAGGTGAGGCGACAATCCGGATAATTCTGGATCTGATCAAGTCAGAGTATGCTGCGTAACAACAAAGCAACTGAGGATCTGAACCCCACTCCACCATGCAGAATAAACACCGTTACGATGCGTAGCAGCCAGTGGACAGAGGAAGTGACCCTTCCCAGGAACTCTTTACTCACATTGAGGAGGACTGTACAATTTGAGATGCATAAAGTCATGTTGAAATGTACGGAAAAAAAAGCAAACAAGACCACAAATAAAATAAAGCTGATTTGTTTTATATTTGAAATGGTTATTTTGTCATGGATGATGATCATGGGAAAATATTATAGCTAACATACAACCTGTATAAACACAGGGATCAGAAAGAGCCTCAATTTACAGTGCTGTGGAAAAGCCTTGAGCCACCTCTCATTTCTGTAGTCGAATCTACAAAAAATGCCAAAGAAAACACAGATTACCGGTAACAGGCATAAAATAGTGTTTTTGAACCCAAAGAGCTATTTGCTGAAAACTTGGCATATATAGAAAACTGTACAGAGGACAAAAGCAGTTGCAGGTATAAAAACTATCTACAGCAGATTAACAGTATCTGAGAGTCATGTCCTTAGAATACGACAAGATCCAAAGAGCTGACACAGGAGACGAGAGGGATCTTCAGATGATTTATCTACTGTTTGCCAAAGCCCCATCAGGAATGGTCTTGGTGGCTGTCAAGAAGTCCTTCTTAAGGAAGGGAATGGGGAGAAAAGGCTGAGGTGTGCCAAACTGCACAAAAACTGGAATCAAGATGAGAGAGGTGGCTACAACCACCTGTATATCACAGTTGAGGGTCTGTCATCGTTGGAGCTGCATCTTTTAACCATTGTTAAAAAAAAAAAATGCAAAAATTGACAGGATTAAAAATGTAGAAAAGTACAGTCAGATTTCAATAAATAACGCAATACTACATAAAGAGTGTGACAGCAATAGCTTCATCTCTTAGCATGACAAACACAACCACGTGATCCTAAACACACTGCCACTGAAGTGAAAGCATGCCTGGACATAAAAATGCCCACTAACAGTCATAGATTGGCCTCCCCAGAGCCTGTATCTCAACATTACTGAAGCAGTGTGGGATCATCCTGAGAGAGAACAGAAGAAAAGGCAGTGAACATTTGAAGAAGAGCTTTGAATGTCCTTCAAGAAGCCTGGAGAACTGTTCCTGTAGACTACTTAAAGAAACTAGAAGCAATTTTGACTAAAAGAGTTCAGGCTTGTTGAATAAATGCCATTAGAATTGTACGCTTTATTTCCATGTTTGTTTGCACACGTTTAAATAAATTGTTGCACTTATTAAATGTAAAGGAATGAGGGGTGTCTGAAGATTTTTGTACAGTATTGTAAAAACACTGTTTAATGAATAAAAATGTCTCAAGAAGTGCAGTGAAGAACAATGTCTTTAACAAAAACCAACAGCAGAATCAAATGCTATCTATTTACTTTTTGCTACAAAAAGTCGTTAATATGGGCAGAAGAAGAAAAAAAAACAGTGAAACTATTACAATCCTCCTCCAATATTCAGAAATATTTTATAAATCATCATCACACACACTTTAATAACAGGAATGTTGGTTCAGAGCATAAAACCTTTAACCCTTGTCTGAAAAAGTGTTGGGTGCAGGTTGCACTTGACTAGGGTGTGTCTACTATGTGTGCATGAGGCTTTCTCGTATACCTGTCAGCTGACGTGACACTTTCATACTCAAGGGGAAATGAAACCTAGATTACACAGGATCTTATTGTGTTTGAAATATGAATAGACTATTTTTTTTTAAATAACTAAAAGTAAAATGTGACGCAGTCATGTAGAAGAAAGAACCTTGCGTGACACCAACACATTAAAAGGCTGTCTGTCAGCACAATGAGCCCCTACATTAATACAGGAATTCGACAATACAGCTGTAGATGTTTATCACTAACGTACTGCAAAAGCATCACCATTTAAGTCTGTTCTACTTTTAAAAACAGAATCAAGTACTCCAAAATAAAATGTTCACTATTACTTAAACCTAAAACTCTATGTGCATTTATGACACACGTTTTCCTCTTTGGTATGACCTTCTTTTTACAGGAAATCAAAAAAGAGGAAGTGAGGAGAAGTACAAAGTAACCCTGAGGTTTGACACAAAGAACAGTCCACAGTGTGTGCAGTAATGCCTCCTGCAGATATGTGTGCTAGTACTGGATAACACTGTAGCCTGCGTCCTCCACTGTTGAGTAGTGCGAATCATCTGCAATAAAAGCAAACATTAAAAAACATTTAACGTTTAAGTGTAAAAAGCAGAAGCATGGATCAAAGGAAATACACAAATATTCAGTTTCAAACATTCACAAATACATAAAATGCAAATAGAACATGTTTGGAAGATACCAGTATGATTTCCTGGTTATTATGACCTACAGTTTTCTGTGTGGAAGCTACACAACAACACAAGGTCAAAGTTCTAATTTCAGTGCTGACTGAGCATGCTCTACTCAAAGTAAAATGTGACTGGAATGCAGGCTTGGCCCTACATTTACGCCACACTAAAGCAGATGTCTTAACTGGCTGGTTTGGCACTTTGATGTAAAAGCTGTGGCCTGTGAAGCTGTTGTGCTGCCCGATGAACACTTCAGCAGGTAAACTGTGCCCACAATGTGACCACATTTAGGTATTCCAAAACAAAAACCCTAAAGATTCACTATGCAGGCCTCAATTTTTAGGAATGTAGATGTTGTCGAGACAACCGACTGTGTGCTTAATAAAACAAGACCTTTCATTGGGCTTTTAACTATTTAAAAAAATATATATATTATGCTTGTAAAAATGACTGATGGTGCAATTTTCATTATTTCCCCAGGAACTCAGTACAACTGGCAACAGTTTGGAAAACTGTTTAACAATTTCTGAATGCTTGCTTGGACTCCAATTTCTGTGACCGTATGCTCTAAATTTAAGTTTGGCTGTGATCACACAAAAAGAACAACATTCGATAATTTTATATTAAATATTTGTTGACTGGAGCTTGGAGTACTTTCAGTAACTGAAACAAATCAATGTACATAGGCTCACATGATGAGTGAACCTGGGACCTTTGGGGTCTCTGGACAGTAGATAATTTTGAGGGTTGGTAGTCTACTTTGATAGTGCACTGTATTTAAATACAAATAAAGCAAACATACCATTACTGTTCTGTGTTGGCAGAGGTAATGGTCCCCTCCTGCAAAGTGAATATGAGCAAAAAAAGCAAAGAATCAGAGGTGTCCCAACAATGCTCTGCACATGTAGAAAAACAGGTTTCAGCGTGAGAGAGATAATTATTTGATCCCCTGCTGAATTTGTATGTTTGCTCACTTCCAAAGAAATGAAAAGTTTCTCATTTTTATGGAGAGATGCAGAATATCAACCAAAAAGCCAAAACCCCCCACTGTGTGTCAATGTGGCATACAGATTACAACCAAGCAACCAACTAATCAGTCAACTACAGATAATCCTGATCTCAACTACTTATGAGAATCAGTTTTATTCCATTCCAATCTCCCCACCACCATGACCAAGACCAAAGATCTGCCAAAGGACATCAGGGACAAGACTGTAGACCTGCACAAGGCTGGAATGGGCTACAAGACCAACAGCAAGCAGCTTAGTGAGTCGCCCTCGCTCTGAAACTCCATCCAAGATCTTGCCTCATGGGGTGAGGATGATGACGAGCAAGGTGGTGGATCGGCCCAAAACTACGTGGGAGAAGCTTGTTAACGATCTGAAGGCAATCACCAAGAAAACCACTAGTTACACACTACGCTGTAATGATTGAGATCTTACAGTGCAAAGTCTCCCTGTTGGAGAAGACGCATGTAGAGGCCTGTCCCGGTGAACATCTAAATGATTCAGAGATGGCTTGGGGAGAAATGACCCAGGGAACACCATCCCCACAGTCAAGCACTGATGTAGAAACATGCTTTGAGGCTGTTTTCCTGCTTAGGGTACACAATGACTTCACCTCATTGAGGAGCCAATGAATGCGACCATGTACCGAAAAACCTTGGACAAGAACCTCCTTCCCTCAGCCAGAACACTGAAGGCTGTGGATGGATTCCAGCGTGACAGTGACCATAAACTTAAGGCCATAAAGAGGTAACCACCTCAATCCTACAGAAAATCTTTGGAGGAAGCTGAAGCTTTGAGCTGCTTTAGATTTAGATTTAGAGAGTGATGACCAACTACAAGAAACGTCTCCACTAAGTCATGTTTGCCTGTTGATAATGTGTCTCTCTCCATTAAAGTTACTACCACAAATTTTAAGTGAGCAAACAAATTCAGCAGAGGATCACAGAATTATTTCCCATGCTGTTAGGAGGCAGGCGGCACCCTTTGCTGGAATCCTTCTCTTTCATACCTGTTGACTGGTGGAGGCATTCGAAAGGATGGTGCTCCAGTTGGAGATCTCTGACCACTATAGAAGTTCTCATACACAACCGGAACTGTTAGAGAGGAAGATGGAAATTGGTGACATTTTGGTAACTCATGAGACTGTGCTGTTAGATAAGAAGCTCTTTAAATACAGTGCTGTCGTTGAGTCCTACCTGGTGGTTTATCACCAGTCTGTCTGAGGTTTACAAAGTGTTCAATATCTTCCTGGATGTCACACTGCTCTAGTGACTTCCTCACTTCCTCATAGAGCTATGCGAACATGCAAAAAAAGACAGTAAAACAAGCTCAGAGTCCAAGCAACTCACAACAAAGATATAAATATATGAAGTTGCCCAAGAACCTTAAACCGCAAATAACTGTGTTTTTTACACATACAGAGAGCAGAACATGGTATAAAATGCAAAACGGACTGTATAAATATAATGTGTTAAATGTCTGTGCTTATGCAGATACTAAGATTAGCGTATCTGTATAAGCAGATAACGGATTATGTCATGTCTTTTACAACAAGGAAGAAATAAGTACATATTGAGTCATTTTAATGGTTAAATTTAAGTAGTCCAGCTGTGATACTAAAGTGCAGCCTAAATTTGGGGTATTTTGGAGTATAAATACTGCTTAAGTGCTGGCGGCTTGTTCAGGGTGTTCCGTCTCTCGCCCTATAATAGCTGGAATACGCTCCAGTGATCCTGAATTGGATAAGTCCAAGAGAATGGACTGACGGATGGATGGATGGATAGATAGGTCATTTAGTGTTGGATAATTTCTTGTAAATTTTGCGGAAATTCAATCAATATTTTTCCATACATTGGAAGATGTATATTGTATTATACATCAGTGGATTAATCTTGCCAAACTTCCAGGTTACAGGAAAGGAGTCACTGCTTTCCTGTACAATCCTTTTGAAAGAAAAGGAGTGTCGAGAACAAAACAAAATTCCCCCCTTTCTTGGGTCATATTATAATGTGTGACCAAGTAGTACAGCTGAAAACAGTTGTTGGAGGTTCATAAAACCAGTGGGCTAAAGCCAAGACAGCGAAGTCACAAGCTGTAGAATCAAAAAAATGAGACGCTAAAGTGGCCTTATGACCAACCTCCCTGATATTTCCCACCATTCGACCCGCTCTTTATATAAAAATACTGATTATAGTGATCGTGGCAACTGGAAACTTTACCTCGTCACTGGTCACACATTGCTGGGATAACTGGTTGAGGTGAGTCCAGACTGTGTTTCTCAGAAAGTTGATCCGCTCCACTGACTGCTTCTCAAACATCTAAGGGGCCAACAAAAACAAAATCACTCGGCCCATTTCCATAATGTGTGCTTTTGTTAGAACTTGAAGGTTGTTGTCTCACCTCACAGGCTTTGATATGCTCCTTTATCCAGTCATCTCTAATCTTTCCCAGTGTAGTGACATTCTGCTGGTATAACCTGTCTGTAAATTGAAGACAGTATAAAAAGTATAAATGAGCAAACTCAGCGCATTAACTGAGAATATTTAAGCCACGTTCGGCTATGCTTCCAGTTATGTGAGGCTATACACTGGCACTATAGTGTAATGCTAAACTTAATCTCTCCATGCCAGCATGGTCACTATGAAGATGTTGCCATATTGAAGTTAAGCACACAGGGGTGACGTGACCAAGATGCTAGCATCATCACAGTGTGTGTGAATGGGTTACCGAAAGGCTAAGTCATTCCGTCCTGCTGTTGTTTGCTTTCTTACCTGCTTCTTCTGCGTTCTGTTTTGCCTGCTGTGCTTTTGCGTAGAGCTGAAACATGACAAAAAAGGAGGAATGAGATATTAAAAATGAGAAAAGCCCTCTACTGAAGGTCATACAGACATTATTTCTGTTTTTTTTGTACCAATGAGCTGATATAATAAACAGAAGTCTGAGGGTCAGAACCAGTAAGGGTATCTTTTTCTCACTAAACACTATTGTTTCATTTGCAACCATGTGTTCATCAGTCTGCATCTTCCTTGTTAAGTACTGAGGCTTTCTGAAGTACAGTTATATGTTTTGCTGACACCTTAAAAATGGGCATTAACAACAACACCTCTAAAACGGAAATAAGCACTCCAGTGGTAAATGGTTGGGACTTACACGGCTCTTTTCTACCCTGAAGGCTCAAGGCGTTTATTTACCACAAGCCACAACTACCCCCTCCCACTCACACATAGATTGCTTTATTGTACTCTGTTTCACACACAGACTTTTACTCCAATTGATGTCTCAGCGACTCAAAAAATAATAAAGCCTCTTGAAATTGTGACCAGTGATTTAAATAAGTGAAAGTCATAGCAGCAAATACAAGTACATATATATGTGTAAGAGTTCAAAGAGATTTCAAGGTTCAAAGTCCAAAACTGGGGCCAATAAATGATATAATGCCTTTAGCATTTATCCCTTCATTCATTTATATCACATTAGATACTGATCAGTGCAGGTGACTGCTGTTGTCACAGTACCTTTTCCATGTGCTTGGTGTTGTTGGTGTTGGTGTTTCGGTTCACGTTCTGATCCGCTTCTTCTTTGTCTCGACACTTCTGGTCATAAGTCTTCTTTGACTTGAGACAAAACCACAGTAGGTACTTTAATAGTGTATTTTGACACTTTGATGAAAAAAAAAGAAATTCCCCAAATATATAAATAAAGTCAGTCTATAGAGACCATGTCTTTTGGTGCCACCATCTGATTTCTATTGTCACAGAGATGACAAGCACTTCTACTTTTGGAAAAGATTTTAATGGTTTTAAATGCTGCCCTGCTCCTCACTTCCCAGACTGGTAAACACAACTTCCCCCACCAAAGAGGAAGAACAGCAAAAGGATAAGAGCGGCATTTTCACAACACAATTGAAACTCATCTTACGTGACTCACCAATGGGAGATCTGCTTGGGGCCACATTGTTTAAATACTTCTGGTTTTCATTTTACTAAACACGGGACAGAACACGAGCTTAGGACTGCAGCTTTTGAACCTTAAAATTTGAATAAAGAAGTGTTTTTGACTTTGGTTTTGCAGACCAATCACCGCAGCTACTTCATGTGACTGAATCCACGAACTAATTATATCAAGCTATTGTTTTTGTTATCACAACTAAAAGAAGCAAAAATGTTCTTGCAGAAAAGTCATCAGTCCTGGTTGGTCTTTGAAGATTTTTATTTTTACTTACATCCATTGTCTTCTTGTACTGTGAGGACCTCTGTTTGTGGAGAGCATCCATTTGTTGTTCTACCTAAAATGACAAAGTTCAGCATCATCATTAATATATTACCTGAATGCATTCAACATCTCAGTGAATTGCAATGTGAATAAAAACCTTTTTCCTAGCTTCTTTCTGCTTTTCTTTGAAGTCTTCCAGTTTCTTGGCCTCCTCCCTCATGTTTTGGGCAAGTTGTAAATGTGACAGACTCACTTGTTCAGTCTCTGCAGGGCGAAAGCATACTTCAGATTGCAGTCATCATAGATTTTATAGTCAAGGATTAGGGTAATTAAGGAATCAGGCATGATTAAGGTAAGAAAAAAAGTGCTTACGTAATTTCAACATGTCCAGGGATCTCTTTAATGTGCTGAAAAAGCAGAAGAAGACATTATTCTGCACATTGAATTTTTGGTGTTGGAGCTTGCAAATACAAATCATGCATCCTGGACTATGATCAATGGTTTATCAAATATGGCATTCCTCAAGGATCCATTTTAGGACCTCTTCTTTTCTCATTATGCATGTCACCCTGTGGCTCTAGCTTTGATAAAAACAATATTCACTTTTACATAGATGATACTAGCTACCTGACACACTTGACAGCCCAATGAAGAACCTCGGTGGTACTTAGAAACACTCATCCACAGCTCTATCATGTCTTGTGTAGAAAACACTGCAACTCTGAGTTTCTCAAGTTAACATAAAGATAAAACAGCAGTCCTGTTTTAATTCAGTTGACAGTACAATTGAATTGATTCTGAAATACAGGATTTATTTAAATATTCTTTATTCATTTTTAAAGCCCTCTGTGGATCAGCTTCACAATATATCACAAATGTCTTTATACCTCTAGGTCTTTGAGGTCCTCCTAAAGACAACCTGCTCTTTTCTGTTATTACTTTTGTTTTAAACATGCCATGCAAATAAAATAAACTTGATGTGGCTAATCTAAATGTATGCGTGTCTGTCCAATGCACCCACATAGTCTATTGGTGCATCTTGCAAGCAGAGATGTAGCATTTAGCATACCATCTTCTTGTCCAAATATAGTTACGTTTGACTCCAAAAAAGAAGAAGAAGAACTAAATAAGCTTTGCACAGGATTTAAAATATCACAATCTATGGTGCAAACAAGCAAGCAAACCTGAGAAAATAAAATGTTCACATTTTAAAAGAGGAAGGAAAAGTCTTGTGGAGGTTTTCTAAAAGAATTACTAAGTTTAATGAATTACTTTTAAATACATAATACATGTAATTTGATACCAGTCGTAGTTTGTGATATGACTGGTCTTAAAATAGTCTTATGAATTGTGTATTCTGTCTAAAAAGTTATAATTTGTTATTTTTCACTTGCCAAATAAGAATAACATTTTTCTCTATACAGTTCTTCCTTTTCACCCCCTAAAGTGAAACTGGCTGGCAGGCCTCTGAATCAGCGACATCTTTACTATTTTAATTATAGAAATGTGAGTCAGACAGTTCTGTCTGACTCTTAAAAAAACAACACCAATTCATTTGTCTAGAATAAATCAACTGAAATGCTGTAAATAACTATCAGAACAATGAAAGTACAACCTGACAGCACATCGATTCTGTCTCGTTCTAACTGATCTCAAGGTTGTTGTAAAAACATGGATGAAAAATGCCTTTAATGCAGTTCAAGTAAGTCCTTTGATAGGACATCTTTAAAAGATGAGTCTATCAATAATGCACTATGATTTCAAGAAGTAAATTATGTAGCTAAGTCGTTCCTTCCTATAATGAGTGCGAGCACTCATTAAACAGGAACTAGGCTTGCTAATAAAAGATCGTGGTAGTGGTGTCATATAAAATCTGACTACATCAACATTAAGAACCAAACTGTCAATTTTACAGAAGTTCAAACTTAATTTCGAAATTCAACTTGTGAAACAGACTGAGAACAACAACAAGAACCTTTGGTGACTAGACTCATTGTTTTCTTTGACCTTACTTTCTGCACTACACTTGAGTCCAGACTACAAGGTACTGTGTCAGTACTGCAGAAACCTACTCATGCATTAGAAGGGGTGAGGCTTCCTGTAAATACAGCACATAATAACAGCATATCAACACAGAGGTCGCTTACTTCATCTCACTGTGTCCACACACCTTCTTGGACAAACTAAGGAGTTCTTTGGCATACTTCTCTTCAACTGATGCCCTGAAAGAAACAACCAATTGAGAGTGAGGGCAGCGTAAAAGCATACATGCAAAGATTCGGCCAACAAACAGAGCAGTCTGCCGGCCAACAGACTGTATATGAATTTACATGCAAAACCCATACTAGACATCTCTGAAAGGTAATGCTTAATCACAAATTTACATTTATACATCCATTAGGCTTCACTATCAGTATTTTTCAGAAGTTATAAATTTCCATATTAAATTATTAACTGATACAAAAAAGACAGGACAACATTTACATGTGTGGTGTTATAATTGGAGTCTGTTCTTTCCCTGAAGAGTTTTGACAGGCACATTTAAGCAATGTTGGAGAAGTAAATGGAAAATAATTAATCAATTCTAATATGCATTATACAATGATAAATATTAAAAAACATACATATATATATATACAACTGAATACAGTTTTACTATACAAATGCATGACAATGCTATAGTGCTGACCGCTTACAATTTGTTTAATTTGCTAAGCAATGCTAATAGGAGACTTAAAGTAAAATGCAACGCTAACACATCTCAAATATAATTACACAACAACAGATCAAGATATAGTTAAGGAGGGCGGGCTGTCGTGGCTGCTCTTTGGTGTCCTGAAGAATTTGCTTTTGCATAACTGAAAGCTGAAAGAATTCGATTGTTGCCGCCGTTTCCCACAAAACACCTCACTCTGACCGTGTTTCCTTACTCTACTTTTATTTTGGTAAATCTTCCCACAAATATTTTTTAAACCACTGCGGTTTAAAAATGGTGAGTCCCAAATTAGGAAACGTCCAGTTGTGTTGTGGCATAATATCCTCCTTTTTTCATAGCATTAACCTCACTAGGTCACGTTTCTGACTACACACTGGACTTTTATATGTGTGGGGTGTTTTTGTTTTTTTGCTGTGTGCATGTGTGTGTGGGAGAGCACGGACAGATTAATTATTATAAGAGGAATTAATGATTAGATGTGAAAGGTTATACGTCTCTATTATAAAACCTGATGCGTCACATCATTCCAGTGCGCAGAATTAACCTTGGAGTATTTTTAGAAAGCAGAATTGTACTACTTTTCTGGCATTTAATCATATAACTGCAGTAGTGCCCTTTGCACAAATTACAAGACGGTAGGACGTGTTTGTGTTTCCTCTTTGTTAAGACAACAATGCAAGTCACAATAATCCTCACTAATCAAAAACTCATGCCATAACCTCTCTAAAGTTCCTCAAAAGCTTTTACACTGACTATATAATTCATAATCAAAATATGTATTCATCTGATTTTGTTTTAGATTATAGCAACAAAAATTTACTTTTTTAGGCAACTTTATTCGTTGTATTCCAGTACTGTCCTTAATCTCAAAATGCTGTCCTCCTCCACTACACTTGTCGTTCTCAGAGTTTATTTTCTTTTCACTCTCTTTATCATAATTGCATGCCTGCAGCCAAAACGTGCACTACATCTATCTATCTTGCAGTCAGTTATACATCGCTGGCAACAACTGGCCTGTAAATGTAAAGCTTGAACACAGTTTTGCAGACTTCGGTTAGAGCCAAACATCCCATCAGTTGTGCATTATTACATATAAGGATGACGACATTACCTGGCTTTCATAAAATCCTCCACCTCCTTGCATGTCCTCTTGCCATCATTGAGATACTGAATGATGGCATCATACCCGACAGTGGAGGTCAGGTCCGAGTTCTGTCAGCAAGATGCACAGACAGTATTACAGCAGACAGTTTTACAGCAAAACACATATCCTAAAAGAAACAGAGAGCTGTACCTCTGCTACCTCTTCTCCCACACCCAGGTCTTAACTGTACGACAGCCAGACTGGCTAAACTTGTTAAACATCCCTACAGACATAAACGAGCACTGTAGCTTCAGAATAATTGACTCTGAGTTTAATTAATGTTTGGGACTAGGCATCTCTGTAATTTAGTTAAGGTGAGGGCAACAGCTTGTAATC
The DNA here is from genome assembly GCF_057382275.1 of Copadichromis virginalis. Taxonomy (NCBI): domain Eukaryota; kingdom Metazoa; phylum Chordata; class Actinopteri; order Cichliformes; family Cichlidae; genus Copadichromis; species Copadichromis virginalis. Next base: position 50,775,192 of record NC_140624.1, read on the forward strand.
AACTTGCCAGACTTTTTATTGGTTTAAAATACACCATATCAGGCCGTATTTAGACAATGCAAAAAATCCTGTAGTGAAATTTAACTACACATATTTGCTTATGTTGCGTAGAAGCAAAGTTATTGGTACTCTCAGTATTTCCACTCTAATCTGCTGGATTATGAAGTTTACTCTTTACTCCACTAAAGGAAATGACATTTACACTATTTACACTGCAGAGAGAGAAACGTGATCTGATAAAATATCGGTCTGGTTACACGTGAATGCTTATCAAAAACTCCCCAGCAGTTCATGTCAACTGTTTTTAATAGCTTAGTTTTGATGCTCCTGTTTCCATACTATTTTACAAACGTTAGATCCCTCAACAGGATTCCCGTTTCTAATAATTATTACAATACAAAAATACAATTTTTTTAATTAAACCATCTGAAGCTGAATCAAAAAATAAAATGTTTCTAATTCCAATCACGACTTCATAGAAAGACAAACAAACAAAAAGGACAAGAAAAAAACTCACCCAGAAGAAATCCTTAAAATGAAGGTTCTTCATCATGTAAATGGAGCAGGCAACAGACAGGTGCTTTATCGCAAACACACACTGACCATGTAAGAGAAAGAGCCGACTGTCAGGCAGCTACACGAAGCCCGTCAAAGTGGCGCACGCGCACTCACGTGACAACTGGAGCGCCAAAAACCTCTTGCGCTGAGCTTGATTTTTGCCGCCATCTGATGGCTGATGGGCGTACTTACAGTGTTTACAGATGGTATACACTGGTCCGATGATAGAGAATAATAATAATAATAATAATAATAATAATAATAATAATAATAATAATAATAATAATAATAATGAGAAGAAGAAGAACAACAACAACAAGAAAATACAACATGATTTAAGTAGTTGATTTGAGGGGGTTTATCCCTAACAACAAATAAAACAAAAGTAGTACACTGTAAGACAACATGAAATCCTAATTTGTAACGTAATCGGTAAATAGAGCTGTTAAATAAACACAATGTAGACAAACAGGAAAACCTTGCAGTACTGTAATACCAGCAGTAGCACAGTAATGGATTAACTGTCCATGAACCTGTCGCTGCTAAAGATCAAAAATAGCCCATGTTAATGAACAACCTCTTCAGCTTCATGGACAATTCATCATTGTCCCAAGGTGCAGGACTGAACCATCCCTTTAGATCCTTTATCTCGGTGGCTATTACACTGTGTAACTCCTAAATAACCAGAAACCAGATAGGAAATCATATTTATGATTTTATTTTATTTCATTGGTTTTATCTGTGTCGTGGTTTTTGTAGCTGGGCTTTATTCTGTTCTTGTGTCTTGTGCACATTAAAGGCACAAGAGTTCTTATCATTCTACATGTGCATGTGGAGTATAGGACGGGCCATCAGGCAAAAAGGACAAATATCCTCACCGTTTAAAAAGAAAGGGAAAAAAAGAACTAATTATTTATCATTATTATCTGCCCATCACAAGGTGGCGTATTCACTTTGTTTCGTACAACTAACAGTCAACAACCAGAGGAACTTCAGTTATTAATTAATTTCATTTAATAAGTTAATCAGTTAGCTGAGTTGGCTTTAGTTTTACTTTTCAAAGGTTGTAAGGGTGCACTGATCATACGTAATTATATTAACTGTAGCGACACACAACTCTCGTTTATCATTTTCTTTTTAAACTACGTTGTACTTCAGGTCACGGACAGCAGAGGGCAACATTTCGCTTTTACGCAGATGCAGTTACTTTTTTTTTTTTTTTTTAAATAAATGAACTTTACTGAACAAACAATGAATATACAACATACAAATAGATTAATTATACAAAAGAACAGAACATGAACACACAAAACCAGGGGTAAAAAAATGTTTTTATATGAATACACGCAAAAATTCACATATACAGTATGTATCACAGCTGCAGTTACTGTTTACTTTGCACCAAGTCAGAACAGGTGGGTGAGCCTCTCCTCTTTCTATCTGAATACCTCTGAATATGTGACGATAGTAACTGAAGCAGACTTTACTGAAGTGTTTACACGAGTCTCAGTAAACGAGCTATGACGTCCTATTCTCATAAATTTTAAAACATGCCACTTCAGATTTTCCCCATCACATATATGCATACCTTTAGGTAAAGTCACATTTCCTAAGAATTTTTACATTAAATGATCTGAATTTACTTCAACCCAGATGGCATGAATGGCTTATTTAAAGAACAGCTTGACTATTAATGTCACATCTGTGTACTCTTCTTTTGTCAGTATTTACACAAACAAAGGTCAAAGCCTGTCAACTCCCTTTTTTGTTCACACAAGCTACCTGCTCCCATCACAAATAACACAAGCACCGACTTCAAACCTACCCGTGAAAGCCCCCAAAAAGCCAATGTGTTTTCCAATTTATTTATTTATTTACTTCCACCAAAGCAACGTCATTCACACACACCCCAACCATGAAGTGGAACATTAATGGGGTGATTTCCTCTCAGAGATGTTGCACAACAACAAAAAATTTCATACAAAAGGTCACAAGACTGCACAAGAGAGAAACCATGATAAGCCTGTTGATTTACATTCAAAACATATACCTTAAGGACACGGCAATAAAAGGCCAGTATATTTAACAATGCTGTTATCAGCAGCAGCGACACACCTGCTGTAACCATGTCACTTCTGAGCTCTGTGGACAACTAGCAGCATGTGTGAAATGTGCAGTGGTGCCACTTAGAGTTCCCCCATTTAAGTATGTTTACAGTAATAGTAGTGTAGTACAATAATAGTAGCGGTACAGTAATTAAAATATAAAGACATTTTCCATCTAACGTTTAAAATTGCTTTATTGCCATACAAGTATTATATATAGAGACATAAAAAATATACATAGAATTATACAACTGTATACAAACTATATTACTATACTAATACATGCCTGTTTCTGCTATAAGCAGTGACATTAAAATGATGTGATGCTTTTAGGTGATTTTAGCCTGTTTTTAGGTAGCACGAGGACATTTTAATATACCATGTATAATTCGGCTTTTAATTCACCATAAATATATCGTACATAATTTTTCACTCTCTATATGTTTTTTTTTTAATGCAGAAATGTAATTTAAAATTTGCTCTTAATCTAAATTTGCTCTTAATTACATGACCATTTAAAGGGAGGCCCACCATGTGTTTGGCAGCCACTTGGCTAAACTGCTGACTTATACTTAGCTGAAACTTCATTAGTTGCCTTCAGTGTGGCTTTATTGATTATTTGTGGCATAGAGGCTGGAAGCAGGATTAGAAGATTGGTACACTGTGGTCATCGAGACTCAGGCCAGGCAACAGTTTTCGAATATTCTGCTGTCTAATCATGGCAAGCCACTGGGAGTTGAGGCCGAAATTTCCTCTTTTGCTTTAAGCTGAGTGGATATTTTCTGTTTTTCTTACTAAAACTCCAGAGATGGTGGCGTGTGGGGAAATCCAAGTAGATCAACAGTGTCTGAAATTTCTTGGCCAGCCCGTCAGACACCAACAACCACGTCACGTTTAAAGTCACTTTAACTTTCTTCCTTACTCTGATACTCGCTTTGACCTTTCACAGGCAGTCTTGACCTTGTCTGCATGCGTAAATGCATGGTATTAACAGACCCAAGATGCCACATACATTAAACATTTATATTGTGGCACTTTCAATAATCTAAATTTCTTAATCTTAAAGTTTAGACTCAGTTCTCAAAAGTAAATACTTTTTCCTTAAATAAAGAAATAATACTGCAACTCTCTAAGCGTCGGTGGTCAGGTGATACGACTATCGTACTTCCCATTTCGTACGAAAGGAGAAGGTATGCCCAAACAAGTTCATGGTGCTTGTACTAAGCACAAATGCAAATAGTGCACTTTTAAGGAAGAAGCGCAATGCACATATCTTTGTCTTCCACGTCACCAAGTTTTTCATCACCGTCTAGTGTAAACAGGTCACGTGCCTGGTGTGTGTAACGTGATTAGAGTGGTGTTGGCCTTGTTTGTTTTTGCATTAATTCAGTCACGGAAACTTGCGTGACACCGGTTAATGCAAGGTTTTGATGTAAAAGAAACATTTTCTGCAGCTTGTTATTTTAAATATTCTGTGTTTGTGTTTATATAATACGTCCAATGATATCTGTCCTGTACATGGTGAAAAGAATACTGTTTCTAAATATCTAATCTTATCGGCCAGGTAGGACGTAAAGTGTGGCTGTGAACTGTTGTCGTACAGTCTGTACTGTTTTCTTTATGGTTGGTTTGTGAGCTTTTTGCAGTCAACAAACTGGTCTGATGAAATGTTGCTTCGTGTGACACGGTGGAACTGGTTCAGATGTTGTTTTTCTTTCTATTTCATTTGGTTATGAGCTCATTCTGAGACTTCTGACTTTTTTAAAAACATATGTACGTGTCCATTTCTATTCTCTGTGTTATTCTTAAATGTACTTAAATGTGACTATCGGGAAAAAAAATAGGGCAGGGTATATATCTTTAGTAAAGTGCAAACATACTAAGTTTTAACCATTTTAATCTTTAACACTACTGATTGTAGACGCTCGTAAACAAAGTAGGAGGAGGAAGAAGTTGACTCGTGACCAACGGGGGATTTCTTTCTGAGCATGTGTGTGACGTATAGCATGCTTAAAAGGCAGTCTGGGCTATCAATAGGTCAAACCTGTTCCTGAACATCAAGTCTCAACACTGAAGAAGCAAAACGATCCCGTGAAGCGCTTCTCGTTTTCGGACTATTATCGTTGAGAAAATGGCCAGCAAAGGTGAATATATAAACCGATCTGATTGAGGAAGTTTTAGTTAAGCCCGATAGTTTACTAACAGATTGCGAGCAATCGACTGATATGATCTAACCGATGTCTTCTTCCCTCAGACAGACCCTCAGGAGCTGCTGCCGCTGTTGAACTCTGCGCACGCGAGCTTCGTAAAGCCGGTGATGAACTCTACTGGAAATACAAACTGCTGGAAATACTTATCAAGCACTACAAGACTGTCGCAAATGTCAAGTGAGACATGATGTGAGAGCTCATCAAGAGGAAGCGTGTACTGTAAATCTGACTGGCCGTGAGCCTAACATTAAAGACGGGTCTCATATATAGACTCATAACTGGTGGCAATATGGTAGCCGTAAGTGGGATGTACATATGTTTGTGGACACATCTTGCTGGAGTCGCTGGATTTGGACTGGCAGTGGACTCAAAAAGGAAGACGGGAGCTCTCCAGAGGAAAACTTGTGGGATGCTGTTGATCCGCTGATACAGATCGGTGACGAACTGGATCGAACAGGAGCTTCAGAATGGATGATATCTGCTAAAGATGATGATTGTCACATGTATATACACCGTATACTATCTGTGGACATTCATGCATGTTGGCTCTGTTATAGGTTAAGGTGTGACATTTAGACTAACTGACTTGGACCTAAAGGAAATGACACTTGTGAATCTATAAATTCTGTGAATCTACTTAAAATGCATTTAAAAAATGTCAGCATAAGTGGAAGTGTGTCATGAACAGTTCATTAAAAGATATACATTCAGTAAATGTATTACTTGGTCATGTGTAGTATCTGTTTGTATGGTGGCTATGACAGAAAGCAGTTTGTGAATGTAGTTAAGAATACAAACAATGCACATTTTTTATGATCAGAAAATGGTTAAAACTGAATTAGAAGGCTTACTGATGGTGGGTCTGTTATTAAATAGTATAAGCGTTGTGTTTTTAGTTACTTGAGACAGCTGGTGTCAGGTTCTGTAAGAGCAGCTGACGCCAAGCAAACTTATGACTAGATTAAAAAGGGTTTCTAACTCCACATCCACAGCTATTGTGCCCACAGCAGACATTCTGAATTGTGGTAGCAGGCATGAAAACAACGAGTGTAACACCAACTATCTAATTTCAGTGTTAGGCAGCAATCATGTGTCTCTCTGGGAACTAGTTCTGATCTAAGATTTAGGGGAAAAAACAAAACAAATTGGACATGATTATCTGCTTGCCAAGTGCTGCAAACCTAACTAATCTGGAAACATTAGGCGTTTAAAATATTTTGGATTCCAAACATGTAGTCGTGGCTCATAAGGCTTTACAGGTGTTGGAGTACATCAGCAGGCAGCTGTCTTCCAGCCCAGGTTTAGGTCAAAGAGTAATGGATCTTGGCTGTACTTAACTGCAGACATTTTTAAAGAATTCATCCTGCTGGCATTCTTTCCGCCTTCAAATCTGTCTTATAACAATTTATTTACATGTCTAAGAACTAGCTGTATTTATATTTTTAACTTTACACAGCTCTGCTTTGCTGCTACCTCATTTTAAACTGAATTCCCACCAACAATGGATTCTGTTCATCTGGACGTAGTGTTTCCAGTGGACCAAGCGTACATCTTTCACCTTCTTACATCGCTGCCATTCTCCAACTCTCTGTGGATGGTACTCATAGCCATTGATCGATGGTCAGTGATCAATGGTGACGACAACTTGCATACTAACGATCATGAAACTGACCTCACAGGTCATTGTTGACTAGTGGTGATAGTTTCGGTCATCATGCAAATGTGCTGTTTGTAAGGCTGGGGAAACCTGCAGTCAGCTGACACTGAGGAAGTCACCTGGATGACTGAGGAAAACGCGACATCTACCTGAATGCAGAGAATTAACTTTTTGGGGTTTCCTTACCTGGATAATTGAGCATCTAGTAACACAATTAGGAAGGCCGGTGTTCTCCAACTTTGAGAATACGTTTGCTGTGAAATACATCGATCTGACAAAGTTCACATACACATTGTCAATATGGTACAAAATGGTGAAATTTCTGTTTAAAGCAGTGGTTCACAAACTTCTGGCCTCAAAGAAAGTTGACTACCCACTTATTAAAAAATTATATTTATTGTTAAAAATACAAACATAAAATGCATCCAAGTTTCATTGTATTTAAAGGTTAAATAGCTTCAGGGAACTCTTTGTGTGTGTGTTACTCTCCCCCCAATAAAACGATTCACCTTAGTTTCATTTCATGTTTTCACCTGCACATCCCAGAAATAATTTGCTTCCTGATAAGAGTTAGGCAAGAAGCCACTCCCATGTTTGTAATGGAAACTGTGTAGCTGAAGCGAAGAGTTCACAAAGAATGATAAGGTAACATGAGATCCCTGTAAGAAGTTTAGTCTGATGGGAAATGCTGTCGCATACTATTTCTTGGTTGAGATCACTAAAAAACCCCAAACTGTTCCACAAAGGTAACAAATTGGCTCATGTTAGTTAATGAATTTCAGAGACTGATGTGTAGGCTTTTAAGTTAAAGAAAGAAACTGATCAACTTTCTGTCATAAATATAATTTCTACAACCTATTATCAATTATTTGTTACCTACTGATTATTAGAAGCACACTTCTACCACTGAAAACAAGTACCAACATTTTTTTCCCCTTTGATCACTGAACAAATCTTGCAAAGGTTTATATTCACTGAAGAGATTCATCTACCAACTAGTGCTAGAAGAATGCGAGTCAGACGATCTACCTAAGGGATCAAAATCTTGATAAGAGCAAGCCCGTTTTTAACCATAAATTCTGAAAGAAAAACTGCAGCAAAACATTATAAATTCAGGCACTTAAAGGATCCTTAGTTTATTTTTTTGTGGTAATACAAAAAGCATACAGAATTATAGAGGATAGGAGAGATCCCTTTCACTGAATTCAATTAGACCGTACACATAAAATGATTAATAATTACATACAAGCCGTTTTCTCTGTAGCTACATCCACAAACATCCCAGCCCTCCACCGAGAACAAGCATGGTCTTGTTGCTGTAAACGTGTCTCAACAGTTCTTCATACCCACTGGTACTGTGCAGGTAGAAGAAAGGCAAAAATAAAACAGGCGATGTAACTTCATACACAGACCACATTGATCAGACGGTGTTTTTATAATCATAATTTTACAATGAAACAAGTTTTTCCCAGACCAAAGCGTGTTTGGAGTTCATTTCCTCTCCATTAGACGTTAAGATGTTTCAGTCATAAACAGGGATTTACCAAGACCCCATGTAACCTCCGCCATCATTTCCATGTATCAAACCATACAACATGCCCACAGGGGCTGATTAAACAGAACAAAAAGAGCATGTAATCATGAAATGACAATTAAGCTGAGATACATGGAAAGTCTTGACTTTCCATAACTACACAACACATTTTCTCACTTACCTCTAAAAGTAACAACTGGAATAAATCACATGATCATGTCAGGACGATTTCTTCAGAGGAAATGCAAACAGGTTATGCTTGTCGATTAGTCATGTGTGGAAACTCCTACACAAGACTTGCCTCTAACTTTCTGTTTTGTTTTTGGGTTGTTTTTTTTTATACTAACTACGATGACAAAAGGAAATTCAACTAATATTTTTGTCAATTTTCAGGGAAATGAAAATATTGTTAAACCTAAATAGCACTTCTGTCTACATACCACTAGTTTTAAGTGAGAAAATATGTTTTTGTAGTAACTAAAATAGCTAACCTGCTTAGCTAACAAATCCTTAATATGTATAAGTAAACACTAATGATCACAGTAAGTGTCACAGAGGGTTTTTTTAAATATCCAAATTCGACCACTACTCTTTTCCCCCTGCATCTTTACATCTCGATTCACATTTAGAAATATAAGTAGCAGGAGCATTTTTTTTTTTAAATCACCAAGGGAATTATTTATTTTGTTGTTTTTTTTAATTTTTTATATTTATAGAGCTGGATTGAGATTTTTTGTTGTCGTTTTTTTCTCCTTTACCATAGTTTCTAAAGTTTATAATCATCAAATCCCTTTGTCACAAGTGGGTTACACAACCCGAGAAGACACCTATAAATACTAACCTACCTGCAGGGCTAGCAGCTGTGCAAAAAGTTAATTAATGGCAGGCTACTCCAAGCATCGATCAGCAACAGAAACAGAAACGGAAGACTAGCTGCGTTCTCTACACACAGAATGGACCCTTGAAAAACCAGTAAACTAATGAGAGCTTTGTTAGATTGCACATTTTAAATCTCTATAAGGGCCGAATGATCTCACACTTACTGGTGAAGGAACTGAACTTGTGTTTAGCCCCTCTTTCCCCCTCAAGAGGCATTGAGGGGAAAGGAGGAAAGAAAAATTAAAGCAAGGACAAAATGAATCTGACACAGTCAGGTAGTCTGTAATAATGGGAACCCAGAGATGCGTTCTTAACTCAAGTGGAAACGAACAGGTGGAAGCGGGAGACCTGCGAGAGCAGAAAGAGCGTTGCTCATCCTTTGTCCTCGCGTTAGCATGTGGCAGGGTATGGAGATCTTGAAGTGATGAAGAGATGACGTTTCCTCTGTGCTGAAGGGAAACTCGGCCCCAGTCAATATCTTCATATTCACCATGACTACTGTTGCCAGCTACTGTGCTCTCCGATGTCATCTAACGAATAGAAACCCACCTGTATGTAGTGTTGATGTTTGTATAAGTATATCCTTTGCAGTGGCAGATGATGTACCTCACTTGTGTGAAAGCAGCCAGTTGTTTCCATTTTAGAGAGTCATCTAGCCCGTCCCACTGTTAGCTTGGTGAAGCCCACCACCGATCAAGACTGTGTGTTAATATGGACTACCACCAAAATATCATCCAGAAGAGATGTCTAAACAAGCTCCCCAACCAAAACAGATTGTCTCATTAGAGTGAAGTCTGTCTCATTAAGTCCTTCAGCCAATTAAATAATACAGACCACCTTTCAGTCCAACCAATCAGGTGCTTTCATTTAGTAAAGGCGGCCACCACGGCCCACATTAGTTCATTGACATTGGGCTTAGCGCTCTCTTTCTCTGGCTCCAGCTCTAGCAGAGTGTGAACCCTCTTCATGGCGAGGTCGTACTGTTCGTCTTGGAGCGGGGCAAAGGCATTCTCAAGAACATCAGACGAGTGAGCCAGCAGAATCAGGGCCAGAACCCGCTTGTCCATGCGGTGGGGATCGTTGACCCACTTCTCCAAAACAGAGTCCTGGACCTTCTTGACAAGGCGCTGCAGGTAGTAACAGTAAATATTATAGAGTTTTATAGTTAGAATTAATGTGAATTAGATTCAATTAGATCATTACACTATTCAGGCTCTAACTCGGAATCTGTACCACACCATACCTTTATTATAAAGCACTTTAACATAAAGCCAAAGTTCACACAGTTCTGCACGTATACAAATATCATAAACAACAAAATAAATAATTAAATAACTAAAATAAAAACTTTTTTTTTTTTTTAAAGTCACATTTGTAGCTTCATGTTTAGCAAGACTTTAACCCCCTTCAGCAGTCAGACAGGAAGTTTGCTTTAGCCTCTCGAGGCCGGAAACTAAACAGTTGGTTTTTTGCATAGAAGGTTATGTTACAGCTAACTAATAAGCATATATCGCTGCCAGACTTCTTGTCCTCCTATAGCTGCTTGTTTTAATGCTAGACCAAAATCAAGGTTGTTAACTATACAACCATGAAGTGAAAATGATTTGCCATCCAGTTAAAATATGAGAGAATATATAAGAGGGGAATATTACCCCTTTTGCACTAATACTTGTGCAGTTTGTCAACTCTACTTTAACTGAATCCAGTGAAGAAAAAAAAAAAAGTGCAAATATAGGTCAAACCTCTATCAAATGAAGTTGAGGGTGTGACTAACATGCTCCTAAATAGCTGACAGTTCCCGCACGCAAACTAAAAAACACAAACCTCCCCCACTAATGATATGCAATGATGCTTGAATCAAAATTTTGATCATGATTGCAGAACAAAGTGAACATTTGCATACCTGTTTAATGGTACTGTTGGTAAGCGGATGCGTGGTCATATCAAAAAGCAAGAAGTTCTGCTTCTCTGTGGTGAGGACACCTTTCTCCACCAGGTTTTTGGCCAGACGTTCTCTGACATTTCGCAGCTGATAGTGCAGCTTGAGCGGATTCCAGGTCTCGCCTACGTGACAACATTGAGATGGGCTTTCAGACGCAACAAAATAAATGACGTGCATGCCGAGGTCATTTTTCCCCTTTAAGGTTCTTAGCTGAGAACAGGAGCCAAAAATGCTTCCTGTGTTGCTTTTATAAAGGATGCACCCATTGTTATATTTTGTTACATTTTGCAGACTGTGACAGTGCACAAAATGTAAATGTATTTTAATTAAAAATAAATGTTTAAAGTGTAATAAATCTTCATCATTACACAGTCTTTTGATATTTATCCATCTTGGAAAAGTTTTGGGACTACAGATAAACGCTAACTACTGCCATTGGTGAATGTCATCTCACACAACGAACACCAAGACTGACATCTACTGACAGATTGGTGCATCCCTAATTATCTACTGCATTTCCAACAATTGCCACTTGGGGCACTACAAGGTATTTTTAAAACAATTTTAAAAATCAATTAATCCTGCTACTGACAAATGTGACATTACATTGCACATAAGCAACCAGTACTCCTCCGCCCCAACATTTTAGACACCTATGTGACCGAAAAGGTGAAACAATAAGCAGATCACCACTAGGTTTGGCTAACAAATACAGCAGTCCTTAGCTCACCACTCAGTAGCTCTATCCAGCTCTGGACATTCTCTGGAGGCTGAGTTTCTTTAATGTGTTTCAAGGCCTCATCCAGCAGCACGTCTCCTGTTGGAGCATCTGACTTGCAGATCACCTTGCCAGAGAAAGGTAAACATTTTAATAATGATGGCTGCTGTCTGTGGAATTGTGATGTAGACACATCCTGTGTGAGGAGGAATTACATAGATAACTAGGTATAAATCTCCCGACAAAAAAAATGCTTCCTTCTTCGTCAGAAGAAAAGCAAACAGTGTCAAGTGTCCACTACGTCAAAGCATTTAACCGGACAAACTGGTCCTTTTCCCCCCTACACACACGCACAAACATCGCAATATAATAGTTCTCACCTTTCTTGCCAGCAGGCTTTTCCTTCGCACACCGGACGCCTCCAGCTGTAACCTCCCTCTGAGAGCCAGCTCTACAAGCATACAACCTCGAAGGCCGGAAGAAATACAGTCGTTCCAGAAAGACGTGTAGCCCTGGGTGGAGAAAAAAACACTCGCTAACTTAGCTGACGTGTTGGAAGGAGCTGAAGCAAAGCGAGATGAAAAGGAAAGCGGTGACTCGCTGGCGAGTTGTCAAGTGAACGCTTGGAGAAACCCGAGCTAAGAAGCTCAACAAACCTGATAATTGTTTTCACTCTCCACCACCCCCCATTTTTTTCTGTAACCTTACGAGCCAACAACAAAACGCAGCGCAAAACATTTCGATGCGCTTAAATACAAGCTACATGACATCTGCTAGCAAGCTTAGCAACGACACACTGTGAATCAATACACTTCCAGATGTGCTACATGAACACAGCATTCCGGGAAACTTTTAACTAGCGCTTTAATAAACCAGAGTTGGCTTTGTTGACAACCACGACTGGTGACGCACAGTAAACTCTAACATTAGTTAATGTCAAGTGTAGCGACTAAGTTACTAGCCAGCCTGCTAAGCTGGACTGCAAAACAGCGCTCACCTCTCGGTCCTTGAGGCCCAAGAGCAACACTTCCTCCATTAGCGTCAGTCTGGTCTCCTTTGAGTCCCCTTTGTCGTCGTCTTCCTCCTCCCCGCGGCGCACTTCGTCCTCCTCACCGCCGGACTCCTTCTCCTTTTCGGCGGCGGCGCTGCGAATGGCCTCGGTCCGCCGCTGGACGAGGCCCGATGTTCTCTGCGTGAGAGTACTCATAGCTGATGCCGAAAAACGATAAAATCCGAAGAAAGGCGCCGACTTCGACCAGCAAGAGAGCCACGCAGCATGTAACCTGAAGGTTAGAGGTGAAAATCGGAAAGCGGTGGACCGATCGAGCGAAGCCGACGGCTAACGTTCAGCTGGGCTCGAGATTCCTGCAGACTCTGCCCACTTCCGGATCCAACATGGTGGCAGGTGACGTAAAAACGTGGCCTGGAGTGATCCGCGGACGCCTCCGGCCTCGTGCATACAACAGAGCACAGCGGGAAATATGTGCTACATAACCTCTGAGCTGCCCCATAAACTGATTACATTTAACGACAAAGGCTATGAATTATTCAGAGGAAATCTTGTTTTGTAGAGCCCTAATTTAAACAAAAACAATGGATGCTGAGTAAAGCGTTTTAGGAAGAAACTCAAAATACTTTAAAGATGCAAACAATTAGATAAAAATTTTAAAATGCCTGTCTTAATCATTACATTATTTAATCTCTGTAATGACGAGTAAAGGAAACCAAATAACACATGATAAAGGCGGGCTCAGTCTAGGAAAAAGTGTAAAAAATAGCCAGAGCTGGTCATCTATAAACTTTTACTGTATGAAGTATTAGCCTACTTCTATATTAGTGTTGTTGGTGGGGTTTAAAAATAAATAAATAAATAATGATATAAAAATTGGCATTTACGATCTATTCTCTTGTTATATACACTTAATTATTGCACCTTCAATAGATCACTTAAAAAGAATTCTGACCTGGGAACAATTATATATGCTTAAATTAAAGTTCTATTGTATATACTTAATTAATTCATCTATTTCTTTACTTATTACCACAGCTGAGGTGCTTTGATGAGTTAAATTATTTAAATATTTGATCAAGCAGTGCTGGTAACTGCAGCTTTTAATTGTAGCAAGACCCAAGCTAATTTTTAAACTGTAATATGCAACATGTATTGCAATTTGCACTACACATTAGTATTATATTTAGGGGGAAAAAATGCAAACTATACATTGGAGAGTTTACTTACGGTAGCTCGAACGCTATATGATTTAATATAGATTCTCAACACAAGGTGGCAGGCTATGCGTAGGAAACATGACCAGACTGATTATGTCCTCCCCCTGCTGACCTCAGCTTCTCTGTGTATGATGATGAACACTGATTGTTTTTCTTTCACATGAAAACGCACTGATACTAAATTTAGACTATGTGCATGATAAAAAAAATACTATAAACTAGGTTGTTATTATTATTCTGTTTACAAGTTATTTCCTATTTTCTTACCTATGTTGGCATCTTTAAGCATGAGGGTGATGACTGTTGCCTTTAGCAGCTGTATGTTGGTTATTATTGTTGTTACTCATCACTGGGAGAGATGCATCTTGGATTATAACCTTGCTCCACTCCCATTTACTGCACATAACTGCCCTCGGTGATGTAAGAGCGGCTGGACTATCATCTTTTTTATGGCATGTGTTGTGCCATATAGTGGAAAAGCCACATATGGAACTAATAATATAAATGAGCCCACATGCCCAAAACGTAAATAGAATGCAGACTTTATTCATGCTAGTTACACGTGTGACTTCCCAGCTATGAGGTCAAGAAGACATTATACAAATGACAACAAACAGACATATCTACTAGTCTAACTCCATTAAATAAAAGAACACCTTTTATATACTTGTAGCCGCTAAACTGGTGGACCTAAATCTTCACCACCACGTCTGTATACATACAAGCAGAAAGGGGAGTGAGTGGGTCAGCGCTCAGAGCACAGAAACTTAGCTGGCGTCAAAAACATCATTTATTTTCCATTAAAAAAAAAAAAAAAAAAAAAAAAAAAAAAAAAAAAAAAAAAAAAACCCACACACAGCCAGAGTCACAAATACAAGCTAAAATCCCCGTATACAATAAAAATAGTGTTTGCAACCCGCTAAAAACCCGGCCGGCCGGAATGATTTAAACACTAAAAACACAAAGCTGAATGAATGTTTTTCCCTATGCTAAAAACTCCCCCCAGGGTCCTAATTCTCACAGTCCAGCAACACGCGGGCAAATTCTCCTGAGCTGAAAGAGACAGGAGAGGAACTCCTCTTCCGGGATGGGGAATCTCGCCAGCAGAAGACCAGGGAGGAGGCTCCTATCTCCACCTGACGGTGCGCGATCGTGCAGTCCAGCCACTCTCCACACCCGCGCACGGCCTCCCTCGTAGCTCCGCCCTGAAACAACAGACACGGGCCAGCAACGTTGTCGGCGCAGCCGCTGTCACCCTTCCCCGGCAAAGCTACTCCTAGCGCCCAACAGTGGGAAAGCGATACTCACAGATGCAGGCAGAGGCGTACCCCTGCCCTACTGTGGATTTCACGCGTCGCCTCCCACGGTCGCTATTCTGCCCTACTGTGGATCGCCGGGTTATGCTGGCCGATCGCTGAATGTCTCGTGGCGCCCCACAGTCAGGCCGGAGGTCCTTCTGTTCATATGCTGGCTTGCACGCGTTTTGTTTCCAGCTCTTCACTTTTCGTGTGTCTCTCTTTCAGTCTTTGCGCTCACCATCTCCCTTAAGTCAGTTTGGCGGCTGATAGGCCACCTCGGGGAACGCCCCCACCTCACAGGTGCCTACAATTGTCCGCTTAATCCACAGTGGAATAAAAAAAACATATTGTTCAATCAACACTAAACACACACTATAAATATGGGGATAAAATCATGCAATAGGAATATCAATAAACAAACATGCAATATCACTATTACAATAAAATCATGCAAATAAAATCGACACTGTGTACCAACACAGTCCAATCCAAAACAAAATATAAAAACACAATTTTCCACTGTGTGACATACTCTTGTATATTTTTCTACCTCCAGAATCAAGTAATTGTAGAAAAAAAATGAGTTGGAGGACTTTTTATATGGAAACACAAAAAGCATTAAAAAAGTCAAAAAAAATCTATAGTGAAGTTTTATGCTGTAAGGTTAATGCCACTAAATTCACCTTCAGTAGCAATAACCTGAACTTACTCCTTTCTGTAGGATTTTATCAGTCTGTCACATCACTGTGGAGGAATTTTGGCTCACTTTTCTTTACAGCCTTGCTTCAGTTCATTGATGTTTGTGATCATTTGTTTATGCACAGTTCTTTAAGCTCCCACCACAACAGTTCAGTCAGGCTGAGGTCTGAGCATTGACTGAACCATTGCAACATCTTGATATGTTTTTTTCCAACCTTTTTGGTTGTACATTCGATCCTTGGGATCATTGTCCTGTTGCATGACCCAGTTTCAGCCAAGCTTTAGAAGCCCTCATATTTGACTCTAGAATGCATTGGTATACAGTGGAGTTCATGGTTGACTCAGTGACTGCAAGAGCTCAGGTCCTCTAGATGCAAAACAACCCCAAATCATCACCACCAAACCACAGTGCTTGATGAGTTGTTCATGCTGATAGGCTGTGTTTTGTTTCGACCAAACCTGATGCTGTACGTTATGAGCAAACATCTCCATTTTGGTCCAATCTGTCGAAAGGATGTTGTTCAGAAGAAGCCTTTACACCTAAGCTGTGCTGTCAGGTTCTTTTTAGAGAGGCTTTTTCCTGGCAACCCTTGCATATAATCCATGCTTGTCTTTTTCTTTTTACATTGTCACAACCGGTAGCATTTAACATGCTAACTGAGGCCCGCAGAAACTGAGATGTAGCTCTTGGGTTTGTTTTGTTTGTTTGTTTTTTACAGCATTTCTTAGCATTATATGGTCTGATCTTGGGGGGAATTTTGCAGGGAAATCAACTACTGTAATAATTGATGCACTGTGTTAACACATGCCACAGCATACATTAATTCATGAATGGTACTTACATGATACTTATCTAATGATGATCAATTAATCATCAGTGATCAATTAATCAGGTTCACTGGACTGGATTCCCAACCTCTTTATTCCTATGGAAGGACTAAGTGTATACTTAGTTTTTCACTGGACTTGTTACAGTCCAATGAAAACCTGCTTTATATGTTGGGAAAAGGTTTTAATTACTTTCTTAAAAATCCCCTTTTTCAGTTAAAAAGCTTTATAAACTGTTTATACAAGTGCATATTAAGTTAAAAAAAATGCCTTCATTTACTTTGTTGTTCAAAAAGGGTAATTTTGTATTTTAAAAAAGTAGCTTTAGAAGATGGACAAAACATGACTGAAAACATGATTCAAGCTCCTGAAAACAGGAAAGGTGTGAATATTTTTATAACATTGATTGGGCCTGATTGGGTTAAGATGAGGTCATTTAAAAAACATTCTTGAAAAGGCTCCCTTAGCTCTTATTTCATTAAGCGCCGTGATTATTATCAGAAAGAGTTCCCGAAAGGTAATGAGGAAAGCAAGCAATTCACTCTCTGGGCTGCATGTCTCATTAGGTTAGACGATTTATTCAGCCCAAGTTGCGTCAAATTCTGGATTGCTCATCTACAATCAGTGACACCCAGGGTTATCAAGAAGTGGTTTGTAAATATAGTACTTGTGAATCACATTCAGCAACAACAACAGGAGACAAAGAATACAATGGAATACAGTGGATGACTGGATATGTAAAGCGCTTTGGGGTCCTTACGGACTAGTAAAGCGCTATATAAATACAGGCCATTTACCATTTACAATTATCAGCTGTGGATTACTGTGAGGAAATTAGTCCACTGAGGAAACAACACTGATTCAGGGAAGTTGAACCAAACATATAGAACAAACACGTATTAATTAAAATAAGTAATAGAAGCAATATAAAAAAATCCCTCAAAAAAAAAAAAGAAGAAGCCTGTGGTAGAGATAACACGTGGCGTACATTTTTAAAGAGTAGTTTGCAAATGGAAACACTCAAATATAAAAATGATTAATACACTACTGAGTAATGGAAATAATAAAAGAACTGCTTGGCTTGTGGATAGGAAGAGCTGGGCATCTAACATAAGCTACTTTTACATCTAAGAAAAGCAAAAATGAATCAATTCTGACCATTACGAAAGTGACATGAAAAAGCTGCTTCACTAAAAAAGAAGTGTTTGAGAGTAAAATGAAAGTCAGGTTCAGGTGTATACGCACTCACACCTGTTCAGCTATTCATCAAGGCAAATAAGGCAAATATTGAAACAGCCGATCACATTGCAGGAGCATTTAGGAATTTAGACATTTTAAGTTACTCTGAATGTGGCATGGTTGTTAGTACCAGATTGGCTGGTCTGAGTATTTCAGAAGCTGTTGATCTTCTGGGATTTCCCCACAAAACCAAGTCTAGATTTTACAAACAAGAACTTCTCTGGTCAAAAATGTCTTGTTGATGGCAGAGATTAGAGGAGAATGGCCAGATTGCTTCAAGCTGATAGGAAAGCAACAACAACTCAAATAACCGTTAGTTATAAGCAGTGTTGGTCAAGTTACTTGAAAAAAGTAATCAGTAACTAATTACTGATTACTTCCCCCAAAAAGTAATCCCGTTACTTTACTGATTACTTATTTTCAAAAGTAGTTAATTACTTAGTTACTTAGTTACTTTTTAAAAACACGATTTACAACCTGAATAGGTGATAAAGAGATAGATCTTTCAGCCCAATTCTACTTTTTCTGCATAATCCATCATACTGTAAAGTGTAGAAGTAAACTTAAATCTAATTTGATATACAAAGAGGTGTTTACAAGGGTTATAAAGCTAGTTATGTAGCTATTTGGTGGTTACGTGTTTTGATATTTACATGTTTACATGTTTGAATGTTTAGACATGCATGTTCAAACCAGTAATAAGTGTGTGTTATATCTACCTGGTTGTTTTCCCTGTTTTGATCTGAGTTTAAGATTTCCTGGCTTCTGAGAGGTCAGTGAAGTATTCAAATTCAAATTTTTATTTCAAATTTTATTTGTCACACACACACAACCATACACAGTATGACATGGGGGTGAAATGCTTGTAGCTGTACAATGCCCAACCATTAAATGACAGAAGAAAAGTTTTACAATATTTACAATTTACAGTTTACTACAAAAATTTACAAATTAACTTAGGAATTTACAGTAAAGAATGTGCAAATAGCAGAAGAGATTATAAAGATAAGGATTATAAATTATAGGAATTATAGGATTATAGGAAATGTGTGGTAGTGCGTGTGGTGACGTGTGTGAGAGTCCAGTCTTATAGTGACGTGTTTGGGAGAGTCCAGTCCTACACCTGGTTCAGGCCCCGAATAGCCTGGGGGAAGAAGCTCCTCCTCATTCTCTCTGTTTTGGCCTTAAGGGAGCGGAAGCACTTCCCAGACCTCAACAGTGAGAAGAGTCCATTGTTGGGATGGGAGAGGTCCATCATAATCTTCCTGGCTTTGGACTTGCACCACTTGGTGTAGATGGACAGCAGGTCAGGGAGCTCTGATTGAATGATGCGTTCTGCCGAGCGCACCACCCTTTGCAGGTCTCGTCTGTCCTGCTTGGTGCTGTTCCCAAACCAGGTGCAGATGTTTGCCATCAGGACACTCTCGATGGTGCAGGAGTAGAAGTTCTTGAGCACCTTCAGTGGCAGATGGAAGTCTCTAAGTCTTCTGAGGAAGAAGAGACGCTGACGGGCTTTCTTAACCAGGGTGTTGATGTGACAGGACCATGACAGGTCCTGAGTGATGTGGACACCCAGGTATCGGAAACTGTCCACTCTCTCCACTGGCGTGCCACTAATGATGAGGGGTTTGTAATTCCTCGCCTGCTTTGTAGTGAAGTCCACGATCAGCTCCTTAGTCTTGCTGATGTTTAGGAGGAGGTTATTCTCCTGGCACCAGGTCTCCAGGTTCCTAATCTCCTCCAGGTAGGCCGTCTCGATGTTGTCGGAGATCAGGCCCACAACAGCAGTGTCGTCAGCAAACTTGACAATGGAGGTGGTGTCGGATGTGGCTACACAGTCATAAGTGTACAGTGAGTACAGCAGGGGGCTTAAAACACAGCCCTGAGGCACTCCAGTGCTGAGTGAGATGGAGGGGGAGACTTGTTTTCCCACCCTCACTGATTGGGGTCTGTCTGTGAGGAAGTTGAGGATCCACTGACACAGTGATGAGCTGAGTCCTAGATCCGTCAACTTGGTGAAAAGCTTAGAGGGAATTATTGTGTTGAATGCTGAACTGTAGTCCACGAACAGCATCCTAACATAATTCCCTCTGCCAGTGTCCAGGTGACTCAGGGATGTGTGGAGCAGGTGAGATATGGCATCGTCTGTGGAACGATTAGTCCGGTAAGCAAACTGAAGTGAGTCGATGGTGGCAGGAAGTGAAGAAGTGATGTGATCTCTCATCAGTCTTTCAAAACACTTCATCACAATTGAAGTCAGTGCTACTGGACGGTAGTCATTGTGGCAAGCGGGCTGTTGTTTCTTTGGAACAGGGACAATAATGGACTGTTTGAAGCACGTGGGAACCACAGCTTCGGCCAGGGAGAGGTTGAAGATCTCCGTGAACACCGGTGCTAGTTGATCAGCGCAGGCTCTAAGGACCCGGCCAGGGATTGCATCTGGTCCTGCTGCCTTCCTGGTGTTCACCCTCCTGAAGGTGTTCCTCACGGCATGCTCTGTGATGACGAATGCATTTTCTTCACTGGTGCACTCCGAGCGCGCGCAGCCGTTTGTTGTTTTAATTGCTGCGGCGTCGAAGCGAGCATAAAACGTGTTCAGCTCATCAGCCAGTGAAGCATCTGCATTCATCATTGAAGAAGCTGGTCGTTTATAGTCCGTTATAGTCCGCAGTCCTTTCCACAGGCTCCTAGAGTCGCACTGTCGTAGTTGTGACTCTAGTTTTTCCCTGTAGCTCCGCTTTGCCTTTCGGACCGCGCTGCGCACGTTGTAGGACGCAGCCTTGTATAGGTCCATATTACCGGAGACAAGCCCTTCATTGTAGGCAGCGGTGCGTGATCTCAGAGCGTCGCGGATGTTTTTATCCACCCACGGCTTCTGGTTGGGAAACGTTCGGATGATAGTTCTTTCTGCTGTGTCGTCCGCTAGTTTCCCGATAAATCCCACAACCGCTTCCGTAAACATGTTGATGTCATCAGAGCTGCGCCGAAACATGTCCCAGTCTGCCTCATCCAGTGCGTCCTGCAGCGCGGCCACCGATTGGTCCGTCCAGCGAGCGACCTCCCTCCTGATTGGTGGTTGCTGCTTTAGCCTTTGTTTGTAAGCAGGCATGAGGAAGATGGCGGAATGGTCCGATTTTCCAAATGCCGGCAGGGGCTGAGCCTTGTAACAGTTCTTGAACGGGGTGTAGCAGTGGTCTAATGTCCTCGTGCCCCGGGTGGGGCAGTTGATGTGCTGGTGAAGGTTGTGAAATGTCCGTTTGAGATTCACTCTGTTAAAATCTCCCATAACAATGAGTGCGGCATCTTGGTGAAGTGTTTGTTGATGTGTGAGAGCCTCATGTAGCTCACATAAGGCAGTGTCCGAGTCCGTGTGAGGGGGAATGTAAACAGTGCAGGCAATGACCGCAGTGAATTCCCGAGGGAGATAGAAAGGGCGACACTTAACGATCAAAAGCTCCAGATTGGGCGAGCAAGAGCGTGTGAGTGGGGAGATGTTTGTGCTGTCGCACCATCTGTTGTTCACCATCAAACACACTCCACCACCTCTTTTCTTCCCCGACTCCATTGTCCTGTCCATGCGGTAAACCGAAAAGAACCCCGTCGGCTGCACGGCGTGGTCTGGTATCGCTGGGTTCAGCCAAGTCTCGGTGAAGCAGAGGAGGTTGCAGTCCCGAATGTCTCTCTGGAACTTGATTCTGGCTCTGAGGTCATCAAGCTTGTTCTCGATGGATTGAACATTGGCTAGCAGGATACTGGGCATGGGTGCGCGGTGTGCGCGAGCCCGTAGCCTGTTCCTGATGCCGGCTCTTTTACCTCGAGGCCGTCGCTTAGGGTCGCGTCCTTTGTTCTCTCTCAGGATCTCCTTTGGCCAGGTTGGGTCCGGAGTTAAACATGGTGAAATGTTCGCGTATTGCAGACCAATAGAAACCAAAGTGTCTCTACTGTAGCGGATTTGTGTGTTTTGCATGATGCCAATGCAAGATTATCGCAGATATAGCAAAAAGTGACGAAAAACTGCAAAAAGTGGAGAAGTTAGGGCAGAGCATCCAGCACGGCAGCCGACCTCACCGGCACACAGGAAGTGTGGGTTGTTGTTGCGGTGTGCTGAGAGTAAAGTGGCTGCTAAAAAGTTATCCGTCTCCATCTTGCTGTTCCTAATTATTCAGAGAGATTCCAAACCATCTAGTGAACCCTCATGTTACATCTGGTGGCAGCGGTGGGATTTATTTTCTTGATGGATCTGTGTATTTGGTGAGTTTTACTCCCAAGCTGCGGATAAGATCGTTTTTTTTTCCCGCTGGGATTTATCCCTCTCTGTGAACAGCTGATGAACTGAAAATAATAACAGTAATAATTTTTGGAGATAGTAAGGATTGTTGCAGCTTTTCTCTCTGTTTTTGTGATTTTTGTGATTTTTTTTTTGAGCTGGATATTTGTTGGGAACATGTCAGCTGACGAGAGTGAATCTGTGCATGAGCTGCGCTCTTCTCCTGTGCCACATTCGAGGTCAGTGGATGCAATACAGACTATTGCTGCTCCCGCCCACCATACCGTTTCCAGTGCCCTGACAATAGATCTTCCACCTGTTTTTAAAGGAGATGGGACTGAATCTTTTACTAGTTGGTCTCGTCGCTTTGAAGTGTCAGTGCAAGCTATGACTCTGTTGCCCCCCTGGCTGTGACAGGTGCCTGGGAGGGGTGCGATCCTAGATCCTATAGCTGTGTATTGAAATAAAGAGGCACAGATCATGAACTTGTTTACGTTTCAACTGCAGGATTTATTCTGCAGATTTGCCTCCCAGAGGGGGGTTTACGCTCCTCCTGGCCGCTATGCGCCACCTAGTGGTATTTTTCAAGTGATGCCATGGAAGGTGTAAAGTGTAATTAGAAAAAATACTGATTTAACACTGAACGATATAACAAAGACCAAATTATAACTGGGGTGTTCCCTTTTTTCCTTGTATGAAGACATAAACTGAACTAACATCCCCATAAGTCTTTTTATCTCTTAACTTTTTAACTATTAGTGTAATCCAGATTTACCAGCCACACATTTCAACTTAAACACAGATGTTAACCTTTTACACTCTCCCCTTTTTTTTTATATATATATATGTCTCCTAACTTTTGTCATGTTAAGGGATGTATGTTTCTAGTTACTGTGGTTGAAGGTAACAGGTGTCCAGGTATGGATGTGGGTATGTGAAGTATGGGAGTGGAAGAGTACTAGGAATACCCTGGAGAGGGTATGTGGGCAGGAGAGAGTTCACCCCTGCATTCCATTGCTGGTATGATGGTTGTCCCAGGGTGTTATAGGTGAACATCTCTCTCGGCCTGGCAGTCCGCTGTGATCTCCTCGAAATCTCTATTTCTTCTGGTTGTTTATTCCCATCAACTGTTGGGTTAACTGGTGGCTTGGTACACAGGTCTGGCTCAGTGTGATGTTCGTATTCCAGGGTGGCATCCTCCAAAGCTCTGTAGTGCCTCTGTGGTACATTATCGCCCTGTTCTGGGAGGTTAGTTTCCTCCACGACAGCAGGGTGGAATTCATGAGCTGCGGCTCTTAGTCTTTGCTCAACCTGAGGATGGTGCACTGTCGGTGGTTGTTCTTTCTCTCTAAATCGCAGCCTGTAACATGGAATCTTTTGGTAAGAGTATTCTTCATCAGAACTGTCTGTGTTTTGGTCATGTGTGTCAACAACTGCCGTTTTCTGTTTTGTTACCTTGTACGGTCTCTCTTCAGGTTGTGAAAGAGGAGTTTCCTCCAGGGGCAGTTCATTTACTGGAAGCAGTAGGTTCCTGTGGAGTACTCGCACTGTTTTGGGACCCTTTTCAGGCTGTACTCGGTAAACCGGTCCATTGTCGACTCTTTCCACCACACGGTGCACTACCTGCTCCCAGTAAGCCCGCAGCTTGCCGGGTCCACCTCGTTCTGACAGGTTTCTCACGAGCACTCGGTCACCTGGACAGAGAACAACACCTCTCACTGCACGGTCATATTGTCTCTTGCCCTTAGCAGAGGATTTCTCACTGTTTTTTGCTGCCATTTCATATGCAAAACGCATCTTCTTTTCCCATTTCTGTGCATATGACTGTCGATCCGATGTTTCAGGATTTCTTTTGGGCGGAAACAATAAGTCCACAGGCAAACGTGGAGATCGGCCATATAGAAGAAAAAATGGGGAGAACCCAGTGGCCTCATGCCTTGTACAATTATAGGCATGTATAACATGAGCCAGATGGTCTTTCCACTGAATCTTTTTCTCCTCCTCCAGAGTACGCAACATTTGAAGGAGGGTCCGGTTAAGTCTCTCTACTGGATTGCTTTGCGGGTGATATGGCGTTGTTCGTGAATGACCAATACCAGCCAGCCGTTCTAACCTGCTGAACAAGGTATTCTCAAACTCCCTCCCCTGATCGTGGTGGAGTTTCCCTG
The DNA here is from genome assembly GCF_057382275.1 of Copadichromis virginalis. Taxonomy (NCBI): domain Eukaryota; kingdom Metazoa; phylum Chordata; class Actinopteri; order Cichliformes; family Cichlidae; genus Copadichromis; species Copadichromis virginalis. Next base: position 50,799,523 of record NC_140624.1, read on the forward strand.
GGTATCCAAAGCGAGGGATAAAGTCATGGAATATTTTGTCAGCTGCGGTTTTCCCAGATTTATTCCTTGTTGGATACGCCTGGGCAAAGCGTGTAAAGTGGTCCACAAGAACAAGAATGTACTCATAGCCCTGACTTTGCTCTAGGTGTAGGTAGTCAATACAAAGCAACTCGAGAGGACTGCTGGTGGTGATATGTTCCATCGGAGCTCTTTGGGGAAGATTAGGACGTTTCTGTTTAATACAGACACACCTTTTGTTTACATAGTCCTCTATGTCATCCTGCATGTTGGGCCAGTAAAACCGTTCACGGGCAAGGTGTGTTACTTTATCGGCGCCAACATGACCCATGTCATTGTGAAGTGTTTTCAGCACCAGGGGCTTTAGCGTTTCAGGAAGCACAAGTTGTCGATGCTGACGATTCAGTCGATACAGTATTGCTTCCTCCACCACTAGCTTCTTCCATTCATAAAGCAGCCTTTTCGTTTGTTTGCTCATTTTTCTCTTATCTCTTTCATTAGGAGTCCAGTTTCTGAGCTTTAGCGAAAGCACCTCCTTTATGGCTGTATCATCCTGCTGTGCTGCCTGAATATCTGCAGATGTAATATTGGAAATACTCTCAGGTGGCACAGTGTCTGCATTTCCCCTATTCACCTGTAAAGCTGCTGCCCCGGGCACCTCATCTCCCTGCCTTACTTTGCTTCCTTGCCATGCTGTGGACACAACCTCTGATGACATAGTCTCTGTGTGATCTGCCATTCTGTCTTGGAGTTTTACTGGGTACCTTGACAGGGTGTCTGCATCTATATTCAGCTTCCCCGGTCTGTATTTGATGTCAAAGTGGAAGTCAGCTAGCTCACCAACCCACCTATGTCCAACGGCGTTTAGTCTGGCAGTGCTCAGAACGTATGTTAAGGGGTTGTTATCAATGTAGACTGTGAATGTCGGGGCATAATACAAGTAGTCTCGAAACTTATCACAGATGGCCCACTTGAGTGCTAAGAACTCGAGCTTACCAGAGTGAAGGTGATAGTTTCTCTCAGCCGATGTCAGTGTTCTTGAGCCATATCCTATGACACGTAACTTGTTTTCCTGACTCTGGTACAGCACTGCACCTAATCCGTCACCTGATGCGTCTGTGTGTAGAATGAATGGGAGGTTGAAGTTTGGGTATGCTAGGGTGGGTGGAGTCGTCAGCACATCCACAAGTTTAGCCAAAACAGCCTGGTGCTCTGCTGCCCATCTGATGGGTGTTTTTGATGGCAGCTGTCCTTTTTCTTCCTTCTTAGCTCTGCTTTTGTTTCCATTTGTCTCATGTTGATTGTTGTTTTTACCTTTGTCAGGATTGCTAGGCTTCTGGAGAAGTTCAAACAGTGGCTTGGCCAACCGGGAAAAGTCTTGAATGAAGGAGCGATAGTACCCCAGGAATCCCAGCAAGGACTTAACATCTCCAACAGTGTGAGGCACTTTATCTTTCAGAGCCATGACGGCCTCCAAGTCCTTTGGATCAATCTTAACTCCATCTCCTGATACTAAACGTCCAAGATAACGAACCTCTCTTTTGAACAACTCACACTTCGCGGGTCTCAGTTTGATTCCGTGTTCTCTCATGCGGCCCAGAACTTGTCTGAGATGGTTGACATGTGCCTCAAAGGATGTAGAATAACACAACACATCATCAAGATATGGAGCACAGCACTCATCTCTAATTCCGTCCAGCACTCCCTCCATACACCTTTGGAATGCTGCAGGTGCATTTGTCAAACCAAATGGGATTCGAATCCATTCATAAAGCCCCCACGGTGTGCTGAAAGCTGTAAGGTGTCTGGATTCCTCACTTACAAACCCTTGGTGATATGCGCTTCCTTGATCTAATATCGAGAACCATGTGTTACCACCCAGGTTGTCAAGTAAGTCCTGTATGCGCGGCAAGGGATGACGATCTGCGACTGTTTTTTTGTTCAGTCCCCTAAAGTCCACACATAGCCGCAAACTCTGGTCCTTCTTACGGGCACAGACAACTGGAGAAGAGTAAGAGGACACAGATTTGCGGATCCAACCTCTGTCTAGGAGATTCTTTACATAGTCTTTAACCTCCTGGTACAAAGGCTTAGGGATAGAGTTATAGCACTTTTGTACTGGATTGTTGTCGGTTACATTAATCTTCAGCTGCAAGTTGGGTATGCAACCTATGTCTCCCTCCCCTCTAGCAAACACATCAGATTCCTCAAAGAGCATCTGACGCACAACTTCCTGCTGCTGCTGATCAAGATGCTCTAAGTTAACAGGAGGATGCCATTTTTTTGATGTATAAGTCTCTGGGATACTGTTGTGACTGGCTTGGCTACCCTGCGTGGTACGTATATATGTATCAGTACTTGACTGCCCTGACTGCTGATAAGGGGGACCAAAATCTATTGGCCTGCTGTCTATGATTCCTTCTATGCAGCCCAAGGCCATCCTTGGTGGCAAGAAGATATCATGTTTGGTTGAATTGCAGACTGGGATTTTTACAGTCTTAGATGCACCAGGAGGCACATTAACTAAAGCAGGAAATAAATCCAGTCCATCTGGGACATCTCCTTTTAATGCTGGTTCAAATAACATTGTCCCCTCCTCAGGCCAACCCCTGATATGGCATTTCACTTGACATATTTGGCCACTAGGAACTGTGAGACCTCTCTTTCCTAATCTGATCATCTCATTCCTAGTTTGTTGGCCCGTTGGGGTTTCGCTGACAACAGAAACAATTGTTTCAGCAGTATCTCGATGGAGTTTTAATGCCTCTGCTAGCAAATCACTTAACATGACACTCCCTGATCTTTCCAGACTTTCAAGGATGAGCTCCTCTATCACATTGAAACCTAATAACAGACCATTCACACAGCTCTGACTCACTAGCATGGGTACATGTATGGCTATATGGCCATGTTTTTCACTTCTGATTTCCACAAGTACCTCAGCCCAACCCTCAAAGGGGACATCCGTCCCATTAGCTGCTGTTATTCTGAGTGGATCATTTGGCAAAAACTCTTCAAGCGACCTGACTTTTGTGTCTGGTAGGTGCTTCTCTAGCCACGACTTTGCCATTATCGTGACCTGAGCACCACTGTCCAGTAGCACCTCAGTTGGTACCCCATTAAGGTGACAGGTAAGCATACACCTTTTGCCTATCAGTCGAGCTACACGGTTTCCTTTCCCCGCTCTCTTCCTTAGGAGTGGCTGATTATCAGTTGGAGTCCTGCTCTCATGGTTTGTTACAATGGTTTGGGACCCTGGCTCTTGTCTGATCACTGGTGGTCCCTCCCCAGTGACCCTCTGATGTTTCCCGATTTGTTCTTGGACAGACAGCCCACTGCCCGGTGTCCCTCCTGGCCACACCGGAAACAGTGGTTACAACTGGCAATCCCTTGGGTTATACAGGGCCTGCATTTTCCTTTCACAGAGGACTTGGATGGTTGGGCAGTACTAAGTGAGCTGACCTGTGTGGACCCAGAGGGACTTCCCTCTGAAGTGAGAGCCTTCTCAATAGCCTTGGCCAAAACAGACACCTGTGCTGTTAGTTCATGCAGGGCTGCTCGTTGTGCCTGGACTTCAGCTTGGGTTTGCAGGACGGTGGCTTGGACCTCGGCTGGAGGCTGAGCTGCGGGTTGTCTTTCACCCTGCTGCATGGCACTAACTGTGACTGCTTTTGCTTTCTGTGTCTGACCTAGGCGAGTCTGTCTCTCAACTTCTTCACTAACTGACTTGGTCATTATCTCTAGGATAAAGTCATCAGCACAACTCATGTTAGAAATGAGAGGCCTTAGGTCTCTTCGGACATGAGCGTATTTCTCACTCATTCCCTGATACAATGAGTGAAGAAATACTCCTTGAATCAGTTGACTGGTATATTGGAACTCTGAGCTACTCTGCTGAGAAGCAAACATCACACGCTGTTTTAGCCCCATTAGCCGGTACATGTACTGATGTGGACTTTCTCTGTCCTGTTGTTTAGCATTGCTAAGCTCCTGAAATAGCTCTGCACTGCTCTTGTCTCTCAGGTGTGCTCTGAGGAACCGTTTGAGCTCAGCCACCGTTAATCCAGGTTTGGTCATTAGCATATCCTTAAATGTACCTGGTTTAATTATCTTTAGGACAGTTCGGATTATCTCTGCTTCTGTAAAATTCTCAGCTAGCCCTTCATCAATCTGTCTACACAGAGAGCTATAACTAACATCGGAATCTGAGTCAGAAATCTGTCCACTGTGGAGCTTGAATTCTCTACGAGGCAGGAGCGCTGCAACATCTGCCAGTTTTATAACATCAGTTACTTGACTGGTTACCATGCAGGTTCTATCTGCCTTCACACTAACTACTGAGGGTGTTACCACAGAGTCTGTTTCTGCACCCAGCTCACAGTCCTCATCTGCAGCCACCGGAGGTCGTTGCAGGTCAGTGATGAAGTCGTTGAATACTAGCAGGCGAGACATGCCTTGGTCCTCCTGACTTGCCAGCCGGTCACTTTTCAAAAAGTCCACAATGAAGTCATAGAGTTCCACCTCTGTTGCATCATCTCCTGGTAGGTCATCTTCCACCTCATCCTTGATGGTGTCTACAAGCTTGTACCACACCTCTGTCTTAGCAGTGTTAATAAGCTCATGAAGCTTTCTCTGTATTCCTCGTCGCAGCTCCTGCACAGCCGCCATTCTGGTACCACAGATGGAGCAGATGTAGCACGTTGGTCTTGGTTTATTACTTTATGATTAGCTGCCGTCAAGAGGAGGCACTAATCCCGGACGAGCCCCCACGATTGTTGCCCCCCTGGCTGTGACAGGTGCCCGGGAGGGGTGCGATCCTAGATCCTATAGCTGTGTATTGAAATAAAGAGGCACAGATCATGAACTTGTTTACGTTTCAACTGCAGGATTTATTCTGCAGATTTGCCTCCCAGAGGGGGGTTTACGCTCCTCCTGGCCGCTATGCGCCACCTAGTGGTATTTTTCAAGTGATGCCATGGAAGGTGTAAAGTGTAATTAGAAAAAATACTGATTTAACACTGAACGATATAACAAAGACCAAATTATAACTGGGGTGTTCCCTTTTTTCCTTGTATGAAGACATAAACTGAACTAACATCCCCATAAGTCTTTTTATCTCTTAACTTTTTAACTATTAGTGTAATCCAGATTTACCAGCCACACATTTCAACTTAAACACAGATGTTAACCTTTTACAACTCCACCTGAGGTAGATTTGCCAACTGTGATGTCCTCTGTTCTGCCTACTCGTCTAGCAGATGCTGCATTTTTGTACTGGGACAGTTTGCCTTCATCAGCCCAGAAAGACTATGATCTAGTGAAGGATAAGCTGAAAGAGGTTTTCGGTCCAAAATATTCTCTGCCATTCTTCCAGACACATGTGAATGCTCGCCCCCGGAAACCAGGTGAAAGTTTAGATGTGTACAGCGCAGATATTACCCGTCTTGTGCTTGAAGCTTTCCCTAACTATGACTACAATGCCTTGGAAGGTGAAAGATTTCCCCGTTTTGTTGCTGGGTTGGACCCCACCTTGCAATCTAAGATTCATGAGATGGGTGCAGAGGATCTCGACGGAGCCCTGCGCATTGCCAGCCGTTGTGAGAGAGCACGGGCAGCATTGCAACTTACAGCTGCAGGATCCTCTCATATTCCGTCTTCGGAACAGGTTGCTATGATACGTCCTCAGCCTACTGATGCTAAACTTCTTCAAGCGGTTGAGGAGCTCACGCTTACTGTAACCAGCCTGAAACATGAAGTACAGCAGTTACGGGAGAAACAGAGTTACCTTGCCCAACGTTTGGACTCCAGTCGGGATAGATCCTCCTCTTCCAATGTTCAGTACAGCACCAGCAGTGCGTCCCCGTCGCCTTATCATGCCAGACAACAGTCCAGAGACTATTGCTCGCCTGAGAGGCGTTATCATCGTGATCCAGAGTCTCACCGTGAACGTCCTTCTTCCCCTGTTCCCCAGAGGTTCAATGAGTGGGACGAATGTGAGAAACACGATCAACGCACATACCATTCCCAACAGCCCTCCCAGTATTCCAGGTACAATTACCCTGACAATAACAGATACCGACGCAGTCCCAGTCCTGCTCCACGTAGAGTTAGAGATGCTGGGTCCTACAGTAGGACCAGTGTTCGTTTCCAGTCCCTGGAAAGGCCTGCACATTTCACCTCCGGCCCACAGGGAAACTTTCATTAGCTGCTGTTGAGGGGCAAACATCGGCTACAGTATCAGAGCCCCAAAACCACATCCCCCAGTTCCCCTCAGAATCTGATGGATCAGTCTCCTCTAACATCTTGGCTATTGTCGAGGGCATTGAAGTGTGTGCTCTAATTGACTCTGGTTCCTTTGTCTCCCTTGTGAGTGAAGATTTTCGAAACTCTCATCCAGCTTTGAAAAAACGGCCTATGGTAGCATCCTCTGTGCCAGCTCGTTCAGTCAATGGAGAACGTCTGGAAATCTTAGGCAAATTAACCGTTGGTATTAGGCTTGGGACTCAGGTATGGCAGCAGGACTTTGAAGTCCTCAGAGGTGCTTACCAGCCAGTCATTCTAGGTTGGGATTTTCTGCAGAGGCACCATGCTCTTCTCAACCTCAAAAACAGTGTTGCAACTGTGGGACATGAAAATTCCCCTGTTGCCCAAAGGACATGAGGTGGCTGCCTGCTGTAATGTTTCTGTGTTAGCGCCAACCAAAATTCCAGCTATGAGCGAAACTCTGATCACAGCCTGTGTGTCAGCAGCCACACCGGCTTCTCCTGTTCCAACAGACTACTACGGTGTCTTGATCCCTGATCCTACATGTGACATTGTTGTGGCTCACACTCTCAGTGAAGTTCAGAATGGTACTACAGTGGTTCGAATGCTTAATCCCTCCAGTGATGAAATCGAACTGTACCCTGGACAGCATCTTGGTGAGTTTCATTCAGGCTCATCTGTTGATATCATCCCACTGGAGCAGACATGTTGTGCTACTTCACCTGTGTATGATTCGACTCTGCCGGTAGAAATCGATGAAACAAACTTGTCACACTCCCAGGTTCAGTCCCTGAAATCACTTCTCCAGAAGTATTCGGGAATCTTCAGTAAGCACTCAGAAGACAGGGGTCACACAGGCATAATTAAGCATCATATTCACACAGGTGATGCTACACCGATTAAACAAAGAGCCTATAGAGTGACACCTGAACAGAGAGCTGAAATACAGACTCAAGTTGACAACCTTTTAAAGGCAGGTGTCATCGAAGAAAGCTACAGCCCATGGGCCGCCCCAGTTGTTCTGGTGCGAAAGAAAAATGGTACATGGCGTTTCTGTCTCGACTATAGGAAACTCAATGCAGTGACAATCAAAGACTCTCATCCTCTTCCAAGGGTTGATGATGCACTGGATGCTCTGTCAGGTTCTGCCTGGTTCTCCACAATGGACCTTCAACATGGCTATTGGCAGGTTGAACTGGAAGAGAAGGATCGTGAGAAAACTGCTTTCACAACCGGCAGTGGACTTTACCACTTCACTGTTATGCCCATGGGACTCACAAACGCTCCAGCCACATGTCAGCGGTTAATGGAGATGGTACTTCGTGGCCTTCCCTGGAAAACCTGCTTAGTGTATTTGGATGATGTCCTCATTTACAGCCGCTCTTTCGCAGAACATCTCCAGCATCTGGAAGAAATATTCGGCAGATTCCAGGCAAGTGGCTTGAAGCTAAACCCCTCAAAATGCTGTTTTGCCAAAGATCAGGTACAATTTCTGGGCCACATTGTATCAAAACATGGCATCCAGCCTGACCCCAGAAATGTGAACAGTGTGCATGTCATGATCCTGGGTCCTTTTGACCCAGCGTTTTGTGTTTTCTCTTCGCGATTTTGGTTCTGTTCTCTAATTGGTGTTTACCCTGTTCCCCCCGTGTGTTCCTGTTTTATTGTGAAGGTCTGCGTCTTATGTGGGTGTTTTCAGTTTGCCTCCCTGGTCTCGTCATGTTAATCACTCCCAGCTGTGTCTCCCACCTGTGTGTAATCTCCCTGTGTTCTGAGTGTATTTAAGTTGTATTTTCTGTCTTAGTAATCGCTGGTTCGTCTGTGTTGTTTCCCCTCGGTCTCCCTGCGTCTCCCCGTATGTATTTCTCCGGACCTCCCTGCATCCTCATTCTGGTTTGTCTTATTAGTTTACCCAGTTTAGGTTTCCGGTTTCATGTTTTGTCGCCACCGCTGTTTGTACTTACACCCCTGTAAATAAACACTCACCTGCACCAGAGCTGCCGCCTTTTGGGTCCTTACTACAAATCCACACAGCTTGCCCCGCAAACCGTGACAGAACGAACCAGCCACCATGGACCCAGCGGCAGTCAATCCGTCCGAGGAGCTCCAGGATGACATCGGCTACAATGTGGAGATCCTCCTCGGGCTGTGGCTGGAGAATCCTCCGTACGAGCTTCGCCGCGCCGCGGAAGGTCGGCTACAACGTCTCTTTTCCGGCCTGCCATTGCTACTGAATTCACTTCCTCCGACAATACAGGCTTTTCTCCGGCACACACCTCACCTTCTCTCAGCCACTCCTGCCTCGCTGCCCGACTCGCCGGATGTGATCTTGCCCGGCCCGTCGGAGCCGTCTGCGGGGAGGAAACGCCGATCGCGCCGCAAGCGCGCCACCCCACAGCCGGACGTTCGGGCTTCTAAATCGCCGGCTGTGGTGAGTGAGGACTCTTTTTCATTTTCAGACTGCATGACTGTTCATTCAGGGGCTGCGTTTTGTGTGGCGGATGTCAACGCGAGCTGCTTATCGCCTGTGCAGCTGCCGGCAGCTCAGTTAGCTCCCCCGCAGCCACTCTCAGCTCGGTTAGCTCCCCCGCAGCCACTCTCAGCTCGGTTAGCTCCCCCGCAGCCACTCTCAGCTCGGTTAGCTCCCCCGCAGCCATTCTCAGCTCAGTTAGCTCCCCCGCAGCCAGTGCTCCTCTCAGCTCAGTCTCCTGTGCCTCCTTCAGCTCAGTCTCCTGTGCCTCCTTCAGCTCAGTCTCCTGTGCCTCCTTCAGCTCAGTCTCCAGTGTCCCCTTCAGTTCAGTCTCCAGTGCCCCCTTCAGTTCAGTCTCCAGTGCCCCCTTCAGTTCAGTCTCCAGTGTCCCCCTCAGTTCAGTCTCCAGTGCCCCCCTCAGTTCAGTCTCCAGTGCCGCCTGTAGCGCAGGCCCCAGTAGCTCCAGTGCCGCCTGTAGCGCAGGCCCCAGTAGCTCCAGTGCCGCCTGTAGCGCAGGCCCCAGTAGCTCCAGTGCCCCCGCTACCCGTAGCTCTGGCTCCAGCAGTACCGGTTCCACTCATTCACTCCATGCAGGGAGAAAATTTAAGGTCCAGTCAGGGAGTTTCTCGCGCTTTAGCTGCTTCAGGCACCGTTCTGCACTCCAGGGCTTCCCCAGAGGCTAGGTCTCAGTCCCCAGCTGATTCTGGACCCCTGAAGCTTAAGCAGCCCTCAGAGAACAACTCCGTGTCAGTGCTGTCTGAGCAGGGCCAGTGCTCAGCACAGCACCCATTGCCTTCATGTCTGCCAGAGGACTCCATGCCTGCTGGCTTTGTGATGGCTTCTGCTGGAGGGTCCAAGGGGCCCGTCCAGCCTTCGTCTCGTGTCTCCGCTGGAGGGTCCGAGGGACCGCTCCGGCCTTCGTCCCGTGTCTCTGCTGGAGGGTCCGAGGGACCGCTCCGGCCTTTGTTTCCTGTTTCCGCTGGAGGGTCCGAGGGACCGCTCCGGCCTTTGTTTCCTGTTTCCGCTGGAGGGTCCGAGGGACCGCTCCGGCCGTTGTCTCCAGTCTCCGCTGGGGGGCCCGAGGAGCCCGTTCAGCCACCTGTCTCAGCTGGAGGGCCCGAGGAGCCCGTCCAGCCACCTGCTGCAGCTTCATCATCATCCTCGCCGGCTGCAGCATCATCATCATCCTCGCCGGCTGCAGCATCATCATCAGCCTCGCCGGCTGCAGCCTCAGAGCCTTCAGCCTCGTCTGGTCCAGCCTCAGAGCCTTCAGCCTCGTCTGGTCCAGCCTCATCCGAGTCTTCATCCTCGCCTGGTCCAGCCTCATCCGAGTCTTCATCCTCGCCTGGTCCAGCTTCATCCGAGTCTTCAGCCTCGCCTGGTCCGGATCACCATCGCCTGAGTGGCCGCCGTTGCCTTCCGCACGGCCGGCCCCCGGACCGCCATCGCCTGAGTGGCCGCCGTTGCCTTCCGCACGGCCAGCCCCCGGACCGCCATCGCCTGAGTGGCCGCCGTTGCCTTCCACACGGCCGGCCCCCCGAACTGTGTCCACGTCGCCGCCGTTGCCGTCCGCACGGTCGGCCCCCCGAACTGTGTCCACGTCACCGCCGTTGCCGTCCGCACGGTCGGCCCCCCGAACTGTGTCCACGTCGCCGCTGTTGCCGTCCACACGGTCGGCCCCCTGAACTGTGTCCACGTCGCCGCCGTTGCCGTCCGCACGGTCGGCCCCCTGAACTGTTTGGACTCCTGTGCTGTCGGCCCCCTGGCCGGCCCCCTGAACTGTTTTGGACTCCTGTGCTGTCGGCCCCCTGAACTCTTCTGTTTTGGGCTCTGTTTTTTCCTGTGTTCTGGTGTGCTTCGTTTCTTTTGGTTTTGGGCTCGTTTTTTGTTTTTGTCTTTTGGCCTTCTGGTGCTCCGGTTTTGTTTTGCTTCGGGCCCTCCTTCCTGGGCCCCCGCCGCCCGCCCTGGTCGGGTTGTTTTCTGTTTTTTCTGGCTGTTTTGTTTCTTGTTGGGCTGTCTGGAGCCAGCCTTTGAGGGGGGGGGGGGGGGGGGGGGGGGTACTGTCATGATCCTGGGTCCTTTTGACCCAGCGTTTTGTGTTTTCTCTTCGCGATTTTGGTTCTGTTCTCTAATTGGTGTTTACCCTGTTCCCCCCGTGTGTTCCTGTTTTATTGTGAAGGTCTGCGTCTTATGTGGGTGTTTTCAGTTTGCCTCCCTGGTCTCGTCATGTTAATCACTCCCAGCTGTGTCTCCCACCTGTGTGTAATCTCCCTGTGTTCTGAGTGTATTTAAGTTGTATTTTCTGTCTTAGTAATCGCTGGTTCGTCTGTGTTGTTTCCCCTCGGTCTCCCTGCGTCTCCCCGTATGTATTTCTCCGGACCTCCCTGCATCCTCATTCTGGTTTGTCTTATTAGTTTACCCAGTTTAGGTTTCCGGTTTCATGTTTTGTCGCCACCGCTGTTTGTACTTACACCCCTGTAAATAAACACTCACCTGCACCAGAGCTGCCGCCTTTTGGGTCCTTACTACAAATCCACACGGCTTGCCCCGCAAACCGTGACAGTGCAAGCCTGGCCTATTCCACAAACAGCGACAGAAGTAAGGTCATTCCTTGGACTTTGTTCATATTATCGCAAGTTCATTCAAAACTTTGCGCACCACAGTGTCCCCCTACATGCTCTCACTGAAAAGCATGCAACTTTTCAATGGACTTCTCAGTGCCAGGATGCATTCATGTATCTGAAACATGCCCTCTCAAACCCTCCAGTGGTTTCATTCCCTGACTTCACATTGCCATTTTCTCTGTATACTGATGCTTCAAGCACAGCTATTGGCAGTGTACTAGCTCAAAAACAGGGACAGCAAGAGAAAGTCATTGCCTATGCTAGCCATGCGCTTACAAAGGCAGAAAGAAAGTGGTCGACTTATGATCGAGAACTCTGGGCCATTGTTTGGGCAGTTAGGCATTTTCGTCACTATCTCTACAAGCAGCCATTTGTTATTGTCACTGATCACAAGCCCCTCCTGGGTCTTCGGAAAATACCCATTGACAGTGATAGAACTGGTCGCCGTGCTCGCTGGGCTCTTGAACTCGATCCTTTTGAGTGGACTGTGATTCATAAAGATGGCCACCGCCACCTCAATGCGGACGCACTGTCACGTCGCCCTGTCACTGGTGAAACCATAGAGCAGGACCCAGTCTGCACTGCTTCTGCTACCTTGAAACCTGAAGAGAGGTGCGTAGGTCCTGCAGGCTCGCCCAACCATAGTCCCTGCAGTACTGACCAAAAACACATTCCATGCAATGACTTTCCTGATCCACGACTGCAGTGTGCAGCGCTATCTGTTTCATCCACATTTGTGCTTGAGCTGCCTGAAGATGATCTCAAAAGTGAACAACAAAAAGATCCTGTACTGTCAGAAGTCATTGGCTGGAAAGCTAAGGGTCAGAAACCACCCTACTGGCGTATGAAAAAATGCCCACCTCAGGAAAAAGTGCTATGGCATGAGTACTCTAGACTTACCTTTCACAATGGCTTACTCTGTCGTAAAGCTTTCAACCCATCCCAAAAGTCAGTGTTGCATCAGTTGGTTGTTCCTGAATCTTTAAAAGACACTGTCCTACAGCTGCTGCATGGCAACCCAGTGTCCGGTCACCTATCAGCAGATAAGGTCCTGAAACGTGCTCAGCAGCTATATTACTGGCCATTCATGTCACGTGACATCAGAATATGGTGCACACAATGCACTCCATGTTATGCCAGACGGAATCCCACACCTCATCACAGAGCTCCAATGAAAACAATTGTTGCTGCGGAGCCATTTCAAAAGGTGGCAGCTGACATACTTGAACTCCCCATTATGAGTCGTGGCAACAGGTACGTGCTCGTTGTTCAAGACTATTTCTCGAAATATGTTAATCTCTATGCTATCGCAGACCAACGTGCCACAACAGTTGCAAAATGCCTGTTTGACAACTTCATCTGTCAGCACGGCATCCCTGAAATGCTACACACAGACCAAGGACGTCAGTTTCTATCTGACCTGGTGAAACATCTGTGTCAGCTGCTAGGCATCCAGAAGACACGGACCAGCCCATATCACCCTCAATGCGATGGGATGGTCGAGAGGTTCAACCGAACACTTATTGACCAGTTAGCTAAGTTACTCCTTCAGCAGCCTGGCGAATGGGATGACTGCCTCAATCAAGTTGCTTTGGCTTACAACACCAGTCCTCACTCTACCACGGGGTTTACACCATTTTTTCTCACACATGGACATGAGGCACAGATGCCTGCTAATATGCTGTTGCCTACCAACATGCCAGCATCATCTACTTCTGCTTCTCCTGCTGACTACGTCACCCAGTTGACTCAGAGACTTCAGTCTGCCTTCAGCACTGCTGCATGGAACAGAGATTGTGCCCACAACCAGCAGAAACAACTGTACGATAGGGGCATCAAACACACTCCTTATGTTCCGGGTGACTTGGTGTGGTTAAATGACACCACTACAGCAAAGCAGAAACTTGCTCCACATTGGAAGGGCCCCTTTGAGATATTGGAGTGCCTTGGAACAGATGGAGAAAACCCTGGTGTCACGTACAGGATTCGCTACCTCCTGGACCAATCAGACAAGACTCAAATTGTTCACTACAATCGTCTCAGGCCTTACAAAGCACCTGTCCCTAAAGGTGGAACCAACTCACCTGCAGGTGGCATACCTGTACAGCCCCAGATTCCACAGTTGACTGCATTATCAGGTGCTTTGCCCTTCACAGCTTCAAAATCTGCAGCTGAAGGGAGCTGGAATGTTCAGGGCCGCAGCCCTGCAACCTCATCAGACCCTCAGGTTTGTCAGCCACCACCTCTAAACCAGTCACGACCCCATTCCCACTCTCCTTTGTCCCCTTCTCCTCGGTCTGAGACTGTAACGACTTCCCCCTCTGGCCATGTGGTGATACACCAATCAGACATTGTCCCTTCAACTCCTCATCGAGTATCTGGTGTTTCACGGCGATGTGGGAGACGTCAAGTTGTGCCTCCCAGATACCTCAAGGACTATGTTTTGAACTGAACTTGTTTTTGGTTTTGCTGTTGTTTTATTGTTGTCCCCTTTGCTCGCAGCATGTTGTTTTTGTGTTTTTTTTCCTTTTCTGTAAGGAAACGGGGACGTTTCTTATGTGAGGGGGGGAGGAAAATGTAAAGTGTAGAAGTAAACTTAAATCTAATTTGATATACAAAGAGGTGTTTACAAAGGTTATAAAGCTAGTTATGTAGCTATTTGGTGGTTACGTGTTTTGATATTTACATGTTTACATGTTTGAATGTTTAGACATGCATGTTAAAACCAGTAATAAGTGTGTGTTATATCTACCTGGTTGTTTTCCCTGTTTTGATCTGAGTTTAAGATTTCCTGGCTTCTGAGAGGTCAGTGAAGTATTCATGAGGGCGGCACACAGGAAGTGTGGGTTGTTGTTGCGGTGTGCTGAGAGTAAAGTGGCTGCTAAAAAGTTATCCGTCTCCATCTTGCTGTTCCTAATTATTCAGAGAGATTCCAAACCATCTAGTGAACCCTCACGTTACAATACAAAATGTAATCAAATGAAAAAGTCTCCTTTTAAAACTTGTTTTATTAGTTTTAGTCTTTTAACTTTATGCATCAAGCAAAAATTTAATTATATGCACCATTCTCTGACTGGAAGAAATTTGTTTAACATTTAAACCTATTTTCTGCACATTCCAGCACATGAAATAAAATATTTTTTTTGTTGTTTACACTCACTCTTTCCAATAGATGCAAGTAAAACACAGCAGAAAATAAATAAAGTCAAAGACTAGTGGTCCTTTTGCTCTATTATCACCTGTAAAGCAGGAGTGGGATAGTAGGCGGAAGTTTACCCTGGTAAAAATATAGAAATATAATAAAATGAAAATATACAGGCACAATCACCCAAAAAACTTCAGTGGAGTGCGTAAGCTCTGTGTTTGCATCATCCAACCTGAATAAAACATCGCTGCTTTGTTCACATTTTATTGTGTCTGCTAAGAGAATCATAACATGCCCCCTTTCGTGACGCTGAAGTCTTAAGTATGGCCCTAAATTAGATTTAGCAGATGGTTGGAAATATGCTCTGTGTAAACAACCATCACGGCCGAGATAGTTGTCAGATACTCTGACCATCTTAGTAGCATATTTGCACACAGTCCAAGATGACATGATAAACATCTAGCATTAGGTCTGGAAAAAGTCTGAAGTAGAATATATCTTCATGTTCGAGTCTGTGAACAGGTGTTGCTATTGAAAGCTACACATAAATCCACCAGTAGCACAAACACATGTTAAAAGACTCTAACAGAACGTAATCTGATAGAAAAGACGGCTCTAATGGAAAATAATCTGGTCTTACATGACGATAAAGACAAGAAGCTAGCAGAGGTTTGAGGTGTATCTGTCAGGGAGAAAAAGCAGCATTTTTTACATATGTTAACATTAAACTTGACATAAATTTTTCTTGACATATCAGCTCATTGCTCGCTGCCCCACTGACACTGTTAATAAACCCCTGACTCTCGGTGAAGCCCACCAGAGATCGACGGTTTCAAATGGCCCAAATGAAACATCTGTATTTTTCACTTTGTACATTTGTGCTCCCTGATCTTAGAGTTCTGGCCCTGACAAGGAGCCTAAATCACTCCCAAAAGCGTTCAAGGAAGCCCATATTGGAGCCATTTCCTGTCTCTGGAGTGGGCACATGGGTGACCCTTAGTGACCCTCATTCCCCAATATAAATGCGCATGAGCGCTCTCACATATACAAATGCGTGTGCTCTTTAACGACAGCACCCCCACAGCCTGTTGCAGTGTAGCAAGCAATTCATATAATATCTCAGTTGCCTGATGTAATAAATACATCTCACTGGAGAGCAGTGCCAGAGAAAATATAATTACATTTAATGGCTTGTGATATGCCTGAGAGTGGCTTGAGATAAAACAGAGTCACAATTTTGGGATCTGATGCGAATGGCTTGAAAATGAAGCTTCTATCATTTTTCTCACAGTTTGTTTCCATAAAAAGGAAACCAGATCAGACAAGAAGGCCACACTGTATGGAAATAAATGGAGGGTAAAAGGTCAAATACCAAATTTCTTGCTAATTCTTCCCTTTTTGGGGGGGAGTCTGCTGTGAACTTGAACAGCGGGTGAAACAGAAGCTCACTGCAAATCATTGCAATTGCAATGGCAGCACATCCCTAGCTCGGAGGCTAAGGTGAGTGAAATAAGGCTAAAGAAAACAAAAAAGAAATAATGAGATGAAAGAATAATGAGGCGAGCGAAAGAAAGCAGCAAAAACGATGTCAGTTTCAACATCTGCTCCATATCCGCACAATTACAGGAAGCGCTACGCTTTTGCCCCATTCACAGTGACACGAATAATAAACATAACAATGAGGTAATCCATCTACAACTTATTATGCAGTTGACCAAAGAGCAACTTCACTCCGGTACAGAGGCTTGAATGCATGTACTGAAAGTCTGTGTTATCACATCCACTCAGTTGAATCAAGTCATTTGTTGCAGGATCGGCCAGATACAGAAAACGTAGCAGTGGAAGGAAGAAACTACAGAAATGATAGCATCTATTTTTAAAGTCACGCAAAATCAAGTGTTTAAGGCGAAAGTGAGAAACCTGCAGAGGAGGATTACTCAGATCTGAAGCTTTATGGACAGTAAGATCATTGTTTACCCTCAAAGTCCACAAATTTACTGTTTTAGTTCACTTTCTCATCTCTCAGGTAGTTTCTGTATTTAGATCCTGTTTCTGCACTGAGCTGCAGACAGACACATGTGAAGGCGCATTTTTCATTAGCTGAATTAGACAAAAGCTAGAGTTAAGAGATACTTGTAGAACTACTACGCCAGATCAAGAAGAAAAATCTTGGTGCATCTTACTGCTTGCTAATTTACATTTTCTAGCTGTAAAAAAAAAGTCCTTGTGGATTACAGCTGAAAGTGTTCTTTTTCTATTTAACCTCCATATTTTTGTGATCCTCCCTTTCCTCTGCTCGCCCTGCTGGATTTCTGCAGGAAGTCTTTAACAATAGGACCCCTCCAGAGATTCTGAAGCCCAGCTGTAAGAAACTCCACACAAATACACACAGTGACGAGGCACATGTGACTATCTTTATGTTTGCACGTATACACACATTAACACACACAGAGTAACTCACAACCACTCATTTAGTTGAACATTAAATAGGAGCTCCTGCTGTTTGTGTGACGAAACAGCAGACTTTGACAGGATACTCACATGACTCACTCTGCCACCTAATTAGCAGGAACAGCTGATGAATCAGCAACACAGCTGACCTCAGTTTATTTACTCCGGAGATGTGGGGTTAAGTAAAATGGTAAATGGCCTGTATTTGTATAGTGCTTTACTAGTCCCTAAGGACCCCAAAGCGCTTTACACATCCAGTCATCCACCCATTCACACACACACACTGGTGATGGCAAGCTACATTGTAGCCACAGCCACCCTGGGGCGCACTGACAGAGGCGAGGCTGCCGGATACTGGCGCCACCGGGCCCTCTGACCAGTAGGCAACGGGTGAAGTGTCTTGCCCAAGGACACGACAACTGAGACTGTCCAAACTGGGGCTCAAATTGCAAGGCAAACTTCCCAATTCTTGCGCCACGATCGATTGAGCCAGTAGTGGGTCAAGGTTGCCTCACCCAGTGGCAGAAAGTAAATATAAATGGCAGTTTCAGTTTTAAAGGAATTAAAGGAATTAAAGGAATTATCCTCCATTTGTATCACTTAGATCGTCCTGTACTTGACTACATTTTAGAGGGACTATAATCAGTTTATAGTCAGTTTATTTTCACAGATCTAAATTGCTTTTAAGGTTAAGATTTTACATGTTTTACATACAGTGCTGTGTAGTCTTGAGGCAGGCTTCACTCATATGGAAAAGAAATAGTAAAAACATATATGATTTAGTCATGAAAGTGGCCACTTTCTCATTACTTTCATATTTTTTTTTAGTAAGTATACAAAACATACAAGTTTCATTATATAATTTTTCAAGGGATCTTATATGTGTTTTCACTCTTGTATGCTTTTCATACAAGTTTCATACAAGACAGATAAAAACTTTATAAGATTTATATATATCTTTTCCATATGAGCAGTTTTTCATATTTTCCTAGAAAATGAAAAATAGGTGATGCAATTTACTGAAACATTTGCAGATATACATGGAAGTATAGTGTATAAGGCAAAATTAAAGTTTGTTCTATACTAACAAGCTTAAAAGTCCATATTTTAGCATGACCACCTTTATTCTTCAGCACAGCCTGAGCTCTCTTTGGCAAGCTTTTGTGTAATTTCTCTAAGTAGTCTTCAGGAATAGTTCTCCAAGTTTCTTGAAGGACATTCAAAGCTCTTTTTTAAATATTGGCTGATTTTTTTTCCGATCTCTGTCAAAAAGATTCCACAGTGCTTCACTAATGCTGAGGTCCAGGCTCTGGTCAGGCCAGTCAATGACTGACAGTGTTCCTCTGTGTGTTTTTCACACAGTGAAAGCATACCTGGTTTGCAATCATTGTCACGCTGAAGAATTAAGCTATTGCCAACTAGATGCTTTCCTGATGGTTTATTGGGTAGACCAAAATGTGAGGGTACTTTTCTGTGTTCATAATTACATCAGTGTTGACAAGACCAGCAAATCCGACTGTATTTTAATGTGTTCCACCAATTTTGATGAGATCCTCAACACCACAAGCTGAAATGCAGCCCCAAACTATGACACAGTCTCCACCCTGTTTTACAGATGCCTGTAGAAACTCACTGTACCAATCCTCCATATATATACTGAACCAATAATTTCAAATGTGCGCTTTGACAGATCTGTGACAGATCAAAGTAAAAAAAACAACAAATCTGGACGTAGCGTTTTCATTGGGAGAAACGTTTCATCACCCATCCAAGTGACTTGTTCAGTCTGAGCTGACTGCAGGTTTCCCCAACCTTATAAACAGTACCTTTGCACAATAACTGAAACTAGCCCACTGAATGAACGAGGCCAGTTCCTTGACCATTAATATGCAAATTGTCGTCACCATTGATCAACAACCACTGATCAGAGTACCATTTTCCACGTTTCTCCCACTGAGAACGCTACGTCCAGATGAACAGAATCAACCTTTTGGGATTTACTTACCTGGATGATTGAGCACGCATCAAGACAATTATGTGTTGCTTTGAAAGGCTGCTAGTGACAGAGCGCCTAAAGATATGTAAGACTGGTCGTTTGCTAAGCTGCCTGTTATGTTTAGACACTACACTGGTTCATCCCATGTGTTCTTTTTGCGCGCTTGAATGATTCATAGGCCCATTTCAGTTGATTAATAAATAAAAAATCATTCCTCTAAAAATGGTTATGAAGAAGGACAAAACATAACTTGTGATGTTTTTCGTGGAAGACATCACAGAATGTGGAAAACGAAAATGAAATGAAATACCGCTTTACTTTGAGTACAACCTAAATGTGTCTAAAGAGTTTCAAATATGCTGGTTGACTGACGTTTCAGCCAGTACCAGCTGATAATCCTGACCAGATGACTCCTCATGCAGTTTTCTAGTTGTGGTCAGAGGCCAACCCCCAAAACATGAGATTTGTGGACGAAAAAGCCAAGCAAAAGTGAACACGATGAGGCGGCGTGGAGACCTTATGATCTTAATCATCATCTGGTTGCACAGCGGGAGGCTGAGTGTAGCAGGGTCAAACACATGAGTATGCCTACACACACACACACACACACACACACACACACACACACACACACACACACACACACACTCGATTCCCTCTGGGCGCACAGATTAAACCTGAGATGATGTGGCTCCCTGAGGCCATGAACTGAAGCATTTGCACTCTTCTCAGCCTCTAAATCAATGTCCACCACAGGAAGCCTGTCAACATGACCAGAGCTGAATCTGTCAAAGTTAAACTTTTTCGTTGTTATGACACGAGAATTCACAAACAAAAAGTTCAACTACCGGTAAAGTTAAACGGCTAAGACGACGACTCTTGTCACTAACGGCTGAGCTCTTGCTCAGAGAGCAACAGAACATCTGTTTACTGTTTTTCTGTGTTTTACTTGTACTTATGATGTCATGTTCCTAATGAGGGTGTGTTACGAATATTTTGCTGACAGAGCATTGAAATCTCTGACTCTAGCTGGAGAGCCTCTGGTTTTCATTGAGAGCAATGCAGTCACAGTGAGGAGCATGAGGTGCAGCAGTAGACCGGCTGGTGGCTTGAAGGTCGTTCTGGCCTGCTGTGAGAAGTCTGAGCAGAGATATTTCAGTAAACAGAAGCGAGGTGATGGGCCTTTCAGAAACTACACATAAGCCAAAACTCACTCGCTTTCATATATAATGTATGCTCTCGCAACAATGTTCGTATGTCCGCAACAATGTTTGAGCCAAATGTTTTCATTTGTAATCTTCTATACCAAATGAGCATAGTGGTATCGCTATTTACCAACAATGGATATCATATTTATGTCATGTTAATAACACACATAATATGTTGTAGAGAGGCTGTTCTTGTACAGTGAGTGTGTAGAGTGATGAACAGAGACTCCCCTTTTGCCTCGTTTCTCTGTTGTTTTTTCCGCCTTGTAATTGGAAGGTTGCCGGTTTGAGCCCCGGCTCTGACAGTCTCGGTCGTTGTGTCCTTGGGCAAGACACTTCACCCGTTGCCTACTGGTGGTGGTCAGAGGGCCCGGTGGCACCAGTGTCCGGCAGCCTCACCTCTGTCAGTGCGCCCCAGGGTGGCTGTGGCTACAATGTAGCTTGCCATGACCAGTGTGTGAATGTGTGTGTGAATGGGTGGATGACGGGATGTGTAAAGCGCTTTGGGGTCCTTAGGGACTAGTAAAGCGCTATACAAATACAGGCCATTTACCATTTAAAGTGAATTCCTTCTGTGACAAATATTACTTAGAGAAAATTTTATACTGTGACAGGTGTAATCAGCACATGGGGTTAGGCTGAATAATTAGCAGTCTGTTGACACGTGTGTGTGTGTGTGTGTGTGTGTTTGCGTACAGCGCCCTGCGATGGATCAAGTCTCAGACTAAATTGCTGTTTCAGTCCAACCATAATAACAGTCATTATAGTATTACACTGAAACCTAATGCAAATACCATAAACTTACTGCTTAGCAGCTACAACAGAAGAGCACGTTACCTAGCAACAGCGTTATTGCATTTACCATACTCTCCACACACACATCAATGCAACAACTGCAAACAACCAGTTTCAAATATTTATCTTCCTTATAGAGGGTGAAACTGATTTTATGTAAATAACAGTAAGCATGGAACTAAATGAACATGTTAAAAGGTCATTTTTGACCTAGAGCTTTTCCTTATTTGTTTGCATGCATGTCATTCTGTTTGTAAGCGCAATACCTTCAAAAGTTTTAAATGATATTTATTGATAAAAATGTAAACAAATTTATTAAATGATGAAATATACACAAAATTATGTCAACAGGGTAAATAACCTGAAATTTACACTTGTTTTTATTGCACTACAAAATTCTTAATGTACTTTTTAAAAGCACGCAGAAAAAAAAGGAATATAGTGAGATGCCTTTACAGCTTCTTGTTGTGGTGTCTGCACCGTGTGTTGATTATGTGGGTGCAGTATGATTAAAACTTCCATTATACTTACTTATAACTTACACATTACCAACATTTAAAGGGTTTTAGCTGTTGAAAAGAAATCTTCTATGGTTGGCGTCAATATAACAGACACATTTGTGGTTCTTTAAAGAAATGTGTTCAAAGTTTAATTAAAACTAAAGCTAATTTACACTAACTGGACATTTCATTAGGTGCACTTTGCTGGGTTGGACTGGGTTTTGTCCTCAGGGCTGGTGCTGAAAACATTCGTCAGAGGTTTTGGTCTACATTCACATGCTAGCAGTTGCTGCAGATTTGTCAGCTGCACATCCGTGAAGCCCATTCCACCGCCTCCCAAAGGCAGCTCATTGGATTGGGATCTGCTGACTGTGGAAGCCATTTGAGAAGAATGATCTCTCTGTTATGTTCGAGAAACCAGTTTGAGATGAAATACTCAGTCTGGTCCATTTGGCACCAACAAACATACTGCATCCAAAGTCACCTAAAACACCTAGAAAACCATGGACTGAAACTGAAGTAACTCAAGTAGCTTCCATTTTTGCAAAATGTCCTTTATTATCTTGTTGTCTTTTCTCTAAAACTTCTGTGGAACTTTGTTAATCATTTCAAGTTCATGAAGGTCTGTTTGTGGGTGGGCTGTACTGGGCTGCTGTACAAAGCTGCTTTCTGCTTGTTAAAAATGTGGAGTTCATAGATCAGCCTTAACTCTAAACCACAACTGGATACATGTTGCTTGAATTACAGCCCTTCCACAACCTGTCTTGTGTTAAATTATGAACAGAAGTTTTGCCCCCCCACCCCCACCCTGCACACACACACACACACACACACCCTGGTCAGTCCTCTCCGTCTCTTCCCATGATTGCCATCCTGTCATGTCAGATGTAACGCCAAGAAGTGACGGCACTCTAAGCAGAATACGATATCCTCCAAATCACAATAGCTGTGCGACATGCCAGGAATGTGATGTCACATGCTTGAAACAACTGTGCGTGCACACATGTGTAAATGCAGCCTGTTTGCATTCAGGTGAGTTTGCTGGAACAAAGGGGATTCCTAAACAGCACATCCTCACAGCAACACTGCGTGCTGCAGATTCTTTAAGGGGCAATCAGTGTGAAGCTGTCTTTAGGGGCTGACTGTAGTCTTTTTATTTTTTTATGTTTTCTTGGAGCTCATCATCCTATAAACAATCCATTCCAGTGAGCGAAGCTCCATCAAATTTCCTGTGTACTTACACTAAGGTCTGGGGACAAACTTTGACGGAAATCACATTCCTGTCATTGTTGGGCAGTTGCAGGAATAAGAACATAGAAACACACACAACAATATCACATAATGACTTCTTACTTTTGCCCCTACTTCTATAACAACACTCCAAGGATACAACAAAAAAACAAGGCTGACTCAACAGGCAAGCCAACAGCTCTGTGAGGCCTCCTGCTTTGAGCAAACGTCAGCATGATAGCATGCCAACGAAAGCAAAGTGCTATCACAACAGCAGCTTCAGCTTCAGCTTGTTTAACGTGTTCACAGTGTTGCACATTAAGTTAGTTGATTCTAAATTTGCTTTAGGTGCGATAGTGACTATAGACCTGCTTTTTCTGTTGTAGTGGGGGAATTCCTACACTAGTTTGCCAATCATAGCTAGATTATAAGGGGCACCTGTGGCCCATCCTTAAGTTCGTCTGGGCTTTTTGAGATTACTGTTGGCACACATTTAGTGTTAGAGACTGATCTGAGAGGCAGTGGGTAGCACCCCTGAGCACTCCTCAGTGTAGTGGCCCCCATTTATTTGTACTGATTAGTTAATTTAGTTGGGCTGCCATTGTAACTAATAAACTATTGACACTAAACTATCACAACTCTGCCTTGCCAGTAACAAGTCTGTTTGCTTTTACGAATAATGTGATTTAAAAAACAAATGCTTTTTTCCTCCCTAAATTAACCATTTTCAAAGGTAACAGCACTGAGACTCATTTACAAGAGAGAAAACTGTTTCATGAACTAATTTCTGTTTGTTTGCACTCACTAACCACAAACAGGATACCCCAGTTCACAAGTCCAAAAAAGGATGCTAATGCATAGATAAGAACCTGACGTGACACAGCCAGTGAGGCATTCAGGAACAGCAGGACTATCCAACATTTGACCGACTTGAAATATCTCTCAAACCTGTGAAAACCTGAAAACTGTAGCGTATTGAGCGTGTCTGATGCTCAATACGCTCTGAGGGGGAAGACTCAAAGGAAGCATCATCTTCAAGTCATAATGGTTTACACACAATTTTGGTTTTTAATTCATCCAGTTGCTCTTCATATTTGGTCCCAGCTAGCTAACAGTGCGAGTTTTATCACAAACTTTTGGCCAGTAGAAATGCTTTTATTAAAGTTACATGAAGTCAAGTTTAAATGGATTTCTAAAGCCTAACATTTTTTTGCATACAAACATGCAAAGGGATTCTCTGTCATTGTAAAGACGGTAGGGGTGTCCACTAAGCGTGTGTGTGTGTTTATTTGTGTAAGAGAGAGACAAAACCAGCAGTCAGGCGGTAACTAAAGCTCCACAGCTGAGTGTTGACAGAGTCAGAAGGTTTTGACCTTGTATGGACCTTCTGAAGAGTGACAGGAAGCTTCAGAAAATCAGCAAAAGATAAAGCCCCACAATGCGGCAGACTTAAGAGAGATCTCATTGGTGCACACACACGTGTGATTCTTATCAGGAACAATGCACAGGAAGGATGACAGGTTTACTTTCAAATGAACGTGCTAATTGAAACGTTTGTGCTACTACTCAAGCATCTGAATTAAGGCATGAAGTTCAATAAGCTTTTAACTACTCTAGTTCATGTTTCCTGGTCACAGCAGAAAGGCAGTACAAACACAGTGAGTATACAAGAAAAAACAAAAGAAATGATAGTGAACAAGAATTCCTGAGGTGAGGTAACCTCTAAACTCAAGATACTTCTATTTGCTCTCCTTTGTCTGCTTAATGTTAGAGCTCAAAAAGGAGTGAGAAGCTCCTCTCGTTACAAAGGAATCAGTGAGGATGGATCTGCTTTCCTTCACGCTGCGCTGTCACCAGACTGGCTATGTGCAAAGTCACGCTAAAGAGCAACAGAGCTAAAGGAGCTGTGAAGTCACGCTGCAAAACAATGAGAAACTCCTCTTATCTTCCACGTTCAGTGCTTTCACTGTTTGTGGAAGATTAAAAAAAAAAATACAAGCAAGAAGTCATCCTCTACAGAGGTCAGCATGTCCTTATATAGCTGTGGACTGATGGGCTTCTTCTGATGAATATGGTGTGTGGCCACAGATGCAAACTTTGAGAAAATTGAGTTTTGCTCATTTTGAACATGTTTCTTCTCGTATCTTTATGTATGTTGTACTTACTCTGCAACTAGTGTCTAAAATTAGCCTTATAGGAACAGCAGAGGTGGCAAAGTTACAGACTGGACTCAAGTAGATGTACAGATAACCGTGTTAAAAATACTCCAGTAAAAGCTGAAGTAGTGAAGCAACTTCTTAATTCTACTGAATGTGCTTAGTTTGAATCTGCTGTGTAAAACAACTGCAGTGAAAGGGATCTTGAAAAAGAGGGTAGCGGGTGACAGTAAAATGAGTAGAGTCAAGGTGGGATTGACTCAGT
This sequence comes from Copadichromis virginalis, assembly GCF_057382275.1. Taxonomy (NCBI): domain Eukaryota; kingdom Metazoa; phylum Chordata; class Actinopteri; order Cichliformes; family Cichlidae; genus Copadichromis; species Copadichromis virginalis. Next base: position 50,824,645 of record NC_140624.1, read on the forward strand.
GGGATTCAGCAGGAGGGGGAAGCCTAAGCGCTGTGAAGTGGCTCAATCATAGTTCACAATACTTTCTAATTTGAGCTTCAGCAGGTGTAGTGCAGGCTGTGATCAGCTGACCTGCTGCTGTTTCTGGGCTTGTGGACTGTGGAATTCAACAAGATGTGCAAAGTTTGACAAGCTCTCTTGGCTGATATCCATCCCCTACACTGACACTACACTGTTTACTGTCTTCATGCTAGACAGTATACAGTTTGTATAAAGTTAAAATTCAGTGAATGAATCAAAGCATCATCAGCTTTAATGCAAATGTATCTCTACTATGCTAGATGTAACCTAAATCTGACCATGAGCACCACAGAGGTTACTTTGTTACCTCTGGTGAACTGCAGCTTTCTTTTATGTTTTATGCAGCATCAGGTTGGACTTACACACTGCACCAATACAAGAAAGTGAAGAAAGTTACCGCACTGGTCCGTATTAGTAAAACCTTTTCTTCCACAGTTCTTACACTAAACATGATGACAGCTTGAGAGAGAGAGTACATTTTTCAGTTAAATTAAAAAGTCCCACCAGCATACAAATAGAACTCAGTAGTGTAGATAGAGTGAGATACCTTTGCTAATATGTTAGCTTTCCAGCTAACAACAGGTGCACATGGATCAGTCACAGATGAGTTTGTTGTCTGATATCGATCCAGTATTCTGTCTTGCTGCTGCTGACCACGAGGAATGAAAGCAGCAGAGGGAATGTGAATGAGAGAGGGAGATGGAGTAACAGTGAAGATGCAAGAGTAGAGATGGTTAAGGTGGATGAGTTTAAATACCTGGAGCCAACCATTCAAAGCTGGAAAATGGACAAAATTAGAAATTAAAAGATCAGAGAGACGGCTCAGGTTGAGCACTTCAGCGACGAAGTCAGAGAAGGTTGAGATGATCTGGACATGTGCAGAGCAGAGTAAGTGGATATGTTGTGAAATGGAGCTGAAAGGATGCTGAGTATGAAGCTGTCCCTCCTCTGAGGTATATGAAGGACAGAGTGACGGTGTGACAGGATGCTCAAGATAGTATGACATGGAGGCAGATGAGATGCTGTGGCGAGGCCTAAAGGAAGCAGCCGAAAGACAGAGAAGAAGAAGAAGCACGTTTAGTCGGGATCCATTTAAATGTTATTGGTGGTGGAGAATTAGAAGCAGGCAGTACGTGGACAGAAACATCATAAAAATCTGAATTGAACAGTGGCTAGATTTTAAGTAAGCCCTTTTCAGAGGCAAAGTTGTCTATCAGTTTTGGATTTCTTTATGCCAAAGGGTCAAGTCATGGTTTCTGATACCAAGAATCTAGTTAATGTTGGATATTTGTTGTTTCAATCAATAAATGATTTATTGCACTAATTTTCCTTATTGATCAGCTGCACTAGCTCGCCATGAGAGCACATGCAGCAAGGAAAATCAAATGTGGTTCCATGCACGACCAGTTCAGGGGAAAGTCTGCTCCTCTATCTGTTCACTGTTTTTTGTTGGGTTTATTAGACCCAACAAAAAAACAACACCCACTTATTTTAAAGTTGAATAAATATAAATAAAAATACACAACATTCCCATACATAGCATATGTTTACTGTGAGCTATCATCTCCTGTTACACACAAACCATTTTCTTTGTATACATTACAGATTCCTTAGATCCTCACTTTAAATGGCTTTCAGTCAATGTAGTATTGCAGGTTCTTGCAGTTGGGATGAGGGGCTGCAGAGAAACATCACCGGTCACACTTTATGAACCAAGTCAAAGTTTGATAGTTTTTCAGCTTCAGTAGCCGGGAATTACTGTCTGAAATAAACAGTTTGTCTTCATTGCCTTTGCCACAAAAAGCATCTCGGACGAGCTATTGTCGTTCGGGAATATGAATGAATTTCAGAGTTTTCAGTTCAAAGAAAGTATTTCTCGGAAGTAAATAAAAACATGCCTTCAATTTATTAGAGAGGCAGACAGCCTTATATCTCATACACGCTAATGCTCTCTTCCTGTCTTTATGTATACAGGCAGTTAAGGAGGGAGCGAGAGAAGCAAAACACATTAGAATAGACTTCCACGGCTAATAGGAGAATATAGTATGTCAGAACGAAAGGCAGGGGATGGAGGAGGGGGGAGGAAACCGCGTAGAGGTCAGAAATGAAAACATACATGCAGTCTATACATTGCTACAAAGAGAAAGAAAGGCATATGACCAAATCAAGGCATGAAAGAGGATGAGGAAGAGAGGAGATGGGTGGGGAAGGGTCTGCTGTGGTGAGGAAGTGCATGAAAACTAATCAGAGTCTTCCTGAATCTCAGTGCGATGGCTGACGACAGGAAGGACTTCTGTAAACTCTCTCATTGACTGGGAGTTGCTGAGATCCTGTTTGATGTCTTTCTATGAGAATAGCTGAAGCGTGTTTGCGCTACATTTGATGCGCACACACGCCATGTAATCCCGCATTATTCTCCACCTAGATTGTATATGGAAGGATGTACTTTATGTTGAATAACTCATCCTGTATGCGGTTTGTGTATGAAAAGATTCAAAATATTTACGCAGTGAAACTGACAGAAGTGTTAAAGTGTACACAGTCTTTAAAGCGCTGCTGTGGATTTTAAATTAAATTAAAGGGGTATTGCACTAATTTTTAAGGAATTATATTTTTTATACACAGTTCCTCATTTCCAAAGACTTAAAAGTCGTTGGATAATAACTGATGCACTGTTTTGTGGTCAGATGGAGCCCGATCCCTTGTTGTTTCATGAAAAATAAGCAGATAAAAGATCTGGAGTTGATTCCAAGTGTTGGACTTGAAGATGTTGATGCAAGAGAAGGAGGTCATCATTAGGTTGAAAATGGAAAAATAAACCTATCAGATTGATTAAAATGAACAGTCTGGTTCATTCTGTCAAACCACTCTGTCAGCTCAGCAACGCAAAAAGGAAAACCACACGAGACAACTGAAGTGCATGATCGCAGAATCGTTTTTTTCTGGTTAGGAAAAAAAAATCTCTAAATTTCTTGCCTAACCAAGTCAAAAACAGCTGGAAGTTCTCAGGCCTACAAACAAGAGACTTTCTTGAATGTAAATACAGAGGGTTTACAGCAAGTTGCAAACTACACCACGTTCCAAATTATTATGCAAATTGTGTTTAAGTGTCATCAAGATTAAAGTTGTTGTTGGAATTGTGTCTTGGGACTCTTTGTATCACTGAAATCAATCTCGGACACCTATGATCATTAGTTTGCCAGGTGAGCCCAATTAAAGGAAAAACTACTAAAGAAGGATGTTCCACATTATTAAGCAGACCACCATTTTCAAGCAATATAGGAAGGAAAAATGATCTCTCTGCTGCTGAAACGCGTGAAATAGTTGAATGCCTTGGAAGTGTAATGACAACCTTAGATATTTCACGAAAATTTAAGCATGATCTCCACAATGTAAGAGATTTGTGGCTGAGTCAGAGCACACATGGGTTTGTGCAGATAAAGGCACAATGATGAAGGTTTCTGCCAGACAAATACATCAGATTAAGAGAGCAGCTGCTAAAAGGCCATTACAAAGTAGCAAACACATATTTGAAGCTGCTGGTGCCTCTGCAGCCCTGCAAACATCAAGGTGTAGGATCCTCCAGAGACTTGCTGTTGTGCATAAACCTTCTATTCAGCCACCCCTAACCAACGCTCACAAGCAGAAACGGCTACAGTGGGCCCAGAACTACATGAAGACTCATTTCCAAACAGTCTTGTTCACTGATGAGTGCAGTGCAACCCTGGATGGTCCAGATGGATGCAGTGGTGGATGGTTGGTGGACGGCCACCATGTCCCAACAAGGCTGCGTCATCAGCAAGGAGGTGGTGGAGTCATGTTTTGAGCCGGAATCACGGGGAGAGAGCTGGTCGGCCTCTTTAGGGTCCCTGAAGGTGTAAAAATAACCTCTGCAAAGTATGTGGAGTTTCTGACTGATCACTTTCTTCCATGGTAGAAAGAGAAGAACTGTGCCTTCTGCAACACAACCATCTTTATGCAAGACAATGCACCATCTCATGCTACAAGGAATACCTCTGCATCATTGGCTGCTATCAGCGTAAAAGGAGAGGAACTCATGGTGTGGTCCCCATCCTGACTTCAATCCTACTGAGAACCTTTGGAGCATCCTCAAGCAAACAAATATGAGGGTGGGAGGCAGTTCACATCCAAAGAGCAGCTCTGGGAGGCTTTTCTGACATCCTGCAAAGACATTCAAGTAGAAACTTTCCAAAAACTTCCACTGCTGCAAGAATTGTAAACCTGCTATCAAATAAGTGGTCCTATGTCAATATGTAACTTGACCTGTTAAGATGTTTTTGATTGAAATAGCTTTTGATTTCAATGAAATTGATCTACTAATGCTGCAAATTCAACAAATGACCATTTTCAATTCTCCACAACCCATAAAATCTTTTGAAACTCTGTGTGTGTAATAATTTGGAACAGTGCATTTTAAGTGTTTTATTTTTGAAAAACATACTGTTTTCATTGGGAGTTTTGTTCAGTAACATTTGAATTATACTCTATTGGTCGATGACTCGAAAATTATGCCGACTGTCACTTGAAACGACTATTTAGGAAAAACAGAAAATATAATTTGCATAATAATTTTGGAACGTGCTGGTTACACTTAAGAACAGTAAGGTCAGATTAGACTTTGCTAGAAAACAACTCAAAGAGCATGTTTCTGGAAAAAACACAACAACAGTTTCTCTGAGATTAACTAGCGGAGAAGCAGCTCATGATCGGAGGCATACCAGATCGTCTGTCAAATAGATGCCTGTCATTATACTCTCTGCTGCACGGTGAAATGTTTAAGTCTCTTAAACTATAGTGTGTAGAAGGTGTTATAGTAGATACTTATATTAAATGTGGCTGACTTGGGGTTTAAGTAAAACTGCAGTTCACACACACTTATTACAAAATATTCAAAAGAAATGTAGGAACACCCACGTGAGCCAGCCACCTTTGGAAGGGTATGTACTTTATCACCATGTCAGTTGTTAGGATACCATGATGACAGCTGCTGAAGTGATCCTGGCGTTTGCTAAATTATCCTTGAATGGTTGGCTGTTGATGAACAGGTACTCATGTGTCAGCAGCAGTTGAAAGGGAAATAACTGTGGTTTATAAGGAATAATGATGTAGAATTTAAGAAGTGTAGAGTAACACGTAAAATTAGAGCGCAGTTGTCAGGAATTGATTCAGAGATCGTCCATCACAGTAGGGGGCTATTATTTCAGAATTATGGCTCTGCAAGATACTGTGTTGAACAGAGGATTTTTGCATTATATGGTAACATGGTAACTGTACACTTGTGTGGTTGGTTGTAGTCCAGGCTCTAACTGCCCCCTCATTATAATAATCCTTCCGTAACATGGGGATTTTTTTCTCTCTCTCCAGCTGTTGACTGCTGGAATTGGCACCACTTTTAGACTGTGTGTGACGCTTCTGTTGTTGTAACAAAATCAGTGACAATCACTACTGAGATCTGAGTGCTGAGGAACTGAGATCTAGACCAAACAAATCTGTGTTCTTTGTTTGTTTGTTTTCTTTATCAACGAAACTATCCAAGCTCTCACATGCTAGGCAAGGCAATGGGAAAATGCTTTTTTTAAAATTTCTAATTTACCTATTTTTTCCTGCCAAGTTCTTTTTATCTATCTATCTATCTATCTATCTATCTATCTATCTATCTATCTATCTATCTATCTATCTATCTATCTATCTATCTATCTATCTATCTATCTATCTATCTATCTATCTATCTATCTATCTATCTATCTATCTATCTATCTAATACCATACCAATTGGTTTATCGTGACATGTTATCTAGAGGCATCTTGCCTCTCAGCACTGAGGTCAACTATATATCTCATATCTCATAGCTGCAAGATATCGGAACAATCGCAGGCCTCAGATAAAAGCAGTCCATCTATGCTTTTTATTTTGCTCCATTTCAGGTTTCCAGGGGGGGTTGGAGGCTATCCTAGCTGTTATAGGTTGAGAGCTGAATACATAAGTGGCCTGTCAAGACACCAATCAACCTAGCATGCCTGCCTTTGGAGGAAGCCAGTGTACCCAGAGAGAATCCATGTCCAGGACAGGTGAGCACAGTGCTAACCACAGCACCATCATGCTGACACATTAGATTAAAATCCCCTTAGATACTGCTGTTATGTGCATAAAAACAAAAGTTGAGCCGTTTAGAGACAACTTTTTATTTTACATACAGTTTTTCTCAGTCGCTTTGGTGCGTTTCTCAGATCAGAATTGAAATTCTCATAACTATTAGTTCAACCTCCACAACACTCAGTCATTTGTGCACATCATAGTAGCAATTTCTCCTCTCTCTGAACAAACTGCAAATGATTTTGGACATGAATCAGTTGCTTCCATACATTTCCCTGCTGCTTTCTGACATTTCCATTTGCTTATGTCATGTCAGTCAAAAGTAATCATACCTATGGATGCTGAATAGTCATTCCCAATAAAACTAATAGTCATACATCCATTGCTTGAGTCATCACACACAAAATTGTTGAACTAGTTATCACATGCCAAATATTGGCCATCTGTCAAGCAAATCCTATACCTTTCTGTATCATTGTTCCTGGAAATGTCTCCGAAATTGAACAATTGATCTCGGGTGAATTACAGCTGTCACTCATGAGGAGGCGTGTGAAAGTTTAGTTGTAACCAATGACAAACAACTTGTTCACTGTCAATTATGGATGAATCCTGTGAATCCCCAATTGGCAAGCATATATAAACTGCGCAGGAGCTAGTGTGTACCATTTCTACACTTCTGTGACACAAAATGGAAGGTCAGCACCGTGGAAGAGGGGTGAGGATGCGGGGAGGAAGGGGAAGAGGGAGAAGAGGCAGATATAGGCGGATTCCTAATGAAATAAGGGCTACAATTGTGGACCATGTTGTCAATCACGGCCTCACCATGGAGGAGGCTGGTCGAAGGGTGCAACCCAATATTGGAAGAACTACTGTCAGTTCAATCATTCAAAGATTCCGTAGGGAAAACAGGTATGCAAACAGTAATACACTGTACTGTACTGTGCCATCTCAGACACATCACATGTTACTGTACTGTATTTGCAATTTCACAAAAAGTTTACTCTGCACCACATAGGATTGTAAGACAACCTCGCAGAGGCGGAAGAGGGCCCCTTTTTACCCCACAGCAAGAAGAAGCCATTTGTGCAATGGTCATTGCAAACAATGCAATAAAGCTGAGAGACATACAAAGCGCTGTCATAGAGAATTACACGGTATTTGGCAATATTGAATCTGTTTCAATTTCAACAATTGACAGAGTACTCAAGAAAAATGAAATCCACATGAGCAAATGGCCCTGCTAGCAGCCATGGATGCAGCATGTGACGACATCACAGCAGGGTCCTGCAGAGGATGGATTCGCCACTCCAGGAGATACTTTCCTCGCTGCATTGCGAGGGATAACATCTGTTGTGATGTAGATTTTGTTTTACTGACATCTTTGGGTAGGACTAACACAGATGTTGGATGATCATTTTTAAGCCCTATTTTCCTATCTTCAATACAATAACGAAAGCTTCTAAGTCATCCAGGACACCGGGGATTACAGTTCACGAAGGGCTGTGTGGTTGTCTAGTAAAAGTTTTCACTCTGCAATAAATTAGAGTTCATGTTTGCTACTTTTCACACTTTTTGAATGTGTTCACAGACAGTTACTCACAAGTGCACTTTAACCCTAAAACCTAAAAGACTTTTTGTTTAAAATATTTAGAGCGGCGTAAACAGGATACTGCACCATGGCATCAGTGAACTCTTGTTTATTTCCTCTTCATAAATCATATTCATTCAACTTCGTTTCCATCTAGACTAGCTCGATGACCAGTGGGTCCCCACCCACAGTTTGACAACCCCTGATTTAGTGAAACCTGTAAAACTTTCCTTCCTCCACAGTCAGACTGGCACAGCTTCATTTTTGTAAATCTTTTTCCATTTTTTAATGACTTTGCTGTTGAAAACAGAAGGACGAGCTGCCACACGGACCGAACCCTGTATGTTAAACTGAGCCTATTTTAGTCTTACTGCTGAGTTGTAGTCTCCAGACACCACTTGTACTAAGATTTTCCCATGGGCTTGACATAGGTTATAAAGTCCTGTGCATGATTAAACTCCCACACCCACGTTCAGGGACTGAAGCAATAATTCAGGCTTTGACTTTAGTCCCAGTAACTTGAGCTACTCATGTGCGTTATTTAAGGTTTTAATTTTGATGTGTCATGTTGAACAGGAAATTCGTATGTTTTGCTTGTCTTTTGGAACATGGTGGAGGTTCTGCAACAGCTGTACTAAGAGAAAGAATCACAAAACAGGTAGTCTACACTTTTTAAAAGCACATTGAAGCAGAGAAGGAGCTTAAACCTTAAAATTTTCAAGCACCAAGCTGAAGCACTGAAAGACTTCACACATATTCATCTAAAAGCTCTTAGGCTAAATGCAGGATGGCTTTGTTTTAGCTCTGTTTGTGACTGACCTGCTGCCTGCCTGGCATGTCTGTCCCTCATCCTTCTCTGCTCTACCTGTCCATTATTCTCCTCCATGGTTGTGTGTAAGTAACAGCTATACAGCGTGTCTTACAGCGGGAGGGAGGGGCGGAGAGGGAGTGAAACACACACAGTTGCGCTGCTTGCTGTGCGCGTCTGTTGGGGAGCGCACCCGTTTGCCGTGGAGGCTCTGTGCACGCCACATTGACAGACTTGCGACTGATGTGCGGATTTTTGCAGATGCCTTCATCCCAACCCTGCTTTTTATGGTGTCGCTGCTCACATTAACGGCCGAGCGACCCTCAGAGCTCAGGAACCCTCACTCCGCGACACTGCCCACTTTTTCTTCTCCTCCCTGTTTGTCCCGCCCAACTCAGAAGTCTAGTTTGATTCAGGACTTTCAGACTTTGAAGCTTCTGATGCACACGAAATGCTTCCAGGACTCTTACAAGTCTGCTGTTAGCCATTTTAAAAAAAATTCTGATAAATCTTCTGTTTAAAAGTCCGTGGACTGAGACTGAGTGAAGCTACAAGGACACAGCTTCACACTAACGGCACTCAGGATGTGGCAACGTTTTATTTTGACAACAGATGCGATTATTGGTAAGTAATGACCGCAGAAAAAAGACGCGTGTAATGATTATTGGATCAAATAACAAGCACTTCTTCTACAGTACCGAAGCTCCCTCGGCGCATCCTTGCGCGCACGCCAGACGGCACACGCTTGGATCCTGGCAGCATGCATAATTGACGACCGAGCGACTAAACGCATCCATTAGAAGTGTCACTCACCTTGCCAACACGCCCATTAAAAAGTCGGTGTCCTGTCCTAATACGAACTTTCTGTATGTGCCCAGGTGAGATTTATTCTGAAGGAACAAGGGTGCTTCATAGACAGCCAGGTCTCAGAGGCACGCCACCCATGAGCTTATATAACAGAGACGTTGAACGGTCAGTCAAATTACTGCGCGATGCTCTAATTAGATGCTGGTCATGCCAGAGTTTACGCTGTCAGAAGTAGGCTGTGTTTCTGCAGTGCCATGTGTTTCTGCTGTTTCTGGTGCAGATCTTGTGAAATTATGTCTCACCCTGTTTTAGAACAAACCCTCGTAGGCAGTGATTCGATCTGAAGTTCTTGGTTAAGGGAAATTGCTGCTGGCTTAGTGACGGGGCTAAGAGCTTGTGGGCTCGCTTTGGGTAGTTCCTCTGGTGATGCTACGCTCTCTCTCAAGTTCACCTCCAGAGCAGCAGAAGTGAATAAACTTCTAGGTCACGTCCAAGAAGTTTGTACCGGTGATGTATCAGAGTTTGGAGGAGGGGAGGATAAGTGGGAGAAAGTGGGATAGAGACAAAGTCAACAGTGCATGTCTCTGATTAATTCTCAGATTTCTACGCTTACATGTGATTCCGGCTTGTGATGGTCATTAGAGAATTGAGTTAGAGCTGGAGAGAAATGTGTGTGGCTGTGTGAGTGTCAAGGGGTCAGTTCAGTTGAAGCTCATATGGCCAAGCCCATGCCATAACCATCCCATCATCATTTTCTTTTTAATCTAACCCTCTCTGTCTCTCTTTAGTGTCTTTAATCGTATTCCTGCAGTTTGTCGAACAGTGCTTTTCCTTCTACGTGCGCAAATTCAGGGTTATTGTGAATGAGGCTGGACGCTGTTACTTAACTGATCTTGTTCCATCACGCTCAGCGCTGCTGGCCCAGCACTGTAGTGTGAGCGGCAGGAGGCGGTTCACACAGGGGTAAAAGCTGGTTTGAGTCCATAGTGTTGGGTTATGATAGCTACCACTGCCTGCTTCAGAGGCCCACATGTGCTTGTTGTACTGGCAGCATTTAATCTATGTAAATTCCTAACAGCGATGGAGCTGCAGGTGGTTTGAGTTTGGTATTTCAGAGAAGAGGGGCATCTGGCTTCCATCAGTATGAGTCGACTGGAGTGACACAAACAGCAGGAACACGGTCACCTACTGGGCTGTGACTAATTATCATTTACGTTGTTCAATTTAATTCTTTTGTACTTAATAATTTAGTCTTTAACACATTAAAAAAATAGAAATGGGCTGCCATTCACACAAAGTACAGTTTTAGGCAATGCCACAATCTTCAAGGTGACATTAACACATAACACACATTGTTTGTCTGACCTTCTTATTGTAGCCAAAAACGTAATAAATTCTCACACTGGAACCACATCGTGTTTATGGTTTCATCTGAATCAATGACTTTAATGATCAGTTACCATAGAAATAGCTATTGGTTTTGCAATAATATTCACGATCTAAACATTTGACCTCTGTTTGAGGCTTTCTCTCGTTCCTCTCTTTTTTTGTCTGTTGACCTTGTGACTCAAGCCAAAGCTCTTTGTTTTCTTCTTTGAACTGCTCCTTTAATGCAGGGACTGCGGCAGCATCACGGCGCTCACACGTGATAGGATGCTTGTGAGCCGCGAGAAATAGCCAGAGGGTATTTTGGAGTTCATATGGTTGCTAAACAAAGTTGCCTTTTATGGCCTGTTATTTGATTACAAAGGAGTAAATTAGATGAACGCTGTTTCGAGACCTCTGTTTCGCTGCCCCGCAGAGATTACAAGGTGTTTTCTGTACGAGTTGATCACATTTCAGTGTCTTTTCACAGTATGTGTGCTGCAGATATGGAAGGAGGAGCTGAAGGACGAGTCAAACACAAACGGGTTTACGTGCTTCACAACTCTTTCAAGGAAATTTGTCTTTTCCTGAGCACATGGAATGCCGCAGTAGAGTAGAGAGGGCAGTTAATTCATTGATGACTGGAATGTCAGAGGATATACTGTAAAGTCTTAAGACATTGCAACTCTGCAGTGAATTTATTAACTTGGCAAGACATAGCGGTGAAACCGGCCATCTCCGTCATTAGCAATATGTCTCCTCCTTCTCCTCCCCCTCCCCCTCCTCCTATACTGACTGTAATATTTGAATCTGAATTAGCGTGCTCCCTGGAGTCTGCAGCAATCAGCACTAATCTGACATAAACTGTCTGCTGGCATGGGCGGACAGATTTCCTGGAGTGGTGAGTGATTATGTTAGCTTATCGTCGGCTTGTCTCTTCTTAGACTCAGTTTGAGCATCCTTATTTGTGTTTTTCACACACATGAATATATCTATAGACTGTGGGAATGCCTCTGCTGAACATGTGCGTGCAGCAGAAAATGACAGTTTTCACTTTTCACGTCTGGTGATTTTATTGTGGCAAAGTCACAACCAGGCTGCCATGATAAAAATGTCCTCTTCCAGTGAGAAAGCAGAGACTATATAGTCTTGAGAATTTGCTGTCATCATTTTCGTGGCAATCCAACCACCAAAACGCCACTTGAGGGAATTTGAAGTTGTTTCCAATTCGTTGTGATGAAGAAACTGAGGTCCGCCATGGCCAGTGCTTTATTTATTAATCATATCTTCAGTGCAAATATAGGCTGAAAAACACATGGCATGACCATCAGAATCAACAACCCCACCTGGTTGAAAAACTGTGTGGCTTCCTTCTGGCTGTAATTCCCTACACCTGCGCCTGTAATGCCTTCCTTAAAGGGCCAATCTAAAACCTCTGGCAGCATCCTATGCATATATAGGTTTTACTTCATTTGTTTGTTTGTTTTCTAGAAATTCATGGATGCCAGGAATGCCAATGTAAGGTTCTCTTTTTTTTAACTTAATGGTTGCATTTTGACAATATATAGACTAGAATTTATAGGTTTATAGAAATTTATAGAATCAAAATCTATCGAATCCACCCTTGATGCAAAAAAGGGAAAGTTTAATCAGTGCAGCAGAAGAAGATGACGTTATATCACAAAGTTCGTGTGCTTTCTTGCATGAAAACAGCAGCTTCATTTGTAGTTACAGAAATATGCCAAAGGAGAAGTCTTTGAGAAATGGTCTGTTTACTCACATGTTTTTCTGATAGGTTGTGGTTACACTGCTATAGCCCACATGTGGAGGATTTCACACGAAGATGACAGCAAACTAACACCTACCTCATGGTTTCCACCTCTGACCATGTAACAGTGTGCCTGCTGCTCTTCCGCTACTCTCTGAGCACTGTATTCTCAGACTAAAGGGCTGTCTTGATGGTATTTGATGACCAAAAAAAAATCAGTGGTGTGGTCATTATTCAAGTTATATAATATACATTACTCATTAATTTTCTTGAAAGTAATTTATAATGTACTTTATTTAACTACTTGCTGGAGAAAGTAAGTGCACTAGTACACTACTCGTTCTCATCACTATATTAGATTACCTGATATGTACTTTCTCAGAGTTAAAAGTTAAAAATATAAACCTTAGGCTACAATCCCACGACACATAACTTTATCCCAATGAGGACATACATATGATCTTTCATTCAGTATTTTCTGCATAGCTGACTGCTCATTACTGCCTTTGTTGAAGTGCACGCTCTGGCTGCTGGGCTGGGGTCGGCATACACTCAGCTCTGGGTTCTTGGCTAGCTTTGCGCTAGCATGCTGTCTGTGAAGTTGCTTGCAAAGAGCTAAAGTCATGCTATCAATATAATGTAGTTGTTTCTGTCCTGGACACAGTTTGTGCTTTATCATCTTGCTCTTGTCCTTTTGTGTCAGAAAAGTGAACGCAATATCCATATCTCCACTTTACATCGCTCAACCATTTCCTCCTCCTGCACACAAACTGAAAGCAGCTGATTATAAGATCAGTTCACTGTTTTTTTGTTTTGTTTTTCTCTACCCGTCCTGCAAATAACCGAAGAAACTTTGTAACCCAAGTAACGGCACAATTGTATCTGTGATGTGATCACTCCATTCAGCACAGTCGTGCATTAGATTACTGTACTACTGAAAAATGAAATGTGATTACAGTATTTTTGTTTCTTTGCAATGTTGTTACATTGTAATGTGTCACACCTAACACTGCATAACATGTAGGCAAGATTAGACTGCCTCTGAAAGGTGAGCTATACCGACAGGCAGTAAAAAAAAATGGATGTAGCTACTGTGACATCAAGTCCTGCATTGAAGCCTCAAGTTCAGAGATTCTGCCATCAGCTTGTACCCCCCCCCCCCCCCCCCCCACACACACACACACACACTGAGAACTCGTTAGCCAATGAGCATGTGCTTTTGTACCACAGATAAACCTTCACACTGCATGACCATAATTTACAAAAAATACTTACTACTTATATTTATTCAGTATAACCCAAATTCGTTGACTATAAAATAAAACAGTGAATAAACAGAAGTTAAATTGAATGCATTTTTTCTGCATTGGCTAAGATACGTTGTTAGTCCTGAGACAGACTGGTGATCTGTCCTCTCGCCCTCTGGTAACTGGGATAGACTCCAGCCACTTCACTCTGATAAGTAAGGATAAGTGGAAGAGGATGGATGGCTCTGTTCATATTTTCTAGTTTATACCAATGACACAAAGCACTTGTAATCATGGGATAAAATAGCCTCAAATCAGTGTTCGCTTTCTGGATATTTTCCAGTGCTTTCAGCTGGATTTCACAGCCTTCGTCAACGCTTGCAGTTTCGTAAGGAGGCGGGGTGGAGGCTGTAAACCAGTCTTAGTTCAAGAATAGTTTTCTTTCTCGTTTAACGATTTCTTGATAATTTTGACCTTTGTGATGAAACCACCATATGCAGGCCTTTGTTTTCTGTTCTGTGAAAACAAATCTCATGCCAAATAAGGGGGTGCCTCAGAGCCAGTTTTTATGACACAAAGCGGCTTCTTCTGTATTGGAACGATAGCTTAAATTTGCTAGATTTTTTTTCCTGTTAGTTGTTACAGTTTTTCTCAGTCGCTTTGGTGCGTTTCTCAGAACACCATTAACATTTGCACAGCAGTTAGTGCATTTCCCAAAACAATTAGTGCAAACTGCAAAACCTAGTGGATAGCCTGCAAAAGCACATCACATGCACAGAATTGATTATCCATACCTCAAAAGCAAGTGTCCATGTCAATGAAACTGTCAGTGCCATCAAAATGAAAAGTCTTGACACCATCTTTATGAACAAGATAGTCAAATGGCATTGTCATGTTTCCACTATGACAGTTTATAATTTCAGTGTTTCCCATTGCAAAAACAATTGGTGACACCTGAAAATGCTGACAACAGCACTATGGCCTACCTGTACAGCCATCTGAAATGTGCAGTAAAGTCACTGTAGATGTTATGGGAGTCTTGGGAGTAACTAAGACACTGAATACGTACGTTTCACATTTCCATTGTGTAGAAGTGTTTGTAATCCTACAGAATTGTGCAAAAGAAAAATATGCTACAGTCACTTGTTCACTGTAGAATACATGTAAACATAAAATCACCCATTTGGTAGAGCCTCCTCATGAGTGACAGCTGTAATTCACCTGAGATCAATTGTTCAATTTCGGAGACATTTCCAGGAACAATGATACAGAAAGGTATAGGATTTGCTTGACAGATGGCCAATATTTGGCATGTGATAACTAGTTCAACAATTTTGTGTGTGATGACTTAAGCAATGGATGTATGACTATTAGTTTTATTGGGAATGACTATTCAGCATCCATAGGTATGATTACTTTTGACTGACATGACATAAGCAAATGGAAATGTCAGAAAGCAGCAGGGAAATGTATGGAAGCAACTGATTCATGTCCAAAATCATTTGCAGTTTGTTCAGAGAGAGGAGAAATTGCTACTATGATGTGCACAAATGACTGAGTGTTGTGGAGGTTGAACTAATAGTTATGAGAATTTCAATTCTGATCTGAGAAACGCACCAAAGCGACTGAGAAAAACTGTATTAAAGACGTCTAACAGAAAAATACAGATATGGTGAAACTCTAGCTGGAGCTGAAGTTGTGTTTATTCTTCCCAGTGGTTTGATATTGTTAGTTACCTGCAGCTTCACAGGATTCAGCTGTGTGTCTCCAAAGTGACAGTGTTGTGTGTATTTATACCTGCAGTTAAGTCAAATTATGTCTAAGTAGCAGCCACTGAATAAGTGTTTTAACACATGTCATGTATAGCTCAAATGAGCCTCTTTGATCACAGCCGTTTGTTGTAATGCTCCTTTTTCTTGTCTCGCGTTTCTTGCCTTGGTCGTTGAACAAAGGGGCCCATCTTCAGAACTACAATACACAAATCTCATGCAACTAGCCTGAATGTGAATCAGTTGCCTTCTGAGCTGGTGCAACAGTGTGTGCAACAGTGTGTGCAACAGCTGAAATGTTTTTGTGCAATTTGCATTGAAATTAGTTTTCTCATGAGATGCTAACATTTTTTTGCAAACCTTCACACAGTGATACTGGTGCCAGTGACCCCACATGCCAGTGTAGCAGCCACCACAGAGGAAGTGAAAATGCGTGGTTTGCCAACAGAAAATGTATGTGGCGTATCTCATGCTTCAGCAAAGGTCAGATTCACAGTGTGAATGCTGATTTGCATGCTGAAAACTCAAGTGAGAATGATGCATACGGCACAACATGGCTATATTTAGACAAGAGGAAATTGTTAGTTAAGGTAGCGTTTAGCTCAGAGTTCTGTTGCAAACTCTGCTGTAGTATTTCAGCTGTTTACTGCAAACATTTAGAAAAAAAAGATGTAATTGTTGCTGTGACAACCACTACTTAAACTTGGGTGAACTGCTCGTTCTAAACAAGTTCTCTTTCATTTGCACAGCTTTCAGTTAATACTCTTGCTGGAAATTTGGTGGCTGTAATGCCAAACGTAGCATGCAAGAAATGCTTGGAAGCATGGAAGATCCATCATATGAGAAGACACAACGATCCAACTTCTTATCCGATTCTGATATAATACCCGATACCTTATCCTTGAGTATTCCATTACACGCAATGCTGATGTGATGTGGTACTTTTGGTTGCTCCCTTATTTCTCAACTGGTTGCCATGGTGAATGTTCTTCTTAGCACAGTTTTTGCCCTCGCTGACACAATCCTCCTGTTTGTCCTGGGACCAGCATTGAGAGTACACTAACTTATGACCCCCTGAGGCTGGACTTACGTCTCTTCTTGGTCTCAAACCAAGGACACAGAGATCCGTTAACTCTGTTAACCATTTCATCACTGAGGCACACAGAGCACTGACATGATGTTCGTGTCAATTTACTTATGAATAAACTGTCTTCCTCTTTCTTGTAATCAAATAAAATTACAACAGATCTGCATCCACCAGAACCTTTTCCAGAGAAGATTCTGAAGTAACGTTTTGGGCATTTATTACTTTCTTATCAAGAAGCATATACACACAGACCTAAGGAATATACCACATTTCAGATTCCACTCAATAGCTCTGTGTGTGTGTTTAAAGTCTTATTTTATGTTTGTTGCTCTGCTTAAGACATCGTGAAACCTGAAGTAAAGTCTCAAACAATGATTTATTAATTGCCTTTGTTTTTGGAATACTCTTCATGGACCTTTGTCTTTTTTCATGTGATTTGAAAGTGTTATGCAAGACTGATTTATAATATATATAGAGTGATTTATATATTATGTATGTGTTCAGGCTTTTTATATCAGTTTGTCAGGGACTGCAGTGACAGGAGCTATTTCCATGCCCTACACTACAGTCAAAATGAGTCTGGCACATTCAGATTTTTGCATGTTTGCAGTAACCCATTTAAATAAAATAAAGATCAAATATAATACACCAATACATCCAAGAGTATATATTTGCTAAATTGGTATTTGTTGTAAAAAAAACTCAGTGTGAGCGTAGTTACCGCACCGCTGATGTCATTTATCGTCAATGCATTTTCACTTTGTCCTGTTTTGAGTCCCACTCGCAAAATGACATCAGGGTGAAGTAAATGTGTGCAAACATCTAGTGTGGAGTGGTGCTGACAAGAAACGGGTGAAAGAATAACTTGAGTTTCCGAGAAGTTTTGCTACTGTGAGTGCAATGAAAGTACTATCAACTGAACAAAGCATGAGCGACAGAAAGAAGGCGACAGTAAACAGTCGGGGTAGCGAGTGTGAACTGTGTCCAACCTGCTGAATTATTTCTGTTGGCCTCCTCCACGCCATGTTAGCTCTCCAGCTAAAAGCTGGTGCTGCACAGCTGTTGATGTGTGGTATTGTAAACAAAGAACAACAAAGAACTTAATTTAATAGATTGTGTCACTGTCACTGATATCGATAGCATAGCATTCTGTAGTACTCTCTTATCTTAATAACAGATTGGTGCATCACTAGACTACAGGGTAACCACATCTGAACTCAAAAAGGCATATATGCAGCACTTCCCCCCATGTCTCCTTCATCTCCCACATAATATATATGTCTTGCAGGTCTTTGTAGTAGTGATCTATGAATCATATATACAGCCTTTGATACAGACGATCCACTCAGGCATTCATAGTGTTAAGCTGCTTAGTTCTTCTTAAATTTAATGGAAGTAATCATACAGAGAACGGAAAAAAAAGAATAAAAAGGAAGAGGAGGATTAAATCTTTCTTGTACCTCGCTTTGCGTCTGTTTCATAAAGGTGCATGATCTGTGCGCAGAACAAGACAAATATGTGCATGTGGGGAAAAAATAGTCAACACCAACTACTGCATCAAAGATCAGATGAACCTACGCAAGCTTGGATCAATAGTGTCATGCATACGGTATCTGTTTTCCTGATGTATGATAGTCTTCTCTTTCTTTTGCCTCACTTCTTGCAGGAAAGCCAGCTGCAGTGATGGGTGACATGTGTTTTGCTTGGAGGGTTTACCTTTTTAGGCTTGAGCATAAGAAGCTAAAAATGTAGGAAAAGAAAGCAAAATCTGACGTTAGTCCTGGAACAAAAAACTGTTGATTGATCATTTTGGTAATGGATCACGTAAGTTATTGTTCAAATAAATGCATCAGGTTCTCACCTTTTAAGAAGAATTTTTTGGATTGACTCTGGAAAATAAAAACCCTAAATTTATTGCCATCTCCTTGATATTATCCACTATTTTCTGACAGTGCAAAGCAACTATTGCTCTGTCACCAAGTCCACATTAAAAACTTAGGAAGATTAACTTTTAGTGATTAACTGCAATTACTTAGAGTAAACTGTAAATGATTAAAGGTAATCATTTAATTGAGAAGCCTTCTTCTTGTCAGTAACTCTACCACAGTGTCACATGAAGTTCATTTAGATGATGACAAACTCATGCATCCGGAGTGTGCGCAGAGTTTACTGATGTCACAAAAAAAAAGCGAAGCTGGCAGGATGCTACAGTTACTGGAGAAACAAGACAAAGAAGCATATTTCTTGAAACATTGTGATGTCAAAGAAAAGTTCAAAGATGCTGCCTCGAGCCTGCAAAACCACCAAGCCCACCCACATGTCTTAGTCTCATATACTGTTGCCTGAACAAGCGACAGATGTGTAACAGTTTTTCCTGGTACTGACTGCTGTCTGTGCAGCATATGGCACCCATGTGAGGTGGAAGATGCACAGAGTCAGGTAAAGCTGGTGTGTCTTCTAAAAGCAGTAATGGCGTTACTGGTTGGTAATCAAAGATGCATATCAGCTCGAAGGGAGAAAGATGCATGGTGTGGGCACATCGTGGATAACAGGCATTCACAGAGCCATGAAATGTGAAAAATTAAAGTGGAAGAAATTTTTAAAAAAAGAACTATTTTTACCTTCAATGACTCACAGTAAACTAGCAACAGTCCATTTCCCCTAACAAACACTGTCTGACCACCTTGAAGCCACCCACTCTCTGCTTCACACAGAAAAGGACATTCATAGCAAGGTGGACATGTTTAAAGTTGGACTAGTCATTGCTGACACTGAATGCCAGTGTAGTCCCATTTTTACCAAAATGTGCAAAACTGAAATATTTTTAGTATTTTTTTTTCATTACAGAAATAAGCTGAAATAACATTCATGAAGAATATTTGGCTCATATATGCTCCACTGTCTTTACCAGCTAGCTGCTAATACTAACCACAGCCCTGGTACGTGGTTCTGCACAGGGACTATGCAGTAGGATTTTAATGCTTTTTCACTGTTATGTTAACACTAGATTCTCGATGCTGATTAACTTCATCCAAAATGATAATGAAAGAACTTGATGAAACACCCAGTGATGGGATAGCTCGAAATATGCGTTGTTTTGTTTTCTATTAGATGGATATCATCATGATCTTACTCATCATAATCATGCACTGGAAAGCATGGTTGGGACTTTCATATCACCATCACCATGCCAGTGAACTACTTGGAGACTGGAACAAGACTGGGCTGGAAATGTAGCATGTAGCAGCGTCAGTGTTGTGACATGCTGATGCATTCATATATTTTCATTCCTTTAACGGTCATGGTCATTACTATCACATAGTCATAATATTGTAACTACGCGATAGTAATTTCAGTTGTTTCTACAGCAAACCTTCGACAGCAAAACTTTCTTTGTGTGCTTCACACTTTACAATAACCTGTGATTTGTGATTTAACATGGGCCAGATGAGCTACCCCGCCCCTGATGTTCTGGTTTATTGTTAATGATTCAATGAAAGGTAATAATTGTGGTATGTAGGGCATGAACTCTATTTCATTCGGATGTGGGCCGTGCCAGAAGCACAGCACGAGACACACTTTTCAGAGTAAAAGCATTGACTTGATTGCTAAAGCTTTTTAAAGCTTAAGTATTACTTCACACTGTGACACTCGACACACTTTTGTATTGTTTTTCCTTTTTTCTTGCTGATTTGCGACGCTTTCGTCTAACTTGCAGGCATTTTATTGTCAGTATCTTCGTCATTGGACAGCTACAATAGATTTCACACCTAATATTAACAACAGCAGGTGTTATTTTAATTGTCCTTGGGGTCCAAATATACTCAAGTGCAGTGTAGAAGGGATTGAGCACCCTAAAATTGAATCCCTGCTATGTGTGTGTTAATGGTGACTTGTGGTAAAGCTCACCAGGGCTGGGTTTTACCACAGAAAATGACTCATTTCTGTCTGAGGTGCTGTGTCTGCCAGAGCTGCAGACGGAGAAGTGAGGGGGGAAATTAAAAAAAAGCTTGGTGTCGCCATGGCAGTGCTTGTGCTAAACCTTTTCTGTCGTATGAAGTCATCTCCAGAAGTCAAATTGATATTTCCTGTCTCGCTCCTGAAAGCTGGATACATATTGTGTCTGTGTTTAATTTTTTTTGCTTAATAGTTACAGTTTTCTGTGAGATGACTGACAGATTGTAGGGGTGATCTCTGTGAAGTGTTTTAAAAGGCTTATTTTCCTACGAGTGTCCTAAAAGCCCAGAGATAAGAGCTGAAAAATCCCCCAAAGACACACACGTCACGTCTTTTGGTTTCATAAACGAACGAGATACCCGTGAAGGTGCTACATCACAAATCGTGTCAGTTTACTAAGGTCTTAACCCCCACAGGAGGTCAAGCCACACACATGCATCAGCAGCTTGAAGCATTCTGCATGTTTTTTTTTCACACTTCATCATCTGTCCACACTTTTCCTCAGGCTGTTACAATTTTAGCATTCCCAGGAGCTTGCTTTTAACCCCTTTGAGTGGTTGGGGTTGTAATTACATAAAAATACATTCATTAAAAAACAAAACAAAAAAAACCCCAAAACAAACAAACAAAAAAACTTCTTTCCAACATTTTTGTGAGCCATTCATTATTCCCAGAAATTTATACCTATCTACCTGCAGACAGCTTGTGTACGCCGAGGTATTTTTCAGTCATGTGACCTTCGGCACTGCACAGTTGTTGTGAGGCATTAGGAGCAAAGTGGACAGGGGCAGAGGCAACGGGGCGGATTGGGAGGCAGAGGGGAAAGCTGTTGGTGAGACAATGCGGAGTCAGACGGGAGGTCCCGTTTCCGAACATGTGCTGAAGGAGGACAGCACCTTATCTTCAGTTTGAGTGAAAACAAGCAGACAAGTTAGAAAGCTTAAGTTGGAGCCAAGGCTAAACGATTCCCCGTTTCCCAGTCTTTATGTTACGCTAACTGTCTTTAGCTTCATATTACGTGCTATCAGATTTCAGTGGACACCTACCTACACCAGAAGCAGTCATTACAGTTTAAAACTCGATAACTTTTGCTAAAAATGCTAAATCAAGTTGCACCATCAATTCCACTTCTTCTTTCTTTTTCCTGAGAGAATAAGGTGACGATTCGCTGTATGAGTTTGCCTGGAAAGTGCAATGATGTGTGGTTTTCTTGAAACGTGCACTTTAACCGACAGTAAAGAAGAACTCTTTAGAGGCTTAAATGTAAACCTAATGTTTTGTGGAAGTGAATGCAAAACGTTAACACCTTGTCTTTTTTCTTCATGTGTTATTTCAGTCACGTATGAAGTAAGTTTTGCCTTACTGCACCGTGAGAAGCAGGGGGTAGTAAGTCAGAGTCGCTGTGATTTGATCACTTAGTCTTTTATTTTTGCCATATTTCCTTTTTGTTCTCATTAGGTTGCACAAACGTCTTCCAGGAGTGGGGCTCCTGGCTGTATGTTGTGCAGGTGAAGACACATACAGCATTCATTTAAGATTTAAGGTGGGAGGGTCATGCATCTGGAGATAGTGTGAGATAGGTGGTGTGGTACCCTCTGCTTATTTTCCTCTGTCAGCATTATCTTTTGGCAAAAAGATAATGCTGAATCACTAACACTACAAATGTGTTAGTGATTCAGCTCAAAAGCACTAAATGTTGGCTGTTAGCGCTTTTTTTTCTTTAATCTTTTCCATGACTTTTTCTCTCTGTATTGTGCCACAACATGTGACACTCTTACACTTTGACTGTGTTACAGAAACTTCCTTCAGTCACTGTATATACAGGCTTTTTCCCACTGCATTCTTTTCTTCCACAGCTCCCTGACGGCGCCAACCTGTCAGTTGCTTGTTAAACTCATGTTGTTTTGGGTGTAGTTTGTGATATAGTTTTCTCTCTTTTTTTTTTGTTAAACAGGATTTAGGTCTGCCTGTAGTCATTTCCTTGTTTATGCCCATGTGAACTAATCAGGGGCCCATAACTTCTTGCCAGAAGAAACACATAAGGAGTGCCCCCCCCCCCCCCCCCCACACACACACACACACACACGCACACACGCATACTTGTTGTCCCCCGAGTTTCTTAGTACCTGCTAAGCGCTGATAGCCTCAGATCTCAGTCTCTATATGTGTGCATGTTTGCATCTGTGCACCAGGCCTGTCCAGCCCTTCACCCTCTTGTGTCTCTGCCAGCAGCAGGTTAGAGCTATCCATCATACATATGGAGAGATGGAGATGGTGTCTGCTTGGAGCAATGTTTCATGTTAACCATGATGCTCTTCACACACACACAAATGTTTCATAGGATCTGACTAATCACATCTCTTCTTTAGAACAGATTGGTACCATATCAAAAGTTTGTGAGGCTCCACTCAGATACAGTATGTATGTGCAAAAAGTCTTAAGTCACTCCATTTCTTTATATTTTTCTTTCGAGCATTTTCAGATACATTTATTAAACCACTTAACACTGACCTGTGAATCATTCAAGCATAAGAAGGCACATAACTTAAGTGATGAACTAGTGTTGTGTCTTCACATAATAGACAACTTATCAAAGAACCAATTTTAATTGGTATAATTGGGAACTTTTTTACTAGAACTACACATAATGTGTTCCCATTTCTTTGGTTGAATTGACAAAAATTCCAATGAAAACACAGTCTGATAGACATAAAGTAGTATTTTTGCACCAACAATGTGATTCCCAAAGAGGTATTAGCCAAAAACACAGCATGATGTGCAATTCAAGAAATTTGAGGAAACTGCAAGTGGAAGACAAAAAACAAACAAAAAAACAACAGCAGATAAACTGTATCTGAAAGTCATATCCTTAAGAAAAAAGAAGAACTTCAGATGATCTATATACTGTTTGATATCCTGGCAAAATACAAATAAATGACAGGAGACTTAAGACTTTTGCATAGTACTGTGGTGTAAATGTAATGACTAATTTTCTTTAGGTTTTACATTCAGACTGTTCTATTCAATTCTAAAGATAACTAAATATCTGACAAAAAAGAAACAAATTTAAAAAGCACTTGAGAAAGAGAAGTTCCACACACTTTTGATCAACCATAGTGTGAAATGGATATATATCAACATTCATCCAGAAGTAATGAAGTAATCAAATGGAAGGCTATAAAGTAAAATTCCCTCTTGTATACTTTCTATCTTTTTGTGAGAAATCACTGATGGGGAGACGTTTTGTGTCTTTTGGGGTTTTTTTTGTAGTTACATCAAGTTAAACACACACACATAGGTGTAAATATACATATGTACATTTTGTATGTACTTGCAGTGATTGATATTGTCACTTCTGGATCACTATTAATATAATCACATTACAGTAAAACTCACAATTCTCCTCCTCTTCCCTTCCTTATCTTATCTGCCGGTACCCCCCTCTTACCTGTGAACACTCTCCACTAAGGTTATCAACATCACAGCAAAACAGCATTTCATAGTAATTCCTGTCAGTCAACATAACTTTCAATTAAAAGCTCTTTTAACTCAAAACACGACTCGACAAGCACGGACCTTTTAAAAACTGTGTCAAAGTTTTTTGACTCAGCATCACGTTGTCTGTTTTGGGGTGTATTTTGTGGATTTCTCCGCAAACAGCAGCAGCAACTAAAAGATTCAAATCAAAACCAACATATCACAAATTTCTTTTTGCTGATATCATCTTTGAAGTTTCATTTTTTTGTGAGCCTTCAAACCACAGCTATGCTGATTTCCTGCTTGTTACTCAGAATAGTCATGTATTTATTGGGGAAAACGATACTTCTGGTAATACTGGAGCAATTCTGATGCATTAGCAAGGCTGGTCAGAATTAATTTGGGTAATCTTTGTTTGACTTTATGTTTTTATGTGTGCCATTTTATTTTTTTACATTTCACCAGTTTCTGGCTCATGTATTAGTATTCATAGTTTGTGTGTATGTCTTGGGTGGTATTTGTCCTTGCTGTTGAGTAGCCCTGACCACGAACAAAGAAAAGATCAAGGGGAGTTGTGTGACCTTCCATAAACACATCTGTGTGTGTGTGTGTGTGTGTGTGTGTGTGTGTGTGTGTGTGTGTGTGTGTGTGTGTGTCAGAAAGACAGAGTGTGTTGATAGGACTGGGCGGCACTAGTTAGATGTGCTAATAAGGGTAAACCCTAATTTCAAAATAATTATCCTGAGCAATAATGAAAATCCAGTAATTTAAAACACAATAACAAAGTTGCAGTGCTGTTTAATTTGTATATTTATGCCATATTTATTTTTATAATGTGTACTTTTTCTTTCCAATCTTCATTCAGTAAGCCTTTGTGTAATACAAAAACAAACTTCAACTAACGATTACGCAGTGGCGTGTCTAGAAAATTTTTGTTGGGGGGGCCAGGTAGGGGCACAGATTTGGAGAAGGGTGGCAGATTTAATTGGCAGATAATGTTTTTAAAAAAAAATTCTACCAACCCTTAACCATAATTCAATAATCCTATAAACCTAATAACCAAATGCACTTTTAACTCTTATTAGAATGAGATTTTAACCACTACGGTGCAAAGTTTTTAGATACTGCGTTGATAAAGTACAAGAGATACAATCAGTGCTTTGTCAGTGTTTACTCAGCATTCAAGGACAGCAATATTTGCATAGTATTTTTACTGACATATACTGCACATATGTTTTGGGCAAAAACATTTTTGAATATTAAAATACGAACATTTGTAGCAAACAATTGACAAATTAGCCATTCCAATGCAAAACTTTCTCTGCCTGTTAAAAAAAGAAGATAATCTTCTCACAAACTGGTGTTTGATTTTGAAACAGGAAAAAAGTGGAGAAACAACTGAAAAGACTAATATTTGAATAAAACCTGAAAGCAAGTAAATACTTTCTATGCTGCCTTATGGTAAACTTTGGTAATATTGATAAAGAACAACACTGGCTGATGATGAAATACATTCAGCTGGCATGGTGACACTGCCAGTATAACCTGCAGGGCTGGACTGGGACAGAAAATCGGGCATTTTGACTACAGACCGACCCACCAGGTATTAAAGCCATAAAGCCTTTGAATGAAAACAAACCCTGTTGTGACAGTGATGTACAGTCTTTTTGGTATATGTATGATTTCTATACATTTTACGTCAGATAAAAACTTTGGTTGTAAGATTTAGATAATTATTTAATAAAAGCTAGATATTTTAAATGAGAATAAGAAAGAAAAGTATTTCTTTGTGCCCCCTTTCCCTGTTAATGCCCTACCTGGCCCCCTGGCAAAACTTTGCTAGACCCGCCCCTGCACAGTTACCAGCTGTCAGCTACATAAAAAAGGATCCTGGTGGGTGGTCTTCACGTTTCCCTCTCACCAGATATCCAAACCGACATCATGACCAGCAGCTTTACAGCTGTGGCTCCAGCAAACATCAGCTGATACTAGAAATTAATATTAAATAAATTCTAACAACAGCCGATCAAGCTTAAACGTGCTGCTGTTGTTTAGCGCGACATCTGCTGGTTTCGTCTTTCTGGCGCAAAGTGGGCGATAAACAAACAAGAGAGAAAAGCCGATCAGCTGATCATCGATCAGTTTCATGATTGAAGTAGCAACAGGAGAGGGAGGATGAGAGAAGAGGCAGCTGTGCAGCGTAAAGACAGAATAAATCCAGCTTTGTGTCTTTTTCTATTCTAGCTGAAGTTCGGGACAAACTGCGTCTCTTCTCAGCTCAATACGAAACGTGTAATATTTTCTCTGATTGAGGGACCATTCCATTTTTTTAAGGAGCCGTTGGCAACTCTACTAACTAACCTTATGAATAAAATAAAGTTCACTATCAGTAACATCATAGCAACCGAACAGCTGTATAAAAACTCCAAGCTGGCTAGAACGCAGTATGAGTTATTGCAACTGACAGTAAAAAGTCAGCACAACGAAAATAAACTCCACCTAAACTTAGTTCATATCTGACCCAGATAGACTGCAGGTCATAACTTCTTACCTGAAGTTCAGTTCACCTGACACTCGGACTGGCGGCTGCCTCGGGGCTCTCCTCCTGCCTCCCCTTCCCTCATCCACCTGTTGCCTCTGTGGAAGCCCCGCCATAGCCACCACCAAACAACGGAGTTATTTCTACACATAGACCTGCATCTGGCCAATCCACCACCTCTCATTGTTCATGCCGTTACAAAAAAAATAAAAAATAAGTCAAATAAGCCCGATGGCCAGTCCAGCTATGTTAACCTGCAACCAAATCTGCAGCTCCATACAGCAATGTTACGACTTAGATTATATCTTATAACGCATAACTCTTATGTTAGCTGCCCTCTGTAGCATACTGTCTGAAATATTCCACAGCTGCAATAATTCTTTAAGTGTTATTTTTTCCTTGGTATTCTAATTTCGCCGAAGTTTACTAAACTCAACAAACTTAATATTACTTACCGGGACATTTATTCTGTCCTCATTTTCTTTCACCGAAAAATTGTTTCCTGCAGTGACGTCTTTCGCGCTTTGCTCTCCTACCTTTGCTAACCTGATGCACATAGCGCAGAAGCCGATGCTGCATTCACTTACACTCGGATATCTGAGCGTCACCGTGAAAACATAATCGGACATTTGATATTTGATTGAATTTTATTGTTTTGCCTTTGGGGTGGCACCTGGGGTGGCCAGTCTGGTTGGGGGGGGTGGCCTGTGCCCCCCCAGGCCACCCCGCTGGACACGCCATTGCGATTACGTCTATCTTCTGTTATTATCCACAATAAACCAACGTGTCTGCATCTTTTTAAAAGGACGTGTTTCTGAATTTTAGTGCTGCCTTGAGAATAACAGAAACAGTATGTTAGTGGTTCACATTTAAAACCACTCTTTGCTTTTCAACAAAATTGCACCGCTCTCATGTAAATCTGGGGCTAGTGCAGGGTGTGCATTGGCTCATCCCAATTCTGAAAATGGAAAATGTAGCCATTTTCAGGGAAATGTTCCAGTAGCTCATAAAAAGAAAATCTTCCAGTGCACATAATGGATCAGCTGACAAAATAGTTTTGATATTGCTGAACCCAGCAGCGGGAGACTTTTGTGAACAATGACACAGACATCCATGGTCACTTCCTACTTGGGTCTTTTCCGTCACCACTTCCTTTCGCTCCCCCAAACAAAGCAATAGCTAGTTCATCACAAATAAGCGACTTGTAACCTTTTTCTGAGCCTGTAAGCCAAGGGTGGGCAATTCATTTTCTCAAATGGGTCGTGCCAATAACCTTAACTCAATTCTGCACAATATTAATTTTGTCACTTTATAAACTGCTGCTAATTGGAGTAGATGTTACAATTAGGCTACGGCAATGTCCAGCAGGCATAATAAAAAAGAAATCTCCTGTGTCTCGGGTTTGAAAAGTGTCTGATTCAATCTCTGAGGTGAAAATGCGAAGGAGAGTAGAAATGTGATGTGATCGTCTTTGAGAGTATTTGTATCTGGATTTGTAATCTTCATCATCATTGTTCATGTGAAGATGGATCCAAAGAGGACCATCAAGTTAACTGTTGGCATGTGAATAATAATGTTGGCTTGAAAAGCTCCAAATTTCTCATAAAAGCCTTCATCATGTAGCAAATAGGCCCTTGCCTTGCAGTTTAGTTCATTCATTAGTGCAGTTACATCCCCAGCAAATACAAGACCTGCCTTCTGTTCTGCATCTGAGAGCTCTCCTCAAAATTCTCAAATTTCTGTTCTCAGGTCCTTTACTCTTTGTAACACTTTGCCCAGGCTGAGCCACCTGACAGCTGTGTGGTAGCCTATGTCAAAAGTGAAAACAGTATCAGCCAATGTATCAGAATATCCGATTTTTAAATTGCCAAATATCTGTATTGGTCTTAAAAATCCTAAATCTGTTGGGCTTTATATAGGGGAGCGATTAACACCAAAATTGCAAACAATCTCAATGAAATTAATCAACTTAAAGAAATTAGTTGCACAGTTACTGCTGGTGAAGCAAAGTGGTTTGGTCCAAGGTTAAACTATTCTCGACTTTGAGATGAGCAATTGAAGGGACTTCCAGTGAGAGGGAAGGATGTTAGCTCACATATGACAGGGTGGTAAATATGACATTGGGTTAATTTGCCAACCACAGCTTGGAAGGTCTGCGAGCGACTCATTCTTCATCTACGTGAGTAAGTGGCGAGTGAACTGGTTGGTGTGTCAATGCCCCTCATAACTAAGCTAAGCTAACTGCCTCCTTGATCTAATAATTTCAGCCACTTGCTCTAAAAACATAAAAACATATTCCCCAAGAGAACTTGTTTTCTGAAAATGTAGCTAGCTTGATAAAACAGCAAGCTTGAAACTACCACTGAATAGATTCATACTTTTTTCACCTATAAATGAACTGCATCAGCCTACTGAAATAGCAAGGAGAGAGCTAAGGGCACGTGATATTCCTGTACTACTGATAAAAAATTAAACATCATAAGTGGCTAATGGAGGTCATTGTGTTGGTTTGAGGGTAAGTGGAACTTTAGGATCAATTAATTATTTAAAACACACTAATTATAGTACAAACAAAGAGCACTGAAATATTATAATTACATATGTACGTTGTTTAAAATACCATGCATGCTATTTAAAATGTGTAGTTATTATTATGAATTAATCAGTGCATAAACCCAAAGCACTTTTAAGGTAATTGGTTCCTGCTTTACTAGCATAAGTGACGCTCCCTTTTAGTTTTTTCAGTTTCATTTGTTTTTACTGAGTTTGCCAAATAAATCTGCTGTGATGTTGTAACAGTGGGTGATATGCAGTTTACCCCCAAGCTCAGGGGGGGTTATTATTTTCTCTCACCGTTTCCTTCATAACATGCATGATTGTTTTTGCATGTCTCTTATTGATTCTGGGGAGAGGTTGTTCTTTGACCTATGGGTGTGTGTATTTTTAGTTTGATGTAGCCAAGGAGCACTCTCCGTCCAGATGCTCCCTATATGGGAAAACTGTTGTGATCAGCAGATTTTGCAGACATTGTATGCTTATGTGGTCGGAGGGCAGGGGATATGGTTAGAAGAGTGTCAACCACCCCTGCATTACTGAGAGAGAAATTTGGGGAGGGGATGAAAGGTTTGACAACTGTCAGGGGGGATGATGTCCTGTGTGGGTCTCAGCTTGTAAGCCTGGATGTTTTCCGCACCGGTGGAAAAAAACGAGCTCCTGGGAGTACATCTGGAAGTCTCACAAAGTGGAAGCTGACACTGTTGAGCCGACAGGTTCAGTCAGTGTATTAAGGGGTGTAAACAGAGAGATGCTTAGATGGGAAATGGGAGGGGCAGACAGAGATAAATGGATTGAAGAAACAGTAGAGGGATGGATGATGTTTTTGAGGGGCAAAACACAGCAGAATGAATGAATTGAGGGAGAAGAGGAAGCAGATTAAATAGCAGCCAGGGTCGAGGGAGGGGATTTAGCCACGAGTGACTCAGGGAATGACATATGGTTTGTCACTTTGATCCAGACTGGAATATTTCACCAAATACTGGTTGAATTGTCATAATATTGTAGAGAGAAGATGAATCTCTGTGACTTCACTGATGTCAGGACTGCCACTTCTTCCACCACTAGGGTTGTCTTTGTGCTTTTAGTGATATGAAGTTTGCCCAATACTTTTATTATAACACTAACAAAGCTAAAGACTTCACTTTGTCCTCAGATTTAATTTAGGTAACAGCGCAAACGTCTGGAGCATATTTCACAAATTTCTAAAATTCCAGCTGTGTATCTTGTGTTACCTTTGGCATATTAGCCTGTCAAAGGAAACACCTTATTTATGCACATTAGGACTGCCAAATATGTCTGCTATTTGTGAGTGGCTGGTATATTTGCAAAGTTTGCTCTCTCACTCACTGACCTGTATCGATCTCCTTTCACAAAGTTTTACAGCTCTTCCATAGTAAATAGTAGTGATGGACAGTTGAGGGACTGACAGCCTACACTCACTAAAAATGAATGACAGCCAAAGTTGTTTGTCCTACAGTGGCCACTGTAGTTAGATTCTTCAATCTACTGACATCTAGTGGTGAGATTTTACACACTGCACCTTTAAACATTGCTTCAATGATCCTGACCCAGTCTGTGAACAATAACAGCAATACCTAAGGATATGTACATTTTGGCAGTTTGTTAATACAAAGTTAATGGCAGAAACTTTCTCACAGTGTAATCTACATGCAGCTCAAGGTACCTCATAGAGTTGCATAGATTAGATAAATTTGAGCCATCTTCTTTTGCTTATGCAGTTCAGGGTAACGGTGAGTCTGGAGCCTATCCCAGCTAGTGAGTGCTAACCCCTCCAAACTCAATGTCTCTCTGGATAAGCTTCCTAAATGGTTTGGTTGTCTGCTTATAATTTGTCCATGATCAGCCGTCTTCTGTCTAAACGCATGATTGTTGGTGCACTTGTTTGTTAAGCTTAATAAGCAAACATCTCCAAAGGTGTTGTCACATTTTTACTTTTTTTGGCATAAACCTTGGTAACAAATTGTAGGCTTTCATCACATCTGTAGTATCTGTTCTTCATTTCTTGGGTTGAATTTACTGGAACCGGAACCTGGAATGTCCACTAGTGACCAATCGTCTGCAGCCAGTGAATCACTTGCTGTGAACTTTATCTCCTGCTTAATATATCTGTCAGTGGTGTGGATTTTGTGTTTTTAACTATATTTTTAATTCAGGTAACTGAGCATGTCCAGTATGCTTCCTGAAGGCCAGCCTGTATAAACACAGAGGGCACCTGAGTTGCTGTTGCTCTGTTTACGCACTGCTCACGCTACCTCTTCCCTTTATCCTTCCACAGCTGCTGACATATCTGCAGCGGATTCGTGTGTCTCTTTTAGCTTGTGTTATTTATCCAATCCGCCCCTGCCTACAGATGCAATCACTAAACCTCAAAAAAAAAAAAGCGGCCACTTGTGTTCTCTTCTGCTTGTAAAGCCACAAACACGCCTACATCTATAACCTTTATGTCCACTGCAAGCCCACATGCCGCACATTTGCCAAGACTAAAGCAGAGACTGAGCAGGCAGCCAAATGAGAAGATTTTTGTCAAAGTAAGCGGAGCTAAAAGCTGTCAGAAGTTCAGCTCGTGATAACCATTCCTAGAGCGATTAGAGAGGGTAGCGTGGTTACTGCTGGAGTGGCAAAGAAGATGAATTCAGAGAAAAAATGGATGGGGGAAAAATGGGGAAAATGTGCAGTAAAGAAGAAAAATGGACAAAGATAAAAGAACAAAGGAGGAAATCTGGAAATATTTCAGTTTTATAACTTCTTCATGGCTCTAGGCTGCCCACAGACATGCCAGAATTATTTGAAGCTTTTCTCTTGCCAGTGTTGTCTCTTGTTAAATGCCAGCATGTGGTTTTAGAAAAGGTCTGAGTCCCACCCAAAGCCCCTTTTGACATTATTCCTTTGAAGGGTCAACGCCATAAATGATAAATGCACCAGTTCAGTCTTCAGTTCAGCACGACATGAACTTTTTTCTAGTTTCTGCAGATGTTTGCTTGCTTTCTTTTTAGAAGATTTGTTTTGACTGTCTGTCTTGGATCAACTTAACAACTGATTTCTCACTGCATCTAATTAAGGTCAAATGTCAGGCCCACTTCATGATTTTGTTTCCCAGAGCTGGTGATTTGCATTAAGCTTTAAAGCTCTTTATAGATGGTTAGATATGTTACAGATGAGCAGGTGCCAATGGGATGCAGATTTTTAACCATAGCTGAGCCAAGCTTTGAAGCCTACAGGTGCTAAGTTGAGTGATGTCTCACAGGTCAGCGGGTGCTGCTTTCTGCACTCGCTGTATCAGCAGCAAAGTCTTTTGGTTTTCCTTTGGTTTTGATAACTGTGGCAGAGAGAGCAGTGGGGTTTTATCTTGTGGCTGACAGACTGCCGGGATCAATCAGGACCACGTGGTCCTTGACTGAAAACAGACCCATTGTAATATCACTTTTGCAGTATTCAAACCAACTTAGATTAGACATTTCTGGTCAGCATGTTTTCCATTTTGATAAATGACATGCAGATTTTTTGGCTTTTTTGGACGTGTTCATTGACGCTGTGGGCCTCTGCTGTTTTTGTAGTGTGGAGAGCCCAACAGTCAGAATGATTATGAACACAAAACAAAGGGAAATTGTCTTAAAGTTAAAACGCACTGTCAGTTTTGTTTATGGAAGGACAGCGTGCTGCTTTAAGCTCAGTACTATTTATCTATAAACAGTAAAAGATGTTTGTAACCACTATCACATCATATATTTGTTTGTACATTAGGCCTGGACCATGTTAAATGACAGAAAATGGACGAAAGGTTGGATGGAAGACCAAAAGTAGCTAGTTGGCTAGCTAGCTTAATTAGCAAGGTGCTTCCATTGTTCTCTTGTGATACTTAATGGGATGCTAAATTTAGCCATTGACAAATAGGCTTAAAATGAATGTACTTGCCAGAAAGTAATGCCCAACTGACTGCTCTTTTAAAGGGGTTGAATGTTCAGCAAGATGTAAAAGCAAGCATCCATCACAAGTGGCCACTTTAAATGTTACTGCCTTGAAACTGGTAAGTTGTACAAAAATGCCAAGGAGAAATTAGCTTGTTACCATTTTTTAAGCCAACCTATAAACTATTTAAAAGATGGTTTTGCTTTTTGCTGTCACCATATGGTGGCCTTCAGAAAAGAATACAGGTTAAAGACACATCTGTAGTGGCTTTATTTTTCTTTCCCTTTAAATGTACCAGGAAGCTAAGCCTGTGTTTCCTACCATCTACGCTGTAAAGATGTTCTGCTAGTTGTATATACTGTATATATATGTCAGTTACTGTTGGAGAAAGGCTCAAGCAAAGTTTGTTAAGCTTACTGTTTCTGGCATTTCAACGTTTTTTGAAACCATATCTAATGAGGTAAAGTTGAGTTTGACAGTGACACTGCTTGCTTATTGGCTAGCGACTGACAAGTCATTCAACCCTCGATAATTCCCTTTTCTGGATAATGACCATAACTTACAAAATGAACTTCATGTTTTATTCAGTATGACTTGAAAATAGCAACTGGTGTCATAAAGTAATCAAGAAAGTGTTTACTGAGGTCAAAAAGCAAGGAAGCCAAGGGCCATTTTCCCATAGACTTATAGACCTACATCCAGAAGTCAGTTTGCAACCTGAGTCACCCATAATCCCATGAAAAGGAAAGAAGAGTCAGTGCACTTCTGCATTGGCTTTACTTTTACAACTCAAACCTACATCTTGCTTAATTCTGTCCTTTTTTGCAGTCAGAACATTTCGTCCTGAAGGGGGTCTAAATGAGTAATTTTTGACACATTTCACTTAAACCACAATGATCAGTTTCATTCTTAAAGAAAAGTCACAGCTTGACCTTAGCAAGTATTTTATTTCCCCTGGGGACCATGAGTGTCTGCACAAAATGTCATGGGAGTCCATTGAGGAGTTGTTGCGATATTTCAGTCAGGATGAACTGATGTGCTATACACGCTCATGTGTGACTGAGTACATAATGAACCTTCCAGCAGTGATGGACAAATATACCCATATGGAAAAGATATATATATAAATCTTATAAAGTTTTTATCTGTCTTGTATGAAACTTGTATGAAAAGCATACAAGAGTGAAAACACATATAAGATCCCTTGAAAAATTATACAATGAAACTTGTATGTTTTGTATACTTACTAAAAAAAATATGAAAGTAATGAGAAAGTGGCCACTTTCATGAGTAAATCATATATGTTTTTACTATTTCTTTTCCATATGGGTATATATGCCAGTACCTCAGACACTCATGTGGCCATTTCCATCCACAGAGGGACAAGACTGCTTATTGGTTTTCCAGGGCAGATGTTAGCCCATCTCACAAAAATAGACAGTTATATAACTTCACTGGTTCTGATTTGAAGAGAGTAGAGCCAGGAGACACCCAATACAGCGAAATGAGATTGGTATACACAAAGTATGTGCCTGCCAGTGGACAAATGATGTTCCTAAGTGATTTACAACTCAGGCCGGTTTGACTCTGAACTGTACTTGAGCTCAGTCTGTGATGAATGAAAAGGCCTGGTTGGCCTGAAGCCATCTTAAATCAGCTAAATTAGCTGTGTGTCCGTGTGTGCGTGTGTACCTTTGGATTTGTGGAGATGTGTATAATCAGGTTAATAGGAAAAGGAAATTGAGCTTCTCTGAGAGATGGAAAGGGGGTCACAGAGGAAGTGCAGAAATGACTGAGGGAGAAACAGAGGGGATAATACTTCTCATCTGGGGTTCCTGTATATGACTCAGCAGGCCTCCTTCGTGGTCTCTGGAAATTTAAAAAGTGAAATCTTATATGAAATCTAAATGATCGACATTTAAACGTGACTAGCAGTTTTACAACTGCTCTGTTTACAGAGAGGGATGCTTACATATGCTAATCCCTGCATGTATTGCTCTCTGTGGCTTTCTTGTGTTGTTAATATGCACGAGAGACCACTCCACATTTTCAGCAGTTTGTGATTTTAGTAAGCCAGTAAGCACATTTGAATGTATGGAGCCAAGAGACAACCTCGGCTGAAATATTAAGCCAGTGCTGAAGAAAAACAAAAGTTCCTTGAGTGACCACTAGACGCTGGCTCCCAAAATAAGTCAGCTTCCTAGTGCAGTATATAAAAACTCTTTACAGTCGAATTAAATGGTCTCTTGAAGTGGGCTCTGTAGTTACTTTGACCCAACTGTATGCAGAATTATTTTGTATATATCAGATATTCCAAATTGTCTTTACACTGGTGTGAAAAAGTGTTTGCTCCCTTCCTGATTTCCCATTTTTGTCAGATCATCAAATAAATTTAAATATTAGACAAAGATAACACAAGTAAACACAAAATGTAGTTTCTAAATGAAGGTGGTTATTTTTAAGGGGGAAAAAGGCCAAACCTATATGTGTGTGAAAAACTTTAGCTTCTGTCTCTCTAAAAAGAACATGGCAGTAGAGTTACATCTGAACAAAGAATAAGACCTCTGGAACAATATCCTTTGGACAGACAAGACCAAAGTGAAGATTTTTGTCCATAATGCACAATGCAAAAACCAAACTCAGCATAGCAGCACAAACCGACTGTGAGGCACGGTGGTGGAGGGGTGATGATTTGTGCTTGTTTTGTGGCCATAGGACGGGAACCTTGCAGTCTTTGAGTCAACCATGATCTTCTCTGAACAGCAAAGTATTCTAGAGTCAACAATGAGGACATCTGTCCGACAGATAATGCTTGACCAAAACTGGGTCATGCCACGGGAAAATGATAACATCCACAGCAGAAGACTTACAGCAGAATGACTGAAAAAGAAAAGAGTGAAGATGTTGCAGTGGTTCAGTCTAAGTCCAGACTTCAACCTGACTGAAATGCCGTGGCGGGACCTTAAGATAGTTGTGCATAAACGAATGCCTGCAAACGTCACTAAACTGAAGCAGCGCTGTAAAGAAGAGTCAAAATTCATCCACAACCACGGAAAGGTCCTGATAAAATCATATAAGCTGCTAAATCACGGGGTGTACTTTCACAGGGCTCTCTTTTAGATGCTACTGTAATCATTTTATGCTTTTAATCAGAAGAATAAATTGTGTAGATTCAGGGATGTTTTGACTGAGTAAGAACATTCATTCATTTTCTGGAGCTCGTGAATGTCTCTTCTAAATATCAAAGCAATCTGTCTGGGATGTTGCTGTGTGGACCACACTGAAATATCTGGTGGATAAACCAACAAACATAATCAATTCTTGGGTGTTGCTAAAAGATGTAAAATTACTTCAGTCTAGACCTTTTAATGTAGTTCTCAGACACATTAGCTACAAAGCATTACCATCAAAGGATAAATAGCTGCTTTATCCTTGTGTGTCTATGTATGCGGTCTGCCTTTGCACATTCTGTTTTTAATCCCACTGTTCTTCTACTCCTCTACACTCCCTCAAAGGTCCGGGAATTGAATAAATTATATTGAAGGAATTTCCTGGCACAGTAGATATAAAGAGTGTCATTGTGGTCCAGGCACAATGAGACATGGATGGATTTATATAGAGGCTCTGTGATATACTCATCTCAGTGACAGACAGACCCAGACTGGGCAGAGTGCAGAGAAGAAGCCATTGTCCTGGAGGTCAGATTGAACCCTGACCAAAATGGCTCACATTGATGTTCGAAATTCCTCTTCCAGAATGACTGTGTGTGTCTGTGTGCGTGTCTGTGGTTCACAAAGTTCGGCCCTCATCTGGGTACATCATTTTCATGCACCCGTAAATAATATTGACATAAATAGAATTATTTATATTTGCTGCAACTAAAATACCTAAATGCTAACTTTTATTTATTACATTTACAAAGTATTTTAGTAGATCTCTTTTTTTTTCCATTTCCAAGAGGCATCTTGAGGGTTTCAGAAATATTTACTGAGTGTTTATGGCTTCTGCACTTAGAAATAACTGCATACGCACATCTTTTGTTTCAGTATTTGCCCATCAGTTTATGTAAATCCACTCTGAAGAGCAGCACAGCAGACTCAAACAGGAAGTAAAGCGGCGCCACTCTCGAGTCTTATCATGCGTAACCTTTACTGTACTTTTATCTTTGCAGTGCTGCTGACCTGCGTGTTCTCCTTCAACGTGGACCAGAAGAACAGTTTGTCCTTCTCTGGACCACTGGAAGACATGTTCGGCTACACTGTCCAGCAGTTTGAGAACAGCGAGGGAAAATGGTGAGTGTCATCAGCAGCGCGTTTTTTAGGGGCTAAAGTCATCAGGAGGCCGGATGTATGTGATCCCTGCATCTCACATGTAACACAGTAAGGGGAATTGCTGAAAAGAATATATAAATGGGCCAGTAGGTTCGACTATAGGAGCACAGAGGTGTGTTTAAATGAGACACTGAGACAAGAATGTAACTCAAAAGAACCAACCGACTTTAGTGAAATAAACCATAAGGTTGACAAGCACAGGTTAAAGGCACTTTACAATTGTAGAAAAGAAACTTACAAAAAATGAAAGAAAAGTAAAACACATACTAAGACAATGACTTGGCCAAGTGTCCCTTTTGGTTTTCAATGCTCGGGTGCACCCTAGTAACCTGACTCCTTAACTTTTATACAAACAGATTACACAAATCCAATGTACATTCAAATGAAAATCTCACACTCTTTTCACATGTGGAAAATGTTCTACACAACAGCTTATTATTTAAAGTCCCAAATAAAAAATGTCCACTCCTATTTTCTTTCCCAGGGTGTGAAAGAAAATAGGGGTGAGAGAATGTCAGTCAGTGGTCTTATGAATAACCAGCTGTGTTAAAGTGTGAGTGATACACACTGCAAGGTGCAGCAGATCATCAAGTGGAAAAGAAGCGAATCTCAGTCTCTCTAAGTCAGGGGTGGGCAACTCCAGGCCTCGAGGGCCGGTGTCCCTGCAGGTTTTAGATGTGTCCTTGAACCAACACAGCTGATTTAAATGGCTAAATTAGCTCCTCAACATGTCCTGAAGTTCTCCAGAGGCCTGGTAACGAACTAATCATGTGATTCAGGTGTGTTGATCCAAGGTGAGATCTAAAACCCGCAGGACACCGGCCCTCGAGGCCTGGAATTGCCCACCCCTGCTTTAAGTCCAGGTGGGAAGGCTGGGAATTGTTCCTGAGGATCCACCTCAGGAACAATTCAGCACACACACACACAAAAAAGCACACACACACGCCGAAGACAATGGTATGGTGTCTCTCGGTCAGAAAATGCGGGGCTCTAAATAACGTAACAGGACATGTTTTTTTTTCTCTTTAATGACAGTAATACGACGTGAAAGAAAATAAACATTTGTCGCGCTTCAAGTGTTACCTTACTTCTGGAAGCAGATTGAGATGAACTTTCAGGCAGTTGATAACAACCAGAGCTAACAAAGGCTAACAGTTTAGCTCCACGCGGTACTTTATAAAGTCGCCAGAAAACTGCAGCATTCGCCTGTTTACTCACTTTGGCTACTTTTAACATGAAAGGTAGCTGATAACCAGCGAACTTATGTGCAGCACAGTTGGTTACAAACTTTTATCTAATACTCTTTCTAACTCAAAAACCTCAGTCTCTCTTTTCTCCTGCTAGCACGCAACTACCTCCACACATAGCACCGAACACAGTGTAGGTGGGTGAGACATACAGCGGCAGGCTGCTTTCCCATTGGTCAAAGCATACTGGGACCTGTGCATTTCGATTGGTTGGGCAGGCTGTCCATCTCTCCTCATATTTATCACTCATTAAAGTGGTACCCTCATTTTATGTGGGTTACACACAGATGCTCGCTGAAAGACAAGACCGTTCCAGCGCGAACCTTGTTGTAAAAATAAAGATGACTTCATGTGTTAATATTTTACCTAAAAGTCACACGAGGCGTCTTATCTGGAACATTTTTGCAACACTTTACATGTGGTACAGGTCTGCAGCAGCATAAGGTTAAATAAACAGAAAGAAAAAGCTCATCTCATGCAGTAACTTCACACCACACTTAGTGTCATTGTATGAATACATTCAGTAAATTGCATCCATTCCTGCTTATCTAGTTGCCATATCTTGTCCCACGTCTTTTGTCGTAAAGAGAATTTTCCCACATCAAATTGATAGCTTTGGTGGTGAGATGACTGTTTTCATACCGTTTTGGTTTATCACAAATTCCCTTATTAGAGTGTTGGACTAATTAACCAACAGTCTTATGGATCACTGTGTCTAAGAGGTTGCATATCTAAATGCAATACTCAGAAGACAAAAGTCGAACATACGGTGTGTATTTAATGCTAATTAAATTAAAATAGCAAAGTTCTCAGAACAGCCAGGGAATACAAGTATCACTAGGATTACTTATTCAGACAGCACATGGAAATCAGAGCTACATGGCACACAGATATGGTCATGGACAACACGACAAATGACAAAGAAGGACTGAGAAAGTACATACACAAGAGGTAATGAGGATAGAGGAAATGAAGACAATCAGGGAACCAGTGAGGGCCCAGGACAGGAAGAAAAGCTGCGCAAGACATGAAGGGAAACTGAATGTTTCAAATTAAAGACAGGAAGTAAGTAAAGAAAACAGACAAGAAGACAGACTGAACGTGAGACATTGAGACAGAGATGAAGAAACATTGAAAGATAAAGACAAACAGACGAGACAGAAGGAGGGCCAGAACAGAAACACAAAGGGAGACTCACTAAATACATCACTAAAGTGAACAGAAACTGAAGGCACAAACAAGGCTAGAAAGTAAATGGTAAATGGCCTGTATTTATATAGCGCTTTACTAGTCCCTAAGGACCCCAAAGCGCTTTACATATCCAGTCATCCACCCATTCACACACACATTCACACACTGGTGATGGCAAGCTACATTGTAGCCACAGCCACCCTGGGGCGCACTGACAGAGGCGAGGCTGCCGGACACTGGCGCCACCGGGCCCTCTGACCACCACCAGTAGGCAACGGGTGAAGTGTCTTGCCCAAGGACACAACGACCAAGACTGTCCAAGCCGGGGCTCGAACCGGCAACCTTCCGATTACAAGGCGAACGCCCAACTCTTGAGCCACGATCGCCATAAAGAACTTATACAAAGCATCAGAAAATTAACAAGATGTATTAAAAACAACCTTGTGAATAGAAAACAAAACATTAACACGACAGAAACCTAATCCAAAGAACCTAAAATTCAAAACTAGAATGAATCCTCAACTCAAAGACTCAAAACCTTGGATCAAAGACCCATGGACCATGACAAACTGGGTGGGAGAAGCAGACCAGTTGGTCGGCTCCCTTTCACCAATTTTACAGCCATCATTTTACCAGGAAAATGTGTCTTCTGTCCTTCAAGGTCTTATTCAAAATCAGCAATACTACACTTTAGGAATTTGATTAATTTGCATAAGAGGAGTGACATCTAAATATCCAGCTGACCTCTCTTCTAATTTGATCAATTTCTCAGACAGACAGTTTACCTGCAGATTTCCAAACAGATTAATCATATTTAAATTATCCTTTTTAAATTATCTTTTTCCTGGAACCATGTTCCAGGATTTTTCCTTCACCATTTATGAGGTTTCAAGAAGAAGATAAACGACAGATATGAATGTTTGAAAAAGTTATAGATGAAAAGATTAGATGAAAACTACTCAAAGGATAAATTCAATTGGTTTATTGTTTTATAAATAAGTTGAAAAAGAAAAAGTTAAACAAGTAAATAATGAAACAAGGTAAAATGAAGTAAGAACAAAACGTTAACAAGTAAATAATGAAACAAGGTAAAATGAAGTAAGAACAAAACGTTAACAAGTAAATAATGAAACAAGGTAAAATGAAGTAAGAACAAAACGTTAACAAGTAAATAATGAAACAAGGTAAAATGAAGTAAGAACAAAACGTTAACAAGTAAATAATGAAACAAGGTAAAATGAAGTAAGAACAAAAAGTTAAACAAGTAAATAATGAAACAAGGTAAAATGAAGTAAGAACAAAACGTTAACAAGTAAATAATGAAACAAGGTAAAATGAAGTAAGAACAAAAAGTTAAACAAGTAAATAATGAAACAAGGTAGAGGAGAGAAAACCCCAACAATCCCCTCTGAGCACGCACTAGGCGACAGTGGGGAGGAAAAACTGCCTTTAAACGGGCAGAAACCTCCGGCAGAACCAGGCTCAGGAGGGGGCAGTCAACTGCCGGGACTGGTTGGGGAGGTGAACAGAGGTGGAGCAAGACGAGGCTACACCAGGTGAGGAAGCAGTAGAGTCTCTCGTCCAGGGCCAGCGGAAGCGTTTGTTCTTCTTTTTCATGCACTTTTCTACAAGAGCTTTTTTTTCCAGGATGAGGGTTCTCAACTCATCGATGGTTTCTGCGTTTTGTTTCTCAAGCTTCTTGCATGTTTTCTCCACCTCTTCCAGTGTTGCTCGTTTTTCTTCAAGCTTTTCCTTGAGCTCTTTGGATGTTTCCTCCTGCATTATCTTGTCCTTGTGCATGTCTGCGTTTCTCTGTTGTACTTCTTTGTACATGTCTTGTAGCTCCTCATTTCTTCTGTGGATATCTTGGAGCGTACGCTGCAGGTCGTCATGTATTTTGTCTTGTTCTTGCTTTTGCGCCTGCATTTCAGTGTGTTTGCGCTTCAAGTTGTTGTATTCCAACAATATCCCCTTAGTGAGCTCGGAGTTGTTTCTCGCCATTTGATCCATCCTTTTCTGCATGTGTGAGCATTGTTTGTCCAGTTTTTCTTTTTCCCTTTCTAGTTGACTTGTTTTGTCCTTCAGTTCACTACAAAACTGTTGCAGTTTTAGGTTTTTACCCTCAAAGTCTTCGACAATACACTTCTCTTCTTTCAATCTTTCTTTCTCTTGAAGAAGGTCTTTATTTTGGCGCAGTGTATCATCCAACTTTACTTTCAGCATTGTGTATTTTTCCTCCGTGACTTTGAGTTTGTGCTCCATGTCTCTTTGCTTTTTCTCCTGTTCTTCCTTCTGTTGGAGGATTTCTTTATTTTTTTTCACAGCTTCATCGAAGTTTTTTTGGAGCAGCCGATTCCTTTGGTCCATATATTGGAGATCCCATTCTGTCTTCTCAACAGTAGCTTTGCTGTCTTTAAGCTGGTTGGACATCTCCTTTAGTTCCACGCTCTTTTGTTTGTTTTCCTTAATTAGGAAGACAATCTGGTCTCGGGCTTGTCCAAACTTGATTCCCCAGCCCTCATTAATAATTGTTATGTCGGGCTGGCGTTGTTGTCTTTCTTCAAGGTTCTTATTTTGCGCTTCCATCTGTCTACACTTCTCCTCCAGTTGAAGTTTCTCGTCTTCAATCTGTTGAATTTTATTCTGGAGGTGGTAGTTTTCCTTCCTACTGTCATGTAATGCCCTTTGGATGGCTAAGAGGTCATTTGGCCGGCCACGACAGGAAGGAGAAGCGGCGTAATCTTTTTGCCTTGGATGGTGTCTTGTAGGATACATGTTGAAAGTTGTACACGACAAC
Organism: Copadichromis virginalis; assembly: GCF_057382275.1. NCBI lineage: Eukaryota > Metazoa > Chordata > Actinopteri > Cichliformes > Cichlidae > Copadichromis > Copadichromis virginalis. The sequence continues at coordinate 50,867,281 of NC_140624.1, forward strand.
TCTGAAAAGGTTTCCAAAAGTTTCTGTGGTGAACGTGTGAAAGCTGCAAACACAAATGCTGCGAAGACACGAACTACAAATTGCTGTTTCTCACCCCTATTTAAGGTCAAACTTCAAAGGATCAAAGTGTAGTGACATCACAACTCCGTGAGCCAATGAGATTGTCATGTGACCTTTTGGAATGGGGATATTTTTTTTTAAACCGTTTTCAAATTTAACTTAATATTTGACTATTTCTTAACTGACCTGTTTAGCTGATTAAGAAATGAATTGCCACGAGCATCCCTAATGTTATATAACAGACAAGTAATAGAGGTATAATACATTTTTTAAATGTGTCTTTTTTTCCCAATAAATATTTTTGTTTAAGAGAATTCTGGCCAAAAATGTGCACACGTATCAAGACAAGTGTTCATTCGGTTAAATTCTACTCCAGAAAATAATAAAAAAAGGAAAAAAACACTGATTCGCTTGTAAAATTAAGCTGGGGCGAGCACACCAGCTGCGGCTGTAATGAAGGTCCTTGTTTTTACTACTAGCTGTTAACCTTAAACTGCCCGCCAGAGTATTCACATACCCAGCCTGTTAATACAATGAAACCAAGCATCCGTGGCTTCTTGCTAAAATAAACATGGAAACATGTTTTTAAAATCTTTTATCTCTTCTGCTTTCTGCAAACTCCTTTAGTTACTCTAAAGTCAGACCTGTTGCACTATAATCGCTGATCCTTTCCTGCATGGCTATACCTGATGGCGCTTTGTACTAGTTAACTTATCGAGATCATATGAGATCACTTGTAGTAATTCACTTACTGCTAATCAGTGGAGCCATTTGCAACTGAAACTCCTCAGTGCAGTCAAACATGTGTGCTACATATCATCCAAAAAGCTTGATTTTGTTCTGTTTCACACTAGTGATGAGGGCAAAGCACGCTGCGAGCGGAGGGAGGACATGACCGAGGCTGAATGATTTACAGAGGTTTAGTGGGGAAAAATTAGAGACGACCTGTAGCTCTCAGTGTTACGCTTGGGAAAATATTTTAATGAGAAAATATAGCAATCACATGGTGATGTAACACGCAGGTTGCTGTAAGTGGGAGGTGACTGATTAGTTACAGATGCCTTAACCGTCAGCGAGGGTGGGGAGAGAAAAGCTGTTACATGTGGCACAGGCGGTTCAGCTTTTCGCTGGAGCCTCTTGTAACCTTGGCTAACCCCAAGATTTGTCTGCTCTCCACAACATTGCTGGGAAAGGTTTCAGAAAAGTGCAATGTTTTCATTTTTTAAATCATGTGAAAATGATTTGTTATTATTGTAGAAATTCAACATTTAAAGAGTTTTAAGGTTTAAGAACTTGTAACCTATTTTTTGCTGAAAAATATCCATATATTATTCATCCAATGATGAATTATGGTTTGTGGGGGCAGAAGGTAACAGAGGTGCCCGGATATTCCTCTCCCTAGCGATGTCCTCCAGCTTATCTGGGGGCGCTCCCAGCTGAGAGACATAATTTTCCTCGCTTGCTCTGTGTTTTCCAGCAGTCTCCTCCTGATGGGACACGTCCCAAACATCTCACCTACAAGATTTCCAGGTGCCAGCCTAATTAGATGTCAAAACTGCCACAGCTTTCTCATTTTGTTGTGGAGGTTTAGCAGCTCTTTGAGCTTGTTGCTCTATCTCCAAAGCAGATCCCAGACATGCTTTGGAGGAAGCTCATTTCCTGCCACTTGCATCCCTGACCTTTTTCTTTCGGGAAAAACTACTTAGTGAAAAAGAGTAATTATCAAATAAACCAGGATTCAGAGTTGTAAGCCGAGCTAGCAGCTTCATTTTCAGTTGTTTAATTCTATATTCAGCATCTTAACATATTCACATTTACTGTGCAACCTGTTACCATACTGCCATTTTTACCCTTTTATCATACTGACAACAAACCAATGAGAATTTTAATAACAGGTGTTTTTTTTTCCTTGTCACAAAAACATAGCTGTTGAGCTGTTTTTGAAGTAGATGCAAATCCCAACAAACAAATAGTATGATAGGATCAATCTTTGTTCATTCAATCTGAAAACGACCCATTTCATTGCCGTTCAGCTAAACAGTGGAATCTGGACCGTTTCAATTTTCCCTCTCGCAGCTGCTTATTTTCACTTTTCTACTTTGGTTACGTCAGCCAAAATGACTCGGTTACTGTGGGGGAAAAAGACCATGGTTTGACTTCAAATACACCCTGTTGGAGAAAGTTCTGAGTCATCTAGAGTTGATGACACCAGCACACATTTTACATACAGTTATTCACACGGCTGTGCCTTTAAAACTTAACTTTATGTAATAACAACAGCCTGTACAAGCCTGGTTTTCATGTTAAGAACATGGATCGGGAAAGTTATTCATCCTGTGTGCAGCATGAATATTTGGACAAAGTTGCATACCAGTGCTTTGAACCGCTGTTGAAATATTTAAGTGGTTGTCAATCATTCCCTTGTTAAAGCTGCTCTTTTTTTGCAGTGACACGAGCAGGAAGAACACTTAACTTATCATTAATGAAGTAATTATGAAGTGTTTATTTTTTCATTTCTGAGTGAAAAGAGTGCTCGTTCAATGCTGTAAATAATTACAATGTTTCTCACAGGCAGCTGGCAGCAGAAAGTGTGTCGGGTGTGTTGTTGTTCCTCTCTGCGTCTTGCTTCAAATGACACAGGGTCCATTAGAGTCAGGAATGTTAATAAGCTTGAGCGTTTAGAGGAAGGCAGATGACCAAACTTTTTTTTAGCATCAATGCACTGATGGAGAGACACAGTGTAATAAAACCCACACAAGACACATATTGAACTTGTCCAGCACATTAAACGTAACACTGAAGTGCTATAAAAGCAGCTGGGAGTTATCTTCCATTACTATGTGGTGTTGGTGAGAGCTAAATGAGATTAACTGTTGTTTTTTATTTCCAGCTATTTCTTTGTTATTGTGTCAGAGTGATTATATAATAAAACTGCAGCCACAAACTCGCAAGCCAATCACAATAAACTATAACATCTTTACTAGGCAGTGTGAACCATGGTTTACGTTCAATTGCTATACAAGTATAATTAAACCATGTCTAAATAGCTGTGGACCTCAGAAGTGGATCTCAGAGTCACTTCTTCTAATCGCTGCAATAACATCTGAATTGCGGTTGTTATCACAATTGTAAAGCAAGTAGTGTGGATGTTGGATGGCTTTCCATGTAACCATTCCCATCTCGTCCTTATTTTTTCAGGGTTCTGATTGGATCTCCGCTGTCAGGACAGCCGAGTAAAAGAACCGGAGACGTCTACAAATGTCCCGTGGGGAGAGATAACAACAACTGCATCAAACTGGAGCTGCCCAGTAAGAAAACGATTTGTGTGCACATGTGTACAGTTTTATCTGATCTGGCTGAAGGGGGCTATGAGTTCATGCAATGCCAAGACAACCACCTGTCCCTCTGTCCAGCTACAGTTCACAAGAAATGCAGCTCCTCCTGCAGTATTGGCCAGATTTTAATCAAACTTACACACAGTGATCACTCAGTGGTCAGTGTCACATTTGTTGTTTTATGGGCACTTTTCCCTTTTCACAGCGATGACCTTCATGCGCACTACTTATAATTGTACCAAATTCTTGCTCCTAATGTACTGAAAAATAACAAATTCAAACTGTTTAGTGAAGTTAATAACAAAAGATTCTCATTGTTGATACATTTTGCGTGCACAAAATTAAAAATCACCTTGTTAGACATGCAAAAGGCCACTTATTTCCTGATAGATTATGACAATCATGTGATCATATTACTGATTATTATCATGGAGTAAGAAGTTCTGTTGATTGACTCCCAAATAGCACATTTGAGAGCATATTTGTGGCCTACCTTCCACCATTATCATCAGTAATACGCTCAGTGCTATGACATACTGATCACAGGTTTACAACTGATCATGTAGTCGTAATGCTTCTGAACTCAGACGGTGTACAAGACTAATTTGTCATGCATGTGATGAAGTAGAAAACAATGTTTTGCAAGGACGGCCTTACATTTTGGCTGTTATGTTTTACCTTCTCTCCTGTTGTGTTAATACTTTCCTATTCACGCAGAGGAATGCACAGCATCCTTCCTCCAACACTATCGGATAAATGAAGGCTAAAGGATAAAAAAACCAATGCTGACACCTTTTCCTAACAGATCAAAATTGCCAACGCTCTGCTGACTCTGTAACTGCACCGTTCCAAACCTCCTCTGCCATTAACTTCAGCATAAAATTAAGATGTGCTTATGCCATGACCATAGTGAAATCCTGGCAAGAAAGTAAAGCACTCACAGTTATTCCTGCGTCCAACACACGCAATCTGATATCATTGTTACCACAACCTTACATTTTAATGTTGCCCCAGGAGCGTCACTGCTTCAGGACCTTTTACCATGATTAATTATACTGATATGATTAATGCTGTGAAAAAGTTAAACAGTTATTCTTGGATTTGAGAAGGTGTCTAAGCCTGACCTCAAAGAAGTAAAAACTCAATCAATTAACTCTAAAGTAATAAGTAAACATGGATATCTAATTAGTGATCACAGTCTCCTGTGTGAAAGCTGTGTGTTTGACCCAACCACCCACCACAACCTCTTCTCTAGACACACTTTGTCACTCGATAAAAGGAAGCAATAATAACACGGGGATCAATCATTCAGTTGCTGCATATTATATCTGTTGTCATTGTAACAGATAATCCATGTTATTCGCTTCATCTTTCAGTGGCCGATTGGTTTATATATGTGCATGAACATGTGCATGAGGGGGATTTTAATTGCCGGTGTGCATGGGAGAAGCTCTCAATTAACTGTCTGCACAAATACTCTAAATCCAAGTGCTTCAGGGCGTGTGCGTCTGATGTGTGTGTAAGTTAACTTTTATATCTGACTGGGTCTTCTGGGGAGGAAGCTGGAACCATCGGAACAGGAAGACAGCAAATAAACAAGGTTTTAATGTTTCAGCCTTCCAATTTATCTAAATTAAACAGATAAACACAACTTAGCTGCCGGTCAGTAGTCTGCAAAGCCTCTATTAGTGCCTGCCTGTGTGTGTACGCAATAACCGAGAGCTTGTGTGTGCAGCAGATCTGCAACTTTTAGAGACTGATACGTCACCGCTTTAGCACAGTTGCCTTGGACACCTTAAAATTTCTAAGTAAGCACGGTAACAGCTTGGCTGCTGTTGGTAAATTATTGGTTTTAAGTGCTGATCAGTTGGAATTCCCTTCTCTGAAGTGGAGAGTGCTGTAGTTGCTTTATCTTGGGGGATTTAGAAAAAAAAGCTTGAATCTCACAGACCGAAGTTTTGTCTGGAAAGCATCCAATGGGAATCTGGAGCCAGACAAGTCAGCAACAAACTAGGAGAAGTTTAAATGATGACAACAGTGCTGGTTTATTTTACTTTTTTAAAAGAAACTAGACACGATAAGCAAATGCATGACCTGTTTGTTTCTTTAGGATCAGTTGATGGATATATAAAGTATTCTTGGATATTTCTATAACAGTAGAAAAACCTTGCGCAGTTCAGCAGGATGTGTTCATGTAAATGTTTTAAATAAGTAAAGGGCTTGTCAGTCATCTGTCACTCTTCATCATTTCAGTCTATGCCCACTGACGACTCCTCACAATCTCTCATCGCCACATCTGCCTCCATAATGGATTTACATTTTCCCAGCACAGACGAGCGAAGCCAAACCATAATGAGCAAAGTTAGTGGCTGTTGTGTTGTAATTTTTAATGACTCTTCAGTCTGACCAGTAAAACTGGGAGGCGGTTATGCCATGGCCATTATGAAATACTGATGAGGAAGAACAGTACCCACAATTTTGGAGGGGTTGGTTACTAAACACCTTGGCTGTATTTTTGCATTCTGTTTAGAAAATTGAAACTAAATGACAAACATGATGCATCAGTTGTATAATTGTAAAGTCAGTCTGCCTTCTCTCACATATACTCATCCAAAAACAAAACATAAGTTTGGGTTTTCAAATAGATTTTGTCTTATTAGATATCTATCTATCTATCTATCTATCTATCTATCTATCTATCTATCTATCTATCTATCTATCTATCTATCTATCTATCTATCTATCTATCTATCTATCTATCTATCTATCTATCTACATATTTTATATATATGCACGCAGAAGACATTTGAAATGATACAAGCAGTCACCCATCTGAGAACGGATAATACAAGTGTCCGGATCTGTTGTTGAGGAATTGCTCTCCCTTCCTGCAGCTGTGCAGTGGTCAGTGGCTGTGGCTGTCTCTGATGAACACGTTGACTCAGCATGTGCCAGGTTTGTTCAATAGGAGACATATCAGGACTAAATGCTGGCTAAGGAAGTGTCCGGATGTGCTTCTTATCCAGAAAGGCCTGCGCTGCTCTAGCAGTGTGGGGGTGGGCATTGTCGCCCTGAAACAGCCGCAGGGTGGAGTATTGCTGCATGAGTGCCACAAATACAGGTTGGAGCACCTCATCTTGGTACGTCTGTCACCAGGATTTCCACTGAAAACAATCTGATCAGAAGTGGCCATGCAGGGCTGCGGCAGCAGACACACTTCAATTGGTCGCGGCAGCCACTGCACTGATAAAAATGTTGTAGATAAACTGCATGAACCAATTCTGAGGTGTATAAGTGAGTTCACTTGTGTTCAGTAAACAAAATACCAGCCCTGCTTTTGACTAAATCAATCAGCCGTAACTGAAAACTACTAATGTGAAATGTTTGGGTATTCTAGGAAATTGGGAAATGGATTTAAAACAAAGACTGATTATGAAGCTGATTTGCCATAGTAATAATTAGTTTACTGTTTTTCAGTGTTGTGAAAACTCACTGCAGTTTAGATCCACAATCTAGAAAATCACAGGCAGAGCACCAGAGCAGGAGCAGTGCTCTGATAGGTCCAATTTGTTCTGATTGCTATCAAGCATTACTGAGGAAAAAGCTTGTATTTCGGTGTCTGTCACTCGTTCCAGTCCCACGTGGGTATCATGAGCTGCAGGGTCCTGAACTGTGTCATTGGAGTTAAGAAATAAGGATGGGTCACTTTCCAAATCAATTCAGACCCACATCACAGTTTAATGTTGTTTTAAAAAGTTTGTTTATGAAAGACAAGGATTTTTTTCATCCTGAGGTCAGCAGGGAGCCCGATTGTGCTGCCTTTATTAGTATACTTTAGTGAGTGTGGGAAGGAAATAGAGGGAAAAAACCCACCCGGAAAGGACGTATAGGGTAAAAATTTAACGCACTAACTGCTAACAGATCTGTTGCACATACAATAAGAAATTGTTTCACATCAAAATCACTTCTCAGGGAGCAACATTCAAAATTGAAAAGGCATGTTTCACAGATTTGCAGAAGGAAAAACTAATTCCTATCCAAAACATTCCCAAGCTGCTAATTTTAGACACATGTTGGGTTGGTTTAATGATTCCCCTAATTCTTTCCCCTTCACAACAAACAGGCTGTTTACCAACAAAATATTTGTGTTGTGCTCCATATTCTTAGTTAATAGCCATAAGCTACACACAGAGGGGCCACATGGTAAAGTAATATAGCAGAGTATATTTAGTCTCATGTCATTCTTTGGGATAGGCAGCACTTTTCTTGTGGGAAAATGAAAACGAGAAATTTACCCAGCTGTGCTGCTCTCTGTTTGTCTCACTCTGTTATTCATCTAGTTTATTCTTCTTCTTTTTTTTTTTAGAAAACACAACCATTCCCAACTTGCGTGAAGTGAAGGAAAACATGACCATGGGAAGCACACTGGTAACGAATCCCAAAGGAGGATTTCTGGTAAGCAGGAAGTCTTCTACATTTTCTATAGACAAGAAGAAGAAGGACTGATCTTTGCATATTTGCTGCAAGACTACTCAGCAGCGAATTTGCAGAACACGCACTAAACCTTTGGCCTCCATGGAAAAGTCAGGCTCCGTGTCCTGGGAACGTAACAGGATGCTGTGAATCAATTGTGGTAATGTTGAAGTGTTTAAACATGTAGGGTTGTGCTTAAGAACTGTAGTAAAACTTTATTTAAACCTGAGGATCACCAATGTGTCAAAACTACAGCGCCAGTAAATGCATGTTTTTGCAACTTCTTGAATGGTTCGTGTATGAAAATCTAATGTAGAAATGTGAGGTGGAGCTGCAGTTTAAACCCTTAATGTGATTTACACAACATGTCAACACCATGTCTGTATTTATAAGGTGGAACACCCAAAACATTTGGTATAAATCAGGCTACCAGAGGAAACATATGACATGATAATGAGCAAATAATGAGTTTAGTAACACATTTCAACACAATCTAATCACCAGCTGGACTGCATGTGTGTTTAGTCATTTACTGAACATTTACAATACTAATTTATAGCCGTGCCACTCATTATGCCTGCCTGTTGAGCCATCACAGTGGTGCACTGATTTTCCTGAACTATTACATGCATTGTTATGGAATTTTCTGCAAACCTGAATGGTCCCCAAAGGATGAATCCTAATAAGTATACTGCTCCAACTAATGCGTTTTTTTAGCCTCAGGTTTTCTATCAGTTTTGCTAATTAGCAAATGTTAGCATTTTAGCAATAATGAGATACTTTAATGCTAAGCAGGCCTTTGTTTCTGGGATTACTAGCATTGTCTTTGAATAAGAACTTCAGTACTCACAACTACTTGTATAAAATCTTTATTATCACAGCAACAAGAAAAAACCCCCAGAAGCATTTCAGCACATGGCTTTTCTCAGAGTTTCTAATACACATGTAGTCACAGCTATAATGAGCACAGGTAGCAACAATCAGCAATTCATCAACATACAGAAGTGACGGCCTGCTCCAAGCACATACATAGATCACACACCATTAACGCTATCAGAAACACACTGAAAGACAAAAAATTAACAAACTATATCACATAATACACAACTCAGATCTGTATCTAGATATTAATTGACCACGAAAACATTACATAGACGCACATAAATCAATAATCTAAACATCTTATAATCAATACATGAAAAATACAGGCCGAATAAGTCTATGCAGCCCCATTTATTAATTCTAAAAAACAAGATAACGAGTGTTCTTCATTTAATCCACCAGGACACGAGTTTGTAAATGATGTAGCCAATAAGGCTTTCTTTGGAGAAGTTGTTGTTCTCTATGAATGAGAAGGAAATGTGTGGATGATGTACGTGGGGTATCATCTGGAAGCAAAAATAATATGTAGTCAGTTACTTAACAGATTTAATTACTTGTAAATTAAAGGTGCCATTCCAGACTGTTTCTATCCACTTTAACCCCTCCCTCTAAGTAAAGGCCTGCTCCCTTTAGCAGTTTTCCTCTGTTCTGTCTCCTTTTCTCCTTTTCTTAAGAGAAACAGTCTGAATCAACCTCTTGTGGGTTTTAATAGTCTCTTGATGTCATCCACAGTTTGAGTCGTTCTTTCCTCTTTGTTTCTGTCTTCAGTAGCTCTCCTCTCATCCATGACCTCATAATAGTGGAAAACTAACTAGTCACAGCCTTTGAGTCTCTGTTTGTTTGTATGCATGTGTGTCCTGTTTCCACAGGCGTGTGGTCCTCAGTATGGCTACAAGTGCGGCCCGCAGCATTTCATCTCAGGAGTTTGTACGAATGTCAGCTCTTCCTTCCAGATCCTCAACTCTTTTACAAAATATCAAGGTACAGTACAGAAAATCTGCTCAAGACAGGACGCTGTCTATACAAGTTGTCTGTCTGGGTTGAGAGATAGCAATCTCCTCGTCATACTAGTACCACCCAGGACCCTGACTTTAAACTCACACTCCCTCAGCGAACATAGAGATTAGAGCATTCTTCTTAATGTAAACTTGTCTGTGACGACCCCCCCCATCCCTCTCATGTCCAGCCCAGCCCATCTGCTGCATTGTATGCCCAAGTTAGGAGACAGTTTACTGGGCTTGCATGGCGTTTCCCTGGATGGAAACAGCTTTGAAAGAACCCTAGAGTAAACAGCGTACAGTCATTTTCTCTTTCATTCCCTCAGGTTTTCTGAATCACTGTTACTTTACCACAAATAATCATATACACAGACTTATTGTATACTTCTCATACTCATTTAATCCTCTAAATAATGAATGAAGGTAAAAAAAAGTTTTGAATGAAACAAAAAGACTTTAGAAATACAGTTCTTACATTGTTCCTACACAGACGTCTTGCCTCAAGTAATTGTTATAATTAATATAATCATAGTTGTTAGGTTTCTACAGTTTGAAGGTTTAAAATGAATATTTACAACAGATTTCACAACTCGTCAACTCTAGTTCCTCCACAGGTAAATGATAAAACCAGGATGACTTTTTTGTACCTTTTTATTTGTGTTATCTGCTACATACATAATGGCAATTGTAATTGTTGTCAGCATTTACCACCCACCAATGCACAGCAGTAAATTGACTACACAGGTCTGTCACCTTTTGAAGTAAAACTGATTTCTAGTTCACTGAGCTGAAAGACATGCGATGGCGATGGGTCCATTTGTCCCTCCACAGTTCACTCCTCCTATTCAAAATTACACAATAGTCACCTAATGATTCTTCACCCAAATTTTACTAAAGAGAAAAATCATACTTTTGATTTTATGGACACATTGTCACACAAATTTCCACTCTTGGTCTGGATGCATAGGTTTGTTTATGACATAATAATGTCTTATGCTTGGCTATGGTCAGTAAAAAAACTAGGCGTGTATGGTAGGTGCAGCAGACATTTCGAATGGGCAACAATAACAAGGTTGTCCAACACGATCAATATAACTTCACATTTTGATGAATGAAGTCCGTTTACAACATCCCACTCCACGTTCTTCTCCTGTATTCACTATTCCTATTATGCTAGCAGATTCTCTTCTTGTATAATAATAATGTTTGTAATGTAACCTAGTAAAACAAAAGTAGAAGCCTTAAAAAAACAAAAAAGTCCATATTTTGTAACAGAAATATTCATTTTGTTCCCCCATTGTGCTACCCTCTATAAACCCCTCACCCCAACTTATACGTACACAAACCAACGCACGCACGCACACACACACACACACACACACACACACACACACACACACACACACACACATACACACACACTGATCTACGTTATTACATTTTGATTTGGAGCTTGTGTGTTTACCGTGGGCGCAAGTAAACAGGAAACAGACTGAACGTGTTACATAACCTGATGTCTTACTTAGGAGAAAAATCACCAAATCAAATACGCTTGTGTAGACTAGCCAAAAGTAAAAAGAAGCAAAAGAAAAAAGTCCAGTCTCAGCTTTCAGCACCCCTGTTAGTGCTTACAGAGAGAAACTGAAAACTAAACGTACCCTTTAATTAAATGTCATTTTTGGCTCTGTTCCAGAGTGCGGGAAGGAGATGGACCTTGTGATCGTGCTGGATGGATCTAACAGTATCTACCCCTGGTCGAGTATTACGGAGTTTCTCAATAAGTTCATTGGGAGACTTGAGATCGGACCTAAACAGACACAAGTCAGTTGCACTATTTAAAGAACAAACTAAAAAAGCCAATTTTCTTTGCATATACAGTACTTTTAAAAAGCCTTTACCCACTCCATCCATCATTTCAAAAAATAAAGAAATAAAGAGTGGCTATAGACGTTTGCAGAGTGGTTTATGTGTGCGTTCAGTGCAGGCTGCACAGCCATACATGAATGAATAAATGGAATAGTTATGTAACATCAATCAGATATAGAAAAGGAATGAATGGAGGATTATATTAGTTAGTAATTATGTTTAATGACTTTACTGTGCTCCATTATGTAATTTTTCCACACGTGTAAGATGCCCTTTATAAAGCAAAGTTCATAAACTGAGCACTTTACAGCCTTTAAAGTAAATTCAACCTCTCGCTCACTAAGTTTGAATCTGAGTGTATTTCTGTCCACTTGAATTGGATCGCTCTGTGAATGTGTTTTTCTTATGGTTACATTGATCTGGCTCACAGCTTGTGGACTTTTCCACAGGGAAGCACTGGAAAGTCTTCCTACTGTGGAGTCTAGTGGTTGGAAGTCAAATCTTCCATGGCTGCTGAAGTCCTCTGCAGTCTGTATAAAGAACATTGTGTCATATCAAGCTCACCAGACCTCAGCCACATCCTCTGCAGACTGTCTGGGGGGAGAAGCTGAGGAGAGAAGAACATAGAGAGAAATTTAATGTAGGAGAAAGTTTACATGTTAAATGTGTGAATGTATGCGTGTTTTCTAGGTGGGCATTGTGTCTTATGGCGAGACCGTGAGTCATCAGGTCAACCTGAGCCAGTTTGACAACATGCCTGCTTTGCGGGATTTTGTCAAAGAGCTTCCTCAGCACACTGGCACCAAGACGATGACTTTCCTGGGCATTGATACTGCCAGGTACCTAACATTAGCTGTCTTATTTGGGCAAACCCGGCAACGGTTGACCACAATTAATAATTGAGTCTTTCTGGTTTGGCAAGGTTTAATGGATATTTGAATAGGAAACTGTCATTTCAAGTCTGCTTGACAATTGTCATGGGCAGATTGTTAGAAGAAAAATAGCACAAGCCTTCCAGTTGGCCTTGCAGATAAATTTTCAGACATGATGGAATTCAAATCTTATGAGGAAATTAAAAAATAGTGTTGCAATTGATGTGTCGTCAGAAAAAAAAAACTAGCATAAGTCAGGATTGTCTGAGTAACTTTGAAGTTAATTGCATTTCAGAGAGGAAGCCTTCATGCCAGAGCGTGGTGCACGACCTGGAGTTAAGAAAGTCATGGTGATTGTGACTGATGGAGAATCACACGACTACTATAATCTACAAAAGGTCATCAAAGCTTGTGAGCATGATGACATTGAGAGATTTGGCATCGCTGTGAGTACAAAATATTTTGTGATGTTTCAGTTTTTGGTCAGAATAGTTTATCCGTTAATGTTAAGTACTTTCTCGTTTACAGGTTTTGGGGGACTACGGTCGCCAGAACAAATCTCTATCAGAGGTGCAAAAGTTTATCAAAGAGATCCAGAATATCTCCAGTGAACCTATCCAAGACCACTTCTTCAATGTGTCTGATGAGGCTGCTTTAGTGAACATTGTGGATACACTGGGAAGCAGGATTTTGGCCTTGGAAGGTAAACGCATAGACACAAAATATGCATGCTCTTGAAGCCACATTAGCAGTTTCACTTTTGTCAAAGAAATGGATGTTGAAATAGTTCGACAAAGACCGACAAAAGCAGGAAGGAGCTAGCCTTGCCCCCCTAAATAGATCCAATAGGTATGAATAAAAACTACATGCTGAACACATTTAACAATTAAGACATTTAAGGCAAATGATCAATTCAATCAGCTTTATTTATATAGCGCCAATTCACAACAAAAGTGAGTGTTTTATATTGTGAATACCCACGATAATAGAGGAAACTCCAACAATCATATGAACCCCCTATGAGCAAACACGTGTTGACACAGACATCTATAAATGACTTTGTGGGCTCAGTTCATCATTTCAGGGTGTGTTGAAAAAGGTATGTTTACTGGCTATCAACTTCTGATTGATGAGTCGTTAGCATTTCACAGTCAGACCCACCCCTCACTGGTCACATTCATTTTAGAAATAATTAAATGGCACACATGGAAACGGTATTAATGCCCATCGTTTTGATTATCTTCCTCTTCATGTTAAGCTAACATAAGATATTACTTCAGTTCTGTCACAGACAAATATTTCCCTAAATTTCAAACGATACCCATATTTAAGTTTCAGACCCATATTCTTTATATGTTTCGAAGTAAAAACAGATTTGACAACATGTGATTATCTGTGGTTTATGTACATGTAGCTAAACTGAAATTTCCCTTTCTTCAGCTACAAGTGGAAATTCCACTTCCCCCATTCAGATGGAGATGTCCCAAACTGGGTTTAGTGCTCACACCTCAAACGTAAGTTTCAGTCCAACTGTTTACGTGTGATTAATACACCAAACTGCTACCAAATAGATTGTTTACAGAGGAATAGTTGGGTCCTGCTAAATCACTTATTGCACCCAGACCGCACCAAATGGCTGAAGGATGAATCATATTTTGAGATCACAGCAGTGATAAGTTGCTCTATCTGTGGAATCAAAGTGAACTGTTTGCACGGACATGGATTCATCAGCAAGGAAGTTAACTGCTGAACTCATCCCGACACAATACCGCATTGTTATCTCTGGTCCATCTACAGCTGTTTGGTGATTCAGCTCTGTGGGTTAATTTTGGGAAACTTGAGAATTGCTCACTGTGATATCCTGGCAATATCGTGTCTGACTGTATGTGAGTCGGAAAGCAAATGAAAGCTGTACACAGCAGAAAAGTCTGTAAGGGATGTTGAGTCAGAAGGCTGATTGGATAAATTCAGTATCTATTTCCTGCATGTAATAAAAAAAACGCCCCTTTTTTATGTTCCTCCTCCTGCTCTTATCTCCTCTGACTCTCTCTTACTCTGAATTGGCTCCTAAGCTGAGTCATAGTACTGAATCCTAAACATGTGACGCCACACTTTAGCAGTCATTAGTGGGAAAGAGCCACTCGACGCCCTTTGTTGTGGCTAATGAAAGATGTCATGTCCTGTTGCAACCCCTCCCATTCCTATTACTTAACTGTGCTGCCTCTGGACAAAAAAGAGCGATAGATATATTCACTTGAAATAATATACCGTATATGCTTGTTATTTTATTATGGGATCAATAGCTGTACTTTTAAGTTGCACTTAATGTGCACTTAAAGGCCACAGTCGTATGCCAAAGTCAGTGCTCTTTCTTACATTTAAAAATAAAGTAATCTGGATTTGTGCCATAGTATCATTTTTTATTTTATTTTTTCATTTTTTTTTATTATTACTTTTGCATAATATTGCTACCAAACAGATTCCAAAAAACTATAATAACAGAAAGTTGTGAAAAGCACCCATCAGCGGTGCAACTTTGATTGTTTGGGATCCTGAAGGTCTCTGATGAAGAGCATTCACACAAGTGCAGAACTTAAATATAACTTTGTGATGCTTGCACTCTGCTGCTGCTTACCACCACTACATTTGAGGGGCTAAGTAGTGTATATGAAATGCAGAGTCTACCTCAAAGTAAAATTTCTATAGGGATATTTTGCTTGTTAGTGTAGATGTGTAAACCACTACACTATGGAGCCACTGTTTTGCTTAAATAAAGGATTGGGTTATTTTTTCCACCACATATTTGTCTGTTGTCTCCCTTAGGAAGGTGTGTTACTGGGAGCAGTGGGAGCTTATGAATGGAACGGGACAGTGGTAATGTACACTCCTGGAGGAGACGTGGTTCCAGGGAAAGATGCTTTCTTTGACCCACTGAAAGAGGCTAGGAATGAAAGGCTGGCCGCGTACCTCGGTGAGTGGAAACTTAATAAAATTTATAGTTCCTTTAAATGTCACTGATATATAAATTTAAAGTCTTCATGGATTAAAAAAAAATATAATAACTGACCTTTAAGTGAGTTCCTCTGCACAACACTTGCTCTTGTGTACTTACATTACCCGTTAGTGCTGTTAGATGCAAAATAGCAGCCTTTACTATAAAAGAGACTTTGTTTAAATGTTTTTTGGTGAAACGTGTTTAACATGTTTGCATATTATACATATTTAGCCTTAAAAATGAAGGGGTCAGAGTTTGTTAGGAATAAAATATTCTAACAACATTACTAATACAGTGCAAAAAAATGTAAATCTACTCAGGAGGCTATTTATAATATGTACCTTTGGCTTCTCATATGTATTTATGTCAATTATGGAACCAAATTTATGAATAGTTTTAATGCTACTGCTGCTGCTTTTTATGATGCTTTTATTACCATCTAAATATCCAGGCCTACTTTGCTATAAAGCTCCACAGGCCACTTTAAGTACTAGCTGTGTTTGTTGGATATAATCTCATTTAAAGCAGCCTAAAAGTAAAAAGGCTTACATTCTCTGTTTTCCCTTAATATGGAGAATCAGGACTAGACGTGTATGTGTATACTTCTGTTTATTGCATTTGGGGAGTCTGAAGAATTACATGAAGTCATGATAAATAAATAAAATTTAAAAAATGACTTTAGCAATTAATTAATTTGATGAATAAACTTTGGTTTCATGTATTTCAGTTTACAAAAATATTTTTGCTTCATGTTTATAACTTCCTGATTAACAGTCTTCCTGTTTTCTCCTCTTCTTTGACTGTACGCTTTATTTATTTATTTAGATTATATATGTTAATAATTTCTTAAAGTATATCAATCTTAAGCAAGTTAAAGCTAAAAAAAATTAGCACGTTGAATTAAAATACATGGAATACACACCTTTTTTTGTTCCACCAACCTAGATCTGATCTAAGTGTTTCTGATGTAAAATTAAGTTGCAGAATAAATATGGAAGTTTCTGCTGTGAGGGGGAAAATAGGTACGTCATTTGTCTGACTTCGAAAGCAGATTCTGTTCTCTGTGTCACATAAATAATAATACACAGGCTCGTCGCTCCATGCTGATGCCTTTTATGGCTCGTAAAGCAGCCGTGGTATCTTAGTATCAAGTTATTTAATCAACATGTCATTAGATGGAGCGCTGGTAGCTCGCACACTATAAACTCAGCTGTTGGCACATGCTCGTTCCGAATGCTCAGGCTACAGCACGCAGAGCTGCGGTGCGCTTTTCTAAGTGGGTGTGTGTTCCTTTCCAGTGTTTTACAGTTTCCTTCTCACACGCAGAAGTAAACAGCTGCCAGAGGAGGCATTAAAAATATCCCATAAACAGAGCGAGGGTGCATTTTTTTTCTAGAGAAATCGTAAATCGCAGATACTTTTGTGACACTCCTGAAGGTTCGTACTGTTTGGATTGAAAAAACGTGCTTGTAAATGCACTCTCCGCAGGGTATGATGTGCAGTCAGCATCCACGTCTGAGGGAGAGCTGTACATCACAGGTGCACCGCGGTACAACCACACCGGCCGCGTTGTTATCTACCGACTCGATGAAAACAACAGAATCGTCATCTCGCAGATACTGAAAGGAGAACAGGTGAGTCTTTGGCAGGCTTGGCTAGCCTCAGTTCCTCAGGGCGCTTTTGCACTGGAGATGTGAGAAGCTTAAAGATGGTAACTCGCAGTTTCTATCTTAAGCTAATTACACATGTGTCTTTAAGGAAAATAATAAAAGAAAGGGAAAGATGCAAAACACAGTAATTAATAGAAAACACACCTTGTCCGCTGTTGTGTTTTACATATCAGAGCCACTGTAAAAACACATCATTCACATAAGCCATTATTTATAGAAACAATAGCTTCATTTACATCTGCTGAGCTCGCAGTAGAGGAAAAAGTCTGAAAAGGGTTTTTTTTAGAAAATCCAGCAACACATCCACATGGATATTGGCCAATGAGAGAACTCCAAGGACTGGTTGGGCAGATGGTCAGTAAGTGGCTCCAGGCCATTCGTTCCTGGCAAAAGGAAGTGCCCAATAACACAAGCAACACTATGTTTAGTCCATAGTGCGCTATAAAGGAGCAGTTTTTAAAATATGGCTACAAAATGTGCCTGTATGACAAGTCATCAGCCTGATTCAAACACAAATAAAATAATGCAAAAAAAACCCCCAAAACAAGTGATGTGCAACATATTTAATATAGACACACTAAACAGTAATATAACAACCTCTCATACGAGAAGCTTCTTCAGTTTTGAACTGAAGAAGCTTCTCGGATGAGAGGTGAAACGTCTTCAAGCAACTTAAAGAAGTCCAAACGCTTTTCTTTCCCAGCTCCTTAGATAGCTTACAATATATCAATAAATAGTAAATAAATACATAAAAGCACAATAATATAAATATTGATGACTATGCCTGTAAATGTGTGCATATTTATGTCTTATATATTCAGGACAAGATGCACCAAATTCTTTGTGAGCATTCAGCTATATTAGTTTATATTATATTAGTCTGTGGCTTAATGTGGGCTCTCTGGGTTCACTGCTTACTGCATATAATGTGCAAGTTGAATGAATTCAGTGGAGTAAACACTGAAAGATGATTTGGGGCTTTGCGCAGATTGGTTCCTACTTTGGCAGCGTCCTTCAGACTGTTGACGTGGATAAGGATTCCTTGACTGACCTGCTGTTGGTTGGAGCTCCAATGTACATGGGCCCAGAAAAAGATGAGCAGGGACGAGTCTACGTCTACAGGCTCAAGGTACAGAAAATTAGTTCAGTCGGATAACTTTTGCCAGACGTCTGCTAAAAGTCACAAAATAAAAGAGCTTTTTTTGTTTTTCCTCCGTTACAGAATAACAAATTTAAGCATGAGTATACTTTAAAGCCTATTAATCAGTCCTGCTGTACGCTCCAATCAGCCGGCTGCACCAATAAAAATGAGCCGTGCGGCGCCCGGTTTGGTACAGCCATTGCAGCAGTGACAGATCTTAACCTTGATGGGTATAATGATGTGGCGATTGGTGCGCCTTTTGAAAATGACCACAGAGGGGCTGTCTACATCTATCACGGAGACCAGAAATCACTCAAAAAGAAATTTGTACAGGTGAGAAGATGGAATTTATAATACTGAAAGATCTGTTGTTGTTGTTTTCATTACAGTATACTTTAGATAAGGCTACAGATGCTTCCGCTCTGTGCAAATACTGTTTACCCAAGTTAGCATCACTATTATAACCACAATGGATTTAAATTAACTGCAGTTTTGCCTCAATATCCCCTGCTTTGTTTGTTGCTGTGTCCTCAGCATATTCCTGCAGGTGGCGATGGCGAAAAGGTGAAATTCTTTGGTCAGTCCATACATGGAGTCATGGATCTAAATGGAGATGGAATCACTGATATCACTATAGGAGGTCTGGGAGGGGCCTCGCTGTTCTGGTGAGTCGTGGCCCATCCTCACATACAAAACATTCACTGCAAAAACCACACATTCCACTTCAATCGTTAACAGCAGCAGCAGCGCTGCAGCCCAGAGACAGCATACATGTCCACTTTCCATTGCATTAATCAGGGTTTAGACAGCTGTGCATGTCCCACTGGGGTTGTAGGCTGGTGACCATCAACCTCCTCGTGATTTCTCTTTTAAAAGCCCCCGCAACATACTTCACAGTTGGAGAGCAGCATACATCCTCAGCCCACAAAGTTTTGAAGCCAACAGCATGATTTAACCTCCAAGGCAGACTTTCTCCCACAGCTTCTACTGACAGAGCTTCGACTAGGCTGTGTGAAAACTCCATTTCCCAAGTGACTTAGAGTTTAAAAAGGATTTGGCAGCAGGCAGGCTCTTCCTCCAGGACTGCTGGCTCTGTTTTAGAAAGCTTAACATTTGGATGCTGAGAACTGAAGCCAAGTTTTATTCTCAAGATGCATTAGTTCCTTCCTTTGTGAAAACTTATTTATTCTACTCTGACTGCATCAGTGACATCATCTATTTAACGTGCTGCTATAACGTACTACTTTGTGGTTCGTTGCAGTACTGTGTGCAGGATGTGCAGTGCTTGAACTGCACACGCACTATTCCTGCGTGCTTTGTATTCTAGTAGTTAATGCATTTCATTTGTGTTACCAGGTCCAGAGATGTTGCAGAGCTGCATGCCAGCATGACTTTCAACCCCTCTAAAGTCAACCTCCAGCAGATTGAGCACCAGTGTGAACACGGCAATAGGAAATCTATTTGTGCGAAGACCAACTTGTGCTTTACCTACAGAGTCAAATCCAACCAGCCGACTGTAAAAACAACTGCAAGTGAGTCATGTAACAAACCAACTTGATTCTGCAATTTTTCTCCCTTATTTTTCTTCTTTATAACCACATTAAAAAAAACAAACTTCTTGTGTCTTGTAGATATGACCTATACTATAACACTGGACAGTCTGCGTGCCACATCCAGGGCCTCATTTATTAGCAAAGATTTAAAAAATGACCGCAGGACTACACAGAAGTTCACCATCATGGACGGAACGAAAGAATGCATGGAGAAAACCTTCATGATGTCGGCAAGTTGTGTTTTCTTACCTGTACAAAGTCTGACTTTATTTTCAGTCTGCATTTACTAAACACAACATTCAAGTGGATTCCTTTTGTTGCTGCGCTGCTCATTAGTGAAAGTTATATTCAGGGCTTCCTGGAAATGTTAATGGTGTTTTAGGGCTGTTAGCCAGAGAGGAGGGAGGGTAAAGCTGTCCTATGCAGAGCAGGAAGACCTAACATGAAACAGACCCCGTCCTGATCAAAGCATGCTCCGTTTAAACCTTATGCCGCACTGGCCGATAAATTATCTGGAGACACTTAGAGAAAGGAGTGAGGATGAAACAGTGATTAGAGTGAATTAGAAGGTGAATTAGGTAGTGATCCATTGACTACTTTTACCTGTAACTGCTAAAAGCTTTTAAACCTTTGCTGTACCACCTACTTTAAAACCAAGCGTCTTCTTGGGCAGCTTCTGCTTCCTGGCATTCATGCCAGCCATGGATTTCTCTGACTGGCTAACCCTTTAGTGAAGGAAAGAGGAGCTAATCGTTGGAAACAGCTGTTGTTATTATGTATGTTGAGTATGAATACCTGCTCTGTTCAAGTGTGCAAGTCAGACCAGAGACTTCCCACTTGTCCTCAGGCAGAGGTCGAGAATTTAACAAGCACGGAAGAAGCGTCGCGTCTATATTTGTCTCTGCTAAAGCATCAGTTAAAATACAAATAAAGTTAATATCAGTGACTGAAATTCTGAAAAATATAAACAGTGTGGTTTCTAATTGTTTAAGCAACAGGCACAGTCTGTGCAGTTCAGTGTTGCTGATTGTAAATGCGGCACTTTCATGTTAAAAGCTCTTCATCAGCGTCCTTTGAGTTTTAATCAGCATTTGGAACGGTCTCAAGAAGGACTTCATCATAGGCAGCGCCTCAATGTGACACACCTCTTTCAAACTGGATCTGCGTGTGTCCATCATATGAAGGCTTTGCACAATCGCACAAACACAAATAAATCTCAGTTACTTTGGTAAATTGCTTTTTTTCTCAGTAGCAGAGACTGTCACAAACCTGTGTCTGTCCTGACGTCCGTGGCGCTAGCGAGTGTTGCTTTTTTGGCGGCTTTGATGAAGGACTTTGCTACCACCATGATGATGCTTTCTTTTAACCAGTGAAAACACTGCCTCAACATCTCCTAAATGGACAGGAGCAAAAGTTTACGCTGACTCTTATAATCCCCAGAGGACCAATCCAAATACCTCTGACCTTTGCTCTACCATCCGTTTGACATTTCTTTTAGCTTAAAGCAGGGGTGAGTGACTCCAGGCCTCGAGGGCTGGTGTCCTTCAGGTTTTAGATGTGTCTTTGATCCAACACAGCTGATTTAAATGGCTAAATGACCTCCTCAACATATCCTGTGATTCAGGTGTGTTGACCCAGGGTGAAATCTAAAACCTGCAGGACACTGGCCCTGGAGGCCTGGAGTTGCCCACCCCTGGCTTAAAGTGAAATGCTGAATGGTTTTCCAGCAAAGTGTTGCAAATAGACTCGGCAAACACTTTATCAAGGACTGCACAGCAACACTGGAGACTTCATTTGCTCTGAAAACGCCTTCAATTCTTCCAGAGAATCAAAACAGGGGCATTATGGAAGTAGCCACTAGATGACCTTAAATAGTGTCTAAAAGGGGGTGACAAAGGTCAGGTGCAGTACTCAGATATGCTGTGCAATCTAAGCTGTGATTGACTTGAAGGGAGTGAACTGTGCCAAGAAAGCATTCCTCATATCATTACACAGCTCAGTGTTCAACTCACCATTTTACCACATTTGTTTTGAAAGAATCAGTTTGCAGTTGATGCAGCAAAGCTTCAGCGTCAGAAAGCAGCCAGTGAATTTTGACCTTAAAGTCCTCCATTGTTCTTCACTTTTTTTCTCCCTCTGCCTTTTATTTTCCTCCCTGCTTTGCCTCATCGTCCGCTATCCCAGGAACGGCTAGACTTCCGAGGACCTCTGACTGTGTCTGTGGAGTTCGGAAAAGCTGATGAAGAAGGTCCTGTGCTGGATGAAAGTCTTCCCAAATCCATCAATGCCAATGTAAGACCACTTATATCACTTATGGTTTCTTTTAGTAAAATAATCGACTAGTTACACTAAGCAGAACATTTAAAGTTGCAGACAGGAAGAATTTGACCCCGGTCTGTCTTTATAATCCCGTAGCGAGGACACGGGTTTTCTTTTCTGGCTGCTGATACAGTGCATTAGCTTCTGCAACAGCTGACTACCATCCTTCAGTTTCAGCCCCCATTAGTGCTTCAGCACCAGCAGCCAGGACCATCTTCCCACACCCCCACATGCATATTTCCTCTAACAAGAGGGTTCCCAGATTATTGGTTGGAGTGCGTGATGTTTCCCGACAAAGCTGGGAAACATCACAGGAGGATTCAGCTTCAGCATGCACTAGAAAATGCATTTAAAGCCCGTACGCATTAGTCGCATTGTTATCTTTGCTCACACGTAAACGCACAACCACATATGTTGCAGATCCCGTCTCCCCTCATGCTGCGTCACGGGGACCTCTCCTGTTATTGTTATTGACAGGAAGAGAAGGGGACAAACACCCAGAGAAGAGGAAGTTATCAAACGGAAGTGTTTTTCTTTTGACATTGCACTGCAAATGATATTCCAATCCCATCCTTTTTGGGAGAGAAGATACTGTTGATCTTATCAGTCCAGTGGGAGACTATTAGGAATGGGAACAAATGCGACTGTGAGCCTGAAACACTCTCAGGGGGGAAAGGCAAAGGAAATGAAGGTCATCTAAAGGAACACGTCTTCTCAGGGGTGCAAACAAACATGCAGCTTATTTTCATTCTTATTGCTAATTTCACAAGTTATCTACTGGACTGAGTATATTCATACTTCAATATGAGGCTATGAGAGTTTGAGTCTTTACCACGATTGGCTTGCAAAGTAGTTGTGAAGTCACGCAGTCATCTTGTATGTACAGATCTTGAACTCGTACAAGCATCATTCTGCAAGGCCAAGTAAAAATGCAGCTTTTGGAAATATTTAATTTGTTATTTTCTTAAAAATGTCTTGTAGATTACTTTAATGGACTGTGGAAACAAAACTCAGACGTGCATTCCTGACCTCTCCCTGAAGGCTAAATGTGATGAGCAAAGGTTAGTGGAATTATTATTATTATATCGTTGTTATAAAACCAAAAACGAGCATGACAGATCTTAGTTTGAGCATTTGTTTCCGTGTTTGCACCGGTTTCAGTTAAATACAGGAATTTAAATGAATTGCAGCTTTTTCAGAAATGGGTTTGTGTATATTTATACACATATATATTTTTCTTGAATGTTATTCTGTACTATTTCTTTCTCATATCAGAGTTGTTACTTGATGTGTTGTAAGTCGTAGTTTTGGAGTCATTCAGCCAAGTCCAGAGTATCCAGAGTATGACTGCACCCTTGTGTTGATGTGTGTGCATCGCATCCAACCGTTCTGACTTTTTATTTTTTATGTACTTCTCCAGTAAATTGATCAAAGAAAAGGAAATCATTTATTTGAATATCACCGTTAAAAACCTCAAAGACAAAGCTTATAACACCAACGTGAAAATCAACTTTACACAAAACATCAACTTTGTGAACGTAGAGGTAAGAACCCTTTCCCTCCTCTCTCTGCGCTACTTGACTTTACGGACTGAAGCAATGCGTGTAATTCTGTGACTACAACTCTTCAGCCAGATACAAAGACGACCACTGTAAATGACACCGAAGTGAGCATTGAGGTGGGGTACCCCTTCTTGGGAAACAACGAAGAGGTTAGTTTCATCTGCCTTGTGCAGGATCCGTAAAACATCTTACCTGTACAATATTTCTTTACCTCTGCTCACTAAACCTATGGTTTGATGTCAAATCCACAGGAAACAATAACAGTGAAATTTGAGGTGAATCTCAAATATTTTCAGAAGGAAATTGAGTTCACCGTGACAGCTACAAGGTGAGAGGATCCCTCCATCTTTCTGCACATCATCAGGATAATAATAATAATTCTGGAAAAAAGGATGAAAAAGATTTGTTTCTGCTTATTTCTGTGATTAATTGTCCAAAATGGTGGATGGATGTTCTGTTAATTTTACGTATGCATGTAAATTGTATTTTTGTAGTGACAATGAAGAAGATTTCTCTACCATGCACGACAACAGAGCGACTATCTCCATCCCTGTCAAGTATGAACTTGGACTCACGTTCAAAGTAGATGTAAAGTGAGTAGCTGTGAATCGACACCTTTGCATTAAAGCTACATTATTCACTTTTCTTTTCTTTTTTTTAGCCAGACAAGTAAAAGTTTCCAATATTATTGATGATGATAATAATAACATTAGCCTTTCCTTTTATATTGGAATAAAAAGGTGTTAGTACCACAACCGAGTCAGTCATTGTGCTGTGTTTCCCTCCTTGTTAACCAAGCCAGGAGCTTACGATGCACGCCAACATGCACGTAACGATAACGGCACCGTCATCTGGATTTGTAGTCTGTGGATTGTGAATGATGTGATTGTATATGGAAATGTATAAACACATAACATTCAACCACTCAAACTCATTTTCAATTCATGAACGACAACAATTATTATATTTTAGTATTAAAAATGTCATTTAGATTTAAAAGCTGATCGATACTGCTGGATTAACCACTATAGAAACATGATTTTGGTAATTACCACTGCTGGTAATGTAGGACAGGTGTGGCAGAATCGTGGTCTAATATAGCAGCTTTTATTTACTAAGTAATAAGAAGAATAAACAAAAAAACAAAACATTTATTGATTAATAAAGTCAGTGGAATTCATTAATTGCTTTTACTTTAAGGTTATTTAGGGTTTCTCACACATAGTTTGACCCTTGACCTTTTTCAGGCTGTAAAATGGGGTTAAAAGAAGAATGAATGTTGTATTGACATCCTTTCAAAATGTTTGGAAGGTGATATTTGCCTTTGTTTGCATCTTGTGCTGCCAGCAAGTGGCCTAAATATGTTAATGCAGGTAAAGTTAATGCACATAGACTGATGGCTTATTCAGCATTAGTGAAGTTGGACTGTAAGGAATTAGGAAGACCTCAAGAGTGTACTTTTTTTAGACTTTTGGTTCTATTTCCTATAACTTTATTAGACACATCATTTTGCGTCTGAAGCTCTGATTGAGAAGTGAAGGATGTAAAAAGGATGTCCCTTTCAGGTCGCCTTTGAACAACCACATTGAAATAACACAAGAGGATAAGTACCCCTCGAAATTCAGTGACTTCAGTATGATTGGAGAAGAGGTCAACATCACCTACACGGTAACATCTGCACGCAGTGATCATTTTGGATGATTTATAATACAAGCACAGAACTTCTAGCTCACATGTGGCGCAGGGTGTCGGTAATATGAATTCCACTCCTTTTCTGTGTCTCACATGTCCTCAGGTGGAAAAGTTACATGACGGGGTGACTCCAACCCTTGGCCTTGAAGTGAAATATCCTTTTGAGTCTCCGAGGAAGAACACGTTACTGTACCTGACGCACGTCACCTACTCAAATGTAAGTGTGCTTCCATGGATATGCAAGCGTATGCGAAGAAACAGACCAACGTCCGTGTCGTTTTCCCCCTACTCTGCAGATGATGTGTGACACAAAAGGACAGATCGATCCTTTTAAAATTAACTCCTCAGAGGTTAAAGAGGTGAAAGTGGAAAAAGAGACGCTCAGTAACTACCTGCTGGTGAGTGATGACATTCGTGTTCTACAGATCCCTGAACTCTTCCTGCACCCGTCTTACGTGTTTAATTTCCTCTGCAGCAAGACAGCCACACAAAGTTTGAATCGTTTAACTGCTCGATTTCTGAAGGCCAAAAGATCGCTCAGCTCAACGTGGCGTTCAGATTGTGGAAACCTACGTTTATCGAGGTACGTTTTGAGATGCGACGTCGCTGGGTGCTTTTGGCTTGTCTGGCTCTCTCTGACCAGCTCTTTCTCATGGGTTGCGATAAATATTAAATACAATATAGTATTGGAAAAAAAGCAGGCTGACAGCTGTCTGATTGATGGACAGAAAGGAAATAAAATACTTAAATATCTATCTTTACAGAGCGAGTTTTCCGGTCTATACTTGGTGGTGAACGGGACTTTGGACATCAGGAAGCAGGAGGACGTGTTTGAAGTGAACAGCAACGACATGACCAGAAGTGTAAGTCAGAAGGTTCTGGTATAGTAAGCATGTGACATCTCATTATCATTAAATGCTTATGTATGTTTACATATATGTGCATATTTAGAGTATGTACTGTATTTTTCCTCTAAACAGGTCAGTATCCAGGTTTCCAAAGATACTGTCAGAGGAATCCCGTTCTGGATCATTATCATCAGTATC
The DNA here is from genome assembly GCF_057382275.1 of Copadichromis virginalis. Taxonomy (NCBI): domain Eukaryota; kingdom Metazoa; phylum Chordata; class Actinopteri; order Cichliformes; family Cichlidae; genus Copadichromis; species Copadichromis virginalis. Next base: position 50,893,745 of record NC_140624.1, read on the forward strand.
CTGATAGGACTGCTCATCTTAGCACTCGTTATCTTCATTCTGTGGAAGGTAATATTCTGCAAACTATTTCAAATCATTGTGACCGTGTGACATCTTGTCACTGCAGAGCACACTCAAAAGAATTGTGGTGGAATAGTGGTTAGCTTGCTACGTCACAGTGGTGGCTTCTCTCCAGAGTACCTGCAAAGTCCGAAAACATGCAATTAGCAGGATTAGGTTAATTGAGGATTATAAATTGCCTATAGGTGTGTGAATGGTTGTCTCTGTTAGCCCTGTACCATCGGATGTACCCCGACTCTCACCCTGGGATAGGCTCCTGTCAACCCCCCTGGACCCTGAATTGGATAAGTGAAAGAGAATGGATGGATGCCTAAAAAACTTAAGTGTTTCAAATGGCTATGTGTGTTTGGGCTTTATATTGTTAGCTGATAAAACTTTTGTCTCAAGATCATCACTTCTGGCTCCAAAAAGCCAAAACATGTACGGCCATAGCGCTAGCAGGGAAAATCGTGGTAACCACAAGATGGTTTATGTAAAGTTTATGCTTTAATCCTGATTTTAAGACAGATGATGACAGAAACTCTCAGCAAGAAAGCTAATAAGCATATGTCCAAAAATGTCAAAGTATCCTTTTCTGTTTTAAGTGGTTTTGTGACTCACTTTTCTGCTCTTCCAGTTTGGCTTTTTCAAGAGAAAATCCAGGGACTATCCAAAGGAGGAAGAGGCAGAGTGACGTATCCAAACAGCCACCCACCATCAGGACCTACAAACTAACAGACAGACATAGGAAACGCCATAAGACCCACTGATATTAGTGCTGTGACAGATTGACTGCCTGGAAAACAAAACAACACAAACAGCATTATCTTCACTGATTCCTGCACTGGCATTTATCAGGTAAAGCTTGCAAATACTTCTAAACTCTTTGATTTTCCAAGCGCTAGATTATAACACTGGAGCCGAAATGAAACTGGCTCACACGCGGAGACAGACACACTGACTATACAGAAGTATTTGCACATGCTATTTGTTCAACATGACCAACAAACAGTAACAGTACGCATCAAGTCCCATCAAGCAGTTCAAGAAGAGGAGCCAGAGGCGGGATGGAGGAGACCATCACTTGCAAGGCACCAAGTTGGCCAAAAAAGCACCATCTAACCAACTAACTCTGTGACATACAGCAGAAATCCAAAGGCTTCAGAGCTCCTGCAGCTGCACTCCAGCTTTAGAGGCAAAAAAAGTACTCAGGTTTTTTCACAATGAGGATCCAAAGTTGCTACTTTTATGCACGCTTCTGAGACAATATGTGAACTTTCCGTGTGTTGGACCAGTCTGTCTGATAGCTTACACCTTTGTGTGAAACTCTTTTGCTTGATTAGGTTTTTGAAACACTGTATTAGGTATTAAGTAGTTGTTGTTCTTGCTGAATTTAAACAGTATAAAATGGCACATTTTTAATGTCAAAATGTTTGTTAAAGACCAAAACCTGAATGCAATTGTTATTTTTTTACTTAAGAAAAGTTGCAGTCTGTAATTAATCTGTCATCACCTCGGTTACCATGGAGATACAGACTGCCGCGTCCTCAAAATCCAAATCTTTGATTGTACTGTAAATATATCTGGTCACAAATGTAAAGCTTAACATGTACAGGATCGTGTTTGGATTTAATTTAATGTTTGTTTGTTTTTTGGGGGGTTTTCAGATCGGTGGTCAGAGAAATGATTTTGCTCAGGTGCTACAAATATCATGAATAATGACATAAATATACACAATTTACACTCGAGAAAATGATATGGCTTTTGTCACATTTTCAGTGCTAAGATGTATGCAGATATGTAAATAATGGTATTTTTTGATTAAAAGTATTGAAAGTATAATTACTCCGTAGTGAAATATATATATATATAAAGACGAGGGTTTGTATCCACTATTTTGGTTTCATTTGATTGAAAATGATATTTCGAACCTGTTGAATGACTGTGTTCTGAATGCCGAGGCTGAGATATCACAGCAGATACTTTGATTTCCTTTTAACTTGCAAAATAGGAACTTAATAATCATCCAGTTTAGAAATATATGTCCAACTGTTCACTAGTTTCCTCTGTGTTGTAAAGGGATTCTCTGGTGGCTGTAGTGTGCACAAAGCATAGCACACTCTAGGCTTTCTCTTGCTTTAAAGTACCTTATTTGTACCTTTTTGTTTCCAAAGTTTGCACAGCTGCCCGATATTTTAGAAGAGATTATAATCTGAATTGAGGAGAAACATATTCTAGCCTCTTTTTGTAGCGTTTTCCCCTCATAACTATGTCTTAATGCTGAGGGAAATAAGCAACAATAAGAGGCAGCTCTTCTGTTTCTTAATACTCCTCAGCTCTCACTCCACTGGTGACATTAAAGCACATGTAATAAATTGTATATAGAGAATGTGTAGCTGTTAGGCAATTTTTGGATTGTGTGGCCACGTTGGGTTCACGCACGAGGGTGGAGTTCACCTCTCTTTGTTCAGTCAGAGCTTACTTACAGATCACAACTCCGAGGAACTGTAGCAAGCAAAGTGAGCTCCAGCCCAGCCTTCTACACTGCTGTGAAATCTTCACTGTAATGCACTGGTTTGTCAGAGTGTATGTGTCCTCATTAGCACAGATATATGAACTGAATCTGATGTACAAAAAAATAAATAATTTTTATAAAGAACATCACCATTTCTCTTGCATTTTGTTCAGACAAAGCACGCATCAGAACTGTGATCTGTTTAATACACTGCTCCCAATCTGTCATTAACCACATCCCAAAGGTGCTCTACTGATTGAGATCTGGAGATTATGGATGCGATTTGAGCACTGTGAACTCGCTATCATGTTCAAGAATGATTTGAGATTTGCCAGATGGTGTTATCCTGTTGGAAGCAGCCATCAGAAGATGGGTAGCAACAATACTCAGGTAGCTGTGGTGTATAAATGATGATTCGTTGGTACTGAAGGTCCCAAAGTGTGCCAAGAAATTATCCTCCACACCATTTTACCACCAGCAACCAGAACCTTTGACACAAGGCCAGATGGATCCATCATCTCAAAGCAGTCTGGTTATACATTCATCATCCAGAGAACTGCCACTCAATGGTTATCTTCTCTTTTTATGATGATTCTGTGTAAACCTTAGAGGTGTTTGCAGAAAAATCCCAGTAAACTTTCACATCATCAGTTTCTAAAATACTTAGACCAACACTATCAACCATGCCAACCTCAAACTTCAGGTGGTCTCAAGCATGTCTTCATGCATAAATACATAACCTGTGGGTTAATTTCAGTTCGTACCATGTGACTGGATGAACGTGATGAACATGATACCTTCTTCCAGTCTTCAGTAGTCCAACGGCGGTGTTTCATGGCCCAACCCTCTTTGTGTTATTCTGACGTGTTAGCAGTGGCTTTCGTGCTGCAACTCGTCCTGTCAAACCTGCAGCTTGAAGTCTTGTCTTCACAGGTGAAACGCAGGCTTGCTTACTATCACCACTATTAAGCTGTGCTTGAAGCTGTTGTCCTGTGATGATAGGCAGTATCACACAAGCTGTTAACTCTCAGAAACTCATCCTCTGATTCAGTTGTGGCTTTGGGTCTGCCAGACCGCTTCCCGTGACAGTTTGCCCTATAGTTTCTGAGTGCCTTTTGATGGTAAAGGAAACTGTGCTCACTGACACTTTTTTGCAAGTTCTCTGTAGGAAAGACCTACATTTTGAAGTGTTATGATGGTCAGTCTCTCTTCCATTGTTAATTGCCTTTTTCTAGCCCTTTTTGTAGCAACACACTACTTTCTGCAGTACAATACTGTTCAACTGATGCTCACGAGGGTATGGTACCACAGTGTGTTTCAACACTGATTTTATGCAGTCAAAGGGAGTTGTAAGTAATTCAGAAAAGTTGGAACATCTGTAGGAATTAGTAGCATCAGTTTTTGAACCTCCATTGCTGCAGAGCAGCTTTAAATTGTTTACCCATTTTGTGTTCCCTGAAAAGGGCCTTTTTTATGATTCTGAAATGTACATTATTTTTCACTTTTGGGTAACCTTAGCGTTTTGTTCACCACTTACCTTTGTACCATTTAAGCTATTCATTGGACTTTAACAGCTTGAATTGCAATAAATAACTGGGAAATAAATTGGGATGTTCTGAAAACTTTTGTCCTGTAGTGTAGCTATATATTGTTGTTTTCTTTTATAATGACAAAATATGCACTGAAGCAGTTCATCTAAAAGTAATGGTCAAATAAAATGCAATGCAAGCAATCTAATGTGCTAATAACCTCAGTCATGTGTCACAAACAAAAGGATTTATCTGGGACACAGGCCCTTAAAAATGTATTTGTTTTTTATGCTGAGAGAAACTCTTTTGTTTAAACATATAACTTATGCTATGTTTCAGGCAAAATGTGGTTAAAGAATTGGTGCATCACAGCAGCACAGTCCGGGTCGAGTGATTTTATAGCAGACAGCGCCGCCTAGTGTTCATTCACAGCACTCACCCATAAGTGACACTGGGAGGGGAAGCAGTACAAACTGTAAGCTGCTGGGGGATCCATCTTGCCTGAAAAAACAGACCAGGCTGAAGGATTTTTCAGTTTATTGACTCAAAAACTGCATCGTTCCCCATTAGACGTGTTGGGGAGCCCGAGGAGGGGGCTGTGTCGCTGTTTGTAGGATGTCCCGACATGAGGGTGAGTTGATAAACAGGTCCACGGCGCCCCGGTTGAAGGCTACATTACCTGAGCAGCTAGCTTCTGGGGCTAGCTTTGCTAACTGCTTGCTCATGTCTGAGAGGGTTGTTGCGCTTTTCGCCGTGTGTTACTAGGCTTGTCCCTTGTCGTGTGTGTTTACTGTCAGCAGTTCTGCTGTACACACCTGTCTCGTGTTTTCTAAATCGAGGCTGGAGCGTTTTTACTTCACTCGACCTGTTCGCAAAAATACGGCAGCAGAGCAGCAGTTAGCCGTTGCTAGGTACTGCGTTACCTTACATTAGCCGGGCTAGCGAGCAAGCTAATGTATGCTAATTCAAGGAGTCGTTGGTTTACCTGTGACTTTTTCGTTACTTATACCGGCACTGATAAGTTACTCAGCGTCTTACATCCCGATATTGCTGTCACAACATTTTGCTCATATTCAGAGTATTTATTCATTGAGAGCTTGGAGCTATTCAATTAGCGCCATACTGTCCCGTCTGGTCACACACCGCTGTTAGCGAATGCACTGTCATCAAGAAGACTGAAAGTCTAAGGCCTCTGACTGTATAACCAGTAACTAAGTTGGCTAACTAGCAGCCTGCTCGTAAGCAGGGTTTAAGTTACGATCAGTGTAACCGAAAACTTCAGCTTTGGCTAATTTCATTCAAACATTTCAAGACCTGCCAGGTGTTGTCCCGTCAAATTGCCTCAGAAGTTTTAAAAGAAGCACTATAATGCAGACATGATCGCAGTAGCTTTGTTAACCATTCTTGGACCGAGGGTGAATTATCTGAGGTTATATGTTCAAGGTACAACAGAGGTATCTAATAATCTGCTTCGTGGTCCTCTGCTGGACCAGTTAGTTTTTCAGCTGAGACTAGGATTGTGCAGATGGTTAAAATTCATTTTAAGCAAGATACTCAGTTACTTATCCTGTTGAGCTTGCTTCTGTCTAACCAAGCCTCAAAGTAACTCCCAACGCGGCCTGTTGCAGTTTGATTGGTTTCTTTATGTCAGCATCTGTTTAATAACAGATATCTTTTGTGCATATTGTTCCTTCAGGTTTCTGTTGTTAGATGTGAGATGAGTCAGAGAAAACTCCCTTAATACTTGTTTACATATTTACTAACACTTGCCAAATAAGGCACTCTGTAATGTCAGGAAATGTCAGCATGATGTCTCATTGAAAACAGCTTTTTATTCCCCCTTTCTGCCTATGCCCAGCCCCCCCCCCCCAACCAATTTAGGTGTTGTCGATCTTGGGGGGGGATAAAAACAAGGAGCAGCCTGCTGCCTGAAAAAGAGTGAACTGTGTTAAAAGTGAGCAATGAAAGCTGCTTTCAGATAAATCTGAGTTGGTTGTGAAGTCTGCTGGAATGTCAGCGTTCTTCATTGCTGGCACTTGTTGGTTGGTGCCACTCCAAAACGCATGCTTGTGTAAGTGAGACTGGCCTGCAGATATGGGATCGCCTTCTCACAGTCAGCCTCTGAGACGCCTTTATAAGGAATTTGTGAAAGTATTGTCAGGCCCACGTGTTTTATTTCCTATTCTCCGTTTCTGTTTTGCAGGTGTGAGCTGCGATGCGTGTTTAAAGGGCAACTTTAGAGGAAGACGGTTCAAGTGTTTAATTTGCTACGACTACGACCTGTGCGCGTCGTGCTACGAGAGCGGAGCCACGACAACAAGGCACACCACAGAGCACCCCATGCAGTGTATATTAACCAGGGTAGACTATGGTAAAGACCTTACTCTGTGGGTTTCTGATTATATGCATGATCGCCATGCCTGTTGTACGGGATGGTGATACTGCTAAGGACTCCAAAGTGTGATTACAAGCCATTCAGCACATTTTCAGCAATAAATATTGTTGATTATTGAAAGTAATCATCAAAATAGTGATGAACATCAATACGAGCTGTTGTGTTTGATCATCTTCTTGCAGATTTGTACTATGGAGGAGACACTTTTTCAGTAGAGCAGCCACAGTCGTTCACATGTCCTTACTGTGGCAAGATGGGCTTCACAGAGACATCCTTACAGGAGCATGTCACCTCAGAGCATTCAGAGACTTCCACGGAGGTGGTGAGTACACTCACTGCACAAACGGAACTGCTCAGTACACTTTTGTGTACTATTATAAGCTTAGAAATGTCCTCATTTCTCTAAGCATCCTAGTTTACCTCTGCTATCCACTGGCATGCTCTGAATTTAGTCATCATTGTAATTCTCAGTTACTACACTTCAGCTATTCAGTGGCATTTTATGAGCATTCTCCACTGCTGAGCAAAGCAAGACAAAGGCTCAGGCTGCTCATACTGCTGACACCTGGCTGCCTAGTAGGTTGTCTGACCAACAGCTACTTGAGAGCGGGGGTGAAAAGATGCCATTGAAGCGTGTGACCAGAGCTAACTTATTATTTAACTTAGTATTTGTGTTCTTCATGACTCTTACTGCCAGATGAAATGGAAATTAAAATGAAGTCAGCATTTTCCACTTTTTGATTGTTTAATTTATCCTGTACAGATTCATTTTCTGTAGCAATAAGGTTTTTATTTTTTTTAGATTCATACCAAGTGATTGACCACAATTTTCTACTCATTGGCCCTGACTGGTCAAAAAAGGTTAATGGCAATAGCAGTTTAATAAAGTATATTCTTTAGCCTAACAGTTAAAGCTTTTACACACACACATATATATGTGTGTGTGTGTGTGTGTGTGTAAGTACCCTAAACCTTTTGTGAGGTAGAAGAGTTGCTCCATGCAGACATGCCAGTTTGTATGATGAGCTCAATCTTTCTTTTTCAGATCTGTCCAATATGCGCTGCCTTGCCCGGAGGGGATCCCAACCATGTCACAGATGACTTCACAGCTCACCTCACTCTCGAACACAGAGCACCAAGAGATTTAATATCCTTTTCATTTAACCACACAATAGTGTCAAAATAAGCCTTTTTTTCTACATGAATTGTTTTAAATAGCAAGATTCTTCTGTGTGTGTGCACATTGTGACCGAATTTAACCTTAACAGTCCTCCTTTACGATGAGTCCAGCAGTGTGCGGCATGTACGCAGGATGTTCCACCCCGGGCGAGGACTGGGCGGCCCCAGAGCACGACGGACAAATATGCACTTTACTAGCGGCTCCACAGGGGGACTTTCATCCTCCTCATCACAGAGCTCCACTTACACCCCCAGTAACAGAGAGGCAATGGACCCCATCGCAGGTGAGCATCAGGAGTTTACCCACAATGTTTGCAAAATGCAGAAATGTTCCCCAAAAATGCAGCAATCGTTGTGTAAAAGTGACCAGTCATTGAATGTGACGTGTGAAAGATGCGCAAACAGAGAATGTAACATCACACACACGGTGAAGATAATGCAAAGTTTCAGTCAGGTTGGCCCAGATGTTAAAGAGGAGAAGAGTACATGCAGAAATATGTGCTACGATCATTATAGCATCAAGATTACAGTATTTATTAAAAAAAATAAAAAATTAAAGTCAGACATTAGCGAGAAGAAGCAAAAGTAAAGGGTGTGCCTCATTTATAGATGGTTGTCAAGAAACAGTTTAGGCAGTCACATTTTGAAGTACCATATTTTGTTTTTAATCATCATACTGTGTTGCTTGCAAAAAAATGCACGTGTCCGAATCTTTCTTCGTGTTTTTACGCTGTTTTTTTTAGAAGTCTGTTTAATTTAGAAACAAATAGTCATTTTTTTTTTTCTTCTTCTTTTTGTGTTTGTGTGCGCACGTCTCCTGCAGAGTTGTTGTCTCAGCTGTCAGGTGTGCGGCGTGCTGCAGGAGGGCAAATAAACTCGTCGGGACCTTCAGCCTCTCAGCTCCAGCAGCTCCAGATGCAGCTGCAGTTGGAGCGGCAGCAAGCTCAGGCGGCACGACAGCAAGTTGAGACGAGCCGACACGCGACGCGACGCGGCAACAACCCGGGCAACACCGGCGCCGCCGTCCCCCAGCCCAGCACAGCAACTGCCAACACCACCACCGTGGGTGAAAGCAATCCGGCGTCCTCGTCCCACAGCTCCCAGTTCCTATTAGCACGGTGAGTGGAGCAGGAGGTGGACTTTAGAGTTTGCCTATAAATCCATGTGTTTCTGCTAACAGACTGTCAGAACACAGATATCCAGCAACAACACACAACTGCTATAATAAAGTGTTTTGATAGTAAATACTAAGTTTGGTGATAACTGATGTTGGGAAGTAACTATTTATATTAAAACCATTCATTTTATAGTTTAGTAAGGTGCAGTGACTGAGGAAAAATATGTAACTGAATTATTTACGATGTAACTATAAAAGGTTACAGCTGGATACTTTTTTTGGCCTATTTCCAGAAAAGCAGGTCAGCAAAGCTCTTGACACAAATTGAGTGCAGCACCATCAGCACCATCAGGGGCTGGATGGAAAGGAACAGTCTCTGTCTAGACGAGCTGCTTTCATGTCACAGTGTGTTTCTCAGATTTGATACTCTGAGGAAACGTCGACAGTCAGTCCAAAAGTCCTCACGCCTCACATGTTATTTATGTTTAAACACTTATAGACTAAATTTACATGTGGATTTTGCTCATTGCCCATTGAGTTGGCTCTATATGCATTTATGAATGTACAGCTTTGTATTCAGCTTTATTGCCCAGTTTGATATATTTGTCAGAAAACTATGGAGAAGAGTCACAGGATTAGAGAAGTAACCAATCCCCCTGTGCTTTTCTGTCTTGTGATAAACAAAGCAAAATAAATTCTAGTAGAAAATAGTTCTGTGACTTGGTGCAGAAGACCGTATCGGAAATAATACTTCAGTAGATTGTTGATCATTCCATTTCATGAACTTTTTAGGCATTAAGAAACAAAAATTGTTACCGAGCTTAAACGTGCAGACTGTAACCTCAGCAGAGTCCTTCTTACTGCTTTTAGTTAAAGTACTTCTTTGTACTGTAATATGTTTCTTACCTGTGTGAGTGTTAATGAATATAACCGTTCTGTAGGTTGAATGAACCCAAGATGTCAGAAGCGGAGCGGCAGTTCCTAGAAGGCGAGCGAGCCGACCGCAGCCTGTTTGTCCAGGAGCTGCTTTTGTCCACGCTGATGCACGAAGAGAGCTCCTCTTCAGATGAGGACGACCGCCGAGACTTCGGCGACTTCGGAGCGATGGGCTGCGTGGATATCATGCCTTTAGATGTGGCGTTGGAGAACCTCCAGCTTAAAGAGAGCAGCTCTACGGGGAAGGAGCCTCCGCCGCCGCCTCTTTGATGTCCGAGCATCAAGCAGACTGTGTCCTCCGTGCTGCAACTGTCAGTGATGGGCAGCAAACAGCAGCAGCAGCAGTCCCCCATACCCCAGCCTACCCCACCCCCAGCCTCACCCCCTCTCCCTCCCCTCCGATTTTCTGAGTTTGTTTTTGGTGATTGTAATTTCAGGCCTGTCACCACATTTGTTATATTGTAAACAAAAATAAATGAGAGCAAGTGGGATAAATGTGTGAGCGAGAGAAGAGAACTATATAAATCTATATAAAATATATATGAAGTCGATAATCAATCCACATTACTTTTCTTTTATCAGGTAAATGTTACAGGCAGCTGTGGCAGACCTTTGCTTCCTGTGACATGAAAACGGCTCTCCGTATAAATACTCCACATTCAAAAAGTGAAGAGGGCACAGGCTCCTCTGATGAAGCTGCTGTGTGTGTTTATGACTATTAATAAATAAAGTGCTTGGATGGGTTACCATTAACTACCGCATGCAGTTATTTGCAGCGTGCATGACTTAATGACCCTGTCATTAAAACCTTTTTAAAATCCCAAAGCTCACAATTGTTAAATGATCATTTCTAGGGATGCACTGATTGTTTTGTTTAGTTTGTTTTTGCTTTCGTGCTACATAAATTGAGGAACTCTCCAGTTTGAAATGCATAATGTCACATGACAGGCGAACAAAGGTCACTGCCGTCTTATTTAGAGATAGACTGTAGTGCAGATACGTCGGTGCATCCCTGGTTATTTCAGACGTGGTTAAGTATTGAAAGTGTAGAAGTTTGACAAAGACGGTGAAATCTGAAAGTGTATTTCGTCAGGTTTTCTTTGAAGTATTTAAAAAGGAGAAACGATTCGATTCTGCTGCAGTGTGTTTCTCAACCCCGCTCTCGCCTTTTTTAGTGTATCAGAGGGAAACTAGAGACGGGAGAAAGAAGCTCCTCTCTGATTTTGTTTTTTCTAGCTGGTATTGTTCAGCTATAAACTAAAGTCACAGTATACTTCTGAATTTATTGATGAGTGCAAAGTCCCGACTTCCTCCGTCATTCCTGTACAGGCTTCACACCGTTCCACATGCTTTTGATGCTCAATATCAGGACCTGGAGACTTTTCACGCAGGAGGTTTTTCTTTGTTTGGTTTTTGTTTTAATTTAACACCCTTTCTCTCTAAACTAGCACCTTCTATTTATTCATGTTTGTTTCCTGACTCTTTGGAGCCTTGGTGTGGATCATGCCACCTTCATGCCTTTACTTTCATCCTCTATGTAAAAATGCAATGAGATGTATATTAAATTTTGTTGGTTAACTTTCATAACGGTTCTAAGACATGGGCAGATTTTTTTTTTTAAAGATGTAAATTTAGAATACAATAAATAACTGCGCACAGCTTTTAATGAAAGCAAGAGACACTATGCCTTTTGCAGCTTGTCTTATTATTTCAGAAAAAACCTAAAGTCCCGGGATGGGAACGTTAGCAGCTCTCCAGTCACTTTTTACTAATGAGATACCTGTCTGATTGAGCTTTAATAAATCCTAAATAACCACTGATTTAACCTTAACATTAGTCTGGATGTATCTGCCAACTGTAAGTGCACAACGTGTATAACGCAGTTGTAATGAAATTAATAGTTTTTGATTAGGACAAGTTCTATTTGACTAAAATTATCTGTATTGATAGTGTAAGGTTTCTAAAAAAGGGGCTACCATTGATATACAATACAAAAATGTGGTATGAAAGCTAAAGCAGAGTTTGTCCATAATTCATTAAGCTATAAAAAGTTATTAAGCTTTAATCAGCTGATTAGCACTTCGCTTAATTCAGTTAATCAGGTGACTGAGGAATTTTATATATACTCTTCCTTGAAGAGGGTGTCGTTGGATTTGATGGATGTAGGGATCTAAAGGTGTGGACCACATCCACAGTGTGCCAAGGTAGGCTTCTAACACAACCACATGACATTATAAAAAAAATCAGTGCTGTTCTTGTGCATGTGTGTGTGAGGCCCTCCAAGGCCAGCTGTCCTCGTCACTCCTCAGCAGTTATTGTTAGAAACAAATGGTGCCCATGGGATACTTTTCACCACACATGTTGCACTGCTGCTTCTTTTTAGAGTGTCACGCCACCGAAAGCGACAGGTTAAATATTACACTTCAGGAGGCAGCGTTAGGTTTATCCTGATGGGTCAGCGATTAGGGAAGATACCTGGAATATTAAGTAGTGACTGACTGGGGAGGTGCCTTGAAGGACATGATGAATCTCTTTGAAGTCGGCTCTTTAGTTGGATGTTCTGCCAAACGGTGCTGTGGGGGTTACATAAGTACAGCCTGAGTCCAAAGAAGCCTCCACTCATCTACAAAAATACAGACAGCTTTGCACACTCTTTAGTCTCTCAGTCAGGTGGTGACCTTATAGTTCCTACGTATGCTGTGCACTTGATGGCTGCTTTTCCTTCATTCTGCATCCCAAACTAACTATGCTGGGGTTTAGGTCATATGATGCAAATCTCCATCACTCCACTTCTTGATCAAAAATCCCTGGCAGAGCTGGGAGGTTTGCAGTTTTTCTGTAATGCTCTGGCACATTACTTGCAACATTTTTTGAAGTTATTACCACCAGAGATGCATTTCCCAAAACGGCTTATGCATGCAGCAAAAGGCTGTAACACACAGCCTTTAATTCATGTTTCAAAAGGAATGAATGAATCTTTTAGAATAAAAATATGAAGTTCCCGTTTCATTGCGTAAACAAAGGTGGTCAAAAAAGAGAAAGATTTTCAATTTGTTTTTCACTTGACAGTGCTCGCTGACTGTTATTTTCTAATGATAACCTCTGTTTTGTTATTGTGCTTCAGAGTGGACATCAGCATCTTCTATGGTCATAAAGGGATGGACATGGTCAGCAACAGGTAGGCTGTGGCATTTAAACAGTGCTCAGTTGGTACTAAGGGTCCCAAAGTCTCCCAAGAAAATATTACACCACTACCACCAACTGTCAGATATTGATACAAGTCAACATAGAACCAAGCTTTTATTTTGTTTACATCAACGTCTGGCCCTACCACCCAAATGTTACAGCAGAAATCGAGACTCATCAGACCAACGTTTTTGGTGTGTCTGTCTTAATTTAAACTTATTTTTCTGTAGGAGCAGCACTCGGTGTGATCTTCTGTTGCTCTAGTCCATCACCTTCAAGGGTTGACGTGTTGTGTGTTCACAGATGCTCTTCAGCAAACCTTGGTTATAACAAGTGCTTATTTGTGTTACTTCTGCCTTCCTATCAGCTCAAAGCATTCACCTCAGACCTCTGACATCAGCAAGTTCTCCCTGCTGCTCACTACACATTTTCTGTGTAAACCATAGAAATGTTTGCGTGGAAAAACCAAGCAGATCAGCAGTTTCTGAAGAACCATGCCGACCGCACCGCCTTCAGTTGCATTTCTTCCTCTTTCTGATGCTCAGTTTGAACTTTCATTCATTCAACAATTCATTTCCACTGTGTTTACATATCTAAATACGTTGGGTTGCTGCCTTGTGATTGGGTGACTGGATATTTGAGTTAGACATACATAACGAGGTTGCCAGTAAATATGAGTATCCACTAACAACAGTATATTTCTGACAGAATACAAAGAAAAGCAGACGAGTAACTGTTCTCACTTCTAATCACTGAAAGATAAGCTAGCTGGATGCTGACAGATGTCTCATAAGTAGCACACAGATGAGATTTTGTTTTCCCAAAATATGTATTAATGTGTAATTGTGTACATCCATAATGCCTTAAAAATAATTTCCAGACTTTATAAGAACCCTAAAGGGCAGAGACTGTACTGTAAGACATACCACCTTTATTAAATGCACAGTATCACAAGGAACATTTCCATTAATTGTGGATAAGCTACTCACATGATGCACAAAGCATTGGATTGATTCATAGAACTGTCTGATTAAAGCAGGATTAAATCTGCTAGGAGAATACACACACACACACACTCAGATGCATACACGCTTAGATGCATACACACACACACAGGCACACATCCTCTAGCAATCTGATGTATGTGCAAATACACACACACACACACACACACACACACACACACACACACACACACACAAATACATATACACTCTCTTAAGTTCACACAGTAAGTAAAATTTTGTTATCTGCACAGGAATGAAAACTGTCATCTTTTTTTTCTTCTTTTACTGTATATTTACAAAAAAATCATTAACACCCCCCTCGATATAGATTACATTCAAAAAATGTCCCCACCCTTCTAGATTACATTCAAAATAATATACTATTCATGATGCAAAGTCACAGTTATTCATCTGAAAGAGGATCAAAATAGGCTACAGTCAGTCAGAGGGAGAGTGGTGGGGTTAGCCAGGAGGTAACTCTGACCTCCTCGCCACTGGCCACACATCTGCTGGGACACCTGTCGGGCCAGGAGAGTTCCTGATGTTTAGAGTCTGTGGTCGCTCCTGCGAGACAGGCAGCGTCTCAGACAGCCTCTGTGTGAGCTCCCCATCACAGTGGAGAGGAAACAGGAGATCATCTTCCTTCTTTTTTTTTCTTCTTCTTCAGAGAAAAACTTTTTTTTTCAATTTCTTTTTTCAATTAAAGTCCTCTGTAGATCAAAAATTGCCAAAAAAAACCACAAAACAAAACAAAAAGGAGAAGATTGTATTTTCACCGGTATTATGAACAAGCACAAAGAAATTATACAATGTAGCACAAATCAAATTGTATTTACATATAGTATGTATTGCCAGTGGCCCATAACACGTTGTCTTCAATAGCTGTCACACAGTTTTGACATGATACCTGCTTAAAACGGATTATACTATTAAACATAGCCTACTATTCATATAGACAAATATCAGAACTGTACAGAATGGAGAGCTGCTTATGTACAGCGGACAGGTGACTTATTATTGAAGAACGCTGTGAGAAAAAACATAGGGACAAACACACACACACACAAACTGGGGTTTTTCTGTGCAATCATGGATTTTCTTTTCTTTCTCTTACAGCTGACAGCTGAGACCGAGAAGGAGGGAGCTCAGTGCTAAGGTTGTGCATTGGAGTGTTGAAGTAATGCTACAAATTGCACTTAACAAAAAGAACTTATTGTCTCACTGCCTTTACGCCTCCGCATGAAAGATTCCTGCTGATTTTTTGTTGATTTTTTTTGTTTTTTATGCAAAGATTAGGATGAAACTTGCACTGGACGCTCGCACCATGGTTGCTCTTTTAGCCTCTTTTTTAATATCAGGACAACAAAACAATTGAATATAATACAAGAGTGCATTCTGAAACCATTTGCTGCCTGTACAAATCACCACCGTCCTGGATGAAGAGCTGTCAGCCAGTCACCACATGGCTGGCTGGGGCTGTGAGGAGAGATGAAAGCACCCCTGGGAGATTTTAAGGGCAATCAGACTCTTAATTAATGCTTTTACTGCAGTCTCATAGCTGACTACATGGAATTGAAAATGACGATCTTCAAAGTGCACTCTTAATCCATACAAAGCCTGGTACATAACCTAAATTAAAAAAAAGAGCACCCCTGACATCTGAAAACCTCCCATGATGGAAACCAAACCACGTCACGTACCAGAGATTTCAGAAATGGCATTGCTGGTTGACAAAAAAACAACCTGCGCCGCCGGGTCCCCATCCTCTGTGCTTTAGGTAAATGAATGAACGAAAAGGAAGATTTGGAAAACAGAGCTGCACCCTTTAAAATGTCTCACTGAACACTGATGGCCTTCTTTCAAGAGGAAAAGGTATTTACAGAAAAGACGTGAAGTCGGGAAGCGCCTCAGAGGACCAGGATTGAAATCTGTGAGCCATGGATTTCAGTCAGCTTGCAAATTCTCTACATATTAAAATAGTCTGTGGCGTACGACACATTTAGCTTCAGCTGTGAACTAACAGGTTATTTTGTGTTATAGCAGAATAGGTGAGACACTGCTGAGAGAAGAAAATTAGCTATCTACAAGCATGTATCCATAAACTGTCCATCACAAAGAGACACATTGCACGTCCCTTTGTTCATTTCCAGCTTATGGAATACAAGAGGGAAGTGATTCGATGCGGTGAGTGCAGACAGGGCGAGCTGTCTATTGGTCTCTTTTTATGCCTTTTACATACACTACGCCACATGTTTTGGAGCACTAATGGTACGGGATCCTCTCTGCATTTTGGTTTCCACTTTGTGAAGCATGCCTCAACAACATCTGCAAATTTAAAAGAAAAGCAAAAAAAAAAAAAGCCCCAAAAAACAAAACAAAGAAAAAAACAACAACTCAAAAATCACTCAAAAACCGTAAGGCTTTTTTCTCCGTGTGATGAGGACAGGAGCATTTACAGTTACATTTACAGCCGGGGTTTCTGTACACAGATGCGCTCGCGCAGCCTCTGCTTCCTCCTCCCCTTCCTCCTCCCCTTCCCCCCAGTTCCCGTCGTGTGCAAACACACAAACACTTGTCCACATTATGAAGCACACATGCACACGCAGTACATCACACGGACGCAGTGGCGCGTCAGCCCAGTATGTCCAGGTATACGGGCGAGGCTTTGGCCAGGCTCTGGAGCGTGCTGTGGATCTCCTTGATGTTCAGCCTCATGTAGGGCTCCCTCTGCCAGCAGCCCAGCATCAGGTCGTAGACCTCCTTAGGACAGGTGCGGGGCCGCTGCAGCACTCGGCCCTGAGTGATGCACTCGATCACCTGGAGGAAAACATTGGTTGGTTTGTCAAAAAGAAGCTGATTTATCTACTGTCACATAATAATGTGGTTTGATACAAAAAAATCTCTGCGGCTGGGAAGCGTGCGGGAACCAAATTGCACATCCAGTATATTAAAGGACGGCCTCGACGTTTGGATAGCACAGACTGTATACAGAGGTTTAAGCCCTAAGCTCACCTTTTCCAGGAACATTTTCAAAAAGATTTAGGTTTAAAAAAAGAATGCTGTTCATGAGCAAATAGTCTTTGTAATTCCAAAGACTTACATTTTAGGAGAGCTCCCACAATATGTGCCGGAAAAGGAAGATGATTTTACATTTTCTCATTCAGTGTAGTGTATGTCATCTCAAGGGCGGGCCATTCATCAAGATTTTTCTTTGGTTTTATTTCTTAACACATGATATTAATTTCCCCCATCTGAAAGGAAACTATCCTGTTTACCGGAATAGTGCACAGTATCTTAAGCATCTTTGTTCTGCGCTTCCATGAAGTTCTGAGGATTTTAAAACCAAAATGTTCAACAGTAAAGGGTTGCCAACCTTCAGTAAGATTTCATTAGTCATTTCCTATTATGCAGCTAGCTGTGCCGTGTCATATTCTGATACAAATGTTAGCTGTTATGGGGTTCTGACTTCAAAAAGGGTTCATGTCAACTGAGACATGGGACACCAGAGTGCTGCACTGAAGTCTGGAGTCTGTCATCATTTCTTCCAGTTTGGAGCCAGAGTTTCTCGTAATTTTTTAAAAGGTGTTGTGAGCAGTGTGTTCTTAAGAAATTGGACAATTGGAGGGCAGAAGATAAAGTGTCACTCCTAACAAACTATCTACAGCAGATAAAAAGTATTTCAAAGTTGTGTCCTTAAAAAATAGGAAAAGAAAATCTAGTGAAGACCTGGAAAGAGTTTGATTGTCAACATCTTCATTTTTCAGCATGCTATTGATCCCCAAAACACTACCAATGCAGTAAAAGCATACTTGGATAGAAAAGCACACATCAGTCATGGACTGGCCTCCACAGTGCCGGACCTCAACGTTATTCAAGCAGTGTGGGGTCAGCTTGACAGAGAACAGAACAAAAGGTAGCCAACATTCAAAGAAGAGCTCTGAATTTTGAATTTGGTTGTCACACGACATGCTTTGATACAACTCCTCTAGAGACAGGACTGTTTTCAGTCATACTGTTTTACAGTGTTTTTATATAATCAGTGTTATTCATCATGACCTGTAAACTGTGTTAAAGCAAGGTTATATCAGTTAAGGGTTATCAAAGTGTGCCACTGTGGCCCTTGTGTTTTTAGCAATGTGAAGCCCGACTGAATAAAGTGTGCTGTGCTGTATATTTCTATCAAACACAGTTCAAATCCTGCTAAATTACAGCTGTGCACAGTTGTTATTTGCTGATGTATCCACTTTAAAATAAATATAATGTGAGGAAATGTAACAGACGCCTCACTAATGATTCAAAATAAACCACCATCGCTTAAATGGACTTATATCAATCTGTCTCTTTGTCCCAGTATTTTGAGTTTTGTTCTGGACTCCATATTTATTTCTTTTAAAGCATAAGATAAATTATGTTCTAGTTCCCGAGGATGTTATTTTCTAGTTCCTCTGAGTTCTTAAAATCTAGTTTTAGGATGTTAATTACCCTTTGGTTTCCAGTCTGTGTCCTTTGTCTCTGTGTTCGTTTACCTTCGCTCTACCCAGTCAGGTCCTCATGTCTTTTTGGTCTCTCTGTCTTCATGGCTGTCTGTGTTCCCTGTCTTGTCTAGTTAATACATTTGTCGTCCTGGTCCCTGTGTTTTTTCCCTTTCTGTTCTCGTGTCCATCTCTCTGTGTTTTTTGTCCTTTTGTCTCGCCAGTCTGTCATGCCTCCTTGTCTGTTTATCCCAGTGTCAAGTCTCAGTGCATGTGTTACTTCCTGTTTTATTTTGAGTCCACTATCTTGTGTGCCTGACGTTAAGTTTTGCTTCCTTTGTCTTGTTTGCTTTGATTATGTTAAACTGTATTCCCATCTACTCCCTCTCCTCTACTTCCTTTAACCACCCTCCTGTGTATATATTGTCTACCCTCTCCCTCTGTTCTTCATCGTGTCCTCTCTCGTGATGTTTACAGCCTCTGTCTGTGTGTTCCCGGTCAGCTTAGTTTTTGTGTATATGGCTTCTGTTTTTCTTGCCTTTTTACCAGCAATAAAGCTGTGATATTGAGTTTTATATCTGTCTGCTGAGTCCTGCATTCTGGTTCCACACCCTGCCTGCCAGCAGCAAAACCAAGCGAACTCCAGACAGACCATTGAGTCCACCAGAGGGATGATGGGAATTAAGGTGCACGACTACAGCCTACATTCATTAAATTACTAGACCATAATGTCAGTCTGGGCTTCTAAGACGTGTGGGTCAGGAATTTAATGCTTCGCTTGTGGTGCTAAAGAAGCTTTCAGTCAGCTTACTGTTTAATAAATAAATGACTAGTTTTGGAATGATTTTGTTTATTGGTCTTCACCACTATACAGGCTCCGCACTGGCACTCTGCCATCAAAAGTTATGAGAAGCATGCTATGAATGAATTCTTACACAGCTCAGATTACTTTCATTAATGGAATACTTCTTTTAGTCCACCAAGTAACTCTTAAGTCTTGAAATAATTGATTAGGTAGGCATTGTGCTAGAATAGGAATAAAAATATGCTGACACTAACATTTATTCACAGTCTCTGACTTTTTCTGCCACAGTGCATACATGGAGACCAATGAATGTGAAGTGTAGGGTTAGGTTGAAACGCTGTCTGACCTCATTGTTAGAGAGCTGGTACCATGGCTGCTTGCCGTAGGTGAAGATCTCCCACAGCACCACGCCGAGGCTCCACACGTCACTCTCTGTGGTGAACCGCCGGTACATGATGCTCTCCGGGGGCATCCAGCGGATGGGCAGCATCGTATGACCGCCCACCTGCACAAAAAACGACACAACAGCATTCATGAGAAACCAACACTGCAAGATCTGCTAAAGAGTTCAAAGCTGCTGAACATGCTGACTTTATTGTTGTTTACTGTTGTTATAATAATGGGGGACTGTCAATAGATGTCAGTGATCGCGAAAAAAACACATCGTTGTAGACTTTGTAGTCTTGCTATGGTACAATAGTTTGTTGTAATCCATTTATAATACATGATCATGTTTACTAGAAACACCAAGCTGCAACCAATCATTCTGCAAGAACAGCCCTGCAATAAATCCTAAATTCAGGAAGGTTAAAATGTTCACAATATATATGAAATCATAAAAAGTGCTTAAAAAACACTGATGTCTCATAGCTTAAAAAGCCAACACAGGTCTTAAACCCCTTTAAAGCCTGAACCATGAAACCAGAACATGTTTAATGTTTATTGAACCTTCTAACAACTTTATTAAAAAATTAATTTAAATACTAATTTACATGTATGTGTTTAATTTTTAATCATCACACTGATGATATACAAGTCTCAAAAGCTCCCCAAAACTCATGCATCACATATGATGCGCTAGGCATCACGGGTTAAGGTTAATGTGTATGATTTTTTTTCTTGTCCGCTATTTATGATGATGAAAACGATTCTTTGTGTCAAATTAACAAAGATTATCCGGCAAATCCTCACTGCAATATTAACTTACACAAACCTTAAATAACCCCAAATAAATATTTGAACCCTAAATTAAGTAGCACCACTTTTGAGACATGTCGTTCATTCACCCATTTTCTGGTGCACATCCAGGTCTAGCTTGCTCAAGTGAAGCATATAAACAAAATGATCAGGATTTGCTGGTAGGTCTGCTGTTAAGATCATTTTCATGATCAAACAGCAAACTTGTCAGAAGCTGGAAGCCTCAAACATTTGGTCTCTGTGCATGAATAACAAATAATCAATAATTGAATGAAGTGCAAATCAGAGTCATTAACATGGAAGAAAATCTAGATGGCGAAACAAAAGATTATTTAAGAGTTCTTTAGTTGAGTGCTTTTGTAGCTCCAAGCCTTCTAACTGGTGAAGTTCATATACTGGTACGCTCACCGGGATTATATCAGCGTGTCTGAAACTGCGGGTTGCCAAACTGGTCGGGCATGAAACAATGCACAGGAAGTATGGAGTTCCAGATGAAAGCTGTACTGGGATTGCTGTGAAATAAACTAGCAAGAGTTTATTAGCTCTATTCTGTTGATCATGTTTTTGTTGTTGTTGTTTCGAAGGTGGGTGTGCATGAAAACAAACTGAGAACCACCATATTCATAATTTAGTGTTGCGTATAATAAGCTTACTGATTAGCACTAAACACAATAAGTAATAATAATGGTAGTAGTACTGGAAATGATACTAAATTCATATTAAAATTGATACATATATATATATATATATATATATATATATATATATATATATATATATATATATATATATATATGTATATATTTATAACAAATCATGTGACTAATCCTTCTACCTAAAAAGAAGGACGAGGGAAGAAGGAAGGCAGTTCTAAAGGTAAAAGGAAGTACAACCCAGTACTACAAATATGTATTGCTGGATTAAGTGTCTGGTTACATGTGACAATTTGATGATTTGTTTCTGTTAGCTTATTTGGCTAATTTATGTGACATTGGGAGATTAATTTGGTGAACCACGCAGACATCCTTTTCCATTGTTTTTAATCTGTTTTAATGCAGTCTGTCAACCACCAATCCAACTGTGGGGCACAAATATAAAATTCTAGTAAACTATCAAAGGTTTCACTCATGTCTGTGTCTTCACTCATGTGAAAATAATTAGTGTGATTGAAGGTAACACTTGCTCTAAGTGCATGTGTAACGGGACTGACTTCTGACTTCCAAAGTAAGCAAGTGAAACAGGATCCTGGTGCCGTTCGCGTTGCTAATGTGTTTGA
This sequence comes from Copadichromis virginalis, assembly GCF_057382275.1. Classification (NCBI taxonomy): domain Eukaryota; kingdom Metazoa; phylum Chordata; class Actinopteri; order Cichliformes; family Cichlidae; genus Copadichromis; species Copadichromis virginalis. Next base: position 50,915,398 of record NC_140624.1, read on the forward strand.
TAACGGGATTTGGTGGGAACCCCTCTTAAAGGGGATCTTATTAGACGCAGGAAAATGCATCTTGGAATTGATTTACAGTAAGAGTCTTCACATTTCTGACTTCACTTTGGGCAGCAGAGGGCACTGTGGGATTCACGCTGGCATGTGAGACACAATGAAGGAATAAAATACATGTATCAACTCAGTGTTATTATTAACATGATAGTTTTGTTTCTTTGACCTCCATTGTTTTTTATACATTTAAACTGCAATAAAAAAAGATACAATGATCGTCATTCTTGCAGCTGCACAGTTTTTTAAGAGCAAACCTGGAATTAAATTTGATCAGTTCCACATTTTTTGTGTATAATGAGGCGAAGTGAAGTAAGGGAAGAAAGGGGAAAATATCTAAAATCCTTACTCTGTAGTAGTCTGAGCTGTAAACATCTCTGGACATGCCAAAGTCTCCTATCTTGACCAGCAGGTTTTCTCCTACCAGGCAGTTCCTTGTTGCCAAGTCTCTGTGGACAAAGTGCTGGGAGGCCAGGTAGACCATGCCAGCAGCAATCTGTTGGGCAATGTGCAGCATCTGGGACTGAGTGAGCTCCACCAGGATGCTGTGTTGACCGTCTGCCATGAGCACTGCATCGGGACCATGGGACCTGCACCCAGTAACCGTTGCATAGTTTAGAAAATAATGCAGCAGCATGAACTATTCTGTCACTACTGTAATACATGAATGTGATATTAGCAATCAACTAACTAATTAACAAAACATTAACCTGAAATTATTTAACATTTTTCTCACCAAGTAAAAGAATACAAAAAAATTTACAATACAAAATTTGTTCTAGCCTCCCAGTCTTGATCATAATGTGATGTTTCGATTAGCTGTATTTTTCTTTGGGTTCTAGACTGTAGACTGCAAATAGCACAAGTAGTGCATTACCTTGGTCTGTGAAAATATACTGTAATAGAGAGTCTCAGTATTTTCTTGCATTTTGGGAAAAATTATTCAAGAAAGTGATTATTTTATTGATCACTGATATAGTGATTAGTCTCACACTCGTACTCAGTAAATTCAGTACAATCCCACAGCGTGTGTTATAACATTGACCGGACTAGACAATGAAGACGTAAAATTGACATTACTGCTTTTTTTGTTACATTTGATTTAAAAAAACATATTTATCAAAGTTAGAAGCTACAAAATAAACATACAGGTAAGAGAGAATTATTTGAAACTGTTACAATAGGTCTAGGATGCCATCAGCAGCCTAGACCTATTGTAACAGTTTCAAATAATTCTCTCTTACCTGTATGTTTATTTCGTTTTCATGTTACTTTATTCCTTTTGATTTCTAGTCCCCAGTAACTTTATTATTTCCATAAAGCATATACAGCCGCTTGTTAATGTAAATACTTAATCAGCCAGTCGTAGACGATATAACCAAAGTACACAGAAGAGCATCTCAATAAGTGTAATTCTGAAGTAGATGGACTACAGCAGCAGAAGACCACATTGGGTGCCACTCCTGTCAGATAAGAACAGGAAACTAATGCTTCATGTGGGCTCACCCAAAATTAAAGCGTTGCCTGGTCTGATGAATCCAATTCCAAATGGTAGGGTCTGAATTTGGTGTAAACAACATGTAAAGCTTTGATTCATCCTGTTTTTATACCAGCAGTTCAAGCCACTGAGTGTACCCATCTTCTGTTGGCTGCATTTAGCAGGTTAATGTGCCATATCATAAAGCTCAAATCATCTCAAACTGACGTCTTGAACAGAACAAAGAGTTCATGTAAGCCTACTCAAATGGCCTTCACAGTCACCAGATCTGATTCCATCATGCATCATGGATCTGCAGCAACTTTGTGATGCTATCATGTCAATATGGACAGAAATCCCTGAAAATGTTTCCAGCACCTTGATGAACCTGTGCCATGAAGGATTGAGGCAGTTCTGACGGTAAATGACCTGTTCTTACACAGCACGTTCTACTCTAACTCAGCACTCAAAGCAGTTGTTGCTACAAGCTTCATTCACCCAATCACACACATTCAAACAAGCACCTTGTCTAAAATTTTCACACACAAATGCAAAGAGAAAAACTCAGGGACCATTATCTTGCCCAAGGAAACTTTCACATACAGATTGGAGTAGCTGGGGATTGAACCTGTGACTTTTACATTGGTATATAACCAGCTCTACCTCCTCCACAGCCAAGGCTGAGAAGCAACAGTGAGAAACAACAGAAAGGGGATCTAACCCAGTCCTAGCAATGTGCACTTTATTGATTTGCTTTTATTCCTTTTGTATTATACAATATTTGTTTTTTGTTTTTAGCACGTGTTATTTTTAATTATTTCTTTTCACTACATTTGTGTTACGTTGTTATCAGCCTGTCAGTCCTTACGCAAACCATTTGACATTCACTGATCTGCATGAGAGGTACCACAAGTAACTGATTAGTAACAGATACCAATAGAGGATCTAAAGAAGCTTACCTGAGGAACTTGTTGAGGTCCCCGTGTTTCATATATTCAAACACCATGATTAGTGGGTCACTCTCTACGCACACTCCGTAAAAGGTGACGATGTGCTCGTGCTGCAGGTTGGTGAGGAGCTCAGCCTCTCTGTAGAAGTCTGCTCTGCCACTCTCGCTGGCCTCTTTCAGTGTCTGAAACAAGACAGGGACAAAGACGAGAGGCAAACGGTGAGAAGCATTATCTGCAGGAACGTACATCTAATCACTAGGATTTACTGACTGACTGTCAAGTTCATTGATCGTTTGATCTGTACCTTGACTGCCACGTGGATCTTCTCCTGGTCTGGTGTCAGGTTGTAGCATTCAGCGAGAAAGACCTTCCCAAAGGCTCCTTCTCCCAGCTCCCGCTTCAGCACAATGTTGTGTCGCTTGATGTGCTGGACAACTTTAATGCAGAAGAAGTCAAATTACCCTCAAGGTTATGTGCACATTGGGAATTTAAGTGGACATTTTTGGTGCATACAGAACATTTGTCTTCACTAATCTCACAACAAACAAGCACGCGTCTTCAGACTGCATCATTTATGTGATGACAATTCAAAAACTGAAAGATATTTAAATTAACATGACAGAAAACATATATTTAGCAAATTGCATAAGTTAAAAAAGGACTTAAATACTTATCTAAACTATCTGTTTTTACAATTCAATACTTTGTGTAGATTCATAAAGTATAAAATATAAAACTGCTGAGTTAAGCCCTTTGTCAGAGCTTGTGTTCCTGCACATCTCCTGTGGTCCAACTATCCAGCCGGTCTAAGGAACTGGAGTCACTATCACAGTGCAGTAGGATGCCAAAAATAAATATGGCGCCTAGCAGCGATCCCTGCATGGATTTATCAGAAAAGGCCCAGGTTACCCGGCATTTGTCGAACAAGGCAGTAACTCACACGTGTTGGATTTCAGCATGCTGCCGGAGTTACGGAAGTACTGGGGGTTCTCGATGACAGGAATCTTTGTCATTCCAATGATCACTGCGTCTGGACCCATCTCTGAGGATGACGGGGTGTTGTTGCCATTGGAGACGTGATGGAGAGGGCTGGCAGAATCATCGTCATTACTGATAACTGAGGAGGAGCCTAGAGAGCCACAGAGGATGTGGAGAAGGAGGAGAAGAGAAAGACAGTGCAAAGAAGAAGACGAAGAAGAGTAAAGCTGTTAGCTATAAAGGAAGGGGAGTAAAAGCAGAGTTGCAGGGTGAAAAAAGATTGACAGAGGGATCACAGGTTATATGAAGTATGTCAGATTACACATTATAGGCAGGTTTACTGAACAATGTAAAAGGATGAGCTCAGGCCAAAGCAGAGCTCACTAATTCCTGTGGTAATTTCCATATTCACACAGTAGGAACAGCACAGGGCCAATGCTACTGCTTACTTTTAAACCCCTGAGATGTCATTTACCAAAGATACATAATAACTAGATTCATATTTTATGATATAGGTGTAAGGAGATATTAGGACATTCTAATGTTTCATTAACATTAAGTGAGAACAAATGCTTATAATGCTTAATAACACACTGAATGGCTTCAGTGTATGTGTTATACACTGTTATTGAAGGTTCATGAGCTGTTTATGCATCAGTTATGAATATTAACAAGATGTTGAAATTGCTGAAAAAAGTCATACTAAATAGTTAGAATTTTTTTTAAGTGTTTTAGATTATGCACCATGCTCCTTAGCACAAAGACTGGAAACTGTGGCTGCATGGCACCAGATTTTACTGGATAGTTAGCTGCCAGCTGTAACATCATTTTAGTGGTGATAAGTACAAAAAATAATAAACAAACGAGGAAAAGGAAATTCAACAAATGTAAAAGCAAAAAACAAAACAAAGTGTACTAGAACAAACACACGAAATCTGACAAATTATTCAAATCTGAAATCTGGTATAGCAACTCTGCTTGATTATGATGAGAGAAAACTGACTACATGAAAGAATATTATCATGCCATAACAGGTGATCAGAGCTAATGGTAGTAAGAAAATGATATAAATAAATACATACATGAAAAAAGAGCTTGCAGTCAGTATATGGAGGGAGACTGGGAGGGTTAGGATGATTACAGTTAAGACATGCAAGATTTTAGTTGCATGTCTTAACTGGCATTAGGTGACAGAATTGAATTAAAATGTTTTTCTTGCCTGCATAATCGTTTATTTGGTTATATCATTTGGTCCACAAGTAGTCGGATGATGACACTTTAAAAAATAATTTTGCCTCTGTACAGCACCAGAGTGGAAATCAAATAATTGCTATGTGATTAAAGTGCAGACTTTCAGCTTTAATTCAATGGGTTGTTTTTTTTTTTTAAGCATCACTTTAACTGTTTAGCTAAAGTCTATTTCAGGAATTACAGAATTACTGATAGTCCTCCCAGTTTCAGCGGCTCAAAAGCAATTGGACAATTGAGTTATAAGCAGTTTCATAGGCATTTGATGTCTGTTCCCTTATTATTATTTTGTGATAAATGAAGGAGATAAAACATCTGGAGTGGATGCATTTAGTAGCTGTTCACTAAAACTCTGAATATGAAGTCCCAAGAGATGTCTATTCAAGCGAACGAGGCTATCATTAGCCATCTCAACAATCTGGTGCATTCTTAAAAGGAAGGAATTGACTGGCCAGCAACACCAAAAAGCCCTGAAAGACCACGGAAGATGACTAAAGTGGATTGTTTCAAAGTTATTTCCTTTGTTAAAAAACTCCTTCACAATGACTAACAAGTCAAAAAACACTCTTGGGGTGGTTTGGAAAAAATTTACCCTCAAGAGAAGGCTTCATGAATGGAAATACAGTGGTTTTACAACAAGGTGCAAACCACTGGTTACATTCAAGAACAGGAAGGGCAAATTAAACTTTGCTAGAAAACATCTAAAATAAAAACTTCTGGGAAAAAAGTTTTGGATACATGGAACCAAGATTAACTTGTACCAGAACTATGAGTCAAAGCATACTGCTTTTTCTATCAAACATAGTACAGATAACGCTATAACATGGGCAAGTATGGCCACCAGTATAACTGACTCACTGGTGTTTAGTCATGATGAGACTGCTGATAGAGGCAGCAGGATGAATTGTGATGTTTACAGGGCTGTACTCTCTGCTCAGATTCAGACAAATGCTGCAAAACTGATAAAGTGCAAAGTGCAAATGGATAATGACCTAAAGGATAGTGCAAAAGAAACCTAAGAGTTTCTCAAGGCAAAGAAATCAGATATCCTATAATGGCTGAGTGAGTCATCTGATCTCAACCCAATAGAGCACGCTTTCTAGTTACTGAAGACAAATCTGAACGCAGAGAGACCCTCAAACAAGCAGCAACTGAAAGTGGCTGCATTAAAGGCCCGGCGGAGCATCTCAAGGGAGGAAACACAGGATTTGGTTACATCCATGGGTTCTAGACTTCAGGCAGTCTGACTACAAAGCATTAAAAACAATCCTTATAGTTAAAATGATCTTAGTTTGTTCAGTTCATTTTGAGCTTCTGAAAACTGGAGACTCTATACTTTAATGCTTTATTAGAAGGCGTTGGATTACAGGTGAGGTGTTACACTTCAATCACATAATGTTTGATTTAGTCCAATGTGGTGGTTTACATACAAACCCCCCTCAAAAACCTACCATTGTCCAAATAGTTGTAGACCTAACTGCATTTCAGAGGGAAGCACGTGATGTTAAAACTTGTGTTCTAGTATCTATTATATGTTTTAAAGGGACCTTTAAGGTATCTTTCTATACACATATATTCGGATAAAAGATGTATTGTGCCACTGACATATTGAAAAGCTGTTTCTGTGTTTTAGCAAATGTCAGGGTGACCAATATGGGGTTTCTTGTATTTCAGGGATAGTTCAACTCCAAGCAGCCTGGAGTGGACTGTCTGCGACCTGGAGCTGAGGATAACGTTTGTGTGATATTTATTTGCAGTGATGGCCAGGGTTTCCAGGATAAACTGCCGGTTGTAGCTTCACTTCTAGCAAACACACGTGATATTGTTTATCTCAGGGTAAGGAAGCACAAATGTATATCTTGAATTATCAGCTTAGTTGTTTTTTTAGAAAATGTTTGCACCTTTAATGCCAAACTTGGAGTTTCTTCCGTATTTCAGTATGATCATCATCAGAACACAACCGATCAGGGCAACGCCAGCAATTCCCACAACTACATACACCTAGGAAGGAAAAAACTAAGATGGAGTCATGAGGCGATAACAGGAGCTGCTTTTTTTAAAAAAAGAATTGAAATAAACAAGAAAATATTGTGTATTTTAAGGGTTTACAAGAAGAGGTAGGTACCACTGCTTTAGATGGAGCGGGCTGATTAGGGTCACTTACAGCAACACTGTCATCCGGTGGAGTGTCTGTAGGATCTGGAAAGAAAACATGGGTCTGAACATTTTAAACCAATAACATCTAGTGAGTGAAAGCACGCCAAAATGCTGACTGTTAGGTTCATGCAAATTTGAGAGTTGAAACACACACCGTCTGGGCAGAAGGCGAAGGCACAGGCAACGGCAGGAAAGGGACAGGGACATTATCAGAGTTCATTTTAAATTTGCACTCAATCATCATCATGCTAACAAGTACAACATTTGTCCGGATAAGCCAAATCGATACTTACAATACTCGAGGTCTTCTGTAGAAAAGAAAAGAAATGAAAAAAAAAAAAGCATGTCAGCAGCCATAATAAACAGAAACGAGCTGACTTCAATAAACGGACTCGTGTGAAAAGACAGAATACTGACCCGTATGGTTGATGTTAGGCGGGTGGAGAAACTGGGCAGAGATGTTCTTCTCATCCCTGCCATACTTATTCTCTGCGACCAGCTTGTACTCTCCGTTGTGAATGTGGGTGGGGTTGACCAGCTGCAGGCAGCCGTGTTGCTGGTTCTCTGTGGTCACGTGGATCATGGTGCGGATGTAGTCCTGTTCCTGGAGAGGCTTGTTATTGTGGTACCACCTTAGCTCCGGCTTGGGGTTCCCCGTTACTGTGAAGGGGATGCACCAGTGGTGGTCCCGCTCTGGAGACAGGAGTGTCAGGATGGTGGGGGCAACTGACACAGAGGCAACAGTAGAGGAAGAGTAATCACAAGATGATAGGAAATAAACACAAGGAGGGAAGCCAATAGGTAAAACAACATCTGAGGGATTTTGAGTAAGTGACAAAAAGTATGGGAAGGGAAGGGGGACTGATCACACAACATCTGAGCACTGATGAAATGAAAACACGGAGAAAGAGGAGGAGGGTGGAACTAAACAAGCAGAGGTGTATGGCAAGGCATGAGGAGCTTCACAGGAGGAAGAGTTATGGACAGGAAATATGGAGAGTCAATAAGGTTTGCCAAGAGACACTAATGATAACAAAATGAGGAGCCTTCTGCTTCCAGTGGAAAAACAACATCTCGAAGAAGGCATTTAAAAGTTCATCACATTAAATTACACAAATTAAACTTAGCAACGCAAATATAATTTCTAGAGATGTGCGCCATGGTTAAAGTCCTTACAAAGAATATTGAGCTGAAGGCTGGCCTCGGTCTGACCGACCATGTTCTCGGCACTGCATACGATTGCCCTGCCGTTATCATCAGGAGACAGGCCTGACAGGGTGAGGATGCTCTCTGTATCCATAGGTTCAATCTGTAAACACATTATTAATTTTTTCATTATGTTTCCTGTATACAGAAAATTGTCTTGATCTTATGAAACCGACTACTATTAGTTGACTGTACAATACAGGCTCAAATGGCTATGACACACAGATACCAGAGTAGTTAGCAAAGTAGCCAGGGAGTTTTAAAGAGTTACTTAAAAGTTCAAGTACCTAAAAGGAATGAAGACACTTATACGGGATAAAGATAAACATTTGAAATTCTATAAACAAATGCTGAAAAATATTATGGACCAGTACTTAGCAAACTAAAATCAATGTGAGATGATAATTGAACTAGTAGCTAGAAGTGGCTAACAGCTAGCTAAAAGAAGCCCAGAGAACATATGAACGGCAAAGTAAGTAAAAGCAGTTGATACACATTTTAAACAGCACAAGGTAGAAAAGCAGCGTAAATTAGCTAAAAGTGGCTAATAAATTAAAATAAAAAAGACAACTTTTCTAATTGTTATTAGAAAAAGCTGATGTAAGAATAGCAAAACAATTAGCTAAAAGCATCAGCTAAAATATTTACAAGTACTCAATACGGACCAGAAACAAGCCAGTTCAACAGTATTAATGTCCAATTTTATATATTTAAAATTATTCATTCAAAGCTTGAAATCTCATGTTGACAACTACACAACTCGGAATTTATCTAAAGATGCCCTTTAAAGGTCTACAAACACAGTCACAAACTTTTAAGCGCTTAAAAGTAAATTTCAGCGTTTGAAACCCCTGAATGCTTGTAAATCACCCAGAATATATATATACATACATATATATATATATATATATATATATATATATATATATTTTTTTTTTTTTTTTCCCCCCCCCAACATTAGTGATGTGTTTCGCATTGTTTTCAGTAAGCTGTTTCAAATTAGAAACTAGTCTCAGACCAGTCTAGTCCATGTCCTCATAGTTGTTTAAAAATACTAGTTGTTAAAATCGTCCCGTTTGTTGGAAATACTGTTTACGTGGATAAAGATAAATTAAATATATACATTTAAAAACAGCAGGTCACTTAAAATTTTCAATGCCCATGTTTGTAATAATCAAGGAATACGATGTGTTTTGAAACACTGAAGCACTAAAGAACATAAGCTAATTAAGTTTGGCAACAGAGGCTTTTTAGTGAGTTAGAAAGTGGCATTTAATCAACTTCTTCTTATCTATATATTTGATTTTCCCATGAAAACAACTAAATTAAATGTGATTATTTTATTTTATTTTATTAATAATAATAATAATAATAGTAATAATAATAACAATTTACATATTATTTTATAAAAACTTTTTAAAAGTATAAAATATCACCAAAGTAAAGCTCTTCGAGACTCCGTAAAGGTGGAGCCGTGCCAAAGGTTTAAAAATGAAAACAGAAAGGTAGATCACCTTACCTCATAGTGGGTCCAGAGCTCATCAAGGTTCCACACAATCTCGGGAGCAGGGGAGCCTGAGGCACTGCAAATAGCTTTGACATTACTCCCCTCCATCTGAGTCACATTTCTGGGGGTGACCTCTACGGTGGGAACCACTGTGAGAAAACATGCAAACCATAAAAGTAAAAGGAAACTTGATCAGATTGTTTCCCTTTAAACTTTCTTTCTGTCTTTCTTTCAGTCCCTTACTGTGCATCCACTCATTCAAACATTCGATATCAATCAGTCTACTCAGATTTGCTTATTGTGGGATGGTTTCACTTTACCACAGTCTGGCGGCCGGAAGGTAGCAAAGTCCTGCGCCACTCCTCTGTCATCTGTGCATGTCAGCTCGGGACTGTCTGTTTCTTCCTGGAGTCTTAGCTTGATCCACAAGTTCTCACAAACACAATCCAGAGGATTCCCAGACAGAAGTAGCCTAGAAAGAAAATAGAGTGCATGTGACACTACATAGAAAAGACATAGATACACTGATAGTCTTGTGCGTATGCGTCACTTACGGATATGTAATGTTAAAGTTCTGAAATGTTCTCCATGACAGTGTTGACAAGTTATTGTCTCTGAGATTTCTGAGAGGAGAGAAAAAAAAACAACCAAACAGAAAATATTCAACTAAGCATTCTTACATGTTTAATAATGAAATAACTGGAGAGGCTCTGTAAAATTCGTCTTACACATATTGAAGTCTTGTATTGTTAAAAAACGCGTCCGGTGATATAGATGTCAGTCTTGTCTTTGTGACCGTTCTGTTGGAAGTTAAATTGTAGTTACATGAACTTTAACTCCACTTTTAACCATAAAAAACACAACACTGAACGTTCTACTTACAGGTTTCTTAGGTTTATGTAGTGCCTCAGACTGCTGTCACTCAAGTCAAACAGTCTGTTTTGATTAGCAATGTATCTGTGGAAAAACAAGATGAAAGGGAAAGCTTGGTATGGTGCAGGTTTTTAGTCAAACTATTCACACAAAAAATGTCAAATATTGAGTCAAAAGTGTGATTTAAACTGGAATTGAGATACAGGTCCTAATTAACTCTCCAAAAACTCAAGTGTTGAATGGGAAATGTGTGTATTTTATAAAACTAATAACTTTTTTTTTGAATAAAACTCATTTTGTTGTTTTTTGCGAGTCAGCAAGGTAAAATTGTACTGCTCCCAAGTTAAGCTACTCAAGGAGTCTTGTCTGTGCATTTGTGAGTATAACATTAATACAACAGCGTGTACTGACGGTGTGACATGTTTACCTTGTTTACTAAAAACAATGGGTTTTTTGGGGTTTTTTAAACAACTTTGTGGACTAATAACTGTAATAAACTGTTTTTGTTTTAAAATAGCACCTCTAGGGAAAAAAAGCTTAACGTGGGGGCTGGGTATGTCACCAATAATAATAATAATTAGAATAATAATAATAATAATAATAATAATAATAAGTTGTAGGGAAATTAGCTCGATAAGAATGAATGAATTGGGGTTATTAACTCTAACCAGGTAAAACACTGTGCAGGGACAGTCTAGCAGCTTAATCTGGGTCCTGAGCCACGATCAGACTGGGTGTGTCAGTATTTGGCTGGAGGTTGATAAGCAGGAGACCTTACAGCTGCTGATATATAAAGAAACTCAAAGTTGCAGACAGAACGATGGTGCCTTTATATGTGAAGTTTTGGAATCAAATTCAAAGTTGCAACTGAGCAATCGCAGATGTGTCTACGTACACATTGAAAAGTTATTTTTATTTATGCTGAAGCATGTAATTGTATTTTGGAGTAAGCAGGTTTCTGTTTGGAAAGGAGGCATGTCTGTGAAATAATTAGTGCCGAGAAAGAGAAACACTATTATGTTTCTTTGCTCTACAGCGAGATTTAACTAAGTTTTGTGATTTGAAGAAAGTTTTTTTAAAGGTTTGTCTTTTTTCCTTTGTCTAGTCCTTTGCTAATGTAAAGCGTCATCACATGCCCACGCTGTTAAATTAATTATCATGCCAAAAGATGGCTTTTTTCCAGCGTTTGGGAGGTTTAGTTATCTGGACAGTGCCTATGCTGAGAGGTTTCAGTTTAGGTGAGAAGGTGCTTTCAGACATTGATATCCTTAGGAGTGTGATTTTTTTCCATATCTAAATTTTTAGTAATTTTATTTTACTTTTTTTAGCTAAGGTCCATGTTGGGAACAGTAGGTCCTCATGGTGAAACCTTGAACTTGGCACAGATGAAGCTTTACCCATCTCACTGTTCCTGAATCTGCTTCTGGTAAGAGGCACTACTACGGTCCACCTCTTGTCTCTCTATGGTCATAAAATGCCTACTTTCATGTCTTCTGAGTTTTGTGCTCTGCTTCAACAGTGTAATTTGGGGAGACTGAAAAAGTGGTGGTATTTTTGTTTTATAGATTTTCTTCAAGATGCTGCTTTTACATTCCTACACAGTACTAACACGAAATTTTAAATATTTAACAAATGAGACTTTTGGAGAACACAGTGAAAACTTGAAATTGTTTTTCTGAATTTGTAGCAAGTAACTACATATTTTATAGAGTTTTTAAGAATGAAAAACATTTATGAATTATTTTGAGGTGGAATGATTGTCCTGTTTTAACTAGTATTTCGTTAAAGCTTCAAATGATCTGAAAAAAACAAACAAGCAACAACAACAACAACTTGTGAGTGTTGCTACCTACTGATGGGTTTGAGACTGACTGCTGGTTGCTTCATGTGTTAGTAGGAAACATTTTGTTTACATGAGGATTGGAGGATGCCCTAAAACTACAAAATGTATCTAAAGAGCCAGTGGTGCTTTCGAAGTGACGCCTTAAAGTATCACTAACAGGAATTTTTAAATTCATGGTTGATTTTCAGAAGGTGCCCGGCCTGATGTCCTTCACTGATGTTGTACACACTGCCTTAAAGAAATCTGGAACAACTGCATTCTTTACAAAGTGAAGAACATTAAAAAAAAACATATAGGCACCTGAAAGACTTTTCTTTTTATCTGCAAAGTAAAAACGCGAATAAACACGTTGACCCCAAGTAAACTACCTTCACGGTAAACTGATGTGACGCCTATTCAGCCTGCCTGCCTCCGAAAACTCACTCAGTCTCCCCTTTGCTCCGCTGGGTGCCATGCAGTGGTGTACTTGTGCGGGGTTGTAACAGGTAAGCTTCAACACAGACCTACACACTGACGCAGATGAGGCTCTACACAACTGTGGGTAGCCTATTGGCAGCTGTACACAACTGATGCGATCTCATGTGTAATGTGCCAACAGCATGAAGTATTCAGGCTGCTTCACACCGCCGCCCAAAAACCGAGTGAGCACCTCGGAGGCTCCGTTAGGCCTGAAAATTTACTCCATCACTACCACTGGAGCTGTTTTGTAAAGGAAAACACCGACTAATGCAAATAAGCCTGACGCACAACCTCGCCACCATAACGCGCTCGCGCACGCGAGCAACTGCCTCTGTCTCACACACACACATGCGCGCGCGCGTAAAAGCACACGCAAGCACACATATACGAGGCTACATGATCTGACATTGGTTATAAGAATAAAATAAATTCTGTGTCGGGAAAAGCGCTAAACATGGATCTCTACTGATGTTTAATCCACAAGGAGATTCCAAACCTCCATTAATAACGCCGTTGATCTTATTCTCACCCTTATTGTTATTATAATTATTGTTGTTATTATTAATATTATTATTAAAATACCAGCCCCAACTATTTGATATTCCAGCGACCTACAGATTCCAGGGGAGCTCTTTACGCATTGCTTCCTAATGAGTTAATAAGCTGTCGGTGCGATCGTTTTCATACACTTACATCTCAGTGATGTTTTCCATGTCATCTAACGTGAGGACAGGGAAATCCTCGATCCCTGGTACAGAATCAATACAAACAATTCTTGAGATGCTGCAAGTGCAGGATGCGGGGCAAGCATCGCTAAATCTCCACAGCCCCATCAAAACCAAAAACAATCCGACACGAGCCATGCCATATTCCCCCGCGCTGGAGTCCATCGCAGGTCCAATGGTATCCCACGAATCCCCCAAACAGAATCAGCTCAAATTGAATTATTAAGATTTCCACCCTCGCCACCTTTTTTCGGCCAAGTTAATCCTTTCGACTCCGCAGGGGGAGAAAAAAAAGACTACGCTGTCGGCGAGGAATGCGCAGAGCTCACGGTTTAATATCAAGATGCCATGGACTGGCCTTCTCGTCTCCGCAGAGCTGGTATCACACTACTGCATATCGATGCCGTGAAGCAAGGTGTCAAGTGGTCCGTCCTGGTGCTGCTGCCGCTGCTGCCTCACTCCCCTATCGGGGGCCACGGGACTGCTCGCCACTGCCTTGTAAAACAAATATGAGGTGTTCCAGATGTTTAGAGATCAATAGGCAGGGCCCCCACGAGCGGTTTGTCGTGTGTGTGTGTGTGTATGTATGTGTGTGTGTGTATGTGTGTGTGGTGATGTGGGGGGGGGGGGGGGGGGGGGGGACTGCACAGTGGAGTAAGGATGCGTGGTGATGCTGCGTGTGTAGGGAGGAAGGCTACCTGCATCCGTCTATCGATTATCACCGAGGACGAGCGCATCTCACCCTGCCATCACTGGGACGGGGCTTATAGGAGTGGGGGGCTGGGAAACGTGATTGCGATTGTGCCCTGAAAATGTTATTTTTGTCATTTTTAAAAAAAATAGGATCGTGAGAAATTCGTATTTAAATGGTGCAACAAACACCTAAAACGTCAGCTTCTGCACATTTCGAGTCAAGTGCCCAGGTGTGGGGCAAATCACGCCGTCTGCGATGGCCACAACAACAATATGGATGTAAACTCTTGTGTTGTGGTTACTCTGAAGCCATACATTGGATGAAAGCTTTTTTTTTTCACACCAACACTGTTGTAGGCTACGGTTGGCCATTAGGCCTGGTGTGACGTAAGGTTGACGCACAAGACGGGGTGCATCTATGAAAAATAATTACCTATACTATGTCCGCAAGCTTCAAATAGGTCTCACTCCAATCACTGATCAGAGCACGATATAGGCGTCAAGAACTCCATCTATTTATTTCTTGCCCAGTAAACTTTGTTTGGCAATAAATAAACTAAATAACAATAATAGTAGTAGTAGTAGTAATAATAATAATAATAATAATAATAATAATAATAATAAACCAACTTTCAGCAGACTGTTGCATGTTTTAGTAGGAGTTTAAGACATTTTTGTGGGTGGGTGTTAAAGTATTTGTCAATAAACATTTCGGGGCTGAACTGCAAATATGTTGCTCTGACGTTGATGCACGAATGCGTGATCATTTTTCTTTATAAATTAATTGTAACATATTGCTTTCCCCCCGTATACGTCCCAAAATGTGCCAGTTCCATGCCAGATGTGGTCTCTGTTCAATATTTATTTATTTATTGTTTGGTTTTTCGGTAATTGCTGTCCAGTGCCAAAACATCAAGCTGGTCATATGTTTTCAAAATGAATAAATAGATCATGTTTACCACCGGATTCCTCAATTTCCACTCACGACGAGGAGGCAGCCAGGACACATGATCTGTGACACAGCCTGGATGGTTAGTGTCGCTATGGTGACTTGGTCTTTACAAATAGCGCGGACAATGTCAAGTGTCGCTATGGTTGCAGATGAAAATATGTACGCAGGCTTTTTTTTTAAGAGAAACATCAAGAACTGAATTATATCTGTCTCCATGGCAACCTCAGAGTATAGGAGAGAGAAGAGAGAGCTCTTTATTTTGCAATAGATCCTTGCATATATATCTGAAGAAGCATAACAACACTTTGAGAAAAGGTGTGGGGGGTGATTGATGGAGGAAATATGGGCATGATTCAGGGCTTCTGATTTGCAATACATGCATGGAAGCCAGCTGGTGGCTCTGGATTAATAATATCTGATCGTGATCTTGTCTGGGGGGGTGGGGGGGGGGGGGTCACTTTAAAATGCAATAGAATACAGATTGTGGAATGTGCCATTTCTTTTATTGTGAAAATGGGGAATATCTATAAATAATCTATAAAAATGTATATCAGTTTCCCCAATTCTGCTTGTTGGTGTTCTTAGCTGGAAGTATCGCTTCTTCGAGGCAGTTTAACTTCTGGAATATGAGCATGAACAAGCGGGAAAAAGAGAAGCTCGTCCGCAAACGAGTCCTTGTTCATATGGTGTCAGTTCTGAAACATCCAAGTCCACGATAAGAGCAAGTCACTTTGAACCAATAATTAGAATCAATCTCCAACCCATCTTTCATTTCACGTCATGTACACAATCACTAATCAAAACCACTTAAAAGGTTCGCCCTTAGATATGATACCAAAAACACTCCAATCCAAAACCAAAAACTTTTTGCTCTTGGAGTTTTTACTCCTAGCTTTGCCGTTGAAAAATGTTCCCATTCAGGAACCTCTGAGTGCCATGTGTCACTCTCTCTCTAATAGTGCCTCTGTTCGAAGCCTGTTGCACTAATGCAGCTGTGGCACTGCTGATATAAATCCTGGAATATCCACTTGCTCTCTTTATATAGGCCTCACTCGCACAATAGTTTGATTTCAAACACAACAAATGTGATTTCTTTCAGGTGGCTTCCTACATCTTCCACCAGAAAATGCTAACAAATATTTTCACAGTCCATAATACTCCCTCTCACTTATGTTTCTTTGCCAGCATTGTGACGTGTAATTACATCTTCTAAATTCAGGGTGTAATTTAACAAGCAGCATAAATGTAGATACAGCAGAGCAAAGGAAATGCGAAACAAATGTTTTTAAGGAGTGGTTAGTAACATGATGTTTTCAAATTTCTTTTTTTTCTTTTTTGAATTAACCACACGACCTATGCTGTTTGTCCGATCTTTTTAAAGAATGGTTAAGCTACTCACACTGTTTAAAATAAATATGTAAATGTTTAATCACGCTAAATTTCCACCTTTCCAATCTTATTTCTTATTGACGTTCATATGAAGCAAGTTTAATTAGCCAGGCAGTCTGAATTCAGGACCAGAAATTCCCAAAATATTTAGAGGAGGGTGTCTGATACATTGTCCCATTACGGGTACAAAGTTTCCTTTCGGCGGATCTAACGTGCCTTAGCCCCGCCCGCCGGTGTTGACTTGGAGCCACCGGGAGAGGGTCGACGAATCGAGCTCATCCACAGCGTGTGTTTCCGTGCTGAAAACGTTTCAAGGCGAGGCGACCGCTGAACGCTGAGGACCGCAGTGAACGTAGTTTTTTAGCCCCAGGTTTGTTTTTCTGTTTGTTGTACATTTCATAGCTCGGTTTGTAACGTGGCGTCATTCGATCTGTTCGCAAGCTGTCGGCGATCAAACAAGACTTGACGGCTGACATTAGCAGGATAGCCGCGTAGCTCTGCTGTTATTTGCGGTTTTGTACAGTCACAACGTGGACAGTGGAGCTGATAGGCACGCCTCGTAAAACACACCAACTGGCTAGCTTTGCAGCGCTGTTAGCTTGGGAGCGCAATGTCAGTACCGTTAACAGATAGCTAACTTATTCGCAGGCATCAGGTGATAAACACATTTTCTTTCGGGAGCAGTTTCTCTAATGTCCAGTCACCTCGGGTTGCTGTTTTGAATTTCATTTTTGATGAAAACCAAGGGGAGAAAAAAGACTCGATATTAGCCATTTGTTGGACCTTTCTCAAACGGCTAATGTGCTCTGGATGACATTAGCGCACATACGTGTTTGTGTTTTCTGGACTCACCTCTTTAACCGTTAGGTGTCTGTGGCGGCTCTTGGTGGTTAAAACGGGTGCTGTTAATTCCTGATCTATGTGGGCGTTGACTGGCACTCCTTTTAAGTTTAGCAAGGCCTGCAGAGGTCCAGACAGCATGTACAGTACTTGGCTAGCAACAGTAGGCAGCGCATTTAGGTGGGCTGCGTTTGTACAGTACAGTGCATGCAGGCCAGCAACACTCAGGAGCTACCACACTTTCACATGTCCAATCCTAGATTATTATCTCTGTGATGAAGTACTGCGGGATGGTGCCTGAGCAAATACATACATGCTTATGAATTTCGTGTGCTGCACGTAGCTTAGTCACGTGTTGTTGCAGACAACTATCAAGAATAAATTCCCCAAATTCTTTGGTGGCAGCATCTGTTTTGTGAGGATTTTCTGCTTCATCTCATCTTTTGATTGTGGTGGTATAATTCCACAGCTCAGTTTATAGGCACACTGGGCTGTGGGAACATTCAGTGGTCACTTT
The DNA here is from genome assembly GCF_057382275.1 of Copadichromis virginalis. NCBI lineage: Eukaryota > Metazoa > Chordata > Actinopteri > Cichliformes > Cichlidae > Copadichromis > Copadichromis virginalis. The sequence continues at coordinate 50,933,263 of NC_140624.1, forward strand.
ATATTGCAGGCAGTTAATCAGTCATATCTGCAATTGGCTAATTCACGTACTTCGAAAAATACATGCTATAGTTGTAGTGGCTGACTGATACTTTTTAAGTAATGACTGTGATAGGTCAATGTCTGCTGATAATATTGGCCAACTCCTTCAGATTATTTGATCAGGTGTGTCCCTGCATGTACTGTATGCCGTTTGACTGATTGTATCATTTGATCCCCTCCGTTTAGCAGATCCAGGGAGAGGAACCTGTTTGTTTTTCCCGCTGCAGGTGAAAGACAATGGAGGTGAAAGGCAAACAGCAGGACGAAGACATCTCATTCAGCAACACTGACACTAATGGTAAGGTCCCACACAGGTTTATGTTGATGAGTTAAGCAATTCATTAGAGTAATGTAAAGATGTAAATGAGGTCCTGCTTTTAAAAATAAGCTAAGCCTGTCTGTCATGTCATCCGGCATGAAGTACAGTCTGCAGATACAAATGGTAATTAGTTTGTTTAAGGAAAGGAGAGAGGTAGGGGAAAAGAAACTGGCTTATGCTTCATAGCATGTGCACATGTCAGATGGTTGAGGGATTCGCCTGTACAGCATACTGCTGTTCTGTGGGCCCTGAGCAGGTCTGTCCCATGTTTTAATCCAGGAAGGGTACACGGTGGTGTTGGACTTCTTCCAGGATGCAGTTGGCCGCTAAATGAAACCTGTTCTTTGGGTGGAACATGGCGTAGACCTAGCTCCTGACGTGTAGTTATGTTTTTGTCACTTTTTCTAAGCTTTCAGTGGCTTTAGCCAGTAATGTTAATTTGGTTCTTTCCCCCAATTTATTTTCCCTAACGGTAAGGCAACTCAGTTCTAAATTGTTTGTGTTGTTTGGTGTTATAGAATACTATGGTAACAATGTCTTGGAAGAACAACAAGTGTGTTTTTTATGTTTATATATATATTATTACAATTACCCTGAACTACTTGTTTGAGTACTGCGTTCAGAGTTACTGCCCGTCTCCGTTTGACCAAATCACCTGTCTCTTTAGGTAAGCGCCCAGCTGAGGACATGGATGAGGAGCAGGCCTTCAAACGTTCACGCAACACAGATGAGATGGTGGAGCTGCGAGTGCTGCTTCAGAGCAAAGTAAAAAGACTCACACATCAGCTGTTGGGACTGCATTGCTGTTTTCTTCACCTTTTCATCAAAATTTTTTTTTTCTTCACAGAATGCCGGTGCTGTTATTGGAAAGGGTGGCAAGAACATAAAAGCCCTGCGCACAGATGTGAGTACACAGATAAAAATCTGCAAATATGTCTGCAATTGAGGGGACAGTTTTGCCAGCTAATGCCTGCCCCCTCTTTTGCAGAACCTCTCTTTTCTTTTAAATTTATATCTGCCTTGTTGACTGCCACTGGCCTGCTCACCAACGCCTTGGGCCGATGTTTAGCTATTGTGTCCCATCACTTGTGCTGTCCTTATATCTGGGATTCAGTCTAACGAAGTTCTATGATTACATTTGTGCTCTTTAAACATGAAGATGATGAAGAATTGAAGGTTTTCTTGACACAAGAGGAGAAATAATTTATTTAAAGAAAACCCAAAGTGTCAAAACAAATTACCAAATGATTTCTGCATTCCTGCAGAATTGGATTTTTTGGCGGCATGCTTTTACTATTGTATCTAGAATTGACATGCACTGTTACTATGATGAAACCAACTTGGCTCGTGTGGACAGACCAGGAAGGTCCTGTTAGACAGCTGTGTTTTGGGATTTTTTTTTGTTAGGTTTTTTTGGATACCCCCCCCCCCCCCCCCTTTTTTTTTTTTTTTTTTTTTCCCCCCCCCAGTCCTGTGTTTGTGAGTTTCAACCTAATTACATTTCCCCAAACTGTTGAAGCTATGTTTGACCTTGAAGTGACAACAGGTGCCTGAAAGCCTTGACTGGAAAGCCTTTTCAGGGACATAAATCTGTCTAGTGCTCCAAACTGCTTATTAAACATATCTTTGTCCAGGTCACACTTCCTGTTCTTCTTCACTCACCACAGTTTCACTTTTGGGACAACGTGTAGCGTGTATTCAATTAAAAATGTATTCCTTCTCCCCCTCTTCCCTTCTCCTTTTTTTTTATTTTTTTGTCTTTACTTTTGGCCACCTTCCTCCGTTGCCCATGTACTGGATCGACATGCCCCTCCTGCGTTGCCCACCTTGACGTTGGCCCAACCTCCGCCCGCCCCCGAACGCCCGCCCGCCCACCTGACACTCCCGGTTGGCCCTGCCCATAAACTGTGCCCCTCCTTAATCGGGCACCTAACTTGACATCTTGTGATTGAATGCCCCTGCCCAATGCCAACCTCCTCCACCACAACCACCACCACAACCACCACCACCACCACCTCCTCGGCCCATGCAGTACAATGCCAGTGTATCAGTCCCAGACAGCAGTGGCCCAGAGCGGTATGTCCCACCAGTTATTGCCTCACTGCCTGATTAGAACAGTGAATCACATGTCTTTGATAATCTGCCTTCTGTTTGACTTTTAACATTTTGATATACATGACAGTATACCCCCCCCCCCCCCCCTCCACTTGTAAGAGACGTGTTTGTTCCTTTTTTTCTCCTTTTTTTCCTGTCCATTTTCAGCCTCTCCATTGAGTTGGACCTTTTGTTATTACAGTTTATTGTCCATGCAGAGAATCACTGACAGCCCACTACCAAGTAGTTGGTGTTTTACATAATTAGCAACGCAGCGGTCAGATGCTGTTTATTTATATGTATTTTTTTTTAAATTTCCTTTCTGTGATGTTTAATTTTACCATAAATCTTGTGGAAAGCAGACATCTTTATCTCACTCTGTCCTCCTCCTCTGTGGCTCACCTGGCCCTCTCGCTTCCCACCCCCACTCTCAGCATCACTGTCCATGAGAGAGCGCACTGGCTCTTGTCCGGAGGCTCCGTCTTCGTGTCTGTCACTCATTATTGTTGTTTCTTTTTATTTCATGGTGCTGCATCCCCTTGTGTTAAATTCCTCTCAGGCCACATCAGATCAGCGCTGCCTGCCCAAACCTTTCATAACCCTCCCACCCCCGTTCCTGTTCTGTGCCACAGAGTAGTTGGCAACCACTCACATTTCTTTTCCCAGTCTAAACCCCTCTGCTCTGTTGCTGTTCTCTACTACCCACCTCGTCCTCTCCTCACCTCAGCCCCAAGCCCCTCTCCTCCCCACCTGTTCCCCACCCTCTTTCCCAACTCCTGGTCACAAAGAGAAGGTGTGCTGGTGGCGCAGTTGTCAATACAAGATAATGTGTTAAGTTATTACCTTCCTTTTCCCCAACTTGGTGGTGGGATGGTTATAGAAGATCTCTCTCTCTCTTTTTAAACCCCTCTTTCCCAACTCTGTGTGGCCGCAATCACATTAATTTGAGCCGCTCTGAAACCGCCCATCCTCCCCAAGCTTGTCTTTAAAAATAATATTATAATCAGTGCATGTCAGCTGCTTATTTAGTCAGTGTAGTGTTGGGGAAAAGTTATGAAGAATTCTTATTTTTTTGTGTAGCATTTAGCAGTCTTATTTTTTCCTTTTTTTAGTTTTTAAACCTTTCGTAAGTGTGTTCATAAATGTTTGCTGGACTGCTTCTTCTTTATTTGTTTATTTATTTTTTATCAGGTTTTGCTTTCTGTCCTTCTCTCTTGTTCTTCTTGTAACGCCTTGCTTCCTTTTGGCTAAAATGGTTCCTGACAGGATCCTGAGTGTGAATGCCAGTATCGACACTATTGGAGAGATTCTGTTGAAAATCATACCGACTCTTGAAGAGGTAAGCTGTCATAATAATTGTGCATATAAACAAAGAGCAGAAAGGTTGATGGTATCTGTTTATGAGATATGTTTATATGTTGCAAAAAAGAAAAATCACAACTGAATCTGACTGGAAGATCTTATTTCTTTTATTCCTGACCTTTCATGCTTTAAGTTAATATAACACAGAGCTGGTACATTGTATCCAGCTGCACCCAGCATGCATTGATAAAATGCTAATAATAATAATAGTAAGCTACTTTTATCTGCTTCCATATTCACAAGGGGTCGCCACAGCAGGTAGTTCCTGATATATTCTGAATTTTTGCAGCCCTACACGCAGCCATATGTCCCACCAGTGATGCTGTGCAATAGCAGTAGTTATGTGCTTACACAACAAAATTTTCATTAGCTTTACTGAGACTCACTGGGTCTTTGTCATAACCACTTCCTGGTTGTCATTCCAGTCATTTGACCATGCTTAATTAGCTTATCGCTAGACTACTCACAGATATAATGGTTCTAGTTTCTTTTTTGTTGAATTATGCTTATTAATGATCTTAGTATGTGTCACTGTAGTTTTTTGTCTTTGGTAAATGCTATCGTGATTTATTGAGAGTTCCTCTTGCCCTGTCTTAAAGTCTTTATGTGAGCTGTGAGCATGTGAGCTGCTTTAAATCTTCTCTAAATATCTTTTCTAAAAGCGGTTTGTAACAGTTATTATCATACTTGTTAATACTGATGGGGAGAGAATTTACAAAACCACATTGGATTGATTCAAATGACTGTTTATGCTTAAGTAACAGATTTGAAATCGGTTTGAAATGAAACAATCACGATGCAGTTGAAGTGCACGCTTATATTTCTTTATAAATTAAGCAGGTTAAAAAGACTGGAGGTGATCGCATTTGAAAACTTTGTGAGCCTAAAGCAGACGGTCAAAGGAGAAGTTAATATAAATACAGGCCATGGGTTTGCTTTGCCCAAACAAACCAAATACATCAGAAAAACGGGAAGATTAGGAGTAGACCGATTGTTTGTGTACATTCTAATGAATGTACCAAAACTGATGAAAGGCATATTCAGTTTCAGAACAATACTATATTTCTCTGAAAGTCTACAGAGCAATACTAAGATTCAGCGAAATGCAACAAAGTTGTCAAGCCAGTACGTTGCAGTACAAGTGGACAATGACCCAAAACTTAATGTATGAGCACTCTGAACAGTTTGAAGATCAGGAGGAAGAATCTGCTGCAGTGTCTAAATCGCTCACCTGATTTCACCGACTGTGATGCTGCAAAGACAAAACATCACAAAGGAGGCATCGTTCTAGCCAGTCGTTGCTTTCAAATAATTTTTGACAATAAAAAACCTCATTTTATTTGGGATTATAAAATTCCATGCATAGAAGTGGTTGCTATTGCTTAACAGATAATAAACCCCTTAAAATAATTTTCTTTGACTCCTTAAGTTATTTTTGTTGGAGGCTTTAAAAAAAGCTGAAAGGCTCCACTGCAACTGTATGTGCCATTTCAGACTGATGTGGTAGCATAGAGGGACAAAAATGATGAAAATTAAGTTACTGTCCAAATATATGAATGTACACTGCACTGATGTGAATTTTGAAATGCATTAAACATATTAATCATTGCTTTGTTCAATAATGCTCCACAATGAAATAGAAATTTAGCATCACATTTTCTAATCTTGAAATGACTTGCCAAATGCCAGATTGTGACCCATGCAGATGTGTGCATGGGTCATTTAAGGCTTGGAGTCCACTGCATGTTTAGCGGTTATAAGCAGGTTTAGCAGTTTTTTGCCACATTGGCAGCATATAAGTTACTGCCCAAAGACTTTAGTAATAAACTATAGGCAGATATTCTGACCCTGCTGACATTGTTGATCTTGTGCCGTGTTTCTTTAGTACCAACATTACAGCGGGATTGATTTTGACTGTGAGCTTCGGCTGCTGATCCATCAGAGCTTGGCAGGGGGCATCATCGGAGTGAAAGGTGCCAAGATAAAGGAGCTAAGAGAGGTAAGAGAGTCCAGATTAGCAGGATCCTCACGATGCTCTGCCCCAAAAGCTGGACTGTAGAATAATTATTAAGGTTGTAATTGTTAATGCATATTGTATCTGAAATATATTAGGATTTATTAGGACTTATTTGTGCCACCTTATTGTTGTATCTGTATTTCCCAAACGTTTTATAACTTGTTTATACTTTGAGTATTACAGATATAACTTATTTACAGCTGTAATCAGATAATGTGGTATATGTGATCAAAATTTGGCTCGTAAGAATAATTAAAAAAAACTAATTATACCTCAATTAAATTCACCTGATCTGCCCATCGAGATCATCATCTTCCATATGTCCGGACAGCTGTCAGTGTACACGTTTTGATTGAGATGGGCAATTATCCGAGCCATTGTTAGCTACGCAGCTCATATGTGTATTTATGACACTAGCAAAACTGGTCTTTAGACCAGCTTTAATGGCAAATTGGTCACAGATGAAATTGATAGACTGGAAAGAAGACTAACACTTTTTGTTCTTGTGCATCAGAACACCCAGACCACCATCAAGTTGTTCCAGGAGTGCTGTCCACACTCGACAGACAGAGTCGTCTTAGTTGGAGGAAAGCCAGAGCGCGTCGTTGAATGTATAAAAGTTATATTGGAGCTGGTGTCAGAGGTGCGATTACATCATTGAGATCTGTTAAAGGGGTTAACATGCTTTATAATTATGCGGTTCATGTCTCACAGTAAGAATAATAAATTATCTATTTAATTTTCTTTTCCTTCCCCTTGCAGGCACCGATCAAAGGTCGCGCCCAGCCTTATGACCCTAACTTCTATGATGAGACGTACGACTACGGTGGCTTTACTATGTTATTTGAAGAGAGGGGCAGACGACCCATCGGTGGCTTCCCCATTCGTGTTCGTGGCGGTTTTGAGCGCATGCCTCCCGTTCGTGGCAGCAGGCCCATGCCTCCCTCCAGAAGGGATTATGATGACATGAGTCCCAGACGAGGGCCTCCGCCACCACTGAGCAGAGGACGAGGGGGAAGTCGTGCTCGTAATCTGCCTCTGCCCCCGCCACCACCACCAAGAGGAGGGTAAGGGCAGTGCTTTCACATCTGAACTGTTTTTGTACTTGCTATATAAAAGATGGCCATAGATAATGCCCATTACCCATTGGTGTTTTAACTCCCATTTTAAAGCCCCTGGTCGGCCGTTGCCATATGGTTAGCATAACCAAGCCAAACGTGAATGTATTTGGACTAGAGGGAGGAGTGCTAAATTGGCAACTAGGGCTATTGTTGATAGGTTGCATCCATCCATCTGGGTGCACATACATAAAACTTAAATACTATAAAAACGGGAGCACTCACTTCTTGCACACCAGCCCATATTATGTCAGTGCTGCAAATGGCTCCAACACCACAAATGCAGCCAAAGTTCAGTCCAAATTCAAATCAGCAGAGGTGATGAGCCTAGTCAGCATTCACCCACCCTAAGTGTTATTAAAATGAAGGTGAAAATTAGCTATAGGCATTTTTTTCCTACTCTTTGTAAAACGATCTTATTTCTCCAATAAAGTTTGGATCTAAAAAGCACTATTAGATTCCTGTTAATTTATACGTATTATGTGTATGTTTGTGTATAGGCATATATAGTGTTTCACCAACTTCTTTTTCCTTGTCTGTTATTATCCACAGAGGTGACAGGTTTTCACATGGCAGCTATCATGGTAGCATGGATGACAGACCAAGGTGAGTAGGATTGTCAATACAAAATAATTTGTCTTAAAAGCAGAAGACACTGAAAGTTCGTCAGGAGGTGAAGCCATAGTTCAGACCTGATCAGAGGTCATCAGTGGAGTCTGCTTGCCCTGTCACACGTGTCCCCTATGTTGGAGGAACTGTGTTAACATTTACCTTTTTGTCTGTAGTGACAGAAGAGGCAGAGGAGACCGTTATGACAGCATGGTGAGTGTGTTTACTAGTGCTTCTGTAATGCTAATCCGTATGTGTCGCTTCCTGCTTCTGTGTAGTTTGTGTTTGTGAATCCTGCTTTAGATCATATGATTGGAATTTCTTTTTCTCACTTTCGTACAAGCGCAGTGGCTTCAACACCAAGCTGCTTTTTTTTTCTCCCCCCACTATGTATGCACACTGATGTAGGCCTGTTGTTGCCAGGCAACTGTTGTCTCCGTGGTTACCACAGAGCAGCTGAGTACGTAGTCCGGAGATCCACCAGGCTAGCAAATGAGCAGGCCAAAGCGAGTCCTAAACTGTTTCCCTGTAGGTTTAAAGCTGCAAAAAAATGTTTTAATAGTAATACAGAAGCATTAATTTCATCACATAGGCATCAAGAGATGTCAGTTAATCCTTTAAAGTGATTTTAAAGTGTCTAAGAAAAGAGCAAAAACTGACGTTTATCATGTAAAGTATAATATTATTTCTTTTTCTTTGTGAAACAAGAATTTCAGGAGTGAAAGCATCAACTGATTATTTTTAGCATTAACGCTTGTCACCGCTCTACTCATCTGAGTTAACAAGTAAACATCGTCACATATAAATTAAATGCAATCGGTGTAATAGATGTGGGACTTGCAGCCAATTTGCTACTTGACAGATCTTACCCATGGCTAAGCTTTTAAGGTGCACTTTAATACAAAGAAAGAGGTTTACAGTAAAAGAGCTACAGACAAATGCTGGAAAAAGTAATCAAAACTACAGTGACAGCTTCCAGTTGACATTGAAGTGTTCAGATGTTCAAAAGGCCTTTTTTTTTTTTTTTTTTTTTTTAGGCCTGTATGCAAGCAGATAGTTTGTGTACTTGACAGCCATATTACTGTAAAATAGGCTTTACTGGAACTTACTGGAGAGGCAGCTGGTTATCCCTCACAGTGCATCACCGTATATGAACTATATTTATATCTTCCTTTAAAAGGATGGGTACACCTAATTTTGAATGTTAACGGTAATGCTCATTTCTTTTGAAGTAGTAAATGGAGGATGAAATAATTATTGCCCCGACTATATATTCACATGTGTTCCCACCTTAAATTGAATTGGTGTCCTTGTTTCTGAGCCATTTAAGTGGTTTATTTAAAATAAAGAAATAAATACAGAAAAGGCCTAAATTGTCTACAGGGAAGTTGTAGCGTGATCAGCAATGCATCGTTTGTGTTTAGCAGCACAAGTCACTGACAACTTCCAGCCGAGTCACTGCACAAACCAGCAGAACAGAATCCTGGAAAGTGTAAATGTGTTTTGGGGCACGTATGGAGTCTACGAGGACTCGTACAGGCTGATTAAAATAGAAGCATATCTGTTCTATCAGACATGTGTGAGCTGAGCAGCTGAAAAGCCGCCTGTGTAAGAGGCAGCGTAGTCAAAATTGGGTTTTTCTTGAACTTCCCCACAAAAGCTGCAGCTGTTCTTGGCAGTATTGTGAACTCAAACTGATGATGCTTTTATGTGCTTCAAATATATGAACGACTGAAAGTCTCTGTGGTGATCTAGGAAGGTAAAGCTGAGTACTTTACTAACGAGTACTTTAAAGGTCTTCAACATGTGCCTTTCTGTTGGTCAACTTTATTCAAATGAATAATTTCAGAAAGGCAAATCATCACATGAAGAGGCCCAGAGTTATTTCACCCTCGGATCAAATTTCTAGCCAACAACATGGTGTTCTTATAAAGTTCAGTGTGATTTTTTTTAAAGCTTTGAAATGGATGCGCTTAATACTGTGGGATGAGTACTCCCCTTCACCTTGGTGAACATCAGATTGTTCTTAGTCTGCATGAGTGTACACGAGTTGTTTGTAGTTTAATGTAGAATGGATAGTGAGCATTTAGTTTACTCCAGGTTCTGAGAGCTTCGTCTTTACTGTGACATTCAAACTTATATTATATATATTTTTTCCCCCATCAATTGATCCTGAAATGCAGAGTGGAGGTGGATATGGTGAGTGTTCTTCTTTATTAATCTCCTGGAAAAATTCAAGTTCAGCAAAGGAAAATCAGGGCTTCTTGGACTTTATTCTCATAATTTCATCTTTTATTTTTGAGAGGTTTTATAGGAACACCACAATGCTGCAAGGCATGGGGCAACTCCACCGATCAGGCATAACATTATGACCACCCGCCTAGTATTGTGTCGGTCCACCCTTTGCTGTCAAAACATCTCTGACCCGTCAAGGCATGGACTCAACTAAACCCATGTGCTGTGGTATCTGGCACCAATTGTCAGCAAAAGATCCTGTAGGTCCTGTAAGTTGTGGGGTGGGGCCTCCATGGATCAGGCCTGTTTGTCCAACACATCCCACAGATGCTCACATGGATTGAGAAGTGGGTCATTTGGAGGAAACAATGCTGAGGTAGGTGGCACGTGTCAAAGTAACATTGGTTAGACCAGGTCACCTTTTTCTATTGCTCCGTTCACCCTGACTGGTCTGTGGCTATGCAGCCCCTTAAGCAACAAACTGCAATGCACTGTGTATTCTGACACCTTTCTATCAGAACCAGCATTGACCTTGTGGTCAATTTGAGCTACAGTAGCTTGTCTGTTAAATCGCACTACACGTGTCAGCCTTCGCTCCTCACGTGCGTCAGTGAGCCTTGGCCTCCCATGACCCTGTCACTGGTTCACTGCTGTTCCTTCCTTGGACCACTTTTCGCAGATACTGACCACTACAGACTGGGAAGACCCCTCAAGAGCTGCAGTTTTGGAGACACGCTGACCCAGTTGTCTTGCATTCACAGTTTGGCACTTGTAAAACTTGCTCAAATCCTTGCACTTGTCCATGACTTTCTTCTCATCAACTTTGAGGATAAAATCGTCACTTGCTCCCTATGAGATCCCATCCACTAACAGGTGTCATGATGAAAAGATGATCAGTGTTATCTCTGTCACCCCAGTGGTCATGATGTTATGCCTGATCAGTGAGTATAGACTAGCTCACAGGTTTTCTAACACACTGCCATTATCAGTTCAGCTTTGACTTAATGTGTTTAACAGTTAAGTTCATTATTTATTGAATATACTACTGTGTAAGGAAAAGATGAAAGCATGCAATGTCTACCATTTAAATCATTTATTTTTACTGATAAATGAATCCGTTGATTCAATAATTGAACTGCAGCTCAAGTCTGGAACATTCTGGCTACATTCTTTACTATCACTTTTCTCTTTTCTTTGTTCTGGGGTGCATTTTCATTTTTTTCCTTTCTTTGTTTTCTTTTTGATGTTTTCAAAGACAACAGTTCTTCCTGGGATCACTTTCAGTCTGGTGAGTTGGGATCGATCGTTACTATCCCAGCGTTTTGTTTCCTAACCTATAGGGATTGTTGCATCTTCTGGCATGCTTTAGTTAAAGATGGCTTTTCCCCTCTTCCACCTTATGTGGTTTTAACTCCTCCTAGGCGGCAGAGGCTCGTACAGTGATATCGGAGGTCCAGTCATCACAACACAAGTCACCATCCCAAAAGATGTAAGCTAAAGTGAGCAATGACAAGAAAAGAGATGCCACTCCTTCATGTATGTTTTTTTTTAACTCTCCTTTACGGTTGTTGTGCAGCTGGCAGGCTCCATCATTGGTAAAGGCGGTCAGAGGATCAAGCAGATCCGCCATGAGTCTGGGGCATCCATCAAGATTGATGAACCACTAGAGGGCTCTGAGGACCGCATCATCACCATCACAGGGACACAGGACCAGATCCAGAATGCCCAGTACTTGCTGCAGAACAGGCACGCACTCCTCTGATTTTCCCCAGGACAGTATCAACACCACACAGCAGTGAGGCCTTTCTGTGCTGACCTGTGTGCTCATGCTCACCCAAATGGAAATAATTGTATATATTTATTTTTTTTACTTTTAATCGGTCAACTTTGACTCACAGTTTCTCCAGGAAAATCTGAAATGAAAGCTAATAAGATCACTAGATTAAGCAGTTTATTAACGGAAATTGTGCAATTCTTTTGGGTAATTGATGATGAAATAATTCTGCAGTGTAAGTTTGATGGAAACTGGCTTTGGGTGGGGGAAGCTTTAAAGACGACCTTGGATCTGGACTATTTTATACTATTTTGTAACTTTTTACAGTCTGCGTTAAGATCGTCTAGCTGATTAATGAATGATGAAAACAGTGTTTCATCTTGTGGAGCTTTTCATTTCACTGTGCTCCCTCTCACCACTAAATGGCTAAGCTGGTCTCACCAGTTGGTCGGGTCGCTTCTTGCAGACAGAATTTATTTCCAGCTTTGACCTTGCGTTACTTTTTTTTTAACTTACAAATGTGCTTCATGTGAAAAATGCTTAACAATTTTTCCACATCTGGATTTACAACTTCTTAACCCGTGCCATGTTTCTGTTAACATAAATATTTCTGATGTTTCGTCCTTACCTTTTATCTGTCTTTTATTTCAGCGTGAGGCAGTACTCAGGTCGGTTCTTCTAGGAAGAAAAGAGAAGAAGCAGAAGAGTGAAGCCATGCTGCCATACTGTTTGTTCCTGCTATTCAGAGCCTACATTCCTCTGCTTTGGGTAGACATGCCCCTTCCACACAAACACACACACACACACTACACCGCCTAGCTGTGTTGCAGTTTTTATTTTGACAAATCTTAAGCTGTCAAACAGCAGTCAACAAGTTTTTCTGTGCTGGTGTGATTACTTTTAAGAGATTCTTGTGCCGTCACTGGAGTAAACCCATCTGTGTGATGACTTTCGGTGTTGTGAGAGCCAACCTCTGGCCCTTGTTTCTTTTATTTCAGTACAGCATGCAGAATGTAATAGTTTTGTTTGAATCATTATGTTTGTTTGATTTATTTTTTTTCTTTCCCTTAAAGTTTTAAGCACACTTTCCAAATGAAGATGCATGGTGTTGGAATGGTTCAAAGCCTTTTGAATAAACTTCAGTTTTTACACGACCTCCAACACCTTTTTTCTCACTGTTAAATGAAGTAATGAAGTGCTTTCTTTCTTTTTCTTTTTTGAATGATGGGGTTCAGTGAGATTGTTTGGGAAATGAATTTATTTATGTCTATTACGCTAAAGTAGAAAGCAGAGAAGAATTGAGATGCCAGCCTCATGTCTGGAGGGTCAGTATGAAGCTAGCACCACAGCCTGTTGGCTTACTCTAGCACAAAAGTGAATGCATGCAGCAGAAATTCCACCCATCAGTCCACAGATGAACATGCTGTATCTTGTTGTTGTTTATGTTGTACAGAAAGAAGCTAAAATGTACTTTTGGCCTTCCTCTCAGCACAAATAATATCTGCTTGTAACCCATTGGTGCCTATTTTAGAAACCTTTCAGTTTATAATTCTCATAAACAGTTTTTTTTATGGCTCAAACAGAAGATTTGTGAAAATTGTGAACTTTTGAAGTGTTTGTACTGTGGGTGTACTTTCTAATCCGTGATGGTGCTAGCTTCATATTTTATCAGGCAGGAAATAAATAAACCTATTTCCCAAAATATCTTTTCTTTTTTCTTTTTTTTAAGTCGGGATACTTGTGCCAGTGCGGTATGCATAAAGAAAGTTTTAAGATTTTTTTTTTTTTTTTTTTGTGTGTGTAATCGTCTTTCTTTGAAAGGCAAAAAGCTGTATAAAGTGTGTATATATTTACATAAAAAAACAGTAATTTTATGAGTGTTTAGAACGGCCCAGATTACTTAATACTTTGGGGCCAAAAAACAAGAAGAACAACAAAAAAAGACAGATTTGGTAATCTTTAGTTGTCTTTCCATTATTTCTTTTCTACCACTCACAGGGATGGACTCGCTGAAATCTTCCAACCTTAAGAGCTGATCAGTTGGATCCATTTTATTCTTGCATTTTTTTTTTCATTATTTTAATTTTTGGAGAAGGATTTTTAGAGTTCTGTGAATTGATTTCTTAAGATACTCTCCCCCCCCCCCCCCCCCCCCCCCCCCCTCCCCCTCTCTTTTCTTTGCAGTTTGATGTCAAAGGATTTGTGAGTCCAGGAGTGGTGATTTTTCTGTGTAGTACTTGCAGGTGTTTAGTAAATAAAGTCTGTGTCACAGCCCACAAAGTGTAAGTGTGTGTCTATTTGTTTTTATTTCAGCGGAGCAATACTGCGCTGCTGTCTTTGTAGTACATGTAATTGGTTTACGGACATGGTGAAGTGTGTCAGCCAGTTGCTCTCTCACATGCATCCGTAGTTCGCTGGTTAACACCGGAAATCTGCTCCTATAATGTAATAGTGAAAGCCCACACGGCTTCCCATCACGGCACAGCCCTCTGTCACATGGCGCGCCGTTGGTTTTCACTGTGGATAGAGTTGGGGGGGAGACGGGATAAAGGAGTCTGCAGGCAGAGGAGGATAACGCGATAGAAGGTTGCAGGATCTTATTTACCGAGTAGGTCTTCTTAACCACTTTTTTAAAATTGATATCATCTTTGTGTCATTTTGTTGCGCCTTGGAGTCAAAACTCCGCCATATTCAGTCCACCACGCCCGGAGCGTGAGCTATCACAGTCGCCGTTACAGTCTGCTCAACTTATTGCACAAGTTAATTTCCCCTTTTACTGGAGAGGAAGAAGGTAACAGCCTCGAGAACAGCTGCTTTACTTCCTTAAATTTGCTAAAGCTTCTGTTTCCAGCTCCGGGAGGGGGGAGGCGTAGTTGCTGGAGCTTGTAGTAAAGAGTTACCGTGGGCTTTAATCATTGTGTGTTGTGACTCGAGGATACACCGAGGAAGGGAAGGGGGGAGTGTTCGCTGTATGAACAAACAGTATGTATGTGTGTTTACCTTGGAAGGTGAAGTTGTAACCAGGAATGATTTTGAGCTCCGTGGGGGCATGCTGCCTCAGCCCGGAGGCCAAAGAGGCTCGGAGGATCAACGATGAGATTGAGAGGCAGCTCCGCCGGGACAAGAGGGAATCCCGACGGGAATATAAACTCCTTTTGCTGGGTAAGAGACGGATCAAACGGTCTCTGTGACACCTCTATCAGAGGTCAGAGGTGGAACAAGTTTTCAGGACTTCCACTTAAGAAGCTGCATCCCGAAAAACGTTAGGTGGCCTCCTCAAGAGGGTCTTTGCATCTCGTCTGTTATATCAAATTAATTATTAAATTTGATACATCAAATGTCTTAACGATTTAAGAAAAAAATCTTGCATAAATATAACAGCCTTATGTTGAATATTTGTATTTACGGTTTTGACATATGAGGCAGCAAGTGCAGCTCTTAAATTCATGCAGAAAGAAAGCTGTGTCACAGAAGACTACTTGAATAAATACAGCCTACTTAGCATCTGTCTGCTCTTTGAATCAGACCCCTCAAAACATAGATGTAAACATGATTCAGTGCACTTGAGTGTGTTATGATGCCTTTGTAGCTGAGAAGAAGCAGATTATAAACAGTGGAGTAAGAGGTGAATCCTGAATGTGGACATTAAAACCTGAAAAATATAAGATATATATATATATATATAAATACATTGTAAACAGAAAAATCCCCAAAGTAAAATAAAAAACATGGAGGTGACGTGAATAATTCTATATACCACACAATTTACATGTTCAAAAGGGAGTAGGATGAAGTTTACATGCACGTCATTTACTACTGAACACTGTTCCTGTCATAGGGCGTGTGCATAGTTTGCTGTGTGAGGTGAGTTAAAGTGTAAAGACAATGCAAAATGCAGTTACAGTACGGGCAACCATGCAAAACGTACTCACAGTGGGAGTTTTAACTACTTTTAGCTACTACTGTATCTCAAATGGGGAAAAAAAGGGATTAACTACACAGATTTGTAGGATTGAAATATTATGTGTACCAAATGAAGTGTATATACTTCATTTGTTGATAAGACATCAACATATGGCCTGACTGTAGTAGTTTAACATGGACCAAAGTCTATGTACATTAGTGGTTTGCGGTGACATTGATCAGTGGTTGCTGTATGCGTCTCATGAGACGTATTTTAAAAAAAGAACTGGTACTACAACAAAACTCATCACAGTTTAATCTTAAGGAGAGCAGCGAAAAAAGAGAAAACAGTTGACTGTTAACAGAGCCAACTGCCTCCAGTTCTTCAGAACTGCCCATCGACAGATCTGTGCAGTGTATCTGATAACAGCATTTTTCTTCTACACAACAGTAAGCAGTCCTCTGGTATACATTGCTGGTTCAGACAGGCATGACATGACACGAAGCTCAAATACTCACTCGTCAGTTTTTTTCCTTTTACGAAATAATATGCGACTAGCCTTGGGTCAACTAGTTTTGTAGCATTTTTGTGGTTAGCCACGAGCATGTTAGACTGTAGCTTCCTGACCCTAGTTTGCATTTATAATCTCTGCATGATTTGGAGACTTTATGAGGTATAAAGATGTGACAAATCTACATGTATTAGTAACATAATTGCTAACAGTTATACCTGGAAGTGTGATGAGTCCTCCCTCATCTATCTCACTTTAGTTGATGGTATACATTTTGTTTCAACTTCCTTTAGAATTGGCCCCATAAAATCCAGTATGGCATGGGCTCCACACACCGCTGTCATTTAATCTGTACAGAAAAGAAATATTAGTTGCAGTCCTCATCTGTATACTACAGGGCACCGGGTGCTTCATTAGTTCCTCCTTGCTCCTTTCTACTTTCAGAGCTGCTTTAATTCGTAGTGTCACAGATTCATTGAGGTGCTGGAAAAACGTAACATTTAACAGCAGAGATTTTGGTCCGTATTGACGTGTCAGCATCGCACAGCTGCTGAAGATTTGTTGGCTGCACGTCCTAAATGCAAATCCTCTGTTTCACCATATCCCAAAGGGCCATGCTGGATTGACATCTGGTGACTGTGACGCGTCATGTTCAGGAAACCAGAGCTTTGTGACACAGTGTTACTGTGCTGGAAGCAAGCATCATGAAAGGATGGACATGGTCAGCAACAATATGGCTTCATGTTGTGTCCATCAAATTCTGACCCTACCATCCGAATGTTGCGGCAGGAATTGAGACTCGTAAAGCTAGAAAACATTTTTCTGATTTTCTGTCTAATTTTGGTAAGTTCGTGGATGTGATATCCTCGGTTGCCGGTTCTTAGCTGACCGGAGCGGTTCTGGGTGTGGTCTTTGTAACAGCTCGAAGCAGTGTGGCCATTTTTCTCTGGCCTCTGACATCATCAATACCTTTTTTTTTTCCAGAGGACTGCCGCAGACTGGATATTTTCTCTTGTTTGGGAAAATATCCTCTGTAAACCCTTGAGATGGCAGTGTGGGAAAATCCCAGCAGATCAACAGTTTCTCAAATACTTAGCCCATTTGTCACCAACAACCACGCTACATTCAAAGTCACTTCAATCACCCTTCTTCCCCAGTCGGCTGCTCAGTTTAAACTTCACCATTTTGTCTTGACTATGTTCTAAATGCTGTTCTTGCAACGTGATTGGCGGATCAGATGTTTGCATAAATAAGTAGTTGAACAGGTGTACTTAATAAGGTGCCACATTTAATTTGACTATTTGGCAAAGGATGTGTCATCAGTGATTAAGTTGAAGGTCTAAAGCAGTCAAGCATGGGTAGTCATGTTGAACGTGTCACCAGCCTTTTAGCTTCAGTAGACAGCACTCTGTATTTTAGCCCACGACCAGTTTCAGTCTGAGATTGGAACAGTGCACATCGCTTTAAGTACTCTCTAATAACATTTTAAAAGAAATACTGTTGCTTTCATTTGTGCACAGGGTTGTCTCACCGGTGTCATTTCTGCATTGTCAGCTACACGGGGAAATGCCGCAACTTCTAATAAATCTACCAGCCACCCATGAGATGACAAAACGTAACATTTGATGCAAGTTATGTCCAAGTTTACATAAGAGGACATCAGGATAATATATTATGATCATAACTACATTCGGGGCGACCGTGGTTCAGGGGGTTGGGAAGCTCATCTTGTAACCGGAAGGTTGCCGGGTCAATCTCCAGCTCTGTCTGTTCCTGGTCGTTGTGTCCTTGGGCAAGACACTTCACCTACCGCCTACTGGTGATGGCCAGAGGGGCCGAGTGGCGCGATATGGCAGCCTCGCTTCTGTCAGTCTGCACCAAGGGCAGCTGTGGCTACAACTGTAGCTTCCCTCCACCAGTGTGTGAATGAATAGTGGAATTGTAAAGTGCTTTGAGGGTCTCGAAAAGCGCTATATAAATGCAATCCATTATTATTATTATTATTATTATTATTATTATTATTATTATTATTATTATTATTAAATAAATAAATGAAGCAATAAAATCAATCGCTCTGTATACCATCTGTTTAGTGATAACCTGACATAGTTTATTCCTCTGAGCTATAAAACCCCATCCAGTGTTGCTAAACAGGAGAGTCTGCATCCGTGCTGCTGGTGAGACCTCAGGCATAGTTGCTCCTTAAGCTAAATGCTAACATCAGCATGTTTTGATGCTCACAGCTATAAAGTTTGCAGTCCATTTGGTGATGTAATGATTATTATGCTGACTGCGTTAACATGCTAACATTTACTACCTTAAACTAAACTCAGAATACTGGGGAATGAACACCTGTTGTTAGGACCTTAAAGAAAACACTGAAAGTGTTGAAATTTTCATCTGGTATCAAAAAGTCAAGAGCTTATCAGTGTGACGCATAGTGATCCAAAAAGGAATTTCAATGTCAACAGACAGAAAGAGTGGGAGTTTTACAGTTAAAACTAGCTGATCGCTTACACACTGCACGAATATATATAGAATATGTGAACGTTTTACAGAAACAATATAATTGAAATGGATGGATGTGTCAACAGGGTCAGCAGGAAAACGTAAAACAAGTTCTGACGTACCTGTATTAGTTAAATATTTCTGTCATTTTTTTGCGACAGATGTTATTTTATATATATATATATGTGTGTGTGTGTGTTTTATAGCCTTAAATCAATCAAAAATTTATACCTTGTTATTTTTTATTAAGCCAAAGGTCAGTGCTTAAATTATAATTACAAGTGATGTACTCATTAATGACTGAATATTTTTTTAAATTATTTCCTTTCAGAGTTATTTTATTTTTGTGATTTCTAATTCGTTTTTTTTATTTCAATTTATTTTGACTTTTTGTTTTTAATCCAGTTTAGTTTCACTTACTTTCTACTGTTTTAAACGGTTTAGTTTCAGTTTAGTTTTTGTTAGTTTCAGTGTCAGATTTAGGCTTTTTAATTATTATTGTATGGAAGGCATATGTCGGAGGCACGATTTAGGAAAATTTATACCGGTGTTACAATAAAAACACAGAATATTTTGAAAGCAGTTGACTCACAATCCTGTGGAGTCTCAATAAGCATGTCCATCAATGCCTCATCAGCCAAGCTGAAATAACACCTTTTTAACAAACTAACAGATACTATACTTTTTACAAAATCTTATTTTATATAGTTTACATTTTTGCACAAGTCTAGTTTTAATTTTCACTTTTTTTAGGTAACTAAAATGTTTTCTTCAAATCTGCTTTAGTTTTCAGTTTTAGTTAACTATAATCACCTTGATCCTATAATATACTGAAAAAATGAATTCTGTATAATGAATAGTTATAGTTGAGGCACTTTTAGTTTAGTTGGACTTTAATTAAAAGAATTTTCCTTATATATGTTTAAAGATGTTTTTATTTAAGTAAATAATCTAGATGCTTCTTCTACCACTATAAAAAAAACAAGTTCTCAGACTTTAAGTTTTTTCTACCTGCTGTTGTGGTAAATAACATAATTGTGTCTCTTTGTGCTTAAATTGTAAGAAATAAAAAAAGTAAAAGTAAAATTACAGGAAGGGCTCAGGTAGCTTATTGATCGTCCTGTAATTATAAAAAAAATCATTTTGTAAAAACAACCAAGACAAAACAAAACAAAACAAAACATGTCTGTAATAGGTTTTTTCTGTAATAAATATTTCATATATATATATTTTTAAAATCTGATTTTCCATGTGTTCTTATTGGATCAAGAATCACTTGAGGGGATGAAAATGACCTTTGGATTTACACAGTATCTGGATGTGATAAGGTATAGAGGGGAGGACAGGTGCATTGTATTGTTGGTATTTTGATGGGAATAAAGAATAAAACTACATTTATGCCTCCTGTGGATAGGAACTGGTGAAAGTGGCAAGAGCACGTTCATTAAACAAATGAGGATCATCCATGGCCGTGGATACTCTGATGAAGACAAGAGAGGCTTCAAACAGCTGGTGTACCAGAACATCTTCACAGCCATGCAGGCCATGATCCAGGCCATGAACGCACTGCAGATCCCCTACAAGTATGAGCACAACAAGGTAGGCCTGTGTCCTTTCTTCGCTGCTTTGCTCAGACAAATTGAGAAAGCGGTTTTTATCAGACACAGTCCCACAGAAGCATGCGGAAGGTTTACTGACAGAGCCTGCAGTGTGTATTACTGTGTATTTAGGGTGAAGCACTTCTGGTAATTTGCAACAGTGTTTAGTTTTGCAATCCTGCTGCCAGAGAGTTTTGTCTACTTACGGAGTGAGCTGTCGTTTTGAAGTATACAGAGTGTCACACTGCAAGCATGTAAACTGGTAGTCCTGAGCCAAAAACAAGTAAGAGATCAGGAATTCCCCATTATTCATACAGGAATCTGTTCCTGTCTTACAAACACCAGGGGCCCGTTCTTCGTACCTCGCTAAGTAAGTTAGCTGGATTTGATTGTTGACGATTTCCCCGAAGCTCATCCGGGACTTGCTGCCATAGCAACAGAGCCGTAACCGTAAACCTGCTCGGGAGCAGGTTTACTTTATGTAAACAGGATTAGATCGCGGCCACGCAGGTATGTCCGCTTCATTTATACGAAAGCAACAGCGATATTCCACCACTGTTTCACCATAAATAAATATTATCAATGTAACTAAAGATAATGCAGCACTTGATCCATTTATTGACGTCACACAGATAAATACAGGTCATTCCCTAAAAAAGGGAAATGTACTATTAACATTCTATTACATGTATGTGATTATTACAGATGTAATTCATATTTCAGAGTAGTAATTGGAAATTACTTCGTGTAATCAAGATGGGAGACCACGGCTATAAAAGCGAAGGTGGATTTGGGAAGTCTGTCGCAGCCATGTCCTGTCCGTTTACGCGAGCCACCCATTGCGGAAGGTGCAAGATTGATAAGGACAGTTTTCAGAATTCAGCATATATTGCGGGATAGACAGGATCCTTTAGCTCAGCGCGACAGTGTGCTCATAGAGAGATATCGATTTTCCCGTGAGGGTATTATTCACTTAACCAACTTGTTGACGAGGGGGTGCAGGACCACCACCTGTCTTTTTTTGCTCTGCCCTTTTCTTGGTTGCTGTTATAAACAAACAGATTATTTCAGGGTCTCTTTTCAAGAGACGAAAAGCAATATAAGTGATAAATATTACCATTCTGTAGAATATTCTTATATTTCACTTTTACTTGTTCCCATGTTC
The DNA here is from genome assembly GCF_057382275.1 of Copadichromis virginalis. Lineage (NCBI taxonomy): Eukaryota > Metazoa > Chordata > Actinopteri > Cichliformes > Cichlidae > Copadichromis > Copadichromis virginalis. Next base: position 50,954,518 of record NC_140624.1, read on the forward strand.
TAGTGGGTCCTGTTGTGGCTCTAATGTGTAAGGGGATATAATATAACATAATATAATATAATGTAATATAATATTGGATAATATAGTGTGATATAATAAATTTACCCTACAGCCTACTGGTGTTGGCCAGAGGGGCCGATGGCGCGATATGGCAGCCTGGCTTCTGTCAGTCTGCCCCAGGGCAGCTGTGGCTACAAGTGTAGCTGCCTCCACCAGTGTGTGAATGTGAGAGTGAATGAATAGTGGCATTGTAAAGCACTTTGGGTGCCTTGAAAAGCGCTATATCAATCCACTCCATTATTATTGTTATTATTAAATTACTTACGAGTTTAATTTGTCAGCAACTTTCTGCCAGCCCTCTCTCCTTGCTTTTGCAGCATTTGCAGTGTTCCCTTGCGTTCTGATTAAACTCTGAAACTCCTGAAATCCCTCACTCAAGAGTTCTTGCTCTGCTGCCGAAAAATACCGAGCGCACTCCTTCGACATTTTCGCCGACCAATCAGAGGGTTGCCGATCAATGTTTCCACTATCGATGCGTAGCCCCTTTTACGACACCCAGTGATCTCACATTACTTCATCCAGCTGTACTAATCGTCAACAGCAGGTGTGTTCGGGGAACCGGATTAGTGAGCTCACGGTTAGCGCGATGGTTTGGTCTTGGATGTGTCATTTGATCTTGGATGTAGTAAGCGACGTACGAAGAACGGGCCCCAGGTGCGTATTAATCACAAAAACGTGCTAGCTCACACACAGAGACTACATTAGGTAAAGCTCCAGGTTAGGATGCAATCCAGGAGAGCCTATGTCAGTGATCATCTGAGTCAGCATGTGAGTTATATTTTTTCTTTCCTGTAGTGTTGGTGGTGTTCTGTAAAAGCTCACAGGATGGCACTGTTTGTATGCAGTTGGTTTGCATAAATCAGCAGTGAAACACAGAGAGACCGTAGGTCAGTGAGGTCAAGACATCCGTCGCTGTGTCTGAAATAAGTGCGTTTATTCATCAAATCAACTACACTGTTCACAAACTATGCTGATCACAAAAAAGTGCATTAGACTCCTGTCTGGAAACCAAATTTATCGCTCATTATTGAATAAACTATTGACTGTCTGTTTGAATAATTTAGCGAGCGGTGATATCAGGCACTCAGTATATCAGTTCACTAAACCTCTTCCCTGAATGGTGAAATCGTAGCTTAGAATCTATAGTAATGCACAGAAGGCCCATCCAAAGATTTGAGTCCTCGTATAACCTCTCTGAAACAAAAAGAAAACAAAGCAAAAACAAAACCAAAAGAACAATTGAACGAGTTGGATTAAATTTATATGCTCACAAAAAAGCCTGCTGGGGTAACTAGCTTTTTGCTTGCTTTCACCAGAAGGAGAACATCTTAACTTAGTGAAGCTTGCTCCTACTGTTTGCTTCACTAAACACACAGGTTAGACTTTTATTCTGAAAGCATTTTCTCATATAAAGTCAAAAGTGATAGTTTTAGTTAACTTTTTATGTAAGAGGTTTACACAAAAAGTCACACCTCCTTGTGATTACTGTGGTCACTAGCACGGTGTAATGCTTGCTTGTGGCTGTTATGGATGACACTGACCTGTCTGCAAACACTTGCTAATTAAACACTGAACTGTAGCGAAACTTGAAAAAGTGAGACACAAACCACAAAGATGTTTTGCTGGCAACCAGTAAGGTGGACACAAGGCAGTTGCCAACCTCTCTCTAGACTCATGTGACTGCCTTAATGATACTTTCATAACTGCGGCTAGCTAGCTCTATACTGGAATATACTGTAAGAAGAATACTCAGTGGTATTTCTATGATTGTGTTTTTGAGTCTTAAATAAGAAATCTGCCTCTGAGTAGCTCTATAAAAAATGAAGTAGACACTGGAAGTGACGTGATTATTTGAGGCGCGGCACATAAAACAGTGGCAGCTGTTGAGTGATGGAGGCGAGTAAGTTACATTGTATTAGTGGTGTGGAATTAAAAGCTGGAACAATCTTTTAGTAAAATGCTAAGATTTTTTGATTTCTATTAGGTGGTCAGTGACTGCAGGGGGAAGAAAATGTAAAATAGAAAAAGAAAAACAGGACCGTCTGATAGGTTTGTAACATAAACCTATTCGCTGGAACGTTAAGGACAATCTGCTACACAGCAAAAGGCAAGACTCAAGGCACCAAAGTTCTCTGGTTACTCATGCATGAGGGAGACCTGGCTGGAGCCAAGTGTCGTTCCACCACTTGACCACCATCAGACTCTCAGCCAGGTTTCCCCACAGCACTCCTTTTATTGTGGTTACATGAATATGCATAGGGTCATTAACATATAACATCTTACATAGGTATACATGTGAACAAAGAATACTGTGTGTGTGTGTGTGTGTGTGTGTGTGTGTGTGTGTGTGTGTGTGTGTGTGTGTGTGTGTCAAAGGTCATATAACAACATGAAAGCACGAAGGCAATCATCCTTGGTCAGGAAGAGGGTAGACTAGACCCCCCCGGTAAGGAAGTCCAGCAGTTCATCTAAACAGAAAAGCACTTAGACTAAAACAAATGTAGCTACGTTAATCCTACCATAAAACAATAAAACAAGATGCGACCTCTTCCCATGCCCCCAAGATGCAGGTGTGCATTCCAGTGTGGAATACACACCAAGCCTCTGTAGCCTGTTAAAGATCACACAACTTATCACTACACAATTGATTATACACCTCTAAGCATATATGATTAAATGTTTTCTAATACAAATGACAATAATAAACTCTAAACCCAACACCGTCAAAGAATGGGAGTATATTTTGAAGCAGGAGCATTTTAGTTAGCATGAAAAAACAAAAACAAAAAATCAAACAAAGTGGAAAATCCCTTCCAAAGACTTCTGCATTATGAAAAATATATGACTCAACAAACAGATATCTGTTCTTCAGTGTTACCTTCATTGGAGCGTTGCAGTGTAATCAGCCGGTTCGATTCATATATTTCATAACACTGGAATTTCATTAATGATGGGTTTTGATTCTCATGTTTACTATTGCTTCAGATTGCTGAACTGCTGCCCTTCTGTGCTTCCTGTTGAAAAAATCTGATATGGGGGCATGCAAATGCTTTAGCCTTCCCACGGCTAGTACTGCCTCTGCAAGCTGCTTTGCAACCCATATCTACCCCAGCTCCTTTCATGTTGTGTCTGATTTCTTCAGTGTCATTTCCGTTTTCACTGATGGCTGCCGTATAACATACTGGTACCGCTTCTCTCCCACAACAATGCCATGCAAACCAATGCACTAAATTCCTGCAGATGGGGTTAACACGCTTGACTGCTAGGTTGAGAATGACGATTTCTAAACAACAGCTGTTGATAACATACTCAAGAGTAGTGGTTTTTCTTGAGTATGTTATCAACAGCTGTTGTTTAGAAATCGTCATACCTTCAAATCAGATTTATTGTTTTATGTTTGGAAGCTCAGAGATTACTTATTGGTTTTTAAAGACCCCCTGTGACAGTAGTTTAAACAGGGCTTAATTTCATCATGTCTGCTGGAGACTATCAAAAAGTTCTCTTTTACAGTGGGGGAAATAAATATTTGATTGCCTGCTGAATTTGAAAGTTTGCTCACATCACCAGGCGTGTACACACCTCAGGGGGGAGTTTGGCCCGCTCCTCTTTGCCGAAACTCTCGAAATCCGTTAGGTTTCTTATTTTTATTCTTGGCTCTTTGATACTGCCCAAAGTGGTAAAATGGAGGGAACTGATTCTCTGGAAAGTTGCGCTTCATACACATAAGGAGTTCAAAAAGGACGATCCGTAGTTGATTGATTGACCGTACGTGGCACACAGCCATTCCTGCTGCGTTGTAGGGGATCAAATACTTATTTCACTCAATGACAAGAAAATCTACTTATAGCTTTTACGTAATGTGGTTTGGTTGATATTCTGCCTCTATTAAAATGAAATTATCATAAAAATATAAACTTTTCATTTCTTTGGAACAATTATTTCCCCCACTGTATCGAAATGATGTGCTTATATGTTGAACAGTTAGTTTCAGTAAATGATTGGTAGTATGAATCAGAATCTTAATTCCATCTTGTTTGGTATTTGTTATCTTGGTAAACCGGATGACATCACTCCTTCCTTCCAGCACTGGGACTGATTCGTCACCTATAATGCTGCGGTGACAGTTGCGCAAGAGATGCTTCCTATAAATAACACAATATTAAAGTAATTATTCTTTCTGAAGTTGTCGCTAATATTAATGTGTTATTGTGATGCTCAGGCCAACGCCACAAATGTCAATAAGGCTGATGTGGAAAAGGTGGTAACATTAACCAACCCATACATTGATGCCTTGAAGAGCTTGTGGAGCGACCCGGGAATTCAGGAATGTTACAATCGGAAGCGGGAATACCAGCTCTCAGACTCAGCCAAATAGTGAGTGTAAACAGAAGAATAACTCCTCACACACTGTCTAATAATTTCCTGTGTTTCATCTGCCAGCCGTCTTTTTAATGCACCAAGGACACAGAGGCTTAGTAGTTTTTCCATTTAAGGTTGTTAAAAAGAAACGCATTTAAATTCTAAATAATTCATTGCAGCTACATGGCTGAAACAGATACAGCCATGACTTAAATAATTCAAAATAAATGTCTTCCTTCTCTCCCTCTCTGTTCTGCTTCTTCATCAGTCTTTCTGTCAGCAGCTTTCATTTTCATTTCTTAACACTGCATTATCCTCCCCCTGTGCTATTAGCTATCTGGATGACTTGGATCGAATCTCTGATACTGGGTATCTGCCAACTCAGCAAGATGTGCTGAGGGTGAGGGTGCCCACAACCGGTATCATAGAGTACCCTTTTGACCTGGAGGGTGTGGTGTTCAGGTGAGTGGTTTTTTTTTTCTTTCTTTTGTTGGTGTCTCCCACAAATACTATTAAAAATAATGCAACATTCCTTAAAAGCAGATAACATAATTCGAGGTATTACAGGGATCGATACATTTATATCTTACATATATAAAGATCCAGTAACCTGTTTTAAAATCTTCTACCCTTCTACCTCCCGAGTACAATGTCTATTGTGTGTATACATCATTATGGTGCATTCACTGCTAGCGAATGGCCATCCTGTTTTTTTTTCTTTTTACTTGTAACCTCTCTGGTAACCAGATACCTGCAAAAACAATGACATTGTCCCTGATGACACCTAGTGTTATCAGGTAACATAAGCACATAAGCAACTAGGGCTGTGCAATATGACCAAAATCTCATATCCCGATATAAGAATTCTATCTTCCCGATAACGATATAAATCACAAAAATTTAACATTTTCTGTAAATTCTGTGAATCTCGGGCAGCTCGTCTTGCGGGAAGTGTTTCCAGCTGCGCGTCATGTAGCTGGAGTCGAGTGTTTTAACCGATGCATGAAACGATACATTTTTAGACATAAGTTGTAAAGGCCGCCGTTTTCTTTGTGAGTATTTATTACACAGCGTGCTGTGGGGAAAAGCCTGTTCTAACGTTTGAGTCTAAGGTTTATTTTTTAGCACCTGGTGGCTCTTTTTTAATTCTCATCCGTAAATAATCTGCTCTTTCACGTGATTCTGTTTATTTTGAAAAGTCTCAACAGGATCTTGAGCTTTATTGTGAAAGGTTTATGTGGAACATAAACAAGCGGACACGCGATGCTGTTACCGTCGTTGTTGCTAACCACAACGCATAAAAACAGGCGCTTGTCGTCGGTAGTGTGGTTATATTAAATATAAGAGAAAGAGAGAACTTTAAGAAATTAATATAGCCACTACAGTGACCATCAAAACGATGAAAAAATGTTGCCGTAAACAGTTTATTTTGCGAAACAAACGATAGCGTAAAATGAAACAATAGACGTTTTTATATCGTCATCCGATATATATCGTTATATCGAACAGCCCTATAAGCAACACTTTCACCTGTTCGCCCTTGGACTGCAGTTATCATTGCGTCCCTAAATATAATTTGTTCATCAAGTCTGCCATCCTGGGCGGCTACGTATAGCAAGAGCAGACAGATCACACAGAGCAGTTCTGCATGAAGAGTGTGTTAAATTGATTTCATAGTTATATAGCAAACAAAATGTTTGTTAATTAGAAAACTAAATATCATTTTAACGCTAAAAATAGTGACGTTTAACTGTGTCGATAATTAGTCAAACTTTGTGAGAAGGCCCGACCAACTTTAAAATGATCTCTCAAAGCCACCTACTGTGTGTTAGGTAACTGGACACTGAGATGTTAATTTTCAGGAAGCCCATTAAAATGTAACGCACATTAGAGTTCACATTAGAATTAGAAAGAAACATCCTGTTTGAACTGACCAATTTTAGACTATGTCGCTGTGACAGCTGGCCACTGATTATATTAGCTGCTGTTTGACTGGTTCCCCCAGTTTGACTGGTTTTACCTCTTTAATATAACAGTTCATGTACTTTACATTGCTGTCTCCGGTCCTGTTATCATTTTTAAGAAACATCATTTGTATCATTTATGTTACCTTAATATTTTTCACCGGTTTAAACCTGTGACTGTAGGATGGTGGATGTGGGTGGTCAGCGTTCAGAGAGGAGGAAATGGATCCACTGTTTTGAAAATGTCACTTCCATCATGTTCCTGGTGGCACTTAGTGAGTACGATCAGGTCCTCGCTGAGTCTTCCAATGAGGTAAAAATCAGACTTAAAAATACTAATCTAATATATATATATATATATATATATATATATATATATATATATATATATATATATATATATATATATACACATGTTTCTTACATGGGAAAAGACAGTAGCTTGCTTTGGGATAAAAAAACACCCAACTCACTGGATAGGACACAAAGGGACTTTGTTTCCTTTGTTTAAGGCCAAACCTGTTAGGTGGAAATGATGACCTAGATTTCTGCAGAGTCCAGCTCCTCTCTCTCTCTCTCTCTCTTTGTCTCTCTGTTTCTCTCTCTCTCACTTTCTGGCCACATTGATTAACCTCATCTCAGCCCTCCTTTGTGGCAGTGCTCATAGTTCAACTGCAGGGGGAGCTCTAAAGTCACTTTAGCCCAACAAAGGGCACCTTTTAGTGAGGCCTGTTCACTTGATGAGATTACAGCCAATTGAATTTGCTCACACAGGCAATCACTGGTGAAGTACTGCTGTTCTTCAGCAGGGATTCACGTCTGTTGTGTTTGCTCCCTTTCATTCTTTATTTATTTATATGTTTGTTTTTTTTCACAGAACCGAATGGAAGAAAGCATGGCCTTGTTCAAGACAATCATAAGCTACAAGTGGTTCGAAGAATCCTCGATCATCTTGTTCCTCAACAAGATAGATTTACTCGAGGAAAAAATCATGTATTCACATTTGGTTGACTACTTCCCTGAGTACGACGGTAAGGGGAACTAGCGCACTCGCTGCAAAGAACATTTGAATAGAACATGATAATATGAGCATCTTGGGCCATTCGTTTTTGCTGATTCACTGTGTCAAATAACAAAGTCTTTCTCTTACAATCACCAACAACACACTCACTCCTTTTTACAGTTCGCTGGCATTAACTACTAAATGCTACTGGTTATACCAGACCAAACACGAGTGTACCAGTTTGTTTTCCGCTGATAAAAATGATATGCTTTGCCTGTGAATTCAGATTTCTATTTCTTCATGGAAATGCATGAATCTAACTTACAATTTTTCACTTTTACACAACTACTAAAATATTCCTGTGCTGTTTTCTTCTTCTAGGTCCTCCACAGGACGTCGACGCGGGAAAAGCATTCATATTAGACATGTTTGTCAGTCTTAACCCAGATGAGAAAAAAATCATCTACTCCCATTTCACGTGCGCCACAGACACAGACAACGTCCGGTTTGTCTTCTGCGTGGTGAAGGACCACATCTTGCAGGGCCACCTGGATGCCTACAACTTGGTCTAAAAGTGTGGCGGTCTTGTTCTTCTTCTTTTTGCTGTAACTCAATCGGCTTTGTACACCTGGCAGCCGGGAGAGCTCCTCTGTGGTTCTGTTTGCTTCACGCTGCTGTTGAACTCTTAAATCCAAAAACAGGAAACGGAGAAGTAACGCGGCTTGTCGTCAAATGGCTCCACTACTTATGTATTTGAAATTTTCTAGTTACACTCTTTAAAGTGGATGTCTTCAGCTATTATGAAGTGTGACGTTGAAAGCGTTGCCTTAGCGAGGAGCCTATTATAGTAAACACTGAATTTTATGGAGTGCTTTGTGTAGCAGTGTAAAATATTTCAGTGTCCTCAAGAGCCTCAGAGGACTTGTAATGTACTGAGTCTCTGCTTCAGGAAATCTGTGGAAGTGAATGCAGACTAACTGCAATGCAGCACCTCACATCACTAATCCAAGTTTGTCATGGTTTGTTTTTCAAGCTAAAAAGTGTTCGAAGCATCTGAATGCTTAGGTTGTGTCTTGACTTAAAGGGAACTAGTCGTAATCAACACTAATGACACACTGACCTTATTTACCACTGTTACTTGCACATTGTATATTTTGTAGCGGTGGTTGTGTCGTACTTGCTCCAGTTTTCAAATTTCAATTCACTCGATGCGCCTCACGTTTGTACGGTGTCCCAGAGAGGTCAAACGCTGCAACTTCAGAACTGCGCTGCGACTTAAAAACACCAACAAACCGAAAATTTCTCCAAATGCACACAAAACACATTGGAAATGAAAAAACAAAGCAAAACACAGAAGCCGAATAAAACACAGTCGAAGTTAAATCAGAGCAACAAAACAGGTGTTTTTGGGGGAGGCGTTTATTCGAAGGACCAGCTGCGAAACATTGTAGGCTTAAAAGGAGCACACGACTCATCCACGTTGTGAGGGAGAAAAACATGCAGTGTTTTCATATGATTCATGTAATACTGCAGATAGATGTTTGCTATTAGCCATTTAGCACTAGATTGTTGCCACTTCAGGTGTTTGGTGACATACCTCACCAATAACACTTTTGGGTTTTGTGTGTTTTTCTACTACTGTTGTGTTTTATTCAAGTTCTGTTGTCCTTTGTGTGCTTTTTCAACATTTTTCTATTTGCTGGTATTTCTTTAGTTTGCAGTTCCTTTGACCTCTCAGGGCCACCGTACATTGTCTGCATTGACCCTTTTAAGCCACTTTTTTTGAGCACGGCATACTTTTTGTTTTTTGTTTTCTAATTCTAAACATTTCAAAGTGATATTCACATTTATTTCTTGTGTCAGTTGTACGCTTGAATAGCACGTTTCTTCAGTTCAAAGACTGTTTGATTGGATTTTTAAGTATATTTCTTGCTTTGCTCAAAAGGCTTTACAACTTCCCCTTTTATTTATCTAAAGGCATAGTGTACATATTGCATGGTTGGGTAATCTCCCACTGTGGTTATTTTTCTGTCTTTTTACTCACATCACGGTCAGTGTTGAAACTGCTAAAGGGAGAACTTTTAAATGTTAAATCATCTCTGACGCTTTAGAGATGGTCTATTCGCAGGCATAAAGAAAAAGCTCATGAGAGTGTATCCGTAGCACTATTGTTCACAGAACCCTCTTCACAGGCTAATGTGTACCATTTTATTTATTGGTATATTTCACTATGACTGTAATATGTGAATGCAGTCTTTTTAAATGCGATTGGATAAATAAACAATCTGTTCATTTTAGGTTTTCAGTCTTTGTCTGTGTTTGCAAATCAGCTCCGGCACACTGATGGTTTGCCATTCAAGTGTTTGTCTTCTTGGCTGCTTGAAGAGCTCATCTGGAGCAGTCTAAGTCCTAAAATCCTCCTCTGTGATACATCCATCTGGCTGGAGCCTACAGCATTAGGTCCATATTTTTAGTCTTGTATGCAGGGATATAGAGTGTGGCAAAGAACCAATATTTTTGGAGGACACTCAAAGTAATGTGGCAGTTGTATGTGACACAAGGATAGATTAAAAGTGAGGTGGCTGCTGGGCACCAAATCCTTAGTGGTCTGTTCTACATGCAGTCAATTCAACCCCACATCGAACATGAATTAAAAACCGTTATCCTACATTTCACCTAAAACATCATCAAGTCAAAATAATGAGCCCAAGGACTGTAGCTAAGGAAAGATTTGAAAGATTTCCCAGTAAAAATCTCCACATTTAAAAATGCGAATGATTCACAGCTGATTTCCACTAATTTTACTTTTTTGTTTACCTGTTTTAACATTAATAATAAATAAGTCACAGCATCATTAGGCCAATCATGGCTGCGTGACCTTAATAAAAGACATACATGTAGAGTTAGGTGTCCATTGTATATTATGCTGAGGTAGAAGTTGACAGTTGTATTTATTTATTTATTTATTAATTATCACCAGGCAAAATTTCAACCACCACTTTAGATTTGAAAGCAAACAGTGAAGATGTGACTGGGGTGCAGACTTCCAGCTATATTTAAGGGGCTTGATATGATCTGTTTAGGAATTAAAGCCATTTTTACACTATTTCCCCATTTTCAGAGGGTTAAAAGGGATTTAGCCAATTGGCTGATAGTATATTTAATAATATAGAGCTTTTCTATACTAGATGAGCATTCAAAGCACTTTATACATGTCATTCATCCATTCATGCAAGTAAGTGCTTTCTATCTAACATTAATATGCCGAAGGATACTTTGGCGTGCAGACAAGAGCAGCCAGGCCTCATCCCAGCAACTGATTACTCCCTGAGCCACAGTCACAATAATATATTTATTCAAATATAATATTATTGTATAATGAGATAACATATACAGCTTCATAATCGTGGAGGCCTGTTCCCTTGCTATTTCATGACAAATTAAACAGATGAAATATCAAGAGCTGATTTCCTTTGTTGGGCGTGCAATATGGGATTCAGAGAGATGTGAAAAGATTTGTTAGGGTGGAAGTAAAAAAAAACAAAAAACTGACAAAATGGCAAAGTCTATGGCCAAATCCACAATCAACTACATAAAATGAAGGAAAGCACTGGCTCAGCAACACCAAAAAGTTGGAAGATGATGGAACTGAAGCACATAATGACAGCATTATTTCCATAGTTAAGGGGAAAAAAAGATGAGTGGATGACGGAGTGGGTGCAGTTTTCTCTGTGGTGGGGTCGGGTGGGCTGTCCCGGGTTCTGTGGAGCCAGGCGGCGCTGCCGAACTGGGCCCCAGTCCGTTTGGGCCTGGGCCCCCTTTCCCTGGCGGGTTGCAGAGTGTGGGCGTGCCTACTGGGGTCGGCGAGGGAGCCGGCCCCAGGGAGGGGTCACTTGCCCCTCCCTTCCTTCCCTCCCCACCTCCAGCTGCCTCCCTCTTCCTGCTCCACCACAATCACCCACACATGCAGGGCCTTGGGGTAAAGGTGTGTGCAGGGGAGGCATCCCCCCCCTCTGTCCCCTTCCGGCTGCCTGTGCCTCAATTTTATCTCACAACTTAGACATTCACATTACTCACACTCTCATAACACATACATATAGGACCTTGGACCTTGCACGCTACACGGAATCCAAAGTACCATCAGGGTGTACACCTCACCCCTGGTGTCGTTGCCCACCTCTCAATTTTAAATACATGTAGACATTGAGGGCTATCAGGGGGGGCTATGCGCTTACCTGCTGCTCTCTGGCAGGTAGCTCCCTGCCCTCCTGGGTTTTAAATGCACCTTAGAACACACATGCATCAAAACTACATATGAGCGGGCGGAGGGAGGTTTGGAGTCTTCACACACCCCCGTTCTCTGCGACCTGCTGGAGCAGGGGGGTTGGGAGGAGGAGTTGGCCATCCGATTGGGGTCTGGAATATGGGGGCTCCCTGCTGCTGCCGAGTCGAGGCGGTCTGCATCTCCCCACCGCAGGGAAAAGGGTAACACTACCTGGATCTGGGTGCAGTTTCCCCAGGGGCAAGGGTACCTAGATGTGGGGCTTAGAGTACGCTTGGGAAGTGTGATCGTGTGTACAGCGTCTCTTTATGTCTGTCTCCACGTTGGGTGAGTGTGGAGTAAGTGCATATGAGAGCATGAGGGTGGGAATGGATGTTTGTATCTGTGTGTGCCTGTTTGTCTGTGTCTATATGTCAGGTTGGGTATCAGACGCCACCTCTCTGGGGATCTCAGGCCCTCCAAGGTATAGAGGCCTATCTCCCCCCACCACTTCCCTCAGACATCGGTGCGTTGGTGGTTCTTTGTGTCCAGGGGTGGACTGGCTCACTCCTGGTGGCTGCTTGTTGGGGCCTGGAGCCTGGGGCTTGCTCGGGCCACTTCGGGGGTGGGGTGCCCTCGGCTTCTCGGCCTGGGGCTCGGTCTCTCTGGCACAGCTGGCTGCCGGCGGAGCTCACGGGCATGTCACTGCAACCCCCCCTGGATTCTGCTCTGCGGCTGCTGAGTGACCCCTCATCTGGGACTCTCCTCAGCTCATTCTGGGACAGTGGCGCGGCTGCCCCTCTGTTGGTCTTCCTTGGTCTCTTGTGTTCTGGGGGCCTCTGGATGTCTGGAGTCTTGATCTCCTCCATACCTGCTTCATGCCCTGGAGGACGGGGCTGTGGCCCCCCCACACCCTCTAACAGATCATTACATGAAGGAACCTTTTAATACAAGCGCGTTCATGCTCACAGGTGTACACACGGGTGCTCACACACACAAACTACACCCTTTTTGGCTCCTACCTCAAAGCACACTGTGTGCTGTCGATCTTACGTGCTGCACAATAATGTTTAATATTTCGTATTTACTGTTATATTCACATAGATCATCATGATGTTGTTTATTATGTTGCTCTTTTTTTTCTTCTGCTTGTTTTCTCTTTTTTCTTTCTCAACAGGTGATCCAGGTGATTGATTTATGTATTTTTTGTCTGCTTATTTTGTTGGTTTTTGTTTTTTGCCCTTTATCCCCGTCCCTCTTCCCCGCTGTTTTTCTTTCCCTCTTTCTTTCTCCCCTTTCTTTTCCCCAGTCAAGTCTGTCCCGTATTTAGCAAGTGAAAATAAAATAAAATAAAGAATAAAAGGTGAATCAAATAGACCATTACGGCAAGGCTGGGTTGGTCCATTTGGTAAAGTAAATCCGTTGGGCATCTTTCTTCACCTTTAGACAATAATTCTGATGGCAAAAGAGCCAAACAGGACAGGCAAAAAAAACAACAAAAAACTTCATAATTTCTAGCCAAAGTAAGAGAACTCACAAGGAGGTAGGTGTATCGTTGGTAAATAGACTGGTACTTACATAGCACCCTTCCACTCAAGTTGAGCACTGAGTGCACTTTTTACTGTAAATCTCATTCACCTAGTTATTTATGCAGTGCTTTTATCTATGCTGAGCACTTTGTCTAACATTTGAAAACTCACTAACACTCTGTATGCAACTCGGGGTTCAGTATCTTGCCAAGCATGCTTCAACATACAGACTAGAGAAGCCAGGGATTCAGCCACTGAACTTCCAGTTCATAGGTCAGCCCTGTTGTCAGCAGCCGAAAGATGCCTTCATGAATGCAAACGAACAGGGTTTATGAGACGGTGCAGATTACCCTTTTACACTGAGTAAAAGGAAAAGCCACATTAGACTTTGGCAATATCAGTGACACGTAGCATCACCTTTCGTTAGGCTTAAAGTTTATGACAAATTTTATGAATCATTACAGCACCAAGATACAACTTCATTTATCTATTTATTTCAGGCCAGATAGAGAAATAAAGAGAAGGCCATTGTAGAAAGGCACTACTTTAGTGTATCCTCCAATAATGCTGAGCTCAGATTAATGGGAAACATTTTGACCGGTTTTTTCTTGGCTCATGCTCCGCAATAAGTTTCACGAAATTCTGCCTTTTGTAAATTAATCAAATTGCGTTAAGCCTCAACATGAAGCACTAGTTCTCAGAAATAAACTAGTCATTAATAATAGTTTCATTATTTATCATGTTGAATAAAGTAATGCAAATCCCCAAACTTTAAATATTCTGTTATGAAATAAAATGACTCACTCCAAATATCCTACAACCATGTGTTGTGGATAGTCCCTGCAGAGGCTAAGCCTACACTTTAAGCCACTGAGGTGTTGGTTGACGGGGGTGATGCGATGCCACTGTTATGAATGAAATCTGTTACAGTCCTATAACTCCAGCCGTACGTATCTTGTCCATTTAACATATTTATTCTTCTTCCTTCAGTTGTATTTATCATTCCACAGTTCTCTTTATCCAACCGGTCACAAAGTGATTGTGCCTCCCGAACAACAACACCTGGTGCTGATTACGTGTGTCTACCTTCACATTCACATGAACACATCATACCGTAAAGCAATAAAGGTGACCCCTAGCGGCACACATAAGGTAACAACTCAAAAAATGGCTCCTACAGTCCCTTTTTTCACATCGCAGTCATGTTTTAGGAGGAAAGCCAAAAAAAAAAAAAAAAAAAAGAAAGAAAAAAAAAAGATAAAAGGTCTGATTGTCTGATTCCACTTTGGGAAAGTCCTGCTATTGTATGTGCAGGTTCCCTGCCATGTGTTTACTCATTGTCTTAAGCAGACCTGTGCTTTTCTTAGTGTCATCCATGGAAAAAACACAGTAACCACGTTTGGTGATCTTATTGAAAGCACAGCATGAATCAGCCTCGACACAGTTACACCTATAGTATCATATTTGATACATAGAGTAGGCTATTTGGGGAGTTTTTTTGAGACTTCGTCGTCATTTCATCAAAAAATGCACTATATATTTATAAGCTATTAAAAAATAGAAATAATTTTTTATAGATATGAACTGTTTTTATTTAAACAAATTTGTCAGATAGCTCAATGTGGTTAAAAAAATACAATTTACTGGCAATTTTTTCATATTTCAGGGTTTAACTGGTTAAATCATGATAAACACTTTAACGTGTGTTTGAGACAAAGCGTCACAAAGTTCACCTGTGAACCTTGATCTTGTTGGATTTAATGCTTTCGGGTACTTTACCGTCACTCTGGCACGAAGTTGCCGTATTTTCCTCTCTTGCCTCCCAGTTGGACTTTCCAACTTTTCAGCAGGCTCCTGAGAGTATGGACGTGTATTGTAAGTAGGTGCACAGGGACAGAGTGGATAAACTTGCCTTTCAGTCAGAGCCCGCCTCTCCTGCACGGCAGGAATGTGAAATGCACCTGAACTGGATCCCCCAGCAGGAAGAATGATTGCAGAAAGTTCACCTGTTCCGAGACGTAACTTTTCTTGGCAAGTCTGACAAGAACAAGAAAGAAAGAAAGAAAAGAAAAAAATCTGTATACATTTTACAAAGTTGCTGTCTGTAGCTGAACCGGGAGCAGCAGGTAAACTAGGATAACAATGGGTGAGTGCTGCCTGTCTCCAGAGGACGAGGAGAGACTGAGGATACACAGAGAAATAGAGAGACAGCTTCGACGGGACAAGTTAGCGTCTAAACGGGAGCTGAAGCTGCTGCTTTTAGGTGAGAGCTCAGTGTTTAACTAACACACGTCCACAGTGGAACTTTGGAACATAATGAACAGATATGTCTTCAGTAACAAAGAAACTTTAAATAAGTTTAGTTAGTTTGATTTTTTCTGTTTTGTTTTTTTTTTTACAGTGTACACTTGTTAGATTTGTGGCTAAATGTTATTATTACAGGGTTTCTGATCATAGCAGTGAACGTTTGAGTTATATTTCTGAGGCTTATGCGATTTAACAGCTCAACAGAAACAACCTTTAGCGTTAAAGGAATTCCCTGTGATGATTCATTCATCCACCCAGAAACTCTCATACAACCTGGACATTGTGTGCTATATAAAACAATAATAACGTTCACATTCCAGTTTAATCTGTATTTAAGGGAGTGAAATGCTGAATTAGACTAACCAGAACAGGTTTTTCTTAATGTGGAGTGTAATTATATGTCTGTATCTCGTTTTTCCTTCTTTTAAAAAAAAAAAAAAAACACGTTTAAGGTCTCTCTTTGAACTAGAGATCTCGAGCTCAATGAGACCTGTTTAAATAAAGAATTACATAATAATAATAATATACAGGAAAATAGCCTTCCATTTACAGCCCCACAGTGAGTAGAGTTTGGTTTCTGCTTATGTTCTGGCGTGGATATCCTCAGTATTTGAACTGTAGACTATCTTAGTTTATCGTAGTAGGCTACTGGTATGCTAGCATGTGATAGTTAGCATTAAAACAAAGTCCTTAGACTGAGAATAATGCAGCCTATAATACAGAATAAAATGTTATCTGATGACGATGCTCTATATTTACAGTATCTGTATTTATAAAGCACTTTTCAAAGTAAAGTTTCAAAGTGCTGAATATTAATAAAACCAACAAATAAAAAATAAAAGTTAAAAATAAATGCGTTGGAAACTAAAACAATTTAAAATGATCTCAATATGATTATAAAATAATTATATAAATTATATTACATGTCTGTCAAAGCACTTCCCTGAAAACATCAGAAACAAAACGACCAAAGTCATAGAATTCCTCCACTATGGAGCAGGAATGTTTGGATCATATTCCATGTCATTCCATCTGATTATTGTGGAAATCACCACAAAAACCAAATGCTTGGCTTGTAGTGTAGTTTTGCCCTCCTAAATTGACGGGAAACTAACATCGGAGGTATGGAATAAGGTGAATCAGGTGCAAATACCAATGTTTTCTGGATCAATAGATAACAAAGCTTTGGTATGTGTTTTACGCTGTGCTGTCACCTCACGCCAGTTACAGCTTACTCCTCGCATTCTTCACATAGTGATGTTCTGATGAATCTCTCAGATAGCCTTAATCATTTGCAGTCTCCTCTTAAAAATGAAACCATACTGCTGCTTCATTAGTACAAAGTATTCAGGTTTCATATTTTGACAGCCACGGTGACCTCATTAAATGACATGTGGTCTGTTTTCTCCAGAACCAAAACGGCCAAGCAGGCCACTTTTCAAAGCTTGACTGTTGATTATGTTGGAAACAATACATTAGACATTAGGGATTTGTTTAAAGGTCAGCGCTACTTTAAACTTCAACTTGAGTTGTTTGGAGAACAATATCCCCCTGTAAAGGTCAGACTAATGGTTAACATTTCTAGGCGTTTTGGGCCCTAAGCTGACACCCTTATCAAGAGTAATTTACAACTAGAAGGCAGGAAGCAGATCACTGTTTCAGTCAAGGACACATCGCTGTTGATAGGCACGTTGAGTTGCAGGAATCTGGCAAAGACTTTCTGTCCCAAAATAGTATTCAGCACATTGTTATGTGCAGAATAAAAAGTAAGTGCATATTTAATTCATAATGTTTATAGCCTTTTTGTTTTCTTTTCAACTTAATTCTCCATCTGCTGTCATGCTTTTTTGTAGTGCAAAAGCAGTGAGATGAAAATAAAACCGAGCGTATGGGCATAATGTTCAACTCCTATATGCTGTGCTAAATCAGAGTAATCATGTTGGTGATGGGGGGATACAAATGAATGAAGAAACGCACAATACACATACACACACACCCAGGCTTGATTGAAAAAAAAAGGTCTTCTAACCTGGAAACCTTACTTTCTGGAAATATTATAACGCTTCAGAGATTGCAATTTTTTTTTGTTGTTTTGTTGCCAAACTCCTGTTGAGCTGCAGCTGATTGATGTTGAGATTATTTCTTTTTTTTGAGCGCATGCCACAGATGTCCTATTTCTGGCATTGCTTTGATCTTATTCCATTTTTCATCCTTCGGTTTCATTCATCTCGTTTGCCCAGGGACTGGTGAAAGTGGGAAGAGTACTTTCATCAAACAGATGAGGATCATCCATGGCAAAGGATACAATGACACTGACAGGAAAGGCTTCACTCGTGTGGTGTATCAGAACATCATAGCGGGCATCCAGGCGATGATCAACGCCATGGAGACTCTTCACATTGACTACCTCCATGACCAGAACATTGTGAGAAACCAAGCATTTAAACTTTTATGTGGCGTTTGAGAAAGCTTGCCGTACCAGTTACATTGAGAAAAACAAATTAGAAATAATACTAGTATTGTAACATGCAGGCTATATAAATAGACAGTTTTCCACTGCAGGAACTTGTGAGTTGCTTTTGGGGCCTGCACCTTTGTGTGTGCATTCTGACCACAAGGTGAACCTCCTGTAAGGCCTCACTCAGGGTTGTAAGCGGCCACTTTAGGATAGGTTCTTCAAAGTGGTTGAAAAAAAATTCTGATAGTGTTAGTTTTTGATAAACTAACAATCTAAATGTCACTATCAGTGATTTAAAATCCACACAGCCCGATTTGCCGCAGTGGACAGACAACAAATTCTGACCAGCTGAGCTATTTTCGATATTAAATTCTGTTTGTTCAGTGGCAAATCACAACACGTGGGAGTTTTTTGGGGAGGGCGAGGTGGGGGTCTTCTGTTAAACCTCAAGAATCAGACTCAGGGTGGGCGGCCATCTGCCTAGAAACAGTTGGTGTGTGAAAAAAAACAAAACAAGATATGAGCAATGAAGAACAAAAACACTCAGTGACTGTGTGGCTCATAATAGAAACATCTGGAGGACAAGATACCAGTAAATACATGGATCCAAAAAGGGGGGGAAAGGCGAGAATAAGACAGGAGGGGTGCTCATTATATCATATACATTTGCAACCTGGAGCTATAATGGCATAACTAAGGGATATTAAGATGGTGCAAACTTTTATCCTGCAAAATAATTGGGCAAATGTTAAGGGATCACAGAAGTTATTACAGTTTAAACTTTGGGGGACATGAAAGTGTGCACCAAATTTAATTTAACAAAAGCTAATTCAAGCTTGTTACTTTTTAGTAATCAAAAACTTCTACAGACAATTAATCTTTCTACATCATGTCATTGCAGTAGATCTGGTTCTTCTTGAGAACTATAGTAAAAAAAAGGAAACATTGCCTAAAAACGATCTCTTGCAATTCACAAAAACCATCTAGTGGGATTTCTTTTACAGCGGTCATTGTATTGAACGTGTACTGAAGAAGTGAAACGACCTGTGTATCTGTCTGTCAGGGGTATGCGGAGAAGCTGAGCCAAGTGGACTTGACCTATGTGTCAACTTTGGAGTCCTGGCAAGTGGACGCCATAAAGAGAGTCTGGAACGATCACGGTGTTCAAAGATGCTATGAGCGCAGAAGGGAATTCCAGATATCAGACTCTGCAAAATAGTAAGACTTTTATATTTCACATCTTTATCTTGCATTAATTTCCTCCGTTTATTGTAATCCTGTAATAGTGTGGATTCATTCTGCTAAAATCAATGCATGTAAAAAGCATAGATTTCTGTTTAATATTTCAGAATATTAACCTTAATGTGTTGTTGTAAACATTTCAGTTACCTCACTGACTTGGACAGAATCACAGCCCCGTCGTACATCCCCACCCTGCAGGACATCTTGAGGGTCAGGGTGCCCACCACAGGCATCATAGAGTATCCCTTTGAATTTTCCAAAAACATCTTCAGGTTTGATATCATACTTTATTAACACATCATCTAGACAGATATACAGCCCTGTGAAAAAGAAAGTTTTGACATGACTCGCAGTCCAGTGTACCCAACCATTCAACAGCTTGTAGAAGTCTTTACAATGTTGCTCCAGTTTATTGAGATTTGTGGAATGCTCCAGACCAGCAAACTGCCAAACTTCTGCTTTTATACTGGCACTCCCTCTTGCTGATGATCAATAATGAAGTGCATTTGATTAACAGCACCCATCCGGTACTTACCTTCTTAATGTGTATGGAAACAGTTACGGTGTACTCGCAGTCCACACACACACATTATTACTGCGGTGACAAAACAGACTAATTACTGAAGTGACTAAAGATAGTTAATTTGAACTAAGTGGGCGGTAATAAGTTTTCCTTCGAGTCGTGTTTAGAATAAGCTGCAGACAACAAAAGAGCTGCATTCACAGCTTCTGCAGGTCCCAGTGCACATGTGAAATTCAATCATCTGTGTCGCTATGTGGAACTGCTGACTGTTGAAACCTGTATTGGCTAAAGACCATTTATATAGAGAGTGAACTTAGCAGTGTCAGTCCCCTTAGAAAACTCTCTGCGAGAAAGTAGAGAAATATAGTTCCTTCTTCAGTAATTCTTCAGTCTTCAGTAATGAACCTTTAGTGCTTTCATTGTCTTTCTGTAGGATGGTTGATGTTGGTGGGCAGCGTTCTGAGAGGAAGAAATGGATCCACTGTTTTGAGAATGTCACCTCTATCATATTCCTTGCAGCCCTCAACGAGTACGATCAGGTCCTCTATGAGAGTGAAAACGATGTACGGTCATTATAGTTATAGTTGATCCTTTCTTTGATTCTTGTCCAACCTTGTCCAAATACAGTTCATCGTTTAAGCCTGTCGCCCCTCTTTCAGAATCGACTCCAGGAGAGCCTCGCCTTGTTTAAGACCATCACCTCGTGGCAGTGGTTTCAAGAATCCTCCATCATCCTCTTTCTGAACAAAACAGACCTGCTAGAGGAGAAAATCCAGCATTCGCATTTAGCTTCCTACTTTCCAGAATACACAGGTAAAGCATGCCCCCAGTTTGCTCTGCATGTCTTCAGAACAACCATAACTGTGTTCAAAACTATATTTGAGTATAACTGGCATGAAGTGAGTCAGCCTTGAATATAGCAGATAGCTGACCCTCCCTGAGCCTGTTTCTGCCAGAGGTTTCTTCCTGTTAAAAGGGAGTTTTTCCTTCCCACTTTCACCAAGTGCTTACTCATAGGGGGTTTTCTGATTGTTGAGGTTTTCTCTATATTATTGTAGGGTCTTTACCTTACAATATCAAGTGACTGAGGTGAGTTTTATTCTGATTTATTTGTATAAAGTAAAATTGGATTCAATATTTATGTATTTAAACTGTTAGACTACAGAAGCAATGACAAGCTGTGTTAATCATTTTTTAAATTACTGTCTGTACATGAATTAATCAATCCAGCATGCACCCTGTCAAATATTTGATAATTAAAGACATTAAAGATTTGTGAAGATGACAACTGATCGATTTGTGAAAGTCCACAATAGAGCACTACGCATATTGTGACTGATGTTAATGATAAGCACAATTATTAAGAATGAGTTAGTTCTTAAGTCTCAACTAAGACACACTGGAGAGTATAAAACTGTATTAAACAGTAACTGTGAAAGAGTGAGCAAGGAGGCTTTTCTAATTTTGACCACTTTCTCCCACACAGGGCCTCGACAAGATGCTGAAAGAGCTAAAAAGTTCATCTTAAATATGTATGTGGAGCGGCATGTTGGTCGTCATAAAGCCCTTTACACGCACTACACCTGCGCTACAGACACGGAGAACATCCGGATTGTGTTCAAATCAGTCAAAGACACACTCCTCCAAGAAAACCTGGAACAGTTCAACCTCGAATGACAGAGGCTAATGGACCAAGTGATGGTTTCACTGTGGAGAGCAAGAACACTGGTCGTAATCATGTTGTAACATTTTTAAAAAGACAAAAAAAAAAAAAAACTTTAATGTGCTGTCAGCTGCTTGTTCAAAAACATCAAAGAGAGGCATTTAGGCAGCAGTGTCAGGTAAGGTGCATTTATTTCATGACTGTAACAGGGAGCAATTGTCTTTCTTTGCGACACCACTTTATCATAACTGGTAAAGTAAGCCCATTTTTTTCTTCTGCTATAGGAGAAAAATGTTATCTTGAATTGTTACACAGGGTTCCTTTCATTCTGTTACTGTTTGATGGAGAATAAGCACACGGCATCAGATTCATTTTACAAAGTCTGGCAGGAATGTGGCCCATCCTGCCTTACAGCTCCTCATCCTGTAAGGCAGGATGGGCCACATTGTAGCTCCTCACTTTGGGGGGAAACTACAATGGCTTTAATTTGTTTTTTCATTATTGTATTAGGATACTTTTAACAAACGTTTTGCCTCTAAAATGATTAAAACCACAATCATGTAATATGTATTTCTATAAACTGATTCATGCTGCTTCCCCATTGTTGTCATTTTATAGAGAACTTTATTTTGACAAAAGTAATTAAAAATATATATAAAGAACAAAGTGTATGTTCAGAAATCTATGACTGATCTCACGCTATAGGACAGCAGCTGCTGACAGTGATTAACTAAAGGCAGTTTTCCCAGACACCGTCACGTCAGGCGTGGTTACACTGAGTGTGATTATAACCTTTGTACCATACAATGGTCAACAATGAGGTCTGACAGGCTGATCTCCGTCTTCCTGTCCTAATTACGTGGGATTAAACTTTGGTAAGTGAAACAGGCTTTCAACGAGGTTTAGAGAAATGCGTGTTTGGGCATGGATATCTAGGAACCAGCTGATTTCACCTGTGTTGTGTTTTAAGGGTTGAACAGTTCAGAGCTAACGTAGAAGGAAACATTAGAAGTAGCCTAAGAATCAGTGGATTGTCAAGCATCAGCTGTTTGCTTCTGATTGGACAATAGTTTCAAGCATGTGGTGAATCCTATGAATATTATCTGCACACGGAGCTGGCCACGACAGCTCCTTTTGTCACCCTGAGGGCAAACAGCTCTCTGGGGCTCACAAATCAACTGTCAGACATTAAAAGCAGTCCCGCACTTGTCGTGAATAGTAGTAGTTCAGAAACCTCAGAGCGCACCCACTTCATAATGACAGGCAAATACACTCCTCCTATATGTATGTATAAGCTGGTGTGCAAAGAGCTGTTGCAGCAGGTGATCGCCCTTATTTGGTAGTGGCCCAGATCATGTGACCACAAAATGGTGGAAGCTGTGAGCTGTTTGTAAGCTGAGCATCTCCATCGAGAGGCTGGAAGCAGGAAGCAGGCAGGGAACTTGGAAGTACATTCATGCTCTGAGACGCAGGAGGACAGAGATTCCCGAGCCCCAGAAGCGGTGAGTAGATGGCTTTTATTTGGGGGAGGGGGGTGATAAAAAGAAGAGAAAGAAGGGATATGCTCTATTTTTTTTTCCACAGCCAGCAGACAGGAAGCGAGGGAGAGGGAGGGGCTGCTGGCATCAGCACTGTGGTCCTACGCTGTGCTGGGGAAGTGGATCTTAAGCAAATCAGCATCCTCAGCGGAAGATATATGATGCTGGGTTTTGTTATTCTGCATTATAGGGCTGTGTATCAATGTGTATTTATTTCCTTGTGGGCACAGATACAGTAGACAAACAGTGAATCATCAGCATGGCAATCATCTCCACTGGACAGGAACAAACCATTCAGCATTTTTCTGTTGCAGCTGCTAATGCAATCGTATTTTTCTTAATCCAGATAAAATCCTGCCGATGAGGAACAAGGACTTTCCCTTTTCATGCGAAAGAGCGCACGTGACTCTCGGTGAATTTGCATCCGTGCCCAATCTGTGCTCAGGCAAGCGTGCCGTCATTTGATTTGAATGAGCACTAGGAGGGGAAAAAAAGGAGAGGAATGAAGTTGTGATGTAACGAGCGTCGCCGTTTCCCCGACTCCACCTTCCACTTGTCACCCTGCCTCCTCCACTTTAATCACAGAGGGAGAAGACCTTTAACCTCAGAATCCCCCCACCCCATCCCTTGCTCTACTATCTCCCTCTCCCGTCTCACCACTCCTCTTATACCCCCCTCTCCATTCCCTGATAGCTTTGGAGAACTATTGATCAGAAAAGTGTAATCAATACACTTTTTTAGATATGAAGGTGTTAGTACACTTATGGATGCGCTTGGATTGGTTTTTTTTCTTATGCTCGCACTGATATTGATAAAGCCAAACTGTAATTTTTCACTCTATAAAACAGCGTTGATATAGATCCCAGAGATAAGATTTTTTTTGTTGTGTCCTCTGGCTGACAAACATAGATAAAGACACGATATTGATCAAAAATGTTGTTGGTTAAATTATAGCACTGAAATCAAATCATATTTTCTGCTCTGCAGCACTATATTGAAAAGTGCTTGGGGATTTCTGAGACGTAACAGGAATGCTTCCATTAAAATGGGTCATATTTTAGTTTTTCTCAATCCACTTCAGATTCATATGTAAAAACATATATATTAATATTTAATTAAGTGAGTAATACTGGACCATATGTTTAAATCCTATTATAATGAAAACATTTTATTAAGATGCCTCTTGAGGAGACGTGGGGGAGTATTATCAGCAAAAACTAACTTTGCTGGCTCAGAATGAGCTTTTCTGGGGTTCAGTCCAAGTACAATTAGACGTATAACAGAGCATGAAATGAAAAAACTCAACTTTCCACTCACTAGTAGCTTTTAAATTTGCCATTTATCTCAACATTACCAAGACTCTAACAACCAGTCTATCTAACTCAGTCATTACATAAAGAGGTATCACAGGCGGCAGAGAGCACACACAGTAGTCTGGGTGCTCTCCAGGTGTGTTTTTCTATCATAAGAGTTCATTTAATAACTGTAATTATCTTCTCGCAGGTCCTCCTGGGGATGGACCTGGCATCAGGGAGTAAAATGAACTCTGAGGGGGATGATGGCAGACCAGGTGAGCGCGAATCAACAAATACCCTTAATAGCTAAAAGAACACTGTGGCATTGCATAACTGTTTCTGTTTTTCTTTTCTTAGTCCCTCCTACCTCTCTACCTCTGCAAGGAGGAGCCTCACAGAGAAAAAAACTATCTGCGCCTCGTATCAGCCTGTCACTGGACCAGAGCGAGGATGACTTCGGAGAGACACCAGATGATCTAGACATTAATGTCGACGACCTCGACACTCCAGATGAGGGGGATTACCTCGACTACACAGACCATGAAATGGACTGGGAAGGTGGGTGACTCTGAATGCTAGAATGCTAACACTGTGAGTTTGATGACCTGAAAGATCGCGATGAAGGTGGGGCACGCAGAATTACAAAGTGATGCAAGCATTTTATTCTCCTCCTTCTGCACAACAAGAGCAAGACTATTTTGTAACACTAACAGCTAATGTTAATATGCTTCATTACTTTACCAAGAATTTAATTGATGTGTTAAAGTGGAAAACCACAGTTACTGATCTATTGATCTTTTTAAAATCAGTCTACAATTTACCCACAATGCATCATTTGGTCTTTTTCTTATCAGATCCCAATACTGCCAACAGGAGTGCTACCAGTGAAGTCTACAATACAATCCCAACATACAGTGCTGAGGAGGAACGCCAAGATGGAAAACTGTGGAGGACTGTCATCATTGGGGAGCAGGAACACCGTATCAACATGAAACTCATTGAGCCCTACATGAAAGTCATCTCTCATGGAGGTGACTCAAGTTTTGTCTCACAGTCTGAGCAGATCTTCCTCCTTAGCTCCGGCTGCTGGGGTCATGTGAGCCCTGCAGACACTGCTCTCAACTCATTTCACTTTTTAAAATCAATTCACAAGTGTAGTTTTTCTTTTGCAAAGTAGTTACCACATTTACAGTAAAGTATAGTAAAGGTGTTAACATTAGGATCCATCAAATGGTGCACTCTCCCTTAAACCCCAACCACTAGAACTGAATACCAGTCCAAGCCAATTGGGTAAAAGACGTTGCTTTTTATAGCAAAGATTGAAATACAAGCTGAATCTGCATACAAAGCAGGTGCAAAGTGTCCCCAGTCACTTTGTACCTGAAAGATTTGTTGTCACTTGAAGCAGAGAACAGTAGAAGTCAGTGGTCTTGTTGCAGCATTTTGGATCAACTAATTGAACTAGTTTTTCAGTATCACTCTGAGACAGGATTTAAGGAACTTGGAAAGATGTTGCACAAATGCATGACAGTCCTACATATTTATATAATATGCAAATTGAAGGACATTCTAATAAAAAAAAAATGACTCCAGGACTCCTCATGGTGTTAGAAGAAAGAAAAGAAAGAATTAGATTGAGGAACCTTAGTTTCATGAACCCTAGAGGTAACTATGTGAAGACTATGGCTTTTTAAGACGAATAGCCCTCTTGAGGGCCATTGTGAATAGATGAGATGAACAAAAATAAAAAAAAGTGTGACCACAAGCCTCCTGCCACACAGAAAACCAGAAATAAATCAACAAATTTATAATCATCTAACACACAGTATTTCTCAATTGTAAGCATGCTTTGCTATTGGATTACAGAAGAAAGCCAGGTTAAAAAAGTATTTATGTTAGGTTTACTGCATTACAACCTTGTCATGTTAATGAGCTGCCAGTTCTCATCTAACTAGACCATGGAAGGACGTAGCATTTTGGAAATACCTCATCCCACTTTGGCAGTAGACCAAGTACAAATAAGGAAATGCAGGCTGTAGATGAAGACAACTGATAACCTTTTCAGCACGAATTTTTAAGTCATGTTTCCCTGTGTCACCTGCATGTTACAGTAACGTGATTCATGTGGGCAAAGTGGCCATTTGACTGCTGTGATCCAGATCGACTCACTGTGAGCATACAGGCATGATAAATCAAAGTAACAACTGCTCTTTCACCGGGCATAAGGGGTCAGTGAATGGTTCAAAAATAAAAATGATGTGAACTGTGCAGTGCTGTGCAATCGTATACTTGTACACAACCGTGTGTGAGTATAATGCATGAAAACCACAGGGGGACCTGGATCTTAAATTGAGACCAGTCACTAAGTCACACATTATTGGTTTCACAGGCAGGGGCCCCATGTCTATCTCTTCCCCCTCTGTGGTGCCTTAACCACGAGCTCTGGTTAGTCTGTGGGTGGATTGACCATGAGGGTGGAAATATGCAGGCCATGCATATCCCACTGTGCTCTGCGTTGCAGGTTTAGTGAAACGCAGCTGTCTCATGGAAACAGAGACGTCTGTCACTGAAAATTCAATCTCACCAGCTCTGTCATTTTGATAAAAGACCTGCTGTCTGAGTGACACCAAATCTGGTAATGAATGGCTTTGTGAATAGACGGAAATTACATTAATCAGAAAAGTAGCGAGAGGAAACAGGGCAGAGAGACAGATGGACAAAAGATAAATAGAACAAAAAATAAAAGAGCAATCAAGTTCTCGCCAGAGGAACTCTTACTACTTTTATTTTTGTGTGTGCTTTTTATCAAGGCTACTATGGCAACGGAGTGAACGCCATCATCGTGTTTGCTGCTTGTTTTCTGCCAGACAGCGACCGAGAGGAGTACCATGAAATAATGGAGAACCTCTTCCTGTGAGTATCAAAAAGCGGTGACTAAGACGCTCTTTAAACGACTCTTTGTTTTTTCCAGTGTTTTGCTTTGACCCCGTTAAATTCAGCCACATCGTTCGGTGCATATCCTGTTTTTGTAGTAGTGTTATTCATTTGCTTTTTCATTTTTTCAAGCAATGATCGACCATCTGATCATGACTGATCTATATATATATATAAACATAAAAATATAAACATATGAGTTTATGGGTAAAACTTTGAAAATTTGGGAATAAACCAGGAATCATCCTTGATGTCACCAAGATGTATAAGGCAGCGCCACAGACTGTATATTAATAATGGGCATAGCCACTATGACATCACTCATTGGTTTGTTATTCATTTAAACATTTAGGTCTTTGCTATCACATTACCATATTTGGGTGTAAGTTTGCTTTCATGCTTGATTAGCAAACTGGATCTATTGATTGTATGTGCGCATCCCAAAGATACTGATTTCTTTTAATTAGTACTAAGTAGCAATTTACCAATTCCCTGACACTGGAGCTCAGGACTTCTTGTTTACTTTTTACCTACTAAACAAGCCATCTTTTTTCAGCTACTTTTATTAAAAATGTTTCCAAAGGCACTAATCAATCAAGCCAGGATTGTGTTTATTTGTGGTGCAAGTTAGTTTTACTTTCAGAGAGAGGATATTAACTTGCTTTTGGAGTCAGCCAGCTGGCACTGGCAACATCATGAGCGAAAGGCTGCAATTAAAAAAATCTGTTTAATGTATTTTTCACCTTAAGTGGGTTTTGGATTGATGCTAATATCAACATATTAACATAATTGCAATGATAATTTTAACATCCTGAAGGTCAGGTAACGCTACAGTCACACTCAGGAAAAAGTGGTTTGACACTTAAAATTAAAGCGAATGTTTGCAGTGATCTTATGATGTAATTGCATTTGAACTCTCCAGCCACTTGTAGTCACTTGCCATCTTCAAAGTGATGTATCAAGATGGCAATAAAACACCAAAAAGAGGGAGTCAGTTTGCTATCAAGTAAAAAGGGTCAAGTTGGGAATTACATGAACCTTAAAACTTCATTAGAACTGAAGAAGCCTCTTGGATGAGACGTAAAACGTCTTCCTGAGTCCTGCTGAAACCTCATCAATTTGATGCAAAAGTTCATAAATTCCTTCACAAATTGCTGCAGGAAGGTGATTTAACTGCAAAATGACAGGTGCCTGGCAAACCTTCCTTTTATACAAGAATATAATCAGAATAAAACTAGTTGGCAACCAGATAAAAAACTATTTGCAAACCTTGGTCTATCTCCCTGAGAGTGATTGCAGTCATTCCAAGTCAGAGCATTTTTTTGAAGACAGGTTGCCTCCTACCAGGTGACCTGTGCAATTGCACAATTTAATCTCGCCCTGAGATTAAAGGCATTGGTCGTCTCTACTTGCAGAAAAAAATTCAATGTAATCACTGGGCAACCACTGAATTTTCTGAGTTGCTATCCTTTTTTTATTCTAGTGTGAATGAACTGTTGCTCACATTAGATTCATTTTGCGCACAAAGTAAACATATGCGTTGGATATCAATGCCAAATTATCCAGTATTTCTCAAACAACTACAAAATGTGTAAAAACCACAAGTATGTACCTCATTGTGGCTATACAAAAAGTCACACAATCACACAGCCTTGTCCATATTAAAGTACTAATATGTACTAATTTGTGCAGTTGGCATTCAGAAACAGGATAAAGAGTCGAAATCACGGATTCTTCCTTACAGTCTAACACTGCATGTGTAAATACGTTTGGATAGTCTGACTCAGCACTCACTACAGGCATCAGTGGCAACATTTACAGTACACATTTTGTAAACAAGTTCTTGTAGATTTTAGTGTTATGTTACAAGCATAGACCTGCGCCTTTTCTAGTCAGCAGAGGGGGGCACTCTGATTGCAACAAGAAGTCCGATTGAACAGAAAGCTATTAGAACATGAACCTTCTTCTCATGTGATCATTCATTTATGACCTCAGTTTGAATGTAATATGGTTGAATTGCTAGTTTGGAGTCTTCTTTATTATAGAAGGATGTTAACTGTACTATTCATTTTATAGTAAAATGTGCAATAAAGCACTTAGGGACGGTCATAAGCCGGTTTCCAAAAAACAGTAGGATAACAACCTATTACTGACCTCGAGGCTTCAAGACGGGGGTCCACAAAAACGGATGATGTATTTAAAGTCTAAAAAATTGCAAAAGACTAAATGCATCACAATGGAACAGGGTCATTAAACTCTTGTATTACTTGGATGATGAACTGAGAGTTAATTTGAAGGATTCTTGTGATTGATGGGCACTTGAACAGCTGTAACATGTAACGTCCAACCCACAGTAGTCAAAGTGTCATGCCAGCCTGTGGGAAATACACAGCTGTGTTTGTGGTCTTCCAGTCAAAATTGGTTCATGGCAATGCAGCATCGAAATGCATATGACAAAAGCAATGTGTGTGTGGATGTAATTATCAAATTAAGGACGTTGTTGCTGTTTCAATCAGCCATGACACTCCTGCACAAACACAACTTTCTAAATGAAGTGATTAAAATTCAGTGTGAGTCTAGCTTGTTTGCTAGGACCTCCCGTGTCGATATATCCACTGTTGTGCTGGCACAGTGGCGCCTCATGCTTGGACAGTGTGCTAGGGATCCCACAGGCTGTTCTGTGGAAGATATTGAGTGAGCTGGCATATCCGAGAGTTCTGGAAAGAACGGAAAGGAGGTAAACCGTACTGTCTGCAGTTTCTGATGCCAGATGGCTTGAGGTCTGAATCTGCGCGAGGAGGAGTAACTGTAGCTGGGTGCTGAACGGTATTCAGTTTGATGTCAGTGGGAGATGATCAGAATATTCAGGAAACAGAGTGGATCAGCAGTGCTGGTCTGTAAGCAAGCTGGGGAATGACATTTGATCAGGAGGAGAGGAGAGCCAGTGAAGTTAGATGAGTTATTGAGGAAACTAGCTGAGGAGATTGTCAAGTTATTTTCAAAGCAGGCGACAAAGTTCCCTGCTGACTGCGAAGACAGCGAGGAGGTGGTGGAGGGACTGCGGAAAAAAACGAGAAAGTGATAACAGTTTCTTATGGTTTGAATTAGAGAATTGGATTTTCGGAAAAGTAGAAGTCTGATCGAGCTTGTGAGATTGACGCAAAGAAGGAAAGAGGAAGCAACATTTTTGCCAATTTCTCATTGCTGACTTCAGAGGGGAGAAATGTTTAAAATGCTGTTAGTTGGTTTTTTCAAATTGAGGGTAAGACTTGTGTCCTATTTCCTCATATTTCTTTGCATTGAGCGTTCAAATAAAAGTTGCTCCTGTATTTCACCATTTTAACACATAATGCCAGAGACTTTCGAACTCCGCTTGCTTTTGATATTTTGAAGTTTTTGATTGAATTACAGTTTAGCCCAGGTGAGTTTCTGCAAGGCATGATGCTGTTTCACATTAATGTAGTTACAGTTCTGTTTGTCTAAGTCAGCCATTCCCAAAGTCAAGAGTGCTGAGACCCTCTGAAAAACCAAAAAACCCATGACGTCCACCATAATACAAGAGAAAAAGAAACTTCAGTATAGAGTCAGAGTAATGAGTAATATCACAAGCTAACCTAAAATAAAACCTATAGCTAAATATGCAACTTAACATACTTTTGAGTAATCTCAATTTGAATTTCTGTTATTATTGTGTCTCATCTGCAAGACCTTCACAGCAGCACACCAGGTGGCCCCAGCTTACACTTTGGGACTCACTGATCTGCATTTATTGAGAGTGTTAAAATTTGTAAACTGTTAGGGGCACAAACCACGAAGCAACAATGACACCAGTGTCAGTGTGTAAAAATGGTAGTTTCTGCAGTGGCCACTTGAGGCAGGCTGCAAAACCAAATCAGCCCTATAGACCCCACCATGCTAACTTCAGGGATGTAACAAACACGTTTAATGCCAGGTACAAAACACAGTTTTGCTTCTCATAACATTTCAGAACTCAGTCGTTTGGTCTTTGTGTAGACTTAAATTTTGAGGCGTGTATCCCAACATGCACTTTATTTCCAGTAATTGAAATTAACCTCTTGAGAAAGCCTGATGGAGAATATTACTTGGGGTACAGTCCCTCAAAAAACTGTGCTGCTCGTTTAGTCTGTAAAGGCTAGCAACTAATGAAGTTCGTTAGCATTAGCTGAAAGCTTAGCGCTTCTCACTCTCATCCAACTTAAAGCTTAAAAAACCAACATGGCTCAAAACACACTCAGTATACCCATCCTTTTTATACAGTCTACACAGCCTGCATTTAGTATTTAGAGCTAAATGGCAAGTAGGCTAAACTACAACATGGTGAACATGTTAAATATTACTAGTACATGCTACGGTATTGTTTGGGCCTGTTGTTAGGTGGTTGGTAGGCAACAAAATGACTTATATCCCCCTGAGAATAGGAAAAAAAGAATCGTCCAATTGAACTTGTGATTTCCTGCCTCTTTGGAGCTACAAGAGGCCACCCAAACACATGAGATATCAATGGAAAGCCCAGGATGTCCTCTATTTACACCAGGACGTTGTAAGGTAGCTCAAATAAGTCAAAAGATATAGACCAAAAACAAATGTCAATTACATTAAATTAAGATAATGCTGCTAATGCTATAGATGCATAAATGCTACAAATGGGTTATTGGTTGGTGGTTTAGGGGCCTAAGATGTACCTGTATGTCAAGCTTGGTTGCTCGACTCCTGATGGTGTGGGCGGGGTTTGAGGATAGACAGAAAGAGAGTTTTCGTCTTACAGTAAGATTTGTACATAAAATGTATTTATATACTGTAGCACCTTTCTAAATCAGGATCGCAAAGTGCTTCACAATAGCAGTCAATTCAAATATTAACACAGTAATATTATCTACTAGTCAAAACCAAGCCTATACAAATACGTCTTGAGCTGCTGTTTAAAAGTGTGTGCAAGTTGGCATGCTGGTGCTTAGCTAAAAGCACTGTTCTTTAGGGAGTGTAGAAATCAGCAATGGGTCCAAATACAACATTTTACTCTTTTATATAATCCTATATGGTATTCCAGAAAAAAAAATGGTATGAACCCTTGGTTTAAAGCCAGAATAGGGGTCAGGGTTATGTAAGCAGTACTTACAGGAAGGGTGAAGCTTCAGAAAATTAATTTGTGTGTACTCATGTGTGCGTTTTTCCAGTTATGTGATCAGCACACTGGAGCTGATGGTGGCAGAGGACTACATGATTGTATACCTGAATGGAGCCACACCCCACAGAAGAATGCCTGGACTTGGTTGGCTAAAGAAGTGCTATCAGATGATTGACAGAAGGTCTGTCCTGTTCAGTGGTATCACTGCTATGCGATACTACATTGGTTTTGTGAGAGAAGCCCTGAATGACTAAGAACATTTGCAGCTTTGCAGAATGAAAGTGAAAACTGATGCACCAACATTTACATAATACTTTGGCATGTGATGTTATCCTCAGGCTCAGGAAGAACTTGAAATCCTTCATTATTCTCCATCCATCATGGTTTATCAGGACCATTCTAGCCATTACCAAGCCATTCATCAGGTAAAGAATACTTCACTTTTAGCTGGCACGCTATCAGTATTTGTTGTGGTCTGGTGGTTGGTCCACTGTCTTGTTCTGAAGATTGCTGCTGGATCTCGACACGTATTAAAACAATTAAGGCTGCTTAAAATTATTACACTGAGACAATTAGCTGCTAATGTGACTCCAGACCTTTTAATATAGTGTAACGGAGTAATGCACATTTATTGCTTTTATCGTGTTTCTGTTATGTAGATCTTTAATTGTGTGTGTGTGCCTATGTAAAAATGGTCATTTTTTGTGCACATGCTTGTGATGCCTCAGCACCAAGTTCAGCAGTAAGATAAAGTATGTAAACAGTCTGGACGAGCTGCAGGAACTCATCCCGATGGACTGCATCCAGATCCCAGAGTGCATCATTAGGTGAGTCCCTTTAAACCTTTAAACACAACACTGCCTCCACCTCCTCTGAGCCCAGATGGTCTTTTAAATAAGTCTATTTTCATCTTGTCATTTAAACTCTAACCTCTAGACTCGACAAGCAGCTGAAGGAAGCGGCAGAGAACTCGAGGTAAGCATCGACCCTCCTGCTCGCATTACTTATTCTGCTTTTTTTCTTCTCTCTCTCTTTTTTTTCCATCTACAGTTGAAGCGCTCTCTTATCAGGCAACTCACTTTTTAGATCACAGGGATTCTTCTGCTGGATCAGGGCCCAATTGGATTTGGCTATAGTTGCAATTACAGGAGAGAGAAAGAATTTGCTAAAGAGGCTAAATGCATTGCTTTCATCTCATTTATCATTACAGCAAAATAAATGAGCCAGTCCTTATAGCACAGTGATCTATTGCACTGATAATAAATGTAGAAAAGAAGCAGTAGAATTCCCACACTAATCACCGGCTGACTAACTGTGCTCTGAAGCGTAAGTTGCATGCACCTGCAAATTCAGCGCATGCTCGTGTATTACAACAGTAAATTCTGCTTTAACAACCTTTCAATCCCCGCCCTCCCCCGGCCCGATCAAGAGTGAACAGTTTTCTGCAGGGATCCGAGCCAACTGCAGCAAGCAGAACAGAGTAAGTCCTCGAAGATGTTTAAGTTCACACATAGAAGACAAACGGCCTTGTGTCAGCAGTCTGTCACTACTACATAAACACACCCATCTCTAATGTCTCTGCTTTGTACTTTCATCTTCCCAGCAGACCAGACGCAGCTGGTGCCAGCGGCTCGTAAATCCAAACATCCTGAATAGATGGGTCACCTCGATGCTCAGAAGTCACTGTTGTATTGAATGGGCGCATCTGGAAAATTGTGTAGCTACTGTGTGTGCGTCTGTCAGTGTTTTGTCAATTACACACTGGAGTTTAATAAGAGAATACAACTTACAATAGCACCTGATCACGATAAGATCTTTAACGGCTGCTGTAGCACCTGCTGTACCTTACACCTGCAGTCCTGATATACATGTAGTCTTAAGTGTGATTTTTTGTTTTGGGAGCATCAGCAGACTAGTGCCATCGCTCACTTTAGGGTAGGGACTTCAATTACACACTAGACAGCGCACTGCGCAAATCCATTTGTAGAGTCTATAGTGTTGTAGTTGTGTGCATGAGAAGCAGTGAAGCAATAATATCACCCTTTACTGGTTACTCAGTCTCAGTATTTCTGATGAAGAAACTACTTCTGTGTACGCAGTAAAAGCACAGGGTGCCTTGTGCCATGGAAGATGACCAACTGGCTTTTGACCAATCCAAACCTCTTTCTGGAAAATTAACCATAAAACTAGATATTTTACCTTTATAGAGTTAATCTAAGACTAAGAAGGAATAACTTAATTATTATATGAAGCTGTCAGTGCTATGTGACAGCATGTCTTTTTAGTCGTGTTCTGCAAGTGTGTGTGCGTGTCTGTGCGCACGCATGCATGTGTCTTTCTGTCTATACACGTCGAAACTCATCCTCAGTTTCTGCTTGACGACCAGGAAGAATCTCGGGTGAGAGTAGCGATGGGATCTTTGATAAGCACATCTTTATCTGTGTGTGTCCACACGCATGCGTGTGTGCGTATCTGTGCATCAGTGCATGTCCCCCTCATTAGATAACCGATGGTCCTCTTGCACAGTCTATAATGGTGTACTGAGGGGATGCAAAGAAATTGTTGATCACTGGCTAGTAATTCAATAAAAATAAATCGATTCAAGTCTGAATGTATTTTATCATTTCTTTGTCTGCCAAATTACAAATCAGCCACTTTCAACCTGGTGAAGTCACGAGTTGCTCTTTATTCCTAATGGATTTGTTTGCAAAACTTTATTTGAACAGAATAACCAGGATAACACATACTCAAATTAAATATCAACAACAATAAGCACATGGGTAAAAGAGAAAAACAAACATAAACAGGGTGATTAATCAAATTTTAAACCCCAATCCAACACAATTATACATGGTAATATGATCAATGAAACCATCACAACAAGTAAACTGCCACGATGAAATGTTAAAGATACGCAGAAATCTTCGTGCTACAAACCGGGTGTGGCGAATAAAGCTTAATTTTGTTAATTTTATTTTTAAAAAAAGGAAGTTTGGGAGTGTTAAATACATTTTACTGTTTTTAAATGCAACACATTTCATTGTGTGAATGCAGTTATAAAAACAGCTCATTATGAACAGCATCTCATGTTTCATTTGGTCAGGCTCATTCAGTAAAGGATAAATGACTCTGTCCCTCGGGGGAAGGGGGAGACAAACAGCACTGGGGAAGAAACGAAGAAGGAAAGAATTGCAAAAGAAATCTTATGAGATGGAAAGCATCACGTTCACCGGAACGTGTAGCTTTCATCGTCGTACTCCAGCTCGTCCTCGTTGTCCTCTCCCAGCTGTCCGTATCGGAACTTCCTGTACACTGTGCCATCCTGGCCCATGTAAACAATGTCCTCATCTTCATCATCGTCGTCATCATTGTCATCATCCTTATTCCCTGAGCGACGTTCACTGAGGTCGACCAGCTGGGACTCCTGAAATCGGCCGCCAGAGGAGCCGGCTCTGCCGCTGTAAGAAGAAGCAGAGCTGTAGCCGCCTCCGTATCCCCCACCGGAGCCCAGCTTTTCATAGCCGCGGGGAGGGATGTCTGAGCGCACGTTTTTCAAGCGGGAATGTCTGATAAGGACGATGACGGTGACCAGAACCAGCACCAGCAGGACGCAGGCTATAATGAAGACTGTCAGGTTACCTCTGGCCTCCTCTTCCTCCTCATTCCTGAATGCCAAGTTGGTGCTGAGAATGCACTCACCTGGAAAGAAAACAGAAGTTTAGACACTGATACAAAAAGTAACTGTGGTACCTGAACAGGAGCTTTAATGACAATAAAACTGAAAGGGCAGTCAACAGATTTTGTGCAGGCAGTGAAATTTCCTTGGAATGAAAAGTACCATGAATGTCTTTAGTGGCTCTGGAGGGAGCTTTTCAAAATCTGAAACAAAATGTGAAATATGAAAGCTTTTGTAGGTGCTCCTGGTTTCCAAAAGTAAAAAAATGTGATATTCACTGTGAACTTTTCTACAGTTTGAATCAAAGTGAAGCTCTGTTGGTTGGAAACACTGGTGGAAAAAGGTTAACAAGCCCATCAGAAAATACCCTTCTCTGTAAAGAAAAGCCAACGGAGAAGCTTGTGTTTGTAAAACTTGGTTTCATGGGAAGAAAAAACAATACCAGAGAAAAATATTTGGAGTAAATTATGCCCCACTCTTTTGCTTATAATGGCAGCAACAAAGGATTGAATTTACTACCAATCTGTCTACATTCATATTTGGAGCTACCTGCCATGCCAGAATTACAGAAAATATAATGTTACTGAAATAACTTCATAAAACTCATAGTCAGAGCTGGTCTACTAAATTTTCAGCAGAAAATGCTGTTTCTGTTTCAGCAGCGTTAAAGATAATGGTTCAATTAAATGCAGATTTTACAGTTAAATCCATAATTTGTTTGGTTTGTTAGGACTATTTTTGCAGTTTTGCCGTTGTAATATTAAAAATGAGGCCCATATAGGGCTGGGCGATATATCGAGGTTTTAAAAAATATCGATATATTTTCATATGTGACAATATCGTTTATATCGATATAGTATATGTTACGTTATAATTATAACTTGTGGAGCCGCAAGTTTGCCTGTCTTTCGTCCACTTTTGTCTCTATGCAACGTTACTGGGCCTTGCGTCTCCCCCTCCCCCATCGCTTCACCTGCAGGCAACGACAAGATGGACACGGCAAATCTCCGTTAACGAGTTACCGCGGATCACCCCGTGCGTGGGGCTGGACGGCGTCAACGTGTTAGCGAGCTAACCGCGCTAACGACATGCATGGCCTAAAATCCTTTCATTTTCTCCAAAATCAATAGTGCGCCTTTTGTATGAATTCTGGTTGTGCTTACTGACCGCGAACCGATTTTATGTGGAACACAGCGCTCAGCAATCTGTCAAGAAATGTTCTAGTTCAACTTTGGTAAGCTACGGAGCTGCACCGCTTGATGGATTGTCGGAGTATTACGGCTACCGTAGTCCGGAGCCTCGCGGAGTGATACGTACTGTGCTTCAACGTAATATTACCGTATTTTGTGTGTATAAGCACCATAAATGGCACCTGTTAAGAGACATGATTACGAAGCAGATTTCAAACTCCAGGCTGTCAGTCACGCAGTACAAGTTGGGAACAGAGCAGCTGTGAAATCTGTCTTTGTTATTGTGCTCAGCGTCTTTTAGTTTACATTTTGACTGCACAATTGTGAGCTTTTTGTTATGCACAAAAACAACATTGTTTTCTTTTATTTATGGAGCATTATTATTTAATAAATGCTGATAATTAATTTTTGAGTAATTTCTTCACGTACATCTGTGCTGTATGTTAATAAAAGTGCCTGTGTGACATCTGGGACACAGCTTTGACTAAGAACTCTCTTTTTGTTCTTACCTTATGGCTTAAAAAAAATATCGAGATATATATCATATATCGCCATCCAGCTAAAAAATATCGAGATGTGAATTTTGGGTCATATCGCCCAGCCCTAGGCCCATGGCAAGTGAACGAGCTCATAATTAAGCTGAAAAACACAAATAAAAAACTACAAGTAGGCAAATCAACAATATTGTGCAATCTTAAAAAGCAGAGATATTGGCCAGCTCCGCAACACCAAATAGCCTGAAATATCACAGACGACAACTAAAGAGATGGTGACAGAGTTATTTCCATGGTTAAGAAAATCATGTTCACAACATCTAAGCTATTTAAGAACACTCTGGGAGTTAGGCATAACAGAGGTTTTACAACAAGGTGGAAACAACTGGTTACACTCAAGAACAAAAAGGCCAGTTTAGACATCTAAAAGAGGCTACAAAATCTGGAGAAACAGCTTATGATCCAAAGCATATGACATTACCTGTCAACGGAAAAATTATGGCATGGGCATGTTTGGCTGCTAGTGGGAACGGGCCACTAGTGTTTATAAGTGATCAGGCAATCAGGATGAATTGTGAAGTGTACAGGGCTGTAGTCTCTGCTTAGATTCAGGCAAGTGTTGGGCAGTGCTTCTCAGCGCAACTAGATAATGAACCAAAGCATACTGCAAAAGCAACCCAAGAGTTTCTCAAAGCAACAAAACGGGATATTCTTCAATGAGCAAAACACTGATCTGATCTCAGCCCAAGCTTTTCAGTTATTAAACACAAAACTAAAATTACAAATAAATATGTCTTTTATTGACCTAATAGTAATATAAGCAGAGGAAAAAACAATTCTGCAACCAATAGCTCCTCTTACTTAACAACTAAATGAAATAGCAACTCAGCTGCATTATGGGAAAAGTGTCCAACCTTTAACTGATCATTTCAAACCTGAGGATCTGAGGTCGTTATTTTAGGATCTCTCTTTTCTGGGGGACATTTTATAGACCAAGACATCAATCAACTGCTGTAATTTCAAAAAAAATAATTAAAAGATTGATCGCTAATGAAAAATGTAATTAACCACAACCTTTACTCGTCAAGAGATGTGATAAGTTTAATCTAAACATCTTCCCTCCCTACCTGTAAGACTTTATTAGTTTAACTCTTTCCCCCAAGAGGACCGCCTCTGTACCCACCCCAATATATCAATAACAACCATTAAATAGGTTCTGGGTTCTTCCTCAGCAGGCGGTGTAGGAAGAGATCATTCTCA
This sequence comes from Copadichromis virginalis, assembly GCF_057382275.1. NCBI lineage: Eukaryota > Metazoa > Chordata > Actinopteri > Cichliformes > Cichlidae > Copadichromis > Copadichromis virginalis. The sequence continues at coordinate 50,993,420 of NC_140624.1, forward strand.
CTAACTTCTGATGCACAGTTCCCATTCCCAGTTGTTTTATTCTGGAAGCAGGCGTGAAATATGACACAAACTGCTCACATTCTAGCAGACGTGCAAGGGAAGAAAGAGTTAAGGAAGAAAATTACAACCTGAACACAATGATAACTCTCAGCATACAAGATAGAAGTTCAGCCTACCCCGTGTCTCTGTGCAGTTACAACAGTCTTGCTGCTGGGTTTTGGTGTCTTCCTCTTCATCTTCGTGGTGGCAACAAAGTAGACAGCGCCCTCCAGCCTCTAAAATAGCCTGAGCAGAACACACTGTGCAGTTGGACGGACCGGGTCCCCGACACTCCAGGCAGGAACTATCACAGTCTTCACACGAGTGGCTTGAACCCTGATGAAGGACAGGGGTGACTCAGAGCTACAGCATTTTTGCATCATAACTACTGATTCTTTGCTTCCAAAAGTTTTTTTTTAAATGCTGAATAAAAGCGCAACCAGCCTCTCAGCACAGTCAATTAACATTCATCTACCTGTCCAACAATTTCAATCAACAGCTTCACAGCATGAGCTGCGAGGCTTATTTAGAAATTGTGACACAGTAATAATTTTCGCTGTGATGTTTGAGATTTCTCCTGGTGCAGTAATAACCCAGTCTGAATTACATTATGTGATACCTGGGGCCAAAGCATTCAAAGTAATTATTTTGCTGAACGACATGTACTTGTGTTTTTTTAATTTTTTAATGAAAAGTTAATATTTGTGAAATTAAAAATGCTGGTACCTTTATTATGGGATGCTGGCCTTTATCGCATATGGACTCACACCTGCCATATGACAGCAGGTAACCAGGGTAGCAGGAGTCACAGGACTCGGGAAGTTTTCCTGTAGGTACATGACAATGTAAAGGGTTAGCCTGATGATTTTCTGTGTTTTTATTACTGTCAAAAAATGCTTAAAATGCTGTGTCAAACTTTTAATATCACCAGCCACCTTCTTTAATTTAACTTAAAGTTCAAATGTTTGCATTATTCTTTTATAAACAATTTAATCCAGGTACTCAAGGTTGAAGTAGCAAAAACTGCACTCACAGTGGTGTAAAAAAAGGTTCGCCCCCTTCTAAACCTACACGGTGCTGTGTGAAACAATGAGTTCATTTTCAGTTTCTGAAAATAAACTATGTTTCCACACCCAGGCCTGATTACTGCCACAGCTGTTCATCAAGAAATCACTAAATTAGGACCTGGTTGACAAAGTGGAGCAGATCAGAAGATTCTCAAAAGCCGGACATCATGCCGTTTGGCTGGCCCATTAAAATCACTCCACGAGCACAGCAACAACTCATTCAAGAGGTCACAAAAGATCCCAGAACACCATCTACAGAACTGCAGGGCTCACATGACTAAGGTCAGGGTTCATGGCTCCATCATATGAAAGAGACCTGGCTTAAATGGCCTGCACTGCACAGTTCAAAGACAAAAACCACTACTGAGCAAAAGGAATATAAGGGATTGTCTCTTTTGTGCCAGAAAACATCCTGATGATCCCCAAGACTTTTGGGAAAATACTCTGTGGACCTCCAAAAGTTGATTCTGTTCATCTAGACGTGGCGTTTTCAGTGGGAGAAACATTTTGTCACTCATCCAAGTGACTTCTTCAGCCTCAGCTGACTGCAGGTTTCCCCAATCTTATAAACAGTACATTTGCATAATGAGTGAAACCAGCACCACTGAAGGAACAATGGGCTGGTTGATCAACAACCACTGATCAATGGCCATGAGTACCATTCACAGAGAGCTGTGGAATGGCTGCAATCACAGCATTGTAAGATGGTGACAGATGTACCCTTAGGCCCTCTCCTCGATCCAGAGATGGTCTTTACCTTTTCACGTAAATGGCCTCCTTGACTCCGCACTCAAACCAGCTTTCCTCCCTGTCCAGGATGTGCACATCCTCATCCTTGAAAGAGTGTCCACTGGCCTGTAGGTGTAAATAGACCACAGAGTCCTGGCCTGATGAGGTGGCTCTTCTGTGTTGTGCCATCCGCTTCGCCAGAGGTTGTTTGGTTTCCCTGATGTATGAATCCTGGCAATCCTCCTGGCACTTAACAGCGTACACTATGTTACTCTGTTTGTGTTGGGGGACCCGATCCTTGGGGTGGACCAGTTTTTGGCGCAGCGTGTTTTGGGGTTTAAAAGCCACAGAGACCCGGTGTTTAGAAAAAATGCATCTCAAATGCTCCGATACTCCTGACACGTACGGGATCACTACAGGTTTTCGCTTGGGCAGCAGTTGTCCTTCTCTCCTGGATCGGCTGGAGCTTTCTTTAGGCGCCTTCCCAGCTTTGACAAAAGACCAGCTGGGATAACCACATTTACTCAGGGCCTTCTTGATGTGATGTTCTGGTGTGTCTGTGGGGATGGTGTTTGCTCTGTGCTGTAGCTTAAATACTGATCCGTATGTGTAGGTTTACGGTACACAACAGCTTTTAAATGTCCCCCATTACTGATGGAAATCTCACAGTCTAAGAAGGCTAACCTGCCACTTTTCATATCCTCCCTGGTGAATTTGATGTGTCGGTCCACCGAGTTAATGTGATCCGTGAATTGCGGTAGGTCCTGAGATTTGATTTTCACCCAGGTGTCATCCACATATCTGAACCAATGACTTGGTGGTGTTCCAGGGTAGGATAGCAAAGCCCTCTTTTCCACTTCTTCCATGTACAAATTGGCCAAATGGGTGAAACTGGGGAGCCCATGGCACACCCATGTTTCTGCCTGTAGAACTGACCCTTGCATGTGAAGTAGGTGGAATGAAGACAGTTCCAAAAGCAAACACACTTGGTCGATGCTGAGACTGGTCCTGTTGTTGAGGTTGGGGTCATCCTGTAATCTCTTACACTCTGTGGACCGACAAGACAAAAATTGAACTTTTTGGAAGGTGTGTGTCCCATTCAGGTGGGGCACTTGCTATGGCATGACTTTTAAAAAACCCTGCTCGAAAACCCTCCAGCGTGGCTGAATTACGACAATCCTGCAAAGATGAGTGCGGCAAAATTCCTGCACAGCAGTCACTTGTGGTCTACGTAGGTTTGGAATGTTTCCCTTAATAATAAACACCTTATTTGTTAACTGCATTTTGTGTGTCTTTTTTTGATCTTAAACATTTAAGTGTGACAAACATAAAAAGAAAACAGGAAGGGGGCAGACACTTTTTCACACCACTGTAACTGAATGGCTGCTAATGGCTGGTTTAAGCTGTCCTTTACAGTTTTAAAAAGCATGTTTACAAATTGGCACAAAAATGTTTTTGGCCTTTCTTTTTCACAGCTGTGAGGTGTGTGAGCAGAGTGTGATTTGCATGGTGGGAGTATAAAGAAAAATATAAAAATTCCTCCTCCCCTTCTGATTTTAGTGCTGAATCTTGAAACTGCCTACAGCGCAAAAAACAATCAAATCAGAAACTGACTTTCACTCTCAGCAGTCGTGTTCCTGTGACAGAAAAGATGACACAGCGTAGGGCGAACGATCTGAGCCATTTCTGAGCCAAGCAACTTTTCAGTAAGGTGCCAAGCACTGAGTGAAAACTACCATTAACAAAATAAAAAAGAAATGATTCGGAGTGTCATGTTTTACAGGAGACTCACCCCCCCAAAGGAAAAAAAAAACCTACTACAGCTTCTTATTTAAAATGCTACACTGCAGTTATGCACCAAGGCTGGATGATTCACTCATTGAATCAATCACAGTTAAAACTTTGGTCCATGATGTTGTGAGAATTATTCACTCTCAAACTCGCGAGGGTTAATTATGGCACGTTATTATGTTTATAACAGGGATGTCAAAACAGTTTTTCATTGTCGGCCACATACAGCCCACTCTGATGTTAAGGAGACTGGACCAGTGAAGCTCTCCTTTCTGTCAGTGTAAAGAAGAAGTATATATTTAATCCTGTGTAGTCATTTAATTGTAATCAAAGCTGCTAAGCTTGTGACAATACAGTTAAAAGTCCAAAATATACCTTCCGGCTTTCAAAAGCCAGTCAGTGGGCTGGATTAGAGTCTTTGCCTGGCTGATTCTGCCACCTGGGCCTTATTTTTGACACACATACACTAACTGCAGTAGTAAATAATTCATAGTTTAACAGGCTTCATAGTATATATGGCAACACTGGTTTCTTTACATTTTTTTACTTTATTTTTTATCATCTCACTCATTAAAAGTGATATATGATATCATTTTTAGTGGGCAGCATTTACATAGATGCTAATTACTCCTCACATTTGCTTATTGAAGTAGAGTGTCCTCTGTTGCATTTTAATGTAATTAAGTGACAAATACCATCACCTGCTGTGCAGTTAATTGTACTATTAACAAGAAGTCTGTGCTTCAGTTGTGGTGAATAAAATTCTAACATTTTATTTGTAGTCAGATTAAAAAGCAGGTGTCTGTGTCTGTGGGTGCAGCTTGCTAACCACTGCTTAAATAAACAGGTGATGTCTGGGTGGCTTTACATCTTTAATGTACAGTCTGTGATCTACAGTACTATACATCTGTCTGTAACATTTTTAATGTTACTTTCACCACATTTCATAGTCTCCAATGATTATATAGCTATTGACATGGAGAAAAAATAGTATAATCAAAATATTATGAGTGTGTGTGTGTGTGTGTGTGTGTGTGTGTGTGTGTGTGTGTGTGTGTGTGTGTGTGTGTGTGTGTGTGTGTGTGTGTGTGTGTGTATGCAATACATGAAGCTTTTCCTGACACTTGTACCTGAGCAGGTTCTGCAGCTGGCGTGGCAGTGCTCGCAGGTCCTGTGCACAGTGTCATGGTAGTATCCTTGAGGGCATGAGGCGAGACAACGGCCTTGTTTCCGCAAATAAATGAGGCCCGGAGCGCAGCTCAGGCAGCCGTTCTCCTCATCGCTAATACACTCACCACAACTGGGGTCACACTTTTCACACATTCTTGAGGCAGTGTTTCCATAGTGACTAGAGGATGGACAGATGGTCAAAAGTTATCACAGACTGCATTCAATTAAAAGAAATGAGATTAGAGCTTTGCTATTCCTCAAAGGAAATATCTTTACTCAGACTCACATTTAGCCATAGACATCTATAAATACTAACGTAATAGAGTAGAAAAAGAAAACAAATATTACTCTTGCATTGCTAGGCAATGCTGCATTGTCTGCATGCTGGTCTGTACAGTCTTTATATCCTGTTTGTGTTTTCTGAGTGAGTATTTAGCTGCATATCAGTTTAACGGTACATTAATTTGACTCCTAATCACCGCCTACTCCCTCAAAAATAAAGTATTATTAGCCTTTTATAGGCTATTTAAATGTCTGACCAAATTAGCTTGTACCTCCATATTGCACCCTGTCCATGTAATTAAAGAGCAACGGTTCAGTGTCCGTAACCTATTTGTGTGAATATGCTGATCTTTTTTCGTTAACGGCTACACTGTCTAACTGCATTTAATGTGATAATATGATGGATGAGCAGCAGAAGGACGGGGGGCAGGTTAAACTACCTGTGCTGGCAGGTCTCCACGCATTCTTTGCCCTCTCGAAATAGGTGGGCTTTACATGTGAGGCACTCGTGGTTGTGCTTTCCAACACAGGACTTACAAGAAGCGTGGCAGGGTTCGCATTTCTGCCCAGACTCCTGCTCGTAGTAGCCTGTTGGGCATTGATCCACACAGGTGCCATCTGTACCAACAAACACACGATCACGGGGGCTAAGCAAACATCGCAGATGCCTGACAAGCTTTCCAGGACACACAGCCTTGAGAGAAATCACTAGCTCTACCAAAAAAAAGAAGAAAAAAAAAGAACTCGACTCACTGAGCAGGAGATGTCTTGGGTTGCAGCTCAGGCAGTGGGTTTTGCCAGGACCCGAACACCTGTAGCAGTATTTGTGACACGGATGGCATTCCCCGTGCTGGTCTATGTACTGGTGAGGCGAGCACTTACTGGCTGATGGAATGCACTGGCTGTTACCATCCAGCATCTGACCCTCTCTGCAGCTGGTGCAGGAGCTAGCATGAGGTCCAAAGCACGTGAGACATGATGTATTGCAGTCTGGAAACAGAATTAGGAAGTAATTTAGTAGGATAGTATCAATGTTCCATCTCGACTTGATATCTATATCATTTTAATATAGTTTGACACCAAACTATAATCATATTAGGCAGAAGAATAAAAAAAAATACCATGCCAGGACTAAGTGCCAAAATATGTTTTACAAGTAAAAGTCCTGCAATGACAATGTTATATAATGTTTTACTTAAGCGTGTCTTTCCATACAGACTCAGACAAATCTGAAAAGGTTCCCCACCTCAGAATCAGATTATTTAATAAAATAACCTTATTTTAACCTTATATACATACATTAAGCCATGTATTGTACTATATATATATATATGTATGTATATATATATATATATATATATATATATATATATATATATATATATATATATATATATATATATATATATATATATATATATATATATATATATATACACATATGAAAAATACTGTAAATTTTTCTAAAATACAAGACCTTAGGAACTGCAGAGAGAATAGAGAGAAAACCCCAACAATCAGATGACCCTCTATGTACAAGCAGTTAGTGGCGACAGTGGGAAAGAAAAACTCCCTTTTAACAGAAAGAAACCTCAGAACCAGGCTCAGGGAGGGGCTGCCATCTGCAGAGGCAGAAGAAGCTTGGAGCTTGAGTTTGGGAGACAAATACTCTCTCTCTTTTTAAATTATGAGTAAAATGTTGCTCTTTTGTTTATTTCTCTTTTGATAAAGCTCAGAGTTATAGATCAGATGACCCTGAACCGTCCTTGAGTCTTCTCTCCTCATCTATTTGCATGCCACTGTTCTTTGTTTTTCTCTCTTGTGAAGTTCTGCTAAAGTCTGTTTGTTGTTTATCATCTCTCTGCGCTCTTCTCTCCTCTCTTCCCTTTCCCCTTACCCCCCCCCCCCTCCCCCCTCCAGCCGGTCACAGCAGATGGCCACCCTCCCACCCTGAGCTTGGTGCTGCTGGAGGTTTCTTCCTTTTAAAGGGACTTTTTTTTTGTTTTGTTTTTCGCCCGTCTGCCACCAAGTGCTTGCTGAAGGGGGGATTATTGGATAATTGGGTTTCTATCTATAACGCTGTTATCTTTATACTTAAAATACAGAGTGCCTTTAGATGACTAATGTCATTTAAGCTGATCTGGTGCTCTGTACATTTCATTAAATATAATGGTTTCCACATATTTGGTTCTCAAGCTACAGGATGACCCTTGAAAACATTTTCAGCAACAAAATTAAACTCTGTCCATTTCACCGCACAGCAGACACAGGTACATGCAAGTGGATGCATTTCCGTTGGCAGCTACTTTAAGCAGCAACAAAAGAGGGCATCGCCTACAACATTTTTGCACTTCTGTGTTTTTGAATAGCAAAATCAGAGCGGTGTGTCTTTCTCGAGGGAACTGTCTTTGGCATCTCTCTGCTGTTTTCAAGGTTTGACAGCTGCCTGTTAACCATCTCAGAAGCGCTGCTATTTCAGTCGGGAAACACGCTCAGGCATAGCAGAGAATATAATTGAGAAAATGTATGAAGGGCGCTCTACAGGACAGAAAACACAGCATCAACTTCAGGAGCGATGGGGTTGTCTTTGTCATGCTTTGAACGACTGACGGTCAGAGTGTATAAGAAGAAATAAAAACATAAAGGGGCACGACTTTATGCTGCTGAGGGGAGTCGACCAAATCAAATCAGTCCTGCTCACAAAAAACAAGACAGACGATTTGTGTTTTCTGCTGTGTGATAAATGTCGTACCTTTACAGTCTCCTGTTATACCATCCATAAAGGTATGGGAGGGACACGCTCCAAGACACGCCCCGTTGTGCAGGGTGGCCTCTGTGTCCGTGCAGGCGTCACAGTCGTTGCTGTTTGGCCCGTCGCACAAAGCGCAGTCCAGGTGGCACTGCAAACACCTCCCTTGCTCTTTGTCCTCAAAGAACCTCTCCGGACAGTCCAGCATGCACAGGCCCTCGTGGAGAAAGTGATACTCCTCACAGCCTGTGCCAAAAACACTCGTAAATGCAGGAAGGATTTACTGCATGCATAAGGATCAGAGCCCTGTCATCAGTGCTGGATGTACTCTAACAGTTTTTTTTTCAACATGTGAAGACAAGCAAATCAGCAACTGTTATTCAACAGACAAGGATCAATGTTATCAGCCATGGTTTGGTCCGTATTCAACTGATTCTCCCGTTTAAGTGTTCATGTTTTGCCCGTGTTTCGTTTATGTGCGTTTTGTGTATCAAGGCTCAGGTTGGTTACACCTGTGTTCATTATTTGTACCTATTCTCTGGGTATTTATAGCCCCGCCTCTCCCTCAGTCTCATCAGTCTGTCGGCTGCTTCTATTTTTGCACGTGAGGCGCGGCACAGCTGGAATACACAAACCAGGGTCTGATGAGGACACTGCACCCACTAGTCCTTTGTGTTCACAACTCATTTTAGCCTTTTAGGGTGATCAAATGTGCGATCCAATGCCTGCCCTTCAACATCTGTTCTATGATAAAATAATTTAAAAAAGGTACATCTTGTGACATTGTGCTATGCTGTAAATTCCATTAAAAGTAGAACTGTGTTGTCATGAGCCCTGTTCATTAAACAGGAGGCTTTAACAAAACAATAGAAAGATGATGGAGCTGTGTCACGTGTCAAGATTAATTGATCACTTTAAAATGATGGCTCTGACGCGAGGATGCCTCTCCTCGTGTCTCTTTCTCTCCTCCCAAATCTCTGTGAGGAGCACGAGGAGAGGAGGTGAGGAACCTGAGAAATGAGAAGAAGGCATCCACAGATACACAGAGTCTAAACCTTGTACATGTTGCCCTTAGAAAATTTGTTTGAAAAGGTTTCAAGTAAGCTTATTGTGTGCTTGAATTATTATTTTTATTTCTGACATGAGTTTAACACATCTGGGAGCAAGTCTAATTCTATCAGCCTTATTCTGTCAGGGTTGCCGCTGATGGGGTTACAGCTTTTAAGTGACACAGCATTGTTTGCCTGCCTCGCTTACTGACAGCAGCACATGAAACAGACACACATTCATAGAGCTCTTAAAAAAAGAGAGAGAGAAAAAAACAATCAAACATACCGTACAGTGCTATTCCTCGCTCACATACTGCTGCTTTGGCTGCAGCCAGTGTGTTGCTTTTAATTTAGGTCTTTTGCTTACTGCCAACAGACTTTGTCCGTGGTTTGCGACTGGTCGTGCTAGCAACACTGCTTTCTTCATGTGCACAAGCTGTGCATGAGCTCACAGACAGATTTGTGCAATGGCTGAGCTGGATTGCTGGTGTTAGGGTAAGTGAAACTCTGAGTATGCTAAATTTTTTGATACAAACGATTAATCATTTGGAGTCATATTTCTGATCATCAGCTGATTAAAAGTGCAATGTACCCACATTTTTACCTCTGTTTTGGTCTCCACCATCTACTGAGTTCAGTTCTCAACAGATAACTAAACTACTTTGCTATTTAGTCAACTTTGGGGTGACTTGGTGAAATCGAAACAGCTATAAAACTCTATAAAGTTGCATAGGAAAAAAAGACAATGTTGGGGTAGAGGTAATTAATGATTGTTTGTCTGAGAGATGACACAAAAACTACCTTCTATCTTCTATAAAATCAAAGGTTTTGGCAGCTGGTCTGGAGCATTCAGATGTGTGTTAACACATGACAAGCAGGAAAGTCTACAGCAACAAAAATGACCTTAGAGAAGCAATTGTTGCTGCCCATCATTCAGGGAAGGGCTGTAAAGCCCTTTCCAAACAACTTCAAGTGCATCACTCTGCATCGAGAAGGATCATTCACAAATGGAAAAAACATTCAACACAGTTGCCAATCCTCCCAGGAGTGGATGCTGCAGCAAATTTACCCGAAGGTCAGACTGTGCAACACTCAGACAAAATACAAAAAAACTTGATAGGCCATGCAACAGGACAATGATCCCAAGCACAGCGGCACATCTACAAAAAATGACTGAAAAGGATGAGAATATAAAGCACCTTGAGCTATATAAGTAAAACTGAATTGGATCCCGGTGTTGCAATAGTTCGGCCAAAAACCACATCTCAACTGAAATTTGATGACAGAAACATAAACAAACCCTAATAAATGAAAGCAACAATGTAATGTAAATTTCTCCACAACAATGTGAGAGACTGATACAGCTATATGGAAAATTATTCACTCTTTATTATGAAGTTTTTTTTAAATTATGCCCCGATAAATAAAACATTAAACTTAAAGGTGGTGCACTTTTTTCCCATGTGATTGCACAAATCAACCTGGGGGAATTGTGACGATGTGTTTGAAATTGTACTGCACTCCAATAGTTATTTAAAGTATTGAACTAAATGGCAACCCCATAGTAATGCTTTAGGAAAAAATAAATGCTTATAGTTGTAAAGAACATGCTGTACAGGAATCATTCTCTGCGGCCTGCTGGAGCGGGAGGGCTAGGTGGAGTTGGCCGTCCGACTGCGGTCTGGAGTGTGGGGCCTCCCTGCTGCTACGGAGTCGGGGTGGTCTGCCTCTCCCCACCGCAGGGAAAAGGGTAACACCACCTGGGTCTGGGTGCAGTTCCCCCCTCCAGGGGCAAGGGTACCTAGACCCGGTTTGTAGAGTACGCTTGGGGAGTGTGATCGTGTGTACAGCGTCTCTTTATGTCTGTCTCCACGTTGGTTGATTGTGGAGTGAGTGCATATGAGAGCATGAGGGGGGGAATGGATGTTTGTGTCTGTGTGTGCCTGTATGTCTGTGTCTATATGTCAGGTTGGGTATCAGATGCCACCTCTCTGGGGACATCTTAGGCCCTCCAAGGTTTGGAGGCCTATCTCCACCTACCACCACTTCCCCTGCCGGTGGCGGACTCCCTCAGGTGTCGGTGCGTTGGTGGTTCTTTGTGTCTGGGGGTGGGCGTCCAGGTACACACCGGCTCACTCCTTGGCGGCCGCTTATCGGGGCCTGGAGCCTGGGGCTCGCTCGGGCCCCTTCGGGGGTGGGGTGCCCCCGGCCTCTCGGCCTGGGGCTCGGTCACTCAGGCACAGCTGGCGGCCGGCGGAGCTCACGGGCGCGTCACTGCAACTCCCCCTGGCTTCTGCTCCGCGGCTGCTGAGTGAACCCTCATCTGGGACTCTCCTCAGCTCTTACTGGAACAGTGGCGCGGCTGCCCCTCTGTTGGTCTTCCATGGTTTCTTGTGTTCTGGGGGCCTCTGGATGTCTGGAGTTTTGATCTCCTCCATACGTGCTTCACACCCTGGAGGACGGGGCTGTGGCCCCCCCACACTCCCTAGCAGATCGTTACATGGAGAAACCTTTGGAATACAAGCGCGCTGATCCACACAGGTATGCACACGGGTGTTCACTGCTCGTAGACCCAAATTACACCTTTCTTGGTTGCTACTTCGAAGCACATCTGTCCTGCGTGCTGCACAACAACATTGAATATTTAGTATTTACTGCTGTTTACACTTAGCTAGATTAATGCGATGGTGTTGTGTTTAGTATGTTGCTTTGTTTTTTGTTTTTTTTGTCTTTTTTTGCTTGTTTTCTATTCTTCTCTCAACAGGTGATCCAGGAGATTTTTATTTTTTTTTCTCCCCCCCTTTCTCACTGTCCCTCTCCCCTTCTGTTTTTCCTTTCCTTCCTCTTTCTTTCTCCCTTTCCTATCTCTCACTCATGTCTGTCCCGTCTGTAACATCTGAAAATAAAATATAATAAATAATAAAAACAAAGATCGACCAAATGGACCAATACGGCAATGCCACGATGATCCATTTGGCAAAGTAAATCCATTGGGTATCCTTGTTGGTCTTCAGACAACAATTCTGATGGCTAAAGAACCAAATGGGACAGGCGAAAGAAAAAAAAAAAAAAAAAAAAAAAAGGAATCATGCATAATGCTTGCTGTGTTGTAATGCTGCTGGTAATCATATGGAGTCAGTCATGTATGCTGACAAAAGAATAGTAAAAGCACAGAAAGAGCTAAAAGCGGAAGACTGAAAAAGCTCCTACAGCTGAATTTGTCGTAGTTTGCATTGCATTTCAGTACCTGTGCAAACGCCGAGTGGGTCGCACTCCTGGCAGGCTGAGGGGCAGGGTTGGCATTCTCTCTCCTGCACAGTGTGTGCTGGAGGACACTTGTCTACACACTGGTGCTTGTGTAGGAGAAGAGGTTCTTCACAGCTGAGGCAGTGGGTAGCATTCCTCGCACAAGATGCACAGCCAGGTGCACAGCTATGACAAACCTGGCCTGCAGGAAAGCCCCTATTGGAAGCAACACAGAGCTTGATGGACAGGTAGAAAACGCAGGGCAGCACACTTAAAATATACTTTCCATTAGGTTTGTATTTATTCTGTTATCCGCTTTGTTCTTGCTGCAAACCATGTAGGAATAACATGTACTGGTAAAGGAGGCCACTTAGCAAATAGTAAAAAAAGGTCACATGGTCAGAAAGTTTAAATGAAGCTTCATAGCTTGGAGCTTCAGCAAGATCAATATAGGGTTCTGGCTTTAAGTATATAAAAAATTTAATAGAACATCACGTAGGAAATGTCAAAATCACAGGCATCTTCTGACATTTATTTTTGGCTCGCCAGAAGACGTGCCTCAAACATCTTGTGTGACATTTAGAAGATAGCAGCAATAGGATCGACCTCCTGACCTCACACACTCTTGAACACACTGCCCATCCTGTAGGAACAACTGAGCTTTGCGAGCACTCTGGCAGCGGATGCAGTGCTGAGCGTCCACACACTGCAAACAACCTGCAGGGCACGCCTCGCACACACCGCTCAGCTGACTGGCAATGAAGCCCCCCGGACACTTTAACACACATGTTTGCTGCGTGGTCAAAAATCGCCCTGAAGGACAAATAACAAAAGATGAACGTCATCATTGTTAGCTCAGAGCTCAGACAGCAAGCTGCTGAGGTCTGAAACAGCTTAAAAACAATAAACCAGTGACAAACCTTTTGCACATTTTGTACATTGGTTCTTCTCCGGTCCAGCGCAGGACTCACAGGATGGGTGGCAGTCCTCGCACTCCCCATCTGGAGGGCAACAACACTACAATCATCATAAAGTGTCATCTAACAACACAACACATAACAGACGCAAACTGACCCAGAACCAGGTGTATTTTGTTATTCTGCCCGAAAAACTTCATTCATGTACTGAAAGTGTTTGTTAACAAAATTACGTTTTAATCACTTGAAACCTCAGAGAATGGTTGCCAATCTTCTTATAGACTCATCGGACAGTTTATTAGGCTTACTCGCTAGTACTGGGCTGGACACTTGACCAGCAACAATGCTCAAACAGGCTACAGCACTTCTCAGTAATGAAGGTGAACTCAGTCTGGGACCAACAAGCATGACGCATTCAAAGTGACTTAAAACAGCTTTCTTCCCCATTCTGATGCTTAGTTTGACCTTCAGCAGGTCATCTTGACCGTCTATATATGCCTAAATCCACCGAGTTGCAGATTTGATATCTGCTTTAATAAGCAGTTACAGATATTTAAACATGTGTAGATGTGTACCTAAAAGTGGCCAACAAGTGTATGCGCTGGAAGCTAGAATATTGCGTTTAGTCTAATTCAAACAGTTTATATATTATATAAAACTTGAGCTACCAGCTTATTAGCACAACTGGGTGACTTGGTGAAACTGAAACAGCTACCATCTTTGAAGCTGGTGAGGCTAACACTGTCCAAACTCTTAAAACATCTACAAAGATGTTTTAATTCAATAGATTTTTAGGTCATGTCTGAACAGTAAAAATGTCAAAATATTACTATTTACTGTCAGTGACTTCTACAGTTCTCATCCCAATTTCCTGGAAACTTTTATACTATTTGACAGACCCAGCAAATCTGTGTTCTGTGGTCAGTTTGTATGCTTAGTAATCTTTCATAGCTTCTACTTTTGACTGAAATGCCTCGATCACAACATCCCACATAGCAAAATTGGTATGGCCCGGATCTGGACCACACAATGTGCTTACACATGGCCCACATACCGCAAAGAATGACGGCCCTTTGGTGGCCCAGATCTGGTTTGCCAGAGGTGGCCCACACATGGGCCAGCACAAGGCCAGTTGCAGAGACACTGGTGGTCCTGTGCTGGCCCATGTGTTGATTACCTCTGGCAAACCTGGTTTGGGCCACCAAAGGGCCGTCATTCTTTGCGGTATGTGGGCCATGTGTAAGTTGTGTGCAGCCACGGGCCAGTTGCAGACACACTGCTGGCCCTGTGCTGGCCCAGAACAGTTTCAGCTCTGGCCTCCGATGTCAGCCTAATGTGTACCTTAATAAAGCCATGTAATTACAACATGTGCCGGAACATAATAACGCAAAAGTAACATGACAACACTCTGTTCAGACAGTGAATGGACTGATTCTTATATAGCGCTTTCTACTCTCGTGGATTACTCAAAGTACTCTATACAACATTCACCCAATCACACACTTTGTCTAAACTGAGTGCTTCCTAACTACATTCATACATATTCACACTCTTGACATGCAGACTGAAGGAACCAGGGATTGAACCACTAAGCTTCCGATCAGTAGGTGACCTGTTCTACCTCCTGAACTACAGCCACCCAGTGGTAAACATGAGTAAACCCTCACTAGGTTTTGGATAAAGTGTACACTCATAAACCTGCATTTGAAACGTTGGCTACTATAGCAGTATAGTATTGCAACATGGCATTTGGGTCTTCTAACTAAAATAGGAAAATAGGAACACATAGGAACATCACTGCCTGACCTGGCCCACGTCTGGTTTACACTCTGCCATGACATCAGTCAGTCAGAAGTGCCAGCTTGATGCCAGGTCCAGGCCAGACCTGTTTTCTATGAGCCTGGGCCACATAAACCAAACCACAATCGGGACAGATATGGCATGCCATCACATAAACAGTGCCATCTACGCCAGGCCTGGCCCATATCTGGATGACATACCATTTACCATGCTAGAAGTCAGCCAGAGGTGCCGGCTACAGTTCACACAAAGTGGGGAAAAACTAATTCCAACATAATCATGGATAAACCCTTACTTGTCCTTTTGCTTTTTATTTAGATTCAACAGATGATACATTACTCATCTGTCTAACTTATCTAAGCTATCGAAGACTTAAAACCTAAAACGAGTACTCATTTGAAACTTAAATTGAGCTTTGTCACTGCTCAGATTTAAAGTTTGAGAATAACTTTATTTCCCCGTGCTCGTTTTCAATCTTTGTATTAACCTATGCACTTTTCTCAGAGTTATTTAAGTTTCTAATAATTAAGATGTCTTGCCTCAAACTAATTACCATACATTGTTTAAGGTCTGTCAAACTAATTTGCGAAGGGAACAAAATGTTCAACGCACACAATCAATTATTTCTAATTCTGTGTCTGGCTGACATGCATTCTGTTTTTGGGTACTTAAGTTGGTACAGAGTTCAGGGACAGTGGCACACAGACCAATTACCCTCCAAGATTTCTTTTCTGCTCCTGTGAAAGTGCCCAAATCCCTGATTCATTATGGGCAGACAGATGGATTAGTGGAATACAAGTATTAGTCTCACCGCTGAGAAAGGTCTTAATGGGACAGACCTCATGGTCAGACACACACTCTCCATTTTCTAGCGCCTTTCCCTCCTCACACAACAGACAGTCCTCGTCCTCGGGGCCGCTACATGTCACACAGTCCGAGTGACACTCCTCGCAGTTATTGGAGTCTTCATCGCCGTAGAAACCATCCGGACATTCTGAAACGCACTTCCCCTCTGAGGAAAAAAAAACGTAGCCTCTGATAAGTACTTCATGTGATCCAGGTGGGCAGGCTGCACTTTACATTAAAGCAGCCTTCAGCAGTTTCACACATCAGTTTAAAAAGTTTAGAATTACTAAAATACTAAATTACCCAAAGACAGTATCACTATGTATTAATATAATTAATAATATATTAATATATGAAAAAACAAGTCATTTGCATTGGTTTTTAACGATTGCTCTAATAAATGACTAACCATCTGTGAGAAAAAAATTATTTTTACTGAAGACTGGGAGGACTGGTGAGGTCCAACTGGTCCTTTGTGGATTATCCATGTTATCTTAAAGCTTTTCTTTCTTTTCTAACTTTCAAAAATTCTAAAATCTGGCCATAGGTGTTTCTTTGTCACCCTGCAACAGATTGGTGACTTGTCCAGGGTGTACTCTGATTCTTGCCCTATGTCAGCTGGGATTGTCATCCTCCATCACACCATTCATGGGCCTGAGCTGGATAACCGGAAGAAAATGGATCTTATTCATCTTCCAGCTGCTCCCTTTACGAGTCACAGCAGATCACCTGCCTCTCCCTAGAATCCTCTTCTGTCAGACCAACCATCTACATAGCCTCCTTCACTATACTGGATCTAAGAAATGGATGGATATGCCATTTTTATAAAATAATATTTCAGTTTTTGTTTGCTTGTGCACTAATTGACCTATCCAGTTACTTGCCTATTATATTTTCTATCTAGATAGTTATAATACTAAAGCATTTAATGGCACGCATCACAAAAATCCATCTAATCTCATGCTTTACTCTTAAAAAATGATTTCATATGTCATTGCAAATAAAATGATGACAGGGTCTCTGTCCATGCTGATAACTTATAGCACTTCAATAACGATGATGTAAATAATCCTTTACAAACTCCAAAAATATTTATCTCCAAAATTGCTGATGTAAGTAATTTAATTACATGAAGGTTCCATATAATTCTGTTACATACTTATAATGTAAAAATGTTACATTTAATGGAATCTGGTCGAATGGGTTAGGAAAATATTCTTTGAGTGTAGCTTCACGTCTTACCCAACGAGGGCAAATTACCTAATAAGAAGAGGTCGCTCTCACACCAGTAGCACTCGTGTTCATCGCAGCTCACGCAGTTGTCGTCACACGGAATGCAGGTCATTTCTTCTTCTACGCTGTACGTCTTAGCTGGGCAGTTTTTGTAGCAGCCATCCTGGAAACTGACGACAAAAAGCAACGGTTGATGTTTGCATCACACACAAACATGAACTCTACTCTCACTGCCAGCGGAGGTCTTTTGCATTAGCTCAGAGATTAAATGAAAGAGAAAAGTGAGCCCAGAATGGCGAGATCACACACGGTGAGAGCGAGGCACACAGCCTTACTTGTAAAAGCCCTCAATGCAGGACAGACAATGCCTGGGGTTATCTGTCAAAAGCAGACAAAAAAAAAGAAAAAGAAAAATTCAGTCGCCTTTTTTTTTTTAAGGGGACCTTAAGGGGGCGGGGACACCTTAATTTTTTTCCACTGTGGGCGACATTCATTTGGGAAAACTTTGTTATGGCTACTGGGTCATGACTTACACAGGACACACTTCTTGCAGCCTTGCTCGCAGGCCATGCAGTCGTCATAATCTGGGTCTTCCACCTCACCTGAGAAAGGAGACAGAGAGCGGAGGGTGAGAGCGCGAGGTCAGTGTGGACAGGTGTGAAACAACGCTCCTTAAACACTCCTCAACATGCAACCTTGCTTACCTTCCCCACACTCCAGCTTAACACAGGATCCATCAGAGACATAGTAGGAGGCGTTACACTTCAGGCAGTGGTTGGGGCCTGTGCAGAGTCGGCAGTGGTCTACACAGGGCTCGCAGGTCCTCTGCTTGGTGTGGTAGAAAGCCTCAGGACAGGCGTCCAGACACATGCCTTTATAGAGGTAACGCTCCACCTTAAACTTATCTGGAGAATAAACAGCAATTTCACTAGAAAGCCACGTCTGTAGTTAGGTTTGAGGCCATTTCTTTAAGAGAATGGTGAATGGACTAAGCATTAATCTGTGGCTGGGGTTTGGGGAAGGCCTCAGTGAGGACTGCCTGCGGCTCACGGGGCCTCCAGATGGATTCATGAAGAGTGTGAGAAACAATAAAGACAGAGTCAGGGAGGGTGGCGCATGAAAATGAGGATGAACCCGTTTGTACACCTGTACATGGTGTGCACCATGCCTCTCACTTCATGACAGCTGGGATAGGCTCCAGCCTAAATCTCAAAGTTTTAGTGTAGCCCTTGGGGAGTTTGTGGCTTTATATTTACAAAATATAATTTTTCCTTCCTTTTCATCTTTTTAATGTCTCAGCCAGTTTTCCATTCACATACTGCACACACTACGTCACACTTACCGCGAGCTACTCATTTCGTACTCACCGGTGTCACAGCTCGTGCAGTTGGCTGGCCCCGCGTCCACACACGTGGCACAGGTGTGGTCGCACAGGTGACACCGGCCACCCGACTGGTACTTCCCACTGGTGCATCCCACCACACAGCGGCCCTCATCCAGAGCCCTGCAGCAGGCAACATCAACATCACAAAATCAACACATATGAATTATAAGTATGTAAATGAGCTGAACTCATTTAAATCCCAGCGTGTACCATATGGTGCATTTACACAGATGTAGCTGGATGTGCCGACAAAGGGAGGAGGAGAAGAAAGGGTGGGAATGTTGGCTGAAATGTGGGTAATGTGGGAGTCTTCTTTTTTTGACATTTTATCCATGAGGAGCATCAGGGAGACATCTGGTCAGCAACATGACAACAATAGCCACGAGCTGTATGCTTCATTCATGACAAGAAATGGAGTCCTTTTACAGATGCTATCTCCCTCACAGAGCTCCCTCCAATCATGGAGTCAGAACTTGGATAACAGGAACAGAAAGGGTGATAGGATGATGCTTATCATTAAGTAATTAAGTGTTAAGGTACAGTTTCCTTGAGACCATAAACGGCACATTTTGTGCTTTATTTATATTTTGCCCCAAGTGGGCAGCTTGGGTGGAGTACATCTGTAGTTTGTGAGGGCTGCCTGAACCCAGAGTTAGTCAGTTTGCAGTGGCACCTCTCAGGTTGAAGCTTTGAAACAGACACGTTCTTTTTTTGTGCTATTTTTACGTTAAAATAAAAAGAAATAATTATTTATCGAGAGGTTTGATGGGGATATATATATATATATATATATATATATATATATATATATATATATATATATATATATATATATATATATATATATGTATATAAATCACCATGTCATAAGTGTTTCAGCTGTATACCAAGGCTTATTTCATCGTATTACATAGAAAGAATCAATGTCGTACTAGCTTGCAAACAATGGCAATAACAATTCATCAGGGAAATATTATTTCAGGCTCACACCCAGCGAAATATCATGTATTATAGAGAAACAGTGGCATGCACTCAATCTAAAACAGTCAAGTCCAGCTCACTGTGAAGAAATACAGCTGATGCAGTCTTCGCTTTGCGGCCCTGTGCACTTCAGGCACGTTGCGTGGCACGCGTGGCACTCCCCGTTACTGTCCTGGTACTCTCCTGTTAGACAGAAAGCAGGAGAAGCACACTGACTCAGAAATGAATAACCATCTGAGGTGCAGAGGTGGTTTTCATGTGCCACGGCTGAATGACTTCTGGTTTAACAAAAAAAATCTGAATGACTCAGAGATGCGAATGCATATTTCATGCTAAACTGACACATATTAATGGATTTTGCTTCTGTGTTAAATATCATTTAAATTTATGAACCAAACGTGTCAAGAATAAAATGTGGAAGACGGCCGACCGACCGTCCGTGCACTCGGTGTCAGCAGCACACGCTCCCCTCTGCAGGCTGTGACCGCTGGAACAGCTGCTGCAGTTCCATCGGCTCGGCCCCACACAGGTGAGACAGCTGGCGTCACACCTGAAGAGAGGAGCACAGAGAGTGAACAAGTGAACCCTTCACACAAAAATCCTGACCACACAAAACACACACAGAAAAAATAACTAAACCCCACTCCATACAGGCGCACAGCAACAACAAACATGAGTGCCAAAACAAGCACAAACACACGTGGAAGCCAACCACCAGAATAAGGCCTGCCACCAGCAGATAAACAAACCTCCCACACCTGAACACACACCAGTGAGCTCACCTCCTACATATCCTGTGCCCATCAGCTATCTCTGGGTTTGGTTCTGTGGCGTAGAAGCCAGCACTGCAGGAGGACACGCACCTCCACTCCTCCATCAAGTAGCCTTCTGCACAAGTGTTGCACGCCTCAACACCTGCACCTGGTGCAGCATGAGGAGAACACACACACACACACTTAACTGGATTACTGGATAAAGGACATAAAGGAGCAATGGGGCGTGAAAAGCGCTATATAAATCCAATCCATTATTATTATTATTATTAATGCAAACGGCAGCAGTAAAAAACAAAACCAAAATGTGACTTTTGACCCCCGCTCTCACCTGCACAGGTAGCGCAGGCCTGGTGACAAGGCTTGCACGCGACTTCCTGCGGGTCATGGTAGAATCCGGCTGCGCAGCTCCGCTGGCACCGGTTCCCCTGTAGACTAGAGAGGATGGAGCGAGCATGTGGCACCGTGACACACACAGTCAATCATGTGACACCAAAACGGATGAGTCACTGCTTTCATCCCACAGCAACACCACCACAAACACTCGGTGAACTGAGTCAGTGAAAGCTTTATTCCGGAAACTTCGAACTCTTTGTCCGAGATGTTTTGTCCTTTCAAGTAGCAATACAGCAAAGCGTCGATTAAGATAAACTTATCTTTCTAGAAATGTTATGATTCTGCTGAGGGTTTGTGTGTGTGTTTGCTCACGTGTGTGAGGAGAATCAGTATTCTCAGAGGCTTAGGGGAGAAGGAGTGGTGTTTACCGAGCAGTTAATTTGAGCATCATCAGAGAGTTTGTTTCACCTTGTGTGTGGTTTGCATTCTGTGCAGATGCTGTAGGAGGTGCACTTCAAGCAGTTTTCACTGCACTTTCTGCACATGTTTGCATCTGTGGGGAAATCAAACAATACGCATGGAGTATACACATCAGAGCCATTAATCAATCTTACTCACATACCTTCAACTGCAGTTATGTCAACTGACTATTCATTAGTGCAGCTGCATTCAAACCGCTCCTCTGTAACCCAGTCAAGGATTTTTTTTCTTCTGTCGCATTAATTTAATCACAAAAAATTTCACAAAACAGAACCAACCGTGGTCGAGGTAGTAGTTTTCCCCACAGATCGCTGTGCAGGTATTGGTCCCCTCAGTCAGGTGATGGCCAGGCTGACAGGAAGTGCACTGGTCACTCCGACTTCCAGTGCAGCTCTCACAGGAGGCATAGCACCTCTTACAACGCCGACGGTCACCCCAGAATCCCCTGGGACATCCTGATACGCACAACCTATCGGACAGCCATGAACCAGAGGACACAGAGGACGAGAGGTGTTGCTATTGATTCGGAGTGGAAAAAATTATATTGCGGGTCAATTTTTGAGATGAGGACACACTCAAATAAAAACTATTTTTCACCCTCAATAAGCATGAAGCAATAATTTTGACTGAAATAAAACTGAAATACGTAGAATCAAAGATTTATTTATTCAAGTAATTAATAATTAAGAAAATGTGCTTGCTATAAACTGAATGTATACAAATGGAGTTATCTTAATTTGACCAGATTCCATTAAACGGAAATTTAACATTGTATTATGTAACAAAATTACATGGAAAATGTACATGGAAATAAATTAGATAATTTAATTTGAACAAATATTTGTTTTTAGTACAATGAAAAGCAAAAGTAATTCATAAAACCCCAAAACTACCAAGGACAGAATTACCAGACCCCAGATGCTCAGCCATGTGTCCTTTTTGCTGGATAACAGCCTGAAGTTTTCAGCAAATCTCACACTCCTCTCCTGAGCAACCCCAGCCCATTCTTCTTTGGCGAGTCTCTCAAGCTCCTCCAGATTTCATGATCTTGTGGCACCGACCTGGAGCTACAGATTTTCAGATCTGTCAGGCTCTGTGCAGACCAGTCAGTAACCGTCACTTTGGTCTCCTAGGGGTAGTCCTTCACCAGGCCCGACACATGTTTTGAGTCATTGTCATGTTAAAAAACAGCAATGATGCAGACCCAGTTTTGCTGCTGACTACTTGAGGTTTTCTTCCAAGATGGTCAAACATCCTTCTTTCTTTGTAACTTCTTCCACCTTGATGAGATTCCCAGTTCCAGACACACTGAAGCACCTCCTGCCACCATGTTTTAACTGTCAGGATGGTATTCTTTTGGTTGTTTGCCTCTCTTGTCTTTCTCCAAACATAAGCAACATCTATGTGGCCAAAGAGCTCAAGTATCAACTAGAGATGGCACGATACCACTTTTTTATGTCCGATACCGATACCGATATCATAAATTTGGATATCTGCCGATACCGATATGAATCCGATATAGTGTTTTTTAGTCAACAAAACTGTTTTTTAAATATCTTGCTGCATTTTGTATAAGTTCATACTCAAGTTTAAAACAACAACTACACTAAAGCTATTCTGTTATACCTGTATGCAAAAAAAAAATATTTCATAGTTCAGCAATACTGATCAATCTAATAAACTTGAACCTACACCATCCTCCCTATTCTGGTATTTTAAAGAGTACTTAGCATAAATATTAAGCAACCTAACTAACAGGGTTCCAACTCCCAGCAACAACAAAAATAAATAAATAAAAAATAGGGAACCACCCCTCACGCTCCACCTCATGATGCTTAATCGACGTAATCAACCTTAATTTGATGCAGTGTGAAAAAAAAGGCACAGAAATCAATTATTTTTCAAGAAATATTAAATAGATTCAACATCTTTCTTCAACAAAATTGCAGACTGCACAGATGGTACCTTCCCAAAGGAAAAAGTACTATAGCTTACTAGGGTATTTATATTAGACTTAATAGTCACTATATACAGTAATTGACTTCTATTCATTTTACATCAAATTAAAACTTTGGGTGTCAGATAATTATTTATTAAAAGCTCGACATTTTAAATGAGAATAAGAAAGAAAAGTATGTCTTTGTGCCCCCTTTTCCCCAGTTAATGCCCTATCGGCCCCCCTGGCTAAACTTTGCTAGATGCGCCCCTGCACAGTTACCAGCGTCAGCTACGTAGAAAAAGATCCTCGAGTAGAAAGTAATATTAAATACATTCTAACAACAGCTGATCAAGCTTAAACGTGCTGCTGTTGTTCAGCCGCTGGTTTCCTCTTTCTGGTGCAAAGTGGGCCAAAAGCAAACTAGAGACACGGACTCGCACAGAAAAGCCGATCAGCTGATCATTAAGCAGTTTCATGATTGAAGTAGCAGCAAGAAGAGGCAGTCGCTTGTTAAGCTTAACGCAGGAATGCTTTACAAACATTAAGAGATGGACTTACACACTTGCTTTACTTCTCTCGGGATAACTTTGTCGGAGATGAAATGCCGGGTTGCTAGCGAAGCTCCACATGCTATCCAGACCACCGACAGGTCCCGCATGCCACAGCCGCTCTATCACGTGATGCATACTGCTAACGTTCTGAGGTGAGTTATGGCGTGTTGCAAGTTTTGTGAGGTGCTTTCGTGATATTTAATGGATCGGATTACATTTTTTATTTTTCTCCGATATCCGATCCAGTAATTTAGGTCAGTATCGGACCGATACCGATATGTAATATCGGATCGGTCCATCTCTAGTATCAACTCACCTGACCAAAGGATGCCCGTCCAGTATGCATAGTCTTTCTCCAGGTTGTCCTTAGCATACTTCAGTCTGGCTTGAAGGTTTCTCTTCTGCGGCAGTGAAGTTATTCTTGGTCTGCAACCTCATGGCCCACTCCCGTGCCTAGTTCTAGTCACTGTCCCTTTTGAGACTATAATTCCTGATTTGGCTATTAGTTATTGATTAGAGTCTTTGCAGTTATTCTGGAGTCTCTCGCTAGTTTTCTTTCCAGGATCTTTGAAATATTTTGTTTGCTACATCTGCCAGATGTGTGGCTCTCTTTGAATGACACTCCAGTCACTGACACTCTAGAAAGGCTGTGATAACTTTGCATATCCATAAAATTAAGCTATAAAGTTAAACCACATCAGTGGTTTGTGCTGTGACTCAATGAAAAGGTCAGTTTTTCAGGGGGCTAACAAAAGAATTCATGCTTTTGAAGAAAACCAGTATGTTTAGAAATGCTCTGTCTAAAAAAAACAAAGAAAAACCTAAACTGAAAATTTTTTGACAAAAACATAAAATTTCATAAGGGGGAGGGGCATAGTAATTTTGTCCTCATGTGTAAATTACAATCATAGCCACAGAAACCTGTGAACTTCAACAACGATTTGACACAATATAAAAACCCGACTCATTTTTTAAAAGCATATTGTGTGAGCCACATACTGTGGATCTGCCAATAGCTCTGTGCTGTGTAGTCATGCTAACCTTGTGTTGTTCTTGAACTTGAGAAAAAAGTGCAAGCATGTGACACACTGCTGCGGGCCTGGCCCCTCACAGCCATCATCACTGCATTCTGGGTCGCAGGGTCCTGCAAGGGTGAACACTCGCAAAGTCACAGCAGCATCACGTCACATCACAAGAGAGAAGTTATTCAGACTGCTGATTTTATTCTGTATTTATGTAAGAGCCTGCCACATTAAGCATACACCGCATCCCAGTTCATTAAGCTGCTGACTGAGAGGCCGGAGATAGAACAAGGGAAAGCTTAGTACTATCAAGATGCAGGGTGTATGACTCACCGCTGTATTCTTCGCTATCCGTTGGAATCTCAGCTGATCTGGCTCGCTCGCGGTGCGCAGGATACGGGCGCTCCGCTGTGCCATAAATCACCAGGGACCACTTCTCCAGCACCCCTGTGAAACAGCAGAGAGATAAGAGGCTTTGTCCCGCGAGGCCCAGCCCTGTATTTTAACTGCAGCGAGCCGAGGTTCAGTGCATGTTTCATAATATTGAGACGTTACAAAGAGGAAGAGCAGACCTAGTTTGGAGCCGTCTTTCTTCTGAGAGGGAGTATCCTGGATTTTCAAAGTCCATTCCCCCGCTGCCTGCTCCCCCCAGCAGTGAGCTGTCATGAATTCCCAGTTCTGAAATCCCTCGGTGGAGTTGTCAAGAGGCCTAAACGAAAACATTACATAATCGTGCTCACGCTGCTGCTTCGTCTACTACTCGTTATATGATGATTTAAAGGATGTGTTTCCTAAAGACACAAAAGCAAAATCACCTTAATTTTTTCAGCTTTATCTGAATCAAAGATAGGAAACATGCTTCACTTCAGGAGGGCAAACCGGGTACGTGACAAATCCCTGTGTTGTGTTCTTATTCATGGCTCATAAATACATTACAGCTTCAGCTTTTTGTAAATGATTTATACATTCATATGAAAAAGCAAGCTCATCCCCTAGAAAACGCTATAGAATAAAATAGAAGCAATAAATATTCAGTCCTGTATGAAAGGGCAAATAAGAAAGATGCAGTCCTGTTTTCTAGTCATTTTCACATTTTAAAAAAATCAGTCAATCACATGGAAAAAATCTAATCGTCACAGTCCCTCTTGTCCTCCTGTGCTGAGCTGTAATCCATCTTTTCTGCTTCCTGCGTGTTTTTTTCAATCTCTCCTCTCTCTGTGTATGAGTGTGGCCTTACCTGAAAAAGACTTTCAGAGCATATGTTGCTCTAAAAACCTGTATATACCTCTCAGCACTGATGGTACCTATCCAGATGTGCAACCTGCCAATTCCATAGGCGCTGATGCACACCCCATAACTATCAGAGATGCAGGCTTTTGAACTGAGCGCTGATAACAAGCTGGACGGTCTCTCGCCTCTTTAGTCCAGGGGACGCCATGTTCATGTTTTTCAAAAGGAATTTCAATTCATCTGACCACAGAGCAGTTTTCCACTTTGCCTCAGTCCATTTTAAATGAGCTTTGGCTCAGAGAAGACGGGCAACATTTCTGGATCATCTTCACATATGGTTTCTTCTTTAACGGGCATTTGTGGATGGCACAGCAAACTGTTCACAGACATCAATTTCTCAAAGTCTTCCTGAGCCCATGCAGACATTTCCATGACAGCATGATGCCCGTCTTTAATGCCGGGGGGCATCCAATGTGGATTTTGGTCCGTCTCCAGATCCCTGGGAACTTTTGATGATGTCTTCACGATTTTATGTTGAAAATGTTATGTTTATCATCCAATTGTTCCACAATTTGCCTACTAAACCACTCATCTTTACTTCTGAGAGACTGCTTCTGCCATCATGCTACTGACCATTTAGCCTAATTAGTTGTAACAGCTGTTTCTTTTTAGTACAACTTGCTTTTCCATAGTTTTGGTCTTTTTGTACCAACTTTTTTGAGACTTGTTGCTGCCATCACATTCAAAATTGCTGACATAATTCATGAAATAGTAAAATTTCTCAGTTTTAGATGTTTTCTGTGTTCAACTGTGGCTAATATGTGGACTTACAACATCTGTAAATTATTCTGTTTTTATTGAACTTGTACATGACCTCTCGCATTGTTAAAGACTGTTGATTACTTCATCTGCATTAGAGATTTCTTCTGAAAACCTTAATAGATACCTATGGTCAGGTATAAGCCAAGGTCTAAACTGTTCTGTAACACTTGGAAACACTTGGAGGAAAAAAAACTTTAACTTAACTTAAATAGATTTATAAATTATTGTACATAAATTAGTCTGTTGTCTGGAAAATCATTGTGAGGTACTAATTTGAAATAAACAACACTTAATTGTTTTCGACAAGCATATAAAGAAAGACCAGGATTTTTGGAATCACATACACTTCACAGACAAATCACAGACAGAAGGCAAAAAGTGAATTCTGCTCCAGATCGTATCAGCACAGATTAGACTGGAGTCACGTCTAAATGCCCTTTGAGGAAGATTGGGAACAGGCAAGTTAAGAAAGCCCTCAAATATTTTCCAATTAAAGGAATTTTGCATATAAGGCTGGTGAAAAATGCCAAAGACTGTAAACAACGATACAAACCAGCAACAAGGAGGAAATTAAGCCTGTAATGGTAAGGATGTGTTTACTTTTTTCCATGGAATAATATTAGATCTGAGATTTTTCTGTAGTGTCAAAAAATTTGTCTAATTATTTAAGATAAAATAAGCACCATGACTGCTCCTTTATTTCCTATGATGTCACCACAGCACATGGATCCTCATTGATTTGGCACAGATAACTGCCTTGAGGTGACTGTTGTTATGATTTGTTGTTATAAAATTGAATTTTGCACAATGTGTACAAGCTTGTAACCGGGGATTTTTCACGTGTAAGGCAAACACATTAACCACTACACCATAGTCACGCTGCCCATCCATCCATCCATTGTTTTCTGCTTATCCTTGTCAGGGTCACAAGGAGGCTGGAGCCTATCCCAGCCACCATAGGGCAGGAGGCAGGGTACACCCTGGACAGGTCGAGACAGACAACCATTCACAGTCACATTCACTCCTATGGGCAATTTAGAATGACCCATTAACTTAACCCCATTAACTGAGTGTGTAAAACTTGGTTGGGTCTGTGTTTCCACAAGCCCCGCTAGTTTAGAGACTTATTCCTCATGAAGAACGCAAGATATAACAGAACAACCAACTCACTAACGAGGGAAGTTTGGGTCAGAACCAGCTCTTGGAGCTCACGCTCCTCACCTGACTCCAGCCCAAATCCTTCCAAGAGCAGCTTCCCTCGCAGCTATTTATTGACAAACTGTTACAATACACATCACAGCAAAAGCACCCCCCTCGTAAGACCCCTCTCGGTTACAAAGACAATGTGTGTGTGTATGTGTATGCATGTGCAAGAACATGTGTGTGTGTGTGTGTGTGTGTGTGTGTGTGTGTGTGTGTGTGTGTGTGTGTGTGTGTGTGTGTGTTTGTCTCTGTATGCACGATTTCCTGCTCACCAAAAGGATCATAAAAGCAGGAAGCAACACCACAAGAAACTGATCTGTCAGATAGGATGTATCTGCAATAAAACCTCCCCCAGCACAGAGTGGCTGGAGAGGTGGTCAGAGACAAAGGAATGTCTTGATCCTATAGATTGAACTAAGACTTTACAAATTTAAGAAATACAATGACAACATTCAAGAATTAGACTTAACAGTTACTGTGATCATTAAATGCCATCTTATGTGCTGATTGTTCGATACCAGCTAATACCTTGATGCCGCACTAATTATTACCTTTTAGAAAACAAAGATCAAAAGCGTCATGAAAGTAGAACATGAGCAATTAAAATCATCCCTTTATTTGTATTTTTAAATGGTCGGTGAAGACTTATAGCTTAACACCTCTAGCGGTTGCACAGCAACTGGCTAAATACTCCAGTCTCCTTGCCATCCAGTCACGAACTCTCTGTCTGTTGTTTGGTGCTTCACAGGCGGTGCACTTCAGTTTTTTTGGTTTTTTTTTAACCTTTTCACTGAAAACAACAGCCCACTCCTGCTTGTAACTTTGCTGGTGAGAGCAGTTAATAGGAAACCAAAACAGTAAGGTTGCAAGTGGAAACCAAAAGGATGAGCTCAAAGACATCAAAATGATCAAGGGGCTGTAGATACAGTGACCACTCAAGTACTGATTACAGCAGCTTTAAATAGTATCTCAGCAAAGGTGAAGTTGATACTTTTAACAGGTGTGTTTTATATTTCGGTGTTATATATTTCAAAAAGTACCATTATTCCTTTAATTTAACAAATGTGTCAAACTCAAACATTTGGCTTTTGAAGGATTTGATGTTTATCAGGTAATCTGCAGAAACCGTCGCTCTCGGTTACCTGTTTGCCAGCAGCTGCGACGTGGTGCCCAAAGGTGACGTGAGGGTGATGGAGAGATCACCACGGCGACCGTGGCTTATGTTAACCCGGACCACGACGTGCTCCACATAAGCGACGTGCTGCGGGGCCTTGCTGGAGCAGCCTGTAGTCTCATGCACAGACATTAGCACTGAGCCCGGATGAATAAGCCTGTCATGAGAGAAAAGAGAAAAAAGAGACGCAGGGAGTAGTGGAGATAAAAGAACAGACGGAAAACAAGAAGCGCAAGAGAAAGTTACGAGGAGAGCCGCGGTAAGGAAAATGACACCCATTAAAGTACGACCGCGAATCAGTGTGAAAGAAATCAATTCCAGAAGAGAGACAGAAATAGATAACGTGCGATAAAAGGGGAGGAATCAAGGAAAGCCCTGAGTCGAAGCAGAGATCTCTGATACCTGCTCAGCTGGATGGCAGCCTCCTCCGCACATTCATGCTGTGAGGGGACTTGTTTCCAGCGCTCTGCCTCCTTCACCATGCTCTCAGCATCCAGCAGGCCAAAGCCGTACAGGTGGCTCACTAACAGACACCAGCACATCCCCAAACACACACACTGCACATTAGCCGGGGCATAGAGAAGGCACTGTAGCTTATAAATGACTTCACACACTCCCGAGACTTTGTAGGCGTTTATCGCTCTTCTGCTCACAGTACCTCATTAGTTTGTATGCTCGCTGCTTTATAGTTCCCCCAAAAAAGAGCTGAGAGGAACATTTACTAAAATATGCTTATCAAGTCAGGGGATTCTTCTTTTTTATTTATTTATTTATTTTTGGCTGGCAAATATTAAAATAGACAATGTGGAATTAGAAAATCAACAGAGATCCGATGGGAGTACCTTTGTATCCGGCTCCATTTACACGCCAGTCAGGAGCACTGAGATGATGAGCTTTTGATGTACAGACAATAATGTGCTGCAAATCCCTCCAGGTTAGCAAGGGGCTGAACGTTCAAGAGAAGGAAACCACATGCTCTCATCACCCGATTGCACAAATTGATCTGAACACGAGCTGCATGTATGGATGCTGTTATTAGAGGGCTGCTTACTTGGCTTCCAAGGTGAGAGCAATGACACCGGCAGCTACAGAGGCGGCGAGGGAAGTCCCTGACTGGGCCGTGCTGCAGCTCTGCTGTGGACCCACGGTCACCTGTGGAGGAAACCACTTATATTTATTTTTTTATATTCACCCACTATTAACATGAACAGCACAGAACTGCTCTTTTTTGTTGACTCTGCTTGACTGTATGTGTATTTTTTGCACATCAAATCATTTTGGAAAGCATTCAAATGACTGGCAAGAATTAACTAGGAGGATTCAGCATTAATGTGATCAATATTTAGGATTTAGGTTATGGATTTGCTATAAATTAGCTAATTAATCCTGTCTGGTTTCTTACCCTTCATTTCTTTATATTTTCTTGGGAAAATGGGAAATAGTGATTTATTGAAACATGTGCAAAACATGCCTGAGCTGTCCACTTGGACAGTTTCCTCAACATTTTTAAGGACATGCTGCAAACCATATGACATGTTTTCCCGTAATGGCTCTCTGAGAATCACTTCACTGGTGCAGATATTCTATTTTTATCTGAAACTCTATTATCTTTGGATTTTTAGTACTCAACTAAAGCAACAACAAAACGAAACAAAAGAGGCAACAAATTATGTGCTTAAAGATACAAGAATAAATTTGGTTTTTGCTAAGTTGCCTGTTATATAAAGACTACTTGAAAAATATTTTAAAAAATAAAATACAAATCTGGCTCCTTGGAAATGAATTGCAGCTCAGGACAGTGCTGTATATTGTAGAATATGGGCCTGGTTAACCAGCAACTGGAACACACTCACCTGTTTCCAAACACCAGTTAGGTAACATTTGTCATAAAGTAGCTTAATTTTTAAGTTTGCAGACACAAGATCACTCACAGAGACAAAAGCAACAATTTAACAAAAGTGTCAGAGTGACAAAAATTAATCAAGATAATGCATTTTGTAGAAAGAAAAATTAGAAATACTGGCAAACACAGTACACATAATTAGATTTTTTTTGTTTTGTGTGTCGGTTGAGAAAACAAAATGGAAAACATGTAAGCCTGAGGCCAGAGAAGCAGCTCTCAGTCAAATTACTCTAATCAGCTACCCAACTCTGTTTACCCACAATGTCTGAAAATCACATGACATGATAGAAGTATTTGGCATTTTCTACACTCAGACAGTGATTTCATTCCAATTTTATTCCATTTTAATGCCTACTGGATTCTCCTTTATTACCTTTACGTGCAAAATCTGTATGTTATCCTAATAATTTTCACTTACTCTGATTTGTGTTAGTATAGAGTAACTACTATCCTTTGTCCATGGTGATGTGCCATAAACCGGGGGGGGGGGAGCTTCCAGTTAGATAGACAAAACAAAAGAGTGAAATCTGGTTTTCACAAAACATATTTCACACAACATTAGGAAATTTTCCTCGGGCCGTTCTAGTATGTTAATATTATACTGCTGACTGAGTTCTGACGACATACACCACAGTTCTTGTAATGGCTTTTAATTAATGAAAATTAAAGCTCTAAGAATAAACATGAAAACAAAATCATTTGTTGTTGCGGGTTTGAACGAGCAGCTCCTCTCCGTGACTTCACAAGTTCAGCTTTGTTCTGCAGAGACAAAAGTTCACAGAGCCTCCGTCTTGGGCATATTTAGTTGATTGACAGGTGTCTCAGACTATCACACTCAGCAGACGTTGCATGCTCCCCCCCCCCCCCCCCCCCCCCCCCCCAACACCACTGCCCAAAGCCAATGCTTAATATCCCAAATGTGTATTTTCTGGCTTTGAGCAGCTGGCAAGATGCCGGTGAATGTTAAATCCAACTACTCTAAGACATCCAGTGTCATCATCAGAAACAGTGCAAAAATGACTTTTAAATTAGCAGTTAATATAATTTTATTATCTAAATAACTTCATGCCCTCTGAGTGGTAAATGCCGTGCAAACATTAATGTCATAACACGACAAATATCTCGTAATCTGTGTTCAGGAGAAGCAACTGGAGTTTAGTCAGTATCACTGCATTGCATTGCTTCACTTCTTCCTCTTATTGTAAAATAATAATTGCTTTTGGAAATTTATGTCTAAAATATTAAATATTTAAAGGAATTATACAACCTCTTACAGAGAGTAGACCATTGTTTTTCTTGTTTTTCTTCTTGTCTGTAAAAAACTGCATATTTTGCATGATTTAATAGCTTGTATATCACAAGTTATCAAGTTGTCTCCACAACACCGTGAGACACGTTACCAGTTGCTCATGTTTCTGTGAAGGAATTCTGGCCTACAACATTGCTTCCTTTCATTTTGGGGGGGCATTTGTTCATGCACGGCTCTTTTGAAGTCCCACCACAGCATTTCAATCCGGTTAAGGTCCGGACTTTGACTGGGCCATTGCAACACCGTGATTCTTTTCTCTCTGAGCCTTTCTATTGTAGATTTGCTGCTGTGCTTAGGATCATTGTCCTGACCCAGGAGTCCAACACACATACACACTGGACATACTGAATACTTTGTAATAAAGGAGAGTTCATGGTTGGCTCAAGGACAGCAAGGTGCCCAGAGCTCTTGTGGTTCATTGAGTTGCAACTTTTGCAAACTTCAGCCTCTGAGATTCCACAGTGCAAACTACTAATAGTTAACAGAAATGTTGCCTTTCGCAACATATTTTTTAGATTCGGCAACTTGTGTTTGTGTCTATATGAATGTTGCTTTGGATTGAGGCGAGAAAATGTTTTTCCAGCATCTGGGTAAAGCTATTTTCAACAGACTGATGGCAGGAGAGCGTGGCTGCTCACTACGGTGGAAGAAAAGAAGCTATTTTTTGAATCATGTGAATCTTAATTAAGTTCTCTGTTAGCAACACTCACCATCTCCTCTCTGTCCCATCCGCCGTACGCCGTTGCCAGCGTGGAGGGGCACGGCTCCAGGTAATCTGGCTGGCTTCCATGCTGAGTGCTGCTGCTGATAGAGATAGTGTAAATACTGTTGCTGTAGCCGTCACAGGAGCAGTAGTCACCTCTTTCCCCTCCGTTTCCTGACGGCCAAACAAAGATGGAGCCCCTCCCTTGCCGGCCCTGAGATTATTTGGGTAAAGCAGACAGAGGAGATTAATTTATTTATGATATTTACATATTGATGTTGAGGAAAAAAACAGAACAGCTCTTGCAGTAAATATACAGCCGCAGGTGGGACACAGACATAAACAAACACAGCCACACTTTTTTCTCTCACTGTTTGAACGCTGTTCTGTAAAACAAGACGAGTCAGAGGTCCAGGTCCATCCAGAGTGGCCCCGTCATCTTTTGGGCCCCAGCCGGCTAAGTAAACATCAATATACCCTGAACTGAAGCTAAGCGACTGGGCCTCCACGATGTCTGTTACATCTCCATCCAGCATTCGGATGCCTGGGGGAAAAGGATAGCACCAAAGCGATGATAAAGTTTGAATCCCCTACTGTATCTACAAAACTTTGCCTTTCACGAAGTCCTTCGGCGTGCGAGTTTCATGGCGTCACATGGACTCACCGCCTATGCGTGCGTGGAAAGAAACTCCAACGGTGCACCGAGAGCTATTTGCAGCCGCAGCAACCACCCCTGCGCACTGTGTCCCATGGCTTCGAAGAAAGGAGGAGAACATCAGAACGCGAGGTTAAATGCATATGCATGAGGAGAAGACGGGCTATTTCCGTTACATCAAGCTATGCGAAGACAGAATTTAGACTGGGGACTTTGCATATCCATGCATGCATGTAATTACTGGAAAACGGAAAGGGAAAGCATGCATTAATTAGAGTTCTGGATTATGACAGGGAAGCTGCAAAGCAGGTGCAAAGACAATTCCAGAGATACAAAGTACTCACTTGTTAACAGCACTGGTAGAAGAACGATCTTGGTCTTGTCCGTTCACATCAAAGCTGGCAAAAGGATCCTAAATCAGATAGATACTAAGTAGCGGCACATAACACCATGCCAGCAGCTATCTGACTGTATTTCATCAGACAAATCACAAAGAGCATTATTCACCAGCCCACTCAACAGCTAAGTGGATCAGACGTTTAATGTCCATTCCAATACTCTTAGCTGGCCTTTCCAAATCTTTGGCCCAAAAACCCTGCTCGCAATATCTGTCTGAGCTCTTACACTAAGAGCTCTGCCAAACTGCTTATGATTAATGTCCCCTTCCCAAGAAGAGTGTCCCATCCCAGGGCACTTACATAATTTGGCTTCAGATCCGGATGCTCTCTCTCGATGCCATCATCTAGGACAGACACCACCACACCCTTCCCAGTGTACCCTCTCCTCCAGGCCGCTGCAATGTTCATGTGAGACTGGCAGGCTTTGGAGTCACTGCACTGCTGTGGAGCGAAATAGTGGGACATTCAGCTTCACCCTCAGGAGTAAAGAATAAATGTGGGTCTATTTTAGGCTCTGTCTGTCTGTCTGGGTTTGTGTGTGTTTGTGTGTCTATGTTTCAGACTTGAGCATGGCAAAGGAAAACAAAACAAAACAATCTGACTCACAATGTACCACAGGCGGTTCCACACTGGGTCGCTGAAGTCCTGCATGTGGTCGCTGGACTGATGGTGCGTAGCAGGGAGGAGCTCTCTCCTCATGGGGATAGGAGAGATATGACCGACTCTGGAGATCCTCTTTACTCTTCTCTGGACCACCTGCTGCTTGAGCCATTCCACCTTAAAAGGAACATTTGTACAGATGTTTATGTCTACTTTTTTGGATCCATTGTGAAATATTTCAGCAGCTATATTGCATTTACTGCGCTGGCAAAAAACAATTATGTTCTCAAGAGGAGGGGCCCTGACACTGTACCTCTGGTTGATACTCTGATGACTTATCAAAGACAAAGGGCACAAACGTAATCAGTGCAAGCTAATGACTTGCACGCTCTTCGTTCAACAACAAAAAACCCACAATCCCAAATTGCTGCAACATGCAGCTGTCTCACTGAAATATAAACACATCCTGATCATTCTGTAAATTGCTCATATAACACTGTTTTAAGGTCAAAATGGTAACTTTGTTCAGTGAAGTATCACAAAGTGTGGACGCTAAACTTTTCCGCTAGGGCCTTTATGAGGCTAATATCTGCTCTTAGTTGTTAAAAGGTTTTAAATTTGGTGCAAATTCAGAAGTTTTTAATTGTTTTTATTCCTGCAAAACTAATTACATTTCTTGGTTCTGTTAATGGTTGTTAGGGTCTCTGAGTTCATTTATCAGATACGTGCTAATGTGCTCTGAAACTCCTGAACAGCTCCATGTTACAGCTGCCATTATAATCCTGCATTGATGTTAGAATCCATCCATCCATCCATCCATTCGCTTCCGCTTATCCTTTTCAGGGTCGCGGGGGGCGCTGGAGCCTATCCCAGCTGTCATACAGCGAGAGGCGGGGTACACCCTGGACAGGTCGCCAGTCTGTCGCAGGGTCAACACACAGGGACAGACAACCATTCGCACTTTCATTCACTCGCACCTAGTGGCAATTTGGATTATCCGATTAACCTATCCCCACAAGCTGCATGTCTTTGGACGGTGGGAGGAAGCCGGAGCACACAGAAAGACCTGATGGTGGAATTGAACTCAGGACCTTCTTGCTGTGCGGCAACAGTGCTAACCACCGTGCCACCGTGCTGCCCATGTTAGAATTCAGTTTTAAAAAAATACCGTGCTTAGTAAAGCTGCAAACATGGCTCCACCAAAGAAGCAGTTTCCTGTTCCTGAGCCGTTATAGGGCACTTATTGAAATTCCTGAAAATTCACAATAATACAATAATAGTGTTCGCGTTGGACACTTTTTTTTTTAACTTCTGTGATTCTTTCTCAGGAATTTTCACTGTTATGTATGATGTATCAAATCATGTTATGGTTAAAGGCTGTATTTAGCTTTACTTTTGTTGGCCAGCAGGGGGAGCCTCCTCTGTTTTGCAATAGTCCAGTTGTATAGAAGTCAACATAAAAATAACCCTTTGTCTCTTACACCACAGTAAACTCATTGCAGTTGAGGTTCTGTGTTGTGCTTTTTGTGTTTTTGAGGTTTCACTGAATACAAAATTATGTTCACTTATAAATTGTGATCTCCATTAGAATCAAAACAGATAACAAACATAGAAGGTTATGATTCTGGGCCTTTCCTTAGCGTGCCACGTTGATGTAGGAGAAGTGAGTGGTCCCTTGAATTCTTAATCAGATTCATCCTCCATTTTAAAAAAACTCAGCTTGAGGCAACATTCATCTTCAATATACAGTTCATAGGTCATACAGTCTGAATTATATTATGTTAGTGTGTTGTGATTTCAGACACTACTCGATTATACATGAACAAAAATGTTGGTACAAAGTGACATTAATGCTAAAAAGTCTGACGTACGCTAAATGCTGTGAAAAAGATGAATCCCTAGCTGTTTACTAAATGTAAACTCAAAAGCTCCTTGGATGGTTCCCTTTCCCAAGTTGGAAAAAAGTCCTCCTGGCAAACACTGACACTACTATCGACTATGTTCTTTAACTTCTGAAGGTGGAAGACAAAGAAAGTGTGATTTTGTGTGTAACCAGATAACACTGGGAGTTGCTTAGAACCTGTCTGATTGTACTATATGCCCAAGCTGCTTATTGATACTATAAGAATTTGATGCAACCCTGAACACCTTGTTGATCTTTAAGGACTTCTGACATCTTTAGGTGTTGTTAGTGTTCGTGCACACAAAGCTGTAATGTGAGGGGAGGGACCAGAACAATGAACATGTGTCCCTATGTGTACGTGGAGTGTACGGAGGGGACATGATGCTGCTGATTAATAATCCAGTAGCTTCCCCGTCCTACTCATATCTCATTACTATACCTTGGTCTCCTTGGCGACGCGATCAGTCACTTCTTTGTTGCCTATTTTGGATTGATTCGCCGTCTCGTGATGGCGAAAACTGTAATGCCTCTTCAGGTCTCCAATCTGGTGAAAACACACATCAGATCCTCGAAATGATTTTGTTTGGAGGTGGAGGCGTGCTGCTCGTTCTGCTCTGCTACTGTGCAAAGCAGCTTTTTAATTATTAAACTGCTCGTGGTGTCTTTTATTAACACGGCTACCTTATACCTCTGATAGTTTTACAGCCCAGGGCAACCTGAGCCAAAAGGTTTCAGTCACACTGCTGCTCATCTGTGTACTGGTGTAGCTGCACATACCACGTCACTGTGTGCATTCTATAATGTATGTCAGCTAATATTTTTATACAAGCGCAGTCCACTGAGTAATGACTAGTTAATAAAACACATGACAGCTCACACTATTGCAAGAGAACAACAAATTATGCCTTTAAATATTTCATTAATATCCTTTTAGTGAAATAATTACTTTTTGATTTTCAACCTCAGGAATATAAGGTTACTGTATAGCAGTCTTTTTAGTTTGAATGGGTCTCTCTGGTTCCTATCACCTGCTGTGAAAACTGAACATCTATCCCATGTGCAATAAAGTACAGCATGCTATTTCTTTGGAGTTTAACTGTTACTTTATGAAAGTGTAGAAAAATTAGTCTGAAAGGAGTGCAACTAATGCAGCAGTGGCTCATAGAGAAGCAACTTTGGATTATGGTTGTTGGTTAAGTTCCCAGCACTAGCACTGCCTGTAGTGTGTCTTTGAGCGTGTGTGTTCTCATTGCTCATTTCTGGGCTAAATGCAGAGGTCAAATTCTTGTTGAAAAACATGCTGGTGGTCATGATTTATTTATTTATGAATGTATCTGTTCATCTGCTGCTTCTTTAAATCTTTAGCAGATATAATTAATTCGTCCCTGGACGGCTGACCAGACAGTGCAGACACATATCAACAGCTTTTGATGCAATCCTAAAAAAATATTAGTAAAGCCATTAGTGGCTCCACAGTTAGATTTGTCCAATATTTCCAGTTTTCCAATAAATGAAACTTCCAAATGCAAGTCTGGTAATTGTGTAAATAATTGCCCTCTTCATGTTTGAGGGCACTCACCTGTCCCATGTTAGTAAATCCATATTTCTCTGCTATCCTGTTCACAGATTCGAGGTCCCCTCTTATTTTTATCGCCCAGTCGTTTGTATAAATCGTTGCGTGGCAAAGCTGGAGGAGAGTTCCCATCCACAGCGCAATAAAACGCGCCATTGCTGCTTATTTCTCTCGGTAAATAGCCGGTGCCCAGGTGTTTCACGAGCTGTCCCCGCACTCTGTTCTGCTGCAGATGCTTCTCATTGCGGGAAATCCGCTGGCTCAAAGACGCAGGATGCACCCGATGTTCTGCCGGCTGAAGTTGTGAAGACTTGACTCCTTCACTGACTACAAGCTTCTATCAAATTACTTCAATATGGAGGCCGGGGATCAGCTACAGTCTGTCCTTTATTGGGATCTGATCTGTGGGTTATACTTTACTTCTATAGATCTTTTCTTTTCTTTACTCTTTGCAAATACTGTAAAATGAATGAGCTGTCTGTATTTAAAAAAAAAAAATAGAAAGCTCAAGTAATCAGACGTGATATATATTAGAGGAAAAAGACCCTGTTGGCATAAGTTTGACCTGTACTTTCATTAAGCAATAGACAGAAACATATAGAAACAACAACATCAACATTTTCACTTCATAATTGCAGGACCATCTGGGCAATGAACGATGAAATACTGGAAGTTTTTTCTGTAATTTTACACATTTATGCTCTACAGTTCAAGCCTGAAAAGTCTTGATAGATGGCCAATGATGTAAAATGACATCCTCCCTGCTCTAGGTGGTATATTTAAGTTGAATTCTTTTGTGACTTACCTGTTTGGATGATTGAGTTAGAGATATCAAGGCATAGGCAGCTCTAGCCAGCAGGTGCTGCTAGGCCTCAACTCCATTAATCCGAGCAACTGAAGTGGATCTCTCTGCTGTATTTGTGCCATTGTGAGACTTTTTACTGAATTATCTTACTAATATTATTAATTGTTCTTGATTATTTGTCTATCTTTTATTAGCCAAATTATTATGTCTGTGTGTTGCATGCATACAATTTGTGGACATAGCTTGCTAACCAAGCTAACTAGCATTACCTGAAGAATTAGCATTAACAACAGCCAAAATGTTAGCGTTGAGGGTTCAAAACAAAATGTCCAAAACTAATAGGTGATGTCAGAGTGGCTATGTACAGTACATATTTTATACTGTCTATGGCTGAGAAACAAAAGATGCATGCTGAAGAATAGGAAGGGTGGGCTTTATACAGGAAGTACTGGAGCAGGTGTCTCCATCTACCTGCTGCAGCATAGAAATATTTATTTATCATTATTAATATTTATTATTTATTTTACCTAAAATTCAGTATCAGTTTCCTACTCGTGTGCTAAATATTTAACACAGAAAAGCAGTCAGCAAGGAGCATGGACTGTAAGTTTGCAGCAATAACAAACTTACAGTCCATCGAGCCAGCCAACCACTTTGTTCATCGTGGCTGGTGCTTATCCCAGCCTTCAGGGTGAGAGGTCATCAAAAGTGGCTGAGGGGTGGCTCTAGCTCAGGAGACCAGGTCATCTACTAATTGGAAGGCTGGTCATTTGATCCCTGGCTGCTCCTTTGGCAAGATACCAACCCCAAGTTACTCTCCAATGCATCCATCAGAGAGTGAATGTGTGTGAACGTTAGATAGAAAGCACTTCACCAAAGAAGCAGTGGCTGTACGAATGGGGGAGTGAGGCATGTTGTATAAAGTTCTTAGTGGTCAGGTAGAGTAGAAAAGCCCTATATAAGATCCAGTCCACTTACCATTTACCAATCAGTTACAGCGTTAGCACACAGAGCGAGACGAGCACAACCTTATAGCTTACAGACTGACCACTCTGGGCGTGACTAGTCCTTCCAAAGAGTATCTCGGTGGCTATTTTGCTTACAGGTTGATATTTGGTTGAAGAGCAGAGAGCTCCCCTATATTTACCTCTCATGGATACCATGCTCAGTGAAAGGTACATCATGATAGGTTACATATGTTAGCCAGCTTGAAAGGAGTAGCCATAGATATAAGCTGTTTTCATTTATCAGCAGTTTGTTTAACTGTGGGCTGAGCATCTAAACCACACATAGGCAAAATATGGCCTGAGGACAGGAACCACCCAGCCAACTATCTCAATCCAGCCCACAAAACAAAACAGCCCCCCTCAAAAAAAATCAATAAGAAAGAGCAGCATACAGAGGAATCTTGAAACAAATAACTGCAACAAGTCTGCTCTGCTGTTTAACTCTATTCCAGTCCAATGTGTTTCAACAGTGACCTACACAGTGGTGAATGTGAAACACCTGAAGAGATGTAGGCTAAATGTTCTTAAAGCATTTAGGTGATATTTTTTTGAAATCACGATTTGAGTTTCTTTATGGGGTGATTGTGGCTCAAGAGTTGGCAGTCCGCCTTGTAATTGGAAGGTTGTCGGTTTGAGCCCCGGCTCCGACAGTCTCGTCGTTGTGTCCTTGGGCAAGACACTTCACCTGTTGCCTACTAGTGATGGTCAGAGGGCCCGGTGGCGCCAGTGTCAGGCAGCCTCGCCTCTGTCAGTCAGTGTTGCCAACTCCTCAGTAAGGAAAATCGCTATTGGTTGTCCTAAAAGTCGCTAGAAGTCGCTAAATGACGTCATCGCCTAATTTGCATAATTGGTCATGCTAATCTAATTGTAACCTATGTTGTTGGAGAGAGAAATAACATCGTGGAAGAGACATAAAGTGAGTAAAAAACGTCCTAAATGCATTTAGAGTTTATTTAGAACTACAAATTAAATTTCTTTTAGCAATTATTGTTTTTTTTAATGTCACAATTCCAACCCTGCTCCTTTACCCGGGCTTGGACCGGCAAAAGTGACCCGAAATAGGCACTCTGGTGGAGTTACTTTGTGTGTGTGTTTATAAGTAGTTTTAAACCTTGTGATCCACAAAACAGCATAAGAGTAAAAGAGTAAAAGAACTGACTGCGTTACAGCACCCGCTGCTTGTTGAGAGTAAAAGAGATACGCGCTTTCACGTCTTTTTTAGCGACTTTTTTTCTAAAAAAAAGTCGCTAAGGGGTCTGAAAACTCGCTAAATATAGCGACAAAGTCGCTAAGTTGGCAACACTGCTGTCAGTGCGCCCCAGGGCGGCTGTGGCTACAATGTAGCTTGCCATCACCAGTGTGTGAATGGGTAGATGACTGAATGTAGTGTAAAGTGCTTTGGGGTCCTTAGGGACTAAGTAAAGCGCTATACAAATACAGGCCATTTGCCATTTTTCCACCATGCAGTCCTTTTCTTGCTTTATCAAAGTCAGTGTGGCACTCTGGAAACAAAATTTTGTCTACTCCTCATCTAAACTCTTTAAGACGCCATAGTTACCTCTTCCAGCTTCAAATAAAACGTTTTCTACTTGTTTGATTTTTTTGTTTTTGAAACGCTAACCTACGCCTCTCAGTTTTTCTGTTGATGTTATCAGCCTGTTTTTGAAGCCTGTGCTAATACACCTATTTGTATCATTTGTAATGTTAACGAAGACCAGACATCAGTACTGGGACACTGATATGTTACACCTACTGGAACTGATGGCCATGGAAACCCATACAGTGAAACTCCCAGTGCACACTGTTTATGCTGATGTCAATGCCAGAGGAGGCTATGCTACATTTGCATGGCTAGGTGCTTGATTGCAGCAGCTGACATCAAAGATCAAGTCCAAGCAGAAGCTTTTTTCTCACCACCATACATAACAAAACTTTTTTTTAACTTGTTTAGTATTGAGATTAAAGTGAAGAAAATTTTGAAGAAGGAGATGAATTAACTGAAATAATCTGTGTGATCTGCAAAGTTGGATAGCTCAGTTGCCTTAGTTACATTGCAGCATACTACAGATAAAACAAATCCTCTCATCCAGAGCCAAAGTAAGCGATTATTCCATGTTTTATACTTCTACAATACTTTATTACATGAAAAAAATGCAAATGGCAGGGGATGATAGGAACCAGAGGATGATTAACAAGACTATGCGACACAGCATGTCTCAGTGTGTTCCTGTTAGTCGAATCATTATGCTTTATTTCAGAAGAGCCGGAGCCTTTTCTTGACTTACATCAGACAAAAAGCTGCTAAAATCAGCCGTCCTGCCATTCTTTTATTTTCCCACAGTCCCGCTGTTCATTTCTAACTACACAGCGTAAGTCAAATGTGCACAACACTGCTTTGTTTTACTCATGAAAACTTAAACCAAAGCTTCACAAATCCCATAAATACTCAAACTCAAACACAAATTTCAGACCATGCTTAGTGTGCTCGACAGGCAAAGATTGGACGAACGGGTGCTTCGTTTTCCACTTCACGCTATGTATTTCATACTGTGATTTTATTTTGCCTGAATGGGCTCAAGGCCAATATGCAGAGATGTTTCTATAACATCCACCGACACTCACAGTAATTCCAATTAATGCCTCGGCATCAGTCATATAATCATGTCACTAGAGACCTAGTATATGTGCAGCAGGTAGATGAGGTTCATAACAGCATGTATGCAGGATATTGTTGGAGGATGACTTACTAATTAAGAAGACGTATAGGCCTCAGCCTCTAGTTGCTGTTTTGATGCCGTGGGAAATAAAGGCAGCACAACAGC
Organism: Copadichromis virginalis; assembly: GCF_057382275.1. NCBI lineage: Eukaryota > Metazoa > Chordata > Actinopteri > Cichliformes > Cichlidae > Copadichromis > Copadichromis virginalis. The sequence goes on from NC_140624.1 coordinate 51,035,911, forward strand.
TGATCATTTCTGAAAAGGGAGCAGCTGTTCCCTTCTGCCATACTGCACTTTGTATTCATACATACTTATATACATTTCCCGTTTAAAAACCTTTATCATCCAGAGACTTTGGCAGCATTTATTTGTTCTGATTTTCTTTGAGGAATGAAAGGAAGGTCTCACAAAAAAGAAAAAAATCTTGTTAGATAAAGAAAAATATTGTCTGGAGCATCCGTTCTCTTGTGTTCCGTGTAACCTGAAGGTCATAGTAATTCTCGGACAATATCGTTGCTGCCTTCAAAATAACAACCTTAGGGAGAAAAAAAAATAGTTAGAATGATAGATTTGATGTGCAATCAGACAAAAATTTGTAAATTACAAAATTATAATGTAATTTCATCATGGCATCTCGCTTCATGATGCTTTCAAAGTAAGAAAAAAAAAGAGAGAAAGAAATGGCACAGCTTCAAAAGACCTTCTCGGAGCTTCTTCCTCGCGTACCTACCTGTCAGAATATTTTGGTGGTTAAAGTCTCGCCCGATGCCTGTTCAGACCTTGAGCGGTAAATTACAGAGAGCAGGTCCATGATGCAACGTGGACTCACAGTCTTTATCATCTGCTGCACAATGAAATGGAAAACAAAACTAGCTGAGCAAAACAAAGGGAAAGCACCTCTTGGCAAAGCAGTCACAAGACTTTGAAGTTATCTAACATGTCTTCAGAGAGACCGACTTTGATGTTCAGAAAAGTCTTCTCAAGCAGTGACATATTCCCCTGAAAATAATTGTCAAACGTGTTCCTGAGCACACTGACTGCCCTGCAGGCAGCACAGGTGTGAACTCTTCCTCTTTGTTCAACTGTTCTTGCTGTTTTGTATGCTCTGTTGTGTGGCATCATGGGTTTTGCTGCATGACATGCCATTTTGAAGACGCGAGTGTTTGCCACTAACAGTGCGGGTACAAGCAGGGAACAAGGGAACAAGCACATCAGTAACATCGAGAGGACAAGTTTTGTGGCGTTAGCCTCCAAGAGGATGCGCGTGATCTGAAATGGAAGAACGCAAATGCAAAAGTCCAAAATCCAAATTTTTTAATGGCAAGAAAGGTGATCGGGAGAAGCAAACAGATCCAGCAAGGGAGGAAGCAAAAGCAGAAATCAAACGAGACTAAAAAAAGGAAGAAAAAAAGATGATAACTCAAAGAGCAGACAAACAGGCATGCACAAGGAAAAATAGACAGGAACTGCTCAAGGAAATGTTTGAACAGCTGGACAACAATGGCTTCATAGACAGTCTGACAAGTAGGGTGAGGCTGCGCACAGTAGCTATAAGGAAGAGCTTAGTAAAGGAGCTGGTGAAGAGGTGGTGAATGGAACTTGTGTGGAAAAGAAACAAACTAAAACTACCAAGTCTGCACGAGAGCCAATGGAAAAAAATGTAAAACAGGAAATCAGCTGAGTGATAAACATGAAAAAATCCTTTTCTCTGGCATTGTGTATAGGTTTGCATGGTTTAATGAAACCAACACATAAATCATAAATCTACATTGTTGACATCTTATGTTCAAAGATTGAAACAGGCAGACAGTTTTTATCACCATTTTTTTTGTTTTTATTAGTGTGAATGCTTGAAAAGCATTCACAGTATTGTTCTTCTAATCTTTATTATTATATTTTATCTATTCCGTATAGAAGAAACTGCATTCACACTGCAGTTTCTTCAGAAAATGCACTTTCTAGTTTTATTTGTTCTTTGAACCAACCTTCTAGAAATTCTTCATGCAGTTATACATTAATGTTGCATTTTATTCAAAGTAATATTAGGCTAGTGATGCACTCGAAGCCTCAACAATTCATTACACTTTTACTCCTAAAGACTTGTAAGAGAGGTCAAAAAGCACAAGGGGTCACTCTGATGAGGAGTCTCTCAGAGGCCAATTACTGTACCAGAGCCGTTCAGTGAAACAGCCAGACGTGGAGGAATGTAATGATTCAGCATCTGGTACCTTCAGAGCTACTCGCTTCTATGCTGGGGAGGAAGACCTTGCATAGTTTCACATTCTCTGTCTCAACGGGCTCACCACATGTGTAACATCTTGGATCCAGACAGTGAGGAATGCGGAATGCTCAGAAACGGATACACTTTGTGAAATGTGCACCTTGTTGTCAGGAAGGCTTCCAGAGTGACAGTGGCTTGACACATGTTAACTTGTTCTGCTGCACTCTATTGACCTCAATAAACGTCTCTGTGAAAGACATTCCTGTCTCTTGTATGTCCTTTCTGCACAAGCAAACGTCTCACATTATAAAGAAGCGTGATTGGAAATATTTTTAAAAATTCTCTCTTCAAACCTCACGGAAATGCTTTGCTACAACAGGCTTCTCTAGCCAAATGCCTAAGGGGCTCTAAAATAAGGCTAATCAATGGCAGTGGGAGCCTTTAAAAAGATAGGAAAAGCACTTCCAGCCTGCAATTTCCACTGTCCAAAATGTCATGTAAGAAACAGCACTTAAGGGGGAACTGCCGAAGACAGCCTTCAACCTTTTTGTAGGATACCCCTGCACATTTAAAAAAAAAATATATATATATATATATATATTTGCCACAGCGTGTGGGCAGAGTGACTCCTTTTGGATGTGGAGAAAGCTTTTTCACACAAGGCTGATTATTGGCTGCAACATGACCAAGTGTCACGTATGCGAATATAAAATAAAAAAGGCATGCAAATCTCAAATGACCCCACACCGTGGCAACTCAAAGAGACATAAAAACAAGTTTCGGCCCTAAAAACCTGATATTAGTTTTACTACAACTACTAAAACCCTAGTGCAGAGGCTCCACAGTGAAGTGGTTTATGTTTTCCTATCAAATGAATGATTCCGGCAGGAGGCACAAATCATTTGGGGATTGTGTCTGGTGTACAAAAAATTCTGTCAAGAAATGTGGAGCTTCTTGCTGTGGCACCCCATTGTGATTAAGGAAGCAGCTGAAAGTCGAATTCCAGTGTGTTTGATTTGTGGCATAAATATGCTCAGTCTTAAGGAAGGGGGGTTCAAAAATGCAAAGAGCTTTAAATAACACAAACTATAGAGAAAGCCATTAGAAGGGAAAGGAATTAAAACCATTTTAATGAGAACAGCTCCTACGTAGGTGTTCCTCCAAAGCTAATATTGTATACTATTGGGAAGTTGGTCTGGCTCTTCTGAACCTCCTCCAGCATGAATTCAGTCAGGGCCCCCTTGTCACATATCATCCCACTCTTTCTTAAGATCTCTGCTGCGTGTGCCTTCTCTGAGGTTTTCCTCTGAGTGGAAGATGTCCAGAACAGAGCCAAATAGATTATTAACGAATTCAGCTGGTTGGAATTTTCCTTCTTTTTTTTTTTTTTTTTCCTGTTACCTCAGCGTGTGCCGAGGACATCCCATCACATTTCTCTCCACAGCTGGAAAAACCCTCGAAAACCCTTCGTGTCACAGAACCACTTTGAGTCCTTTCTCAGCCCCAGACACGGCGTGTTTACGTTACATTGCCCCCACCCTGCCTTTTTTTTTTTTTTTTGCATCAGTGCCAGGGGAGAATTTAGCTCATATTTTATTAAACCAATATGCAGCTATCGCAGTTGACTCAGAAACTTGGCAGGTCGTCTTGAAATGGGTACTTTTTAATTCATTATTTACCATTTCCAACTGATGCATGCGCTCATAAATATAACTGTGCGTTTGTGTGTAGTGCCTCTGAAATCTACAAAGATAAGCCAGAGGATGTGCCCAGGCATTGTGTCAGTCGGTGTGTGTGTGTGTGTGTGTGTTTTAATTTGGATCCCCAGGTCCGCATTCAGTCCATATTTTTCTTTTATTTGGTCACTAATGAGGCTTCTTTCTCAGTTCAAAGAAAAGAAAGTACTTTCAAGTATCATTGCAACTCTGGGGCTTGTTTATCAGCATCATTATTAAGTCATTGAGAGAAGACAGTTTATGTTGCATCATTTATTGCATTAGCCTCCAAACAATATTCGCTGCAGGACCGGCGGACAGGTTAAGGCTGCTGCACCTCTTGACTTCTCACTCTGAGTGACTGCGAAATGACCTCTTTAGTTGTAATGTGGCAAAGTAGCAGCCGAAGCTCAATGATTCATGCAGTAATAGCTTTACCGCTTCCTCTCAGCGTGTAGGGCCGGTTGTTTTCACATGCCCATTATGCATGCTTGTTGATGCCTCCAGACATGCCCCCCCACCACCACCACCCCTCCTTCATTTTCAGCCTCCTTGATGTTGCACCGAATTGCGTGAGCCAACTTTGACCCTTGATGTTTCTTTGAAGAGGCCGTTGAAATAAGCTTGTTCTCTCACATTTCTCTGCAGACAAGCCTGGACCAGAGGCGCTTTATCTTATATGTCAGTGTGACACACCGGCAGCCAGGGTAGCTTTCCATGTGTAGCTTTTGTGTGTGCCAGCATTCTTGAATAACACTGCAGCAGTGCTGACAAAATAGTTACCGACCTCACCTCAGAATCCTTACACACTCACTCACACACACTCACACACACACACACTCACACACACACACTTCCTTTCTCTTTATAGATTCAAAGCCAGTCTTCTCTGGCTCCTTTGTTCCCCACTCCAGGCTGGGCTCAGATCCTCTCTGCTCTCTGTAAGCCCGCTCCGCTCTGTCATCAGGATTACAGGCTGTGCTGTAGCAGATTAATGACTGACAACGCTACACTCCTCTCAGCATTGCACGGCACACACAGAGCTACCAGGATGGAGCGTGTGCCCGGTTGTGAGGGAGAGAGGAACAACTGCGGGGGAGATAATGCATTGTGTTGGTCTGAGAACAATATGTTAGCTGTGAGATTGGATGTGAGTGCCTGTGTGCGTGTGTGTAGTTGCAAGAATGTGTGCAGTTGCGTATGCGGCCGAGTTTGTGTTTGTGAATTTGTTGCTTATATGCACGTGCAGAGCGAGCTTTTCGGCTTCTACACGGCAGTGCAGTCATGTCAGTGAACATTGGGGGGTAGTGATGTGCGATACTGCAGATTTTGGTGTTGATCCAATAAGTATATACAGGGCCAGTATTGGCGATACCAGTACCAATACTTTTAACTTAATAAACTTATGGGGAGAGCAGTGTGTCATGACTTATGAGATGAATCATCATCGGTTTGTAAACTCTGAACAAACTTTAATTACCACTAAACTAGAGATGGCACGATACCACTTTTTTATGTCCGATACCGATATCATAAATTTGGATATCTGCCGATACCGATATGAATCCGATATAGTGTTTTTTAATCAACAAAACTGTTTTTTAAAATATCTTGCTGCATTTTGCAAGTCTGCAAGTTCATACTCAAGTTTAAAACAACAACTACACTAAAGCTATTCTGTTATACCTGTATACAAAAAAAATATTTCATAGTTCAGCAATACTGATCAATCTAATAAACTTAAACCTACACCATCCTCCCTATTCTGGTATTTTAAAGAGTACTTAGCGTAAATATTAAGCAACCTAACTAACAGGGTTCCAACTCCCAGCAACAACAAAAATAAATAAATAAAAAATAGGGAACCACCCCTCACGCGCCACCTCATGATGCTTAATCGACGTAATCAACCTTAATTTGATGCAGTGTGAAAGAAAATGCACAGAAATCAATTATTTTTCAAGAAATATTAAATAGATTCAACATCTTTCTTCAACAAAATTGCAGACTGCACAGATGGTACCTTCCCAAAGTAAAAAGTACTATAGCTTACTAGGGTATATATATATTAGACTTTATAGTTACTATATACAGTAATTGACTTCTATTCATTTTACACCAAATTAAAACTTTGGGTGTCAGATAATTATTTATTAAAAGCTAGACATTTTAAATGAGAATAAGAAAGAAAAGTATGTCTTTGTGCCCCCTTTTCCCAGTTAATGCCCTATCGGCCCCCCTGGCTAAACTTTGCTAGATCCGCCCCTGCACAGTTACCAGCCGTCAGCTACGTAGAAAAAGATCCTGGTGTAGAAAGTAATATTAAATAAATTGTAACAACAGCTTATCAAGCTTAAACGTGCTGCTGTTGTTCAGCCGCTGGTTTCCTCTTTCTGGCGCAAAGTGGACCAAAAACAAACAAGAGAGACGGACTCGCGACAGAAAACCCGATCAGCTGATCAGTTTCACGATTGAAGTAGCAGCCGGAGAGCGAGAGGCAGTCGTTCGTTAAGCTTAAGGCAGGAATGCTTTACAAACATTCAGAGATGGACTTACACACTTGCTTTACTTCTCTCGGGGATAACTTTGTCGGAGATGAAATGCCAGGTTGCTAGCGAAGCTCCACATGCTATCCAGACTAGAGATGGCACGATACCACTTTTTTATGTCCGATACCGATACCGATATCATAAATTTGGATATCTGCCGATACCGATATGAATCCGATATAGTGTTTTTTAGTCAACAAAACTGTTTTTTAAATATCTTGCTGCATTTTGTATAAGTTCATACTCAAGTTTAAAACAACAACTACACTAAAGCTATTCTGTTATACCTGTATGCAAAAAAAAAATATTTCATAGTTCAGCAATACTGATCAATCTAATAAACTTGAACCTACACCATCCTCCCTATTCTGGTATTTTAAAGAGTACTTAGCATAAATATTAAGCAACCTAACTAATAGGGTTCCAACTCCCAGCAACAACAAAAATAAATAAATAAAAAATAGGGAACCACCCCTCACGCGCCACCTCATGATGCTTAATCGACGTAATCAACCTTAATTTGATGCAGTGTGAAAAAAAAGGCACAGAAATCAATTATTTTTCAAGAAATATTAAATAGATTCAACATCTTTCTTCAACAAAATTGCAGACTGCACAGATGGTACCTTCCCAAAGGAAAAAGTACTATAGCTTACTAGGGTATTTATATTAGACTTAATAGTCACTATATACAGTAATTGACTTCTATTCATTTTACATCAAATTAAAACTTTGGGTGTCAGATAATTATTTATTAAAAGCTAGACATTTTAAATGACAATAAGAAAGAAAAGTATGTCTTTGTGCCCCCTTTTCCCTGTTAATGCCCTATCGGCCCCCCTGGCTAAACTTTGCTAGATCCGCCCCTGCACAGTTACCAGCCGTCAGCTACGTAGAAAAAGATCCTCGAGTAGAAAGTAATATTAAATACATTCTAACAACAGCTTATCAAGCTTAAACGTGCTGCTGTTGTTCAGCCGCTGGTTTCCTCTTTCTGGTGCAAAGTGGGCCAAAAACAAACAAGAGACACTGACTCGCACAGAAAAGCCGATCAGCTGATCATTAAGCAGTTTCATGATTGAAGTAGCAGCAAGAAGAGGCAGTCGCTTGTTAAGCTTAACGCAGGAATGCTTTACAAACATTCAGAGATGGACTTACACACTTGCTTTACTTCTCTCGGGATAACTTTGTCGGAGATGAAATGCCGGGTTGCTAGCGAAGCTCCAAATGCTATCCAGACCACCGACAGGTCCCGCATGCCACAGCCGCTCTATCACGTGATGCATACTGCTAACGTTCTGAGGTGAGTTATGGCGTGTTGCAAGTTTTGTGAGGTGCTTTCGTGATATTTAATGGATCGGATTACATTTTTTATTTTTCTCCGATATCCGATCCAGTAATTTAGGTCAGTATCGGACCGATACCGATACGTAATATCGGATCGGTCCATCTCTAATCCAGACCACCGACAGGTCCCGCATGCCACAGCCGCTCTATCACGTGATGCATACTGCTCCGACGTGCTAACGTTCTGAGGTGAGTTACGGCGTGTTGCAAGTTTTGTGAGGTGCTTTCGTGATATTTAATGGATCGGATTACATTTTTTATTTTTCTCCGATATCCGATCCAGTAATTTAGGTCAGTATCGGACCGATACCGATACGTAATATCGGATCGGTCCATCTCTACACTAAACTACTGATGTGACATTTTAAATTGTATTAATACAATGTCTGGCACATGTCTGTTCACAGTAAAGGAAGAATTCCAATGAACAGGGAAACACATGACAAAAAGACCCCAAAACAAAAAATAAAAATCTTTTGGAGATCTGCTATTGTGGCTGTCTGTGAAGCACTTCTGGTTAAAATGTTTTACATTAATAAAACATTATTTAGACATTTTTCATAGTGCATGTTTTAAGTATATTTTCTTTACCCCCCCCCCCCCCCCCCAAAGAAAAAAAGGAATAGAGGATAGAAACAAAGTATCGATCCTACCGCATTAGAATCGATCCAATACCAATACCACCACTGGCATTGCTACTATTGATTTGGATCAATCTGCCCACCTCTACTGGGAGTTTAAAACTGCTTAAAACAGTGTGTGTCTGCACTTATCTGTGCATATGTACATATATACTCTTGTCTTGAGCGAGTGGGGGGGAGGATGTAGCAGATACGTGTCCAGTACATAAAGAGCTGTGGACGTCCTGAAATATCCTGAAACAGCTTTCCCCTCCAATAACTCTCCCCTGCAGAAACAAAGCACAGTCTGTGTCTAACTGCTTTGTTCGAGGCAAAGTGGAAACTGCCAGTTGTTGTGCAAATCCAAACAAGCAGGCAAACAAAACTGAGAGCTAACGCTAGAACTCCGAAGTTTGGAATAAATTAGGCCAGGATCTCACACCACCTCAGAGCCTCGCAGAAGCAGCTTATGTGTGTCATGAATTACTAAGTAGTAATATTTGGGGCTTCTCACAGCCATCAAACAGCTGAGGCTTAATTTCCCGAGACTTGCCCTGGAGTGTCCACAAAAGTGGGCTGTCGGAGCTGCCATCTGAGGACTGAAGACTCGCCTCTTTTTGATGTCTTAGAAATGTTCCTAGAAGTCAACAGTGATTGTTTCTTAGAAGTGATAAATGCCTAATAATAATAATCAGTGATACCCATGCTCCATTCTTAAATGACTTCATTCATTTTCTCTGCTCGGCTAACACATTTAAATATTACAATTTCATTGAAATTATTTGAAAACTGGGGGTAACTAAATTAGTGAGATGTTGCATATAAAAGATACAATGCATTTCTAAAGCACAACACATAGTTGTTGTTGTTGCTGTCGTGTGTGTGTGTGTGTGTGTGTAGTAATTTATTTGTCTGGACATATATTTATATATATTTCATCTCAAAAATATGATTTTCTAGACTGAACAGAGCCTCACACATCCACATATAGCACTTTCATACAGCTACTCAGCACATCTGTATAATTGCAACACACACACACAAATACACACATTTTCATATCTTAGTGAGGACATCTAATCATAACTCAATCGTAACCCTGACACTAGAACCAAATATGTCTTTTTCCCTCTTCTTATTCCTCTTTTTAACATAATTATTATTTATTTATTGTTGGGTTTTTGTTGGTGTTGTTGGCAGTGCTTTGTCTCCACACACCATCCTGTTGTATGTTTGTTGTTTTACAATAAAATGTAAATTTCAATTATGTTATGGCTTAAAGCTGTGCATTATTAGGGGAGTGGTGGCTTGGTGTGACAGACTGGTGCGAAAGTAAGGGGATTGTGTCAATGCCAGCAGCTTTTTTGATTCACTAAACTGGACTTCTCCACTGTCCATGTGTTTTTTGTGCCATTTGGAGCTACATTTGTTTGAGAGTCAATATGGATACCTGTCAAATTAGCAACAACAGCAGTCCCTTAACTCTGTAATGCAGTTTTTCCCTTCACGGAATAAAATTCAGTTTTTATTTTAGTTACAGAACATGTTAGCACTGATCGGGTAATTCTGTGTCTGAGTGATGCAGCTTGCTGATAAGGCACCTCTCATTCAAATATAAACTGCTGAAAAAAATTGAAGATCTCAATGGGGGAAGAAATCATGCTTGATATTTACCCAAATATGGACTGGGTAATGTGTTTGGAATGAAAGGATGTCAGATGGAATTGATTTGGTGGAAGTGGTGGAGCTGCTAGTTTTGGTATTCTATGGCAAATGCCAGTCGGGCTCCATTGTACTGGGCAGCTAACACAGAGGCTATCAGTCTGTTTCTGATTGTTTGGTCAGAGACATTGACACCTGTAGCCTGCTGGAGGTCATTTTGTATCTCTGCCATTGCTCATCCTCTCCCTCCTTACACAAGTTCGCAAATGCCAGTCTGCTGATGGGTTATAAATAGTAGTAATAGCCTGTCTCCTGGAATCTCCAGAAATCCATGCTCTTGAGACTGTGCTGGGAGACCCAGCAAACGTTCTGGCAATGTTAAATTTTGAATTATCTGATCGTACTGCAACCTGTCCAGGTATAGCCTGTAATCTAAACTGTAATCTCTGTAGAGTATCATTTTGAAACTTCAAACATATGGAGGATGTCACAGTGATGGTAATGGTAAATGGCCTGCATTTGTATAGCGCTTTTCTAGTCCATAGGACCCCAAAGCGCTTTACACTACATTCAGTCATCCACCCATTCACACACACATTCACACACTGGCGATGGCAAGCTACATTGTAGCCACAGCTGCCCTGGGGCGCACTGACAGAGGCGAGGCTGCCGGACACAGGCGCCACCGGGCCCTCTGACCACCACCAGTAGGCAAACATGGGGTTAGTATCTTGCCCAAGGATATTTGGCATGCAGCCAGGAGGCAGCCTGGGATCGAACCACCGACCTTCTGATTAGTGGCTGACCTGCTCTGCCACCTGAGCTACAGCCACCCCAGTGACTATCATTTATACACAGTCTATGACTCAACTCCCAAACCGGACACTGCTACTTACGCTAAAGTGAAAACCATACACACAATAATTCCACTGTGCACTGTGATGGGCAAAAAGCACACTGAAGTCTGAATGACAAGAGATACCAAGGAGCTGTGGTAAAATACTTTTATTTAGCAGTAATCCATATCTGAAATATAGCATCCAAGCAAAACGGCTCTGACATATACAGAACTCAACTCACCATTCTCTCAAGTCATATATGCCTTTATTTATGTAAATATGTCGATTTATTTGCTCTTCTGTGTGTTGGCATGTGTGCATGTAGACACATGTAGTGTCTTTTTTTTATTTTCATCAATTACATTATAATAAAATTTTTAAATACAGGTCATAATAATTCTCTCGCTCTCTCTTTTTTTAAATGTCTCTGGATATAAAAGCTGGTGTTCTGACCCTCATTAGTCCAGTGATGATGATAAGTCCTATTTCTCTTTATCTCTTTGCCCATAAAACTCTGTTCATTACATCATTTATAAATATGCTCCATGGTATCTGCTATACTGCCGCTCGTGCTGTGCCCCTTAGCCGCTATATATTCTTTTTATATCTCCTAATTGCTTCCTAACCGTGAGTCATATTGTGGACTGAACTTTTACTTTTATTTGACTTCAGCACTTTTTACTTCCCTGCACCGGTGTCAGACCTGTGAGTGTTGAAGAGGCATTTTAAGAGCAGTAACAACATGTGCCTCCCAGTCAAACCATTATTTTAGACTCCAGCAGAAACAGCTTAAATTGTAACCTTTGTAGCTCTTTCTCCACCCACAGTTGTACATTTGCATTTTAATCCACCCGTTCATTTAACATTTGTCCCTTTAAACAAATCTCTGCAGGTAATCTTTTTTTCTTTGTTTTTTTTTGTTTTTTTTAAGATCGTTACTCAGTGCATTATAGTATAAAAATGTCTCCATCCTCTCGGTGTTCAGAGGAACCAGAAGCACTTCTTCCGGTTCTTCTTGGTGGTGGCAGGGGGTCGCACTGGTTGTGGGGAGTCCTGTTGGTGAGGTGTCGTGGGCTGGGGTGTGGGTGTCTGTGGCGAGCCTTCTGGAGGGTCGCCCACCTTCCACGTGCGTACAACCTGCCCTTCCTGCAGGCGAAAGTCATGCTCTACACTGGAGATAGAAAGGGAAACATAGGCAGTTCAGAAAAGTGTCCGTAATTCACATTTAGACCTGCAATAACTGACTTGATGGCCATGTGGGGGCAGCAGAAACAACCAGTGAACGCAACATATGACCTCTAAAGTTGGCTGCACGACCTTGATGGCAGTTATTTGGAAACAATACATTAAGCTGAAACTCACTTGCTGAGGTTTCATAAAGCAGAGGGGAGCTTGCCCTGCCCCCCCCATGGGCTCGACCAAATGTGTTGTGCTAAATTACACAACTGGTACTTAAACAGCGTGATTTACCGGAAAGGACGCGTACGACAAAGCATCAAACTGAAGCAAGAAGGAGATAATGAGACCCACATCTACAACTTCCTCGCAGACAATAATGAATCTGTTGACAAAGTGAATCAAGCGCTAAAATGCTGAGGATGGCAGAAATGTCGCAGCACCAGCACTGATCCCCAGGACTGCAGTTGACACGCGCTCCAAAGGAAAAGTCAGCAAAGGTGCATTGTCAGTCACATTCAGGTCACATGACCGCGCAGCTCAGGGGCTTGACCGCGAGAATGAGACGTGAACTCTGATGCACCTCTGCAGAACTGTAAAGGTAAAGGTAAGCAATAATAAATGAATGCATGCGCAATAAAGGAATAAGGACAATATTTGCTTACTGAATTACTTTTGTCAGCAGTTACATGTTGGGTAAGCATTTCCCCAATGAACTGATTCTTTCCCCCCTCTCTCTTCTCTTCTCTTTTCTTTTTTTCCCCCCATTTTACTTTGCTGCTATTCTTGCTTATTATGCAGTGGCCTAGTTAGATGGTGTTTCTCATCACAGCACAGATGCTGGAAATAAAGAGGACTCCCTCATACATGTGGATACGATGAGAGAAGTGCTGCAGAGGAAGTGAGGAGCACTGAGCTCAGCAGCAGCAGCAGAGGCAGGAACAGCACCAGCAAGGCCAGGAGTTTCCAGGCACGAACAAAGAGGGCTATTGCATTCATATCCATCTGGCTTTGTCACTCAGCCACTCCACTCTGGATGGCCCACTGGTATTCTAATGCACAGACACAAAAAAAGAAAACAAAAAAAAGCCCCAAAATACAAATGAAACATCAAACTCCAGACAGGAGCACAGCGCAGGTAACGGGTGGGAGTGTGTAAAAAGAGCAGTGAAGAGGATTTCTTCCCTCGTCGATATTTACAGCAGGTAAAAAAAAAAAGTCACTTCAACTAAAGCCCTCTGCGACAGTTGGGACTGCTTCACAGCTGGAAACAAACCTCCAGAGCTGTGTAAAATGAGCCACTAGTCAGTAGAAAAGTACGAGATGGAGACTATGTCTCTATCTGTCTCTGCCAGTTTTTATTGCCCTAAAATGAACAGAGTAAATAAAACGTCTCCCTGTTTGTACCAACATACAGCTCGGCTCCCCTATAGAGCTCCCCAGTGGCTCTTGTCTTGCTTCTGCTGTGTTCCTTTCTTGTTTAAATGAATAGCCTCGGTCCACGGTTCTGCGTGATCAAGGCGCATCGTAGGGAACTGTCCACCCTCAACCTTAATTACTGTATCTGCACACTGAGCCCACAAACTGTGGCAGGCAGGAAGCTGTGAACCTAACAGCTCTTTCTCCGTGCTCCTCTTCTGTCCTCCGCTCACGTCTTTGCAAATTTTTAGCTGGAGGCTGCGCCCCGCCACACCTCCAGCCCGTGGGCAATTAGGTGCGTTTTACACACCGTACGATGATGGCCACGCTTTTGAAGCAGAGCGGCAGACTGTGAGCAGAGCTGAGGGTGTTCTTATAGTTGTGGAACTGTAAGCGATAATGTGCGTGCGCAGCCACACTTGAATTTAAAGTGTCAGGAATGATGGCGATGATCAGATCTGATCAGCTTTATGGTGGTAATCACCCACATCTGAGCTCGCCACAATCTCTGGACATTTACAAAAAGATGAGAGAAGAAGCAGATTTACATATGGATGCAGTGATTTTACAGGGCATATAAAATTAGTACATAGCACTGGTCGGTATAATTGTATTACATAGATACACAAAAAATGTGTTATTCAGTAATGAATAAAGGAAAGTCTTCTTTAATATACATATACGTGAGTTAAGTAAAGAACGGTTTCATGTTTTTGTTCTTTGGGCTCTGTTCTCTGGCACATTCCTTCTGAAATACAATAATACAGCATCATAAGTGCCGTGTTTCAGCTTTAATTTGTGAAGGTTCACATCAGACAGTCTTTGTTCCAGGCTCTTACTTTCTTTTTTCCAGCCTGACCTTTTTGTTGACCAGAGGTGTCCATGTCTGTTGTGAAACCTCGTAGGCTGTCTTCTTTTGATCATTTCCAGATAATGCGTGACTCACTGTGCAGTCATAAAGGGCTTGTGCTAATGATTCTCTGTTTTTGCTTTTTGCAAATTTGTTTTTTTTATGTTTTAAAGTCTCAATTTTATTTTTATTTGCATGGTCAGTTGAGTACTTCTTATACAATAACAATCATAGTCTTGCCTCTAACTTTGTCTCCAAACAACCTGAGCTGTCCCTCTGATGTACTCATTTCTAATTTTGTCCCTCTTGGTCATTCCCAACAAAAAATCTCCAAACCATATATCATAGCAGCTCTCACTATGTGAGATCTACAGTTTTGGTTATTCTTTTATCACTTTGGCGGTGTGTTTGAAATCATTATCATACTGAAAATTGAAGATGTTGCTAATCAGACACTTGCACAATGCATCACGGATCAAAAACCATATTGCATTGATAATTCCATACATTTTGACAAGATCCCCAATGCAACTAGCTGAAGTGGAAGCCCAAACCATGACACAGCCTCCACCGTGTTTTGCAGATAGCAATAGAAACTCATTGCTATACCTTTCTCTACATGTTGACTGGATTAAAAAAAGATCAAATTCTGATTCATAACTCTGAGACCCATTGACACTTCTTTTCAGCCCAGTTCTTGTGTAATTTGGCATGCCTCAGCCTTTCCCCTTCCTTAAGAATGGCTTCCTGAAAGCCACATTACTGCTGAGACCATTTCTGCTGAGGCTTCAGCAGAAGGATCAACTGAAGGGCCCGATGCATCTCTTCAGGTCAGGTCTTTGCTGGATTTTTTTCTGATTTCTTAAAGACATGGCTTCTTTTGCCGTCCACTTGAGGGCAAAGTTTAAGGACAAACTGAACCTTATGCGACGTTTTTGGATGATAGCTATATCATATCATGTACATATATATATACACACATATATATATACACACACATATATATATACACACACATATATATATACACACACATTATATATATATATATATATATATATATATATATATATATATATATATATATATATATATATATATATATATATTGCCCGTAGTGCTGCATTAGTGTCGGTAATCGTGGTTGTAGGAATTACATTACAGGAACATCTGTGCCGAGTATAACCTGGAAGTCCCGAGGTCAAAATGGGAGATGCCCCCAAGGGTGGTGGAGAATGACCGAGCTAAGATCCTGTGGGACTTCCAGATACAGACGGACAAAATGGTGGTGGCTAACCAACCGGACATAGTGGTGGTAGACAAACAGAAGAAGATGGCCGTAGTGATCGATGTAGCGGTTCCGAATGACAGCAATATCAGGAAGAAGGAACACGAGAAGCTGGAGAAATACCAAGGGCTCAGAGAAGAGCTCGAGAGGATGTGGAGGGTGAAGGTAACGGTGGTCCCCGTGGTAATCGGAGCACTAGGTGCGGTGACTCCCAAGCTAGGCGAGTGGCTCCAGCAGATCCCGGGAATAACATCGGAGATCTCTGTCCAGAAGAGCGCAGTCCTGGGAACAGCTAAGATACTGCGCAGGACCCTCAAGCTCCCAGGCCTCTGGTAGAGGACCCGAGCTTGAAGGATAAACCGCCCGCAGGGGCGTGCTGGGTGTTTTTTTATATATATATATATATATGTGAGAGGTTATTTGTCTCTATGTCTTAGCCCTGCGACAGACTGATAACCTACAGGTGTACCCAACCACTCAACTTTTGGCAGCTGGGATAGGCTCCTGCACTCATGGAGACCCTTAAACTGGATATGGAGTTAAGTCATTGTCTAAGGAGCATCTAAAGAAAGAAAAGCTTCTGAAGTTCTTTAAGTTTCCTTGAAGACTTTTCACCTCTCATCCAAGAAGCTTCTTCAGTTCCAAGAGCAATGAATGTAATGACATTTATTAGTGACTGAAACAACAGACATCCGAGTTTCTGTGTCAACATCAAAACCCGTCGAAAGTCTACTGAGATCACGTAAAAAATATGATATTTCACATTGTTAAAGTGTAAGTATGCCGTTCATTCCCACTGAGTGACCTTACTTTGCACATGCTGGTCCAATCCTAACAGATTTATTGTAGAAACTGCCTTTTATAATCATTCAGTTTGGGAGACAGTGACCTTGCCAAAGAGCACTACCACAGCGCATCTCTACAGGGGATTGAATCAGCATATTTGTAGTTACAGAATTCAAGGTTGTTTCCATCAACTACTTGAAAAATTAACAGCAAATTAAGTAGAATGATTGAAATGCTCTTAACAATTTTATTAACACTATCAGACTATCAGTCGGATGAAATTCCAGTTGGAAAAGAAGACGATGCTTGGCTGCGTGTTTGACACTTTCTGTAAATGAGTGTGTTACGGAGTCAGGTTGAATATGATTAAAAAAACTGACAAGGTAAAAATAATATTTTATAACCACAATTTAAAAAAAAAAAATAGGCATAGAGATTGGACACTACTTCATCTCTTTTTCATCCTTCCATCTATAAAACATTCATTCAAGTGCACCAGCAGGAGATCATCATTCCTTCTCTATCTCTCCTCTGTGGTTTTGCTGAGTAGTGGTGGAGAGACATTGGGCAGAAATATAGCAGCGTAAAGGCAATCAACTCGAAATATCTTTGCAATTTTCGCTCCTATGTCCTGAATATCCCTCAAGAAAAAAGAAAGAAAAAGCCCCGAACATTTCCTTACGACAGGGTTTGATGAACAGGCAGTCTCTGTGTGAGAGCCAAGTGTTGAGCCACCACACCCACAGATGCAAAACAAAAGATAAACGTATATGCACACACACATATACACTCTTACAAAACCTTGATACGCACAGATAATCTGTAATATTAGTACTCAGGAGAACAGGCTGCACCATGAGGTAATATTGTTCTGAGATGGCCTCATCATCTGCTTTGCTGTCACAGAGTGTCCCAAACTGTGGTCGTTTACTTTTAAAGGCGCCTCTTTTCCTTTTGGATTAACATTCAGATTGAACTGACTTGGTAATGGGATATAAACAGACAGAGTGTTAGGAGTGTCCAAGGCAGTTGTTTGAATCTAGCATTTCATTCTCCCTTAAGGTGGTAATTTATCCAGCCTGGTGTGATTTGTTGAGCACGTCTATTTCAGTAAACCATTAACTATGATGAGGGATCTTGAATTCAATCTTTCCCAGACACTGACCCATGTACTGCTGCTTGTATATGTATATACTTTTACAATATTGTGTTTGACCCATGTTTCTGGTGTAACTACACCACATGTCTGTTTTGGTTTTTCTCTTGAAGCAGAGAGTAACGTAATGCTTATAATTAATATAGGAACTAGAGGTGTATTAAATGGGAATATTCAGCACTGAGCAATACTGTACAAGTCATTAAAGATCTTCGAGTCAAATGAACGACAAGCACGAGTATCTAGGATCATCACTTAGAAATACTGCATAGAAAGTGAAACTGAATTTTTTCAAGGCTGTAATAAGTAAGTAAGCAAATAAGTAATAATAACAATATGATGATACCAGGTTTTTTAGCGGATGATCTAATGTTACTGGCGATGGGGCCGATGTCAGTGCCAAACACTAGATCCTAAGTTTTACTACAACTGAGATGGATGAAATCTGAATACAACCAATTAGCAATGGCAGAGAAGCATTAATTGAAGTAGGAAAGGCTGTTTCTGTTGTTGGGCTAAACAGAAAAAGCATAACGGTGTATCATCTGCATAGAAATAGTAGGCATAGAAAGAACAGGTAATACCTTTAAATCTATTTAATAGATGGCCCAAAGGTAACACATATAAACAAAAAAGAATTAAGCTCTGATGAGGACAGCAGATGAGGATGAAGGATGTGTCCCACAAGTATGATGAAAACTATTTGAGACCAGTCAGTAGGAAGTCAATAGTGAAGTTTACTTAAATAGTACTTTACAATATAAAATAAGATACAACAAATACAAGTGTAAAAATATGCCTAACAAGCTCTGATCAGCTGACCTTTCAGACCTCATGGTTACATACAGATGTAGCAGCTCACCAGTATAGGTGGGCATCTGACCAGTGATCACCAGCGTTCTAGGACTATAGAAGCTTCCATGCTCAAATGTCGTCTTGGTACTGGATTTCTTCCACTAACATATGACTGTAAGTTAACTGTGTGGTTTTTATCCTTTCCAGGATAAACCATGCCTCTGGCCCCTTAACAGGCAGGATGATCTACAGCCCAGTTGTGAGCAAGGCTGTGGCGATAACTCATGTTTAAAAACAAAAGCTTGATTAGTTATCATCACAGATGCTCATCACCTCCACGTATTTGGATTTTGAGTCAAATTTGCCAGAACGAAAACAGACATAAACAAATACAACATAACAGCATTATTTCTATTGTTTTCAAATTCTCTAGAGATATTACAGTGGAGTATTTTGACCATGATCATCATGATGTGAAAATCTGATATCGCAATCTCTGCACATGCAGACAGACAAACACATAAACACCTGCCAAAATACTGCAAACCATTTCTCACCACAGCAGGTGTCTCCGTGACCACATGACCCCCTCGCCCCCTTCCCCCAACCACCACAGAGAGAGAGAGAGAGAGGGAGAGAAGCAGGTTTGTAAGCTGAAAACAATACACAACTACATGAACACAGCTGGTGATAGCACCAGGACTCTACAGTCACGCTATCCACAACGAAAGGCCGCACTATCTTTTGAACAACAGAAAATTTGAGTCAAATGCTATGAACAGCTTGCTATAATGATAACAATTTGTGGATTGTTTTTAAATGCTATTGTTTCTGTGAAGGCCCTTGTATTTTGAGTTTAGAAAGCTATTATAGAAAAAAACAAAGTAAATAAAGTTTATTAATCTGAAGTCTTATTTTTGAAATAGCTTTTTTTTTGTAGGGGGCGTTCAAGAGACATTAGGTTTACAGTGGTCCCTCGCTATAATGCGGTTCACGTTAAGCAGCCTCGCTGTTTCGCGGCTTTTTTTTTGGTGCAATTTTGCATGCTTTTTTTTTTTTTTTTTAAACAGCGCATTGTGTTCTGCATTGTGATTGGCTGTAAACCATTGTCAATCACCTCGTGCCGTGTCTCCTGTACACTACAGAATGCATTCAGCTTGTCAAATTTATCTAAGCCTTCGATCGATAGCCGTGTGACTCTGAAGTGCTGTACTGTATGTTTGTAAGTTTTCTCCAACAATACCCATTTATATGGGTATACCCAACACCCATTTCCCCGACAAATGTCGATGAAACATTTTGCACGGCTGCCTTTGGTTTTATTCTATAATACTGGACTTATTTCTCTATGAAGGTTTGAACTTTTAGAGTTTAAACCATAGAGAAAAGTGTGAAAATGTCCAAGCCTGTTGGAGAAAAGTTTATAAAGTGTGTAGTGAGGGGTTTTACAGCCATAAAACATCTATAATAATTGTAAAAAAAATAAAGTTGGCCACTTAGCGGATTTCACTTATCGCGGGTTATTTTTAGAACCTAACTCCCGCAATGAACGAGGGACCACTGTACTTACATTTTTATTCATCTTGATGGGGTTTTAATTGTACTGAAATACCTTTGTTGTAAGTATTAATGAAATTATGCACCATGATGCGCATTTGTCATTTTGATTTTACACATTAATTAAGCAACAGCCAAAAGACAGACATGAGGCAGGATTCACATGGACATATTCCCAGCAAACATGGGTGAAACCCCAACATCATGTCCTTCGTCAAAACTGGACACAAAACAATAAAAAAACGGAACTATAGATGGACAAGTGTTGGGAAAATACAAGTTGTGTCAGACTGTCTCTCATAAAGTGAGAAAAATAGATCAGATTATTGCAAAATAAAGGAAGTAATGCATTAGTACTTTTTAACAACAAATCTGGTTGCTGACTGCTTGTGAAGGCGACGTCTTGGCTAGCTAGGTGTGTGTTTGTTCCTATAGAACAAGCTGATTATTCACCGCAATGATCAACTTCTTTGACATTTTGATGCTGAACTACAAAGGCAACCACATCGCTCTCTTAGGATATTTGTATAACATTGATTTGGTGGTGCTTCAGCTGAATTACTGATCTTCTCTTGACTTGTTCACAATAAAGCCTTACTTAAGGCACATGCCGCGGCTAACTCCTCTCCCATCCCAGAATTTCTGCAACTTCCATTCACCTCCCACCGCTGGCCACCCTTCAAACTGCTCAGCCATCGCTGGATCTGCCCTGTTGGACTTCAATTTTATCCGACCTCTCCGGTGTGCTCGCCGCTTCTGACCTGGATTGGGACCTCTGGGACTCGCGCTCAACGCAGGCACCTAAGTACGCTGAGACGCGCCTCTGTCGAGGACAAGGAGACTAAGAGCGGGATGGCATTGTTAAACACAAGATCATTGGTGAATAAAACCTCCCTCCTCCCTTTGCTTGCTTTCTTACAGATACTGTAAGTAATCTAGGTGTTTGCCTGGATAGTTCACTTTAGCTGCATAAACAGGTTTCCTCAGTGGTTAAATCTGGCTTCTTCCAATTGCGCCAAATTTCAAAGGTCAAACACTTAATACCGTACAACGATCTCGAAAAACTGATACACGCCTTTGTGACCTCCAGATTAGATTATTGTAACTCGCTCTACCCTGGACTCCAGCTCGCTCACCTCCACCGATTACAGCTCGTTCAGAATGCTGCGGCTCGTCTCCTAACCGGAACTAGAAAGTTTGACTCTATTACTCCAGTGCTCTCTGACTTACATTGGCTGCCTATTAAATTTCGTATTGATTTTAAAGTTCTGCTGCTTACTTTCAAATGCCTAAATAACCTTGCCCCTGACTATCTCATCGGCCTCCTCAGTCTCTATACCCCCAGCCGTTCTTTACGATCATCTGGTCAGTTACTTCTGGCCCAGCCCAGGCACCGTCGTGCCTTTGCCTCTGTAGCACCAAACCTCTGGAATAGTCTTCCTGCTACCATTCGTGCCTCTGACTCTATTCAATCCTTTAAAGCACGCTTGAAAACGTACCTATTCAACCTGGCTTTTCCGACTCGCTAATTCTCACCGCTCATTAATTGCTTTATCGCTACTCATTTCTCTGGATAATCATGACTTCTCCCTATCTCTACACTACTTATGCTTTTGTTTGTTCTCTGTTTCCTCTATTTTACCTTGTTTTAACGACTTACTGTTCAGTGTAATCATTTACCGTTATTCCTCACTGTGAAGCACTTTGGTGTACCCCCTGGTTTTAAACATGCTATATAAATAAAATTGTAATGTATTGTAGTGGTTATTAGTACTATCATTAGTATTATTGACCAGTTAGCCTACACTTGTAGACTAATTGCACTGTATTGTTCAAAACTGGCTGTGAGAAAAGCAGTACTATAGTTCCAAAAAGCTATCCTTACATTTATGCTTTATTTGTCTATAACTGGTACACACAATAATTTGAACCACGTATCTGCATTCACACCTTTCTCACAAGTGCAGCTAATTGAGTATGATGACATTAATATAAATTGAACATAGTACATATACAGACACTGGTTTGGTTTAGAGAGTGTCGCATTTCAATCCATAGCTCCTCTGAAGTCAGTCTCTGCATCTCAAGACATGTAATAGGGAAAATTTAAGAAATTTCTGGCATTTGAAAACAACATCTTCAAATAAGTATCTTGGGATGGAGCACTTTGAAACTAAATAAGAGCTTCAAATAATTAAGTAATGATCATGAGAAATTGTTTTACATCTAAAGATAATGAGACAATTAAGATGAGAGCTCAAGCATGACAAGCATGACTGCCAGGTTACAACCAAGTTTTGTTGTTGTCGTCAGATTCACTTTATTGACAGCTGGATGAAACATGTTTCCTCTGGAGGCCTGAACTGGGGTTGATCCCAGTGTAATCACAAAGCTATCCGAGGAGTTTTTGTATTGGACAGAAACACAGTGACACCAGTAAGTTACAGACCTTAATTTATCAAACTCAAAGAGGTCTGGAAGAAATCTAATTAAAAATCTGAAGATACAGCAGGCTTCACTAACAAGATAGCCGACTCGGGCAAGAACCAGCTGAGACGGATGCCTACAGCAGACTGAGACTGGCTCACTGAAAGGAGACTGTGTGACTGAACAAGAAATGAAAGACACTGGATACATGAATAATACCTCAGGGACACATCATCACAGATTTATGCTGTCCATGATAGGGTTTGACTCTATAATTATGCTAATCATAGGATGCTAAATGTCTAAACGCACGCCATCAGCACTGAGATCACTTTACAGCAAAAAACGTCTTTGCAAACGACAGAGCAATATGATGTATTGAAGCTATTTGTATTTGGATATGAATGTGACTTTTTTCAAGGTCGGCACATTTGGCTGCATAACTAAGTGCTGAAGTTCTTGGCAACAATTCAGAATAAACAAAGGCAAACCTGTTGTGGATGTTTTAACCTTGTGCAACTTTAACATAATTCTCTATCCTCTCTATAGCTTTTCTTTCACAACTCAAATAATGAATACCCAATATTTACATTTTTATAGCAATTACCCACACAGATTTGACTAATGTGACCTTATTAGAGACCGCTGGCACTTTCAAAAGTGCTTTGTTTTTCAAAAATCAACACACAGCTAATCCCAGTGAGAAAAAAGGACCCATCTCACCTTGTTTGTATTTCGCTTCATGTGCATGAATAAGTAACATAAACTGTTTTTTATTAAAAAGATGAGATAAAGTGTAAACATCTAAAATGTTTAAGTTGTTGGGTTTTTTTTAAAATCCACTGCATCTGCATGGTGTTTTAAATAAAGAGCAAGTCAGGTTAAGATTGATTGGTCAGGAAGCATAAGCTAGGGATGAAGAAATGAAAGCAGCTGCTGCCCAGGAGCTTACAGAGTTAGCCTCTATCAGCTTAAGACTTGACCCGCTACTGTAGTCTAAGTCTTAGTGCTTTGTTTACTCTGTAGAGTTCATTGTACCATGGGATGATGGTGTACAAAGTGTATAAATGAGACAAAGCTTTACATACACTAAACCATCAGCCAAGAGTGAGGCTGGCTGTCCTTTGCATTCATGGTCTGCTCTGTGGGAAAAGAGCTGCTTGCTGTGAATTCACATTCATTACTGAATTACTTTGGGAGGTCACTGTGCATGCATGCTGCTATCACCTAACTGCCTCTGTCATGAGCTGTTTTGAGCAACTCGATTATTAAATGTAGCATAACAGAGGAGGTGAACTGTAAACCAACACAGCCACCTTACAGGCAAAATGAAATGACACCAGAATTTGCTCTTTATAGAAAATGAAATTAAGTTACGTTAACTGATCCATCGTGCCTATAGATGTTATAACGTAGCCATCGCTATGTTACCCAATGGTTTGTGAAGGCCTGTTTTGAAAGTTTGAGATGAGTGTTTTCAACAACAACACTGGTGTTTTGAAACCAATTAATTATTGGCTAACAAAATTGAATTAATGTTTTATTCACTATGATGTGAAACTGATTGACCAAACTCATCAGGAAGGTCTTTACAGAGGTCAGGGCAGAAGATGTTTCCCCAGAGACAGCTGTCGTGCTCTGATAACTTTTACACATCCAGCTGATATATTCTTCAGAAACTCTTTGTTTACTCACTGAAAAACGAGTATTTGTAGCTGTGAATGCTCCTTACCATTTTCTAAAGACAAGAACAATGTCTGGTTCTGCTAAATCCACTACATATGTTGACCAGCTATAGTTGCCAAGCAAATTACATTTAAAATTACACTTTCCTATAGCTTCTATGGGCTAAGTCACTCATTTTTGGTCACACCGAGTTAGAATTAGGTCTATTTTATAAATCTTGGTCATGCCATGCTTCGTTGTATGTATCCGCACATTCATTGACTAATTACTTGTCTGTGACAATCAAACCCACCCCCATTTGTCTCATCTCAGTTCGTGAGATTACAAAGCTGCACTTCAGAAACCAATGAGTGATGTCACAGCAGCTATATCCATCTTTTATACTTTCTATTCTTCCATGGAAGTTGTGCTAGCAGCCCATTCAATTCATTTTAGTTCTGAGCAGGTATAATTATACTAAGCAATTTTCCTGAAAAGTCATGTTTACAAATGACCGTGATAACAACAGAGAGACAAAAATAATAAACGTATAAGACAGAAAACAAAAGTAATAAGTCATATAAGATGAGGGTAATTGTGGAGGGTTAGTTAAGTAATCTTATTGTTATAAGAGCAAGCAAGTCAAGCACTGCTTGCCCACTGAACTCTAAAAACACACAAAGTGAAAATAATCTCTTTCCTTTCATTTCACCCAGTGTCTTGTCCCAGTTTGCATCTGTCCTTTAAATTACTGGCATCTTATGGCTGCAGTTGGCTGTTGTCTTTAGAAGTTAGCTTGACTTTGAGTTATTGGAATCTATAGTTTCTGTCATTTTCATGGGCGTAACTCTGTCCCATTAACACAGACTTGTGTTTTGTGAGCTGAGAGACAAACGGCATTGCCTGTCATGCATATTGTGAATAAACCTCTGTTCTCTGTTCGTTTAATACACACAGACAGTTGACCAGCATATTAAACAAGCTACTTCTGGCTCTGCTTCTTTCACTGCTCTGAGATTAGTTATGATCTGTGTGTTATTATACACATGTGAAGATATGTGTGGAATGATAGTAAGCAAAAGTGAAGTAACCAAGCAAATTACTCTGTGATTGAGCATCTTAACAAGCAAGATTTGTCACGCTGATCACCTTGACCACAATGTGTGACGTAGCTGACTGTTATTAGTAGACTGTTATCATTAGATTCAAATGATGGAGAAAGGACACAGAGTTTGATAAAAAGTTGAACAGGTGCAGGGTTCATACATGTATGAGATATTACTCTATTCACCGAAAGTACCAAGTTTAACTGGCTGTTTTGCTACTGTGTCAACATACCAGTTACACTGCCACATTAAGTTTTCATTTATATTTTTAACCACGTGTAGATATTGACAGTCAGCAATGTCACATACACTATATGGACAAAAGCATTGGACCACATCTCTTAATCTTTGAACTCAGGTGTTTTCAGTCCCACTACCAAAATTATGCACCTAGCCATGCAGCTTCTTATGGCTAGGTGCTTGAGCAGTGTAAAAGTCACCATATGCCACTGAATATAAGGAAAGAAAGAATGAGTACAGCACTTTTCAAGTGTATTATACCTTAGAAGCTGGGAGAAACAAAAAAGCCATGAATTCCATCACAGACATCAGAATAAATGGATACTGGGAGTGGGGGGGCTTTAATGGTAAATCTTTCACATGTCTGCACTTTGCCTATACAGTACCATTTCTGGACAACTGAGCAGGAAAGTTGGATGGTGGATGTCATTTCAATTCAGCCGAGCTGTAATTCTGAGTATAAGCACAGCTTCAGTGTGTAATAGTGGTTAAACACAAAGCAATGTAGATTTGTGTTGATATGAGCTGAGTGCTGGTATTGAGAAAATTGGACCAAAATTTACTGCTCAGCCTCTCTGAGCTGTTGTGGGCCAAATTTAGTGCAGCATATGTGATGAGGCGTGCTTACCCAGTCTGTCCTAACACTCAAGCCAGGATTTTTCTTCAGCACCCGCCTACAATCAATACTTATCCAGAACTCAGCAAGGTTGCACATAAAAGAACTGCAAAGTTCTCTCGTTGCTCCAAAGGTTTGTCCATAATTTACTTAGACATTACCACAACCCAGCAACTGTACAGTAAGTCAGCTGAGGGGTAATTCAAAGGCATAACGTGATAGCTGGTTGCACACAGTGCCAGTTTGTCTTCAGCACCGCTGAGGTATTGAGTGATAGCTGCTGGAGCGGAAGGCTCTGATGGATGAATGGTGATTGAGGAGATCTGAAAGATAGAGGTGTGATGGCATGGTGGCAGCTTGCCACTTGTAAAAAAAAACAACCAACTAGCAGTTAAGATCAATCCATCTTTATATCTGTCATAGCCATTCATAAACATATACTATTTTAGTAGCTTGCTCTGCATAAAGGGGTGTGGTTTTGTTGCATCAACATTTCAAGGTAATGAAAGATTGCGGCTAAGATGAGCTGAAAGATTTGTGCACAGCTGCAGCTAATATGGATTATTAGCAATGATTACTTCCCTTTTAGACAAAGAGGATTTTTATTTCGGAAAAAACAGAAATCTCAGCCATGTTTGACGTGCATAATCCATTTGTTTTATGTCTTTTAAAAGATAAAAAAGTATCAGATATTAGATTTGATGAGTATTGTAAAGCATTCCTGTTGTAAATACACTGAATTAGTCCATTCATGATGAAGTCTGTGAAAAAGGTAGGATCCTTTTTTTTTCAGAAACAGACTAAACCCAACCAAAAACTCAGGGTGTGTGTTTTATGACCAATACGGTTATTTTAAGGTTGGATGCAATTCTGATAGATTGTGTCATTTAAGGTCAGGGTTATGATATACTGAAACAGGAAAATGAAGGGTTCATTGTTCATCAACATTGCAGCAGTGTGTTTCACAAATTAAACAACAATAGAAAGTGTGAAACCACTTAATACCACACTACTGCTGGGATGCTATTCTGCTACATGGCTGCAGACAGTGCTGTAAATATTAAAGGTGGAGCACAAGTTAATGAAAGCTAATATCCCGATATAAGACATCTATCGTCCCGATAACGATATAAATCACAAAAATTTAACATTTTCTGTAAATTCTGTGAGTCTCGGGCAGCTCGACTTGCATGAAGTGTTTCCAGCTGGGTGCCGTGTACCTGGAGTCCAGTGTTTTAACTGATGCATGAAACGATACATTTTTAGACATAAGTTTTAACGGCCACCGTTTTCTTTGTGAGTATTTATTACACAGCGTGCTGCGGGGAAAAGCCTGTTCTAACGTTTGAGTCTAAGGTTTATATTTAGGACCTGACGGCTCTTTTTTGCTTCATCCATCCATCCATTCGCTTCCGCTTATCCTTTTCAGGGTCGCTGGAGCCTATCCCAGCTGTCATGGGGCGAGAGGCGGGGTACACCCTGGACAGGTCGCCAGTCTGTTGCAGGGCCAACACACAGGGACAGACAACCATTCACACCTAGTGGCAATATGGATTATCCAATCAACCTATCCCCACAAGCTGCATGTCTTTGGACGGTGGGAGGAAGCCGGAGTACCCGGAGGGAACCCACACAAACACGGGGAGAACATGCAAACTCCACACAGAAAGACCCCGGCCTGATGGTGGAATTGAACTCAGGACCTTCTTGCTGTGCCGCAACAGTGCTAACCACCGTGCCACCGTGCTGATCCTCTTTTTTGCTTCTCATCCGTAAATACTCTGCATACTCTTTCACGTGATTCGGTTTATTTTGAAAAGTCTCAACAGGATCTTGAGCTTTATTGTGAAAGGTTTATGTGGAAAATAAACAAGCGGACACGGGATGGTTTTACCGTCCTTGTTGCTAATGACAACGCATAAAAACAGGCGCTTGTCCATCCGTAGTGTGGTTATATTAAATATAAGAGAAAGAGAGAACTTTAAGAAATTAATATAGCCACTACAGTGACCAATATTGCCGCAAACGGTTTATTTTGCGACACCACGAAACAAACGATAGCGTAAAATGAAACGATAGACATTTTTATATCGTCTTCCGATATATATCATTATATCGAACAGCCCTAACATCAATACCAACATATCTGTCCTTAACCAAGATTGGCTGTTGATATATGTATGTATAAACACCTTTACACATACATCTAAGCTGCTCTTATGATTTATACTGACCCATGACCAGAGATGGGCAGTAACGCGTTAGTAATCCGATTACTTTTTTCAAGTAACGAGTAAAGTAAGGGATTACTATTGCAGAAAAGGTAATTTGATTACTGTTACTTTCCCGTAAGCACCTGCGTTACTGCAAGAGTATCTCATGACAATGACATAAGCAAGTGCAACGTTTGTGGCAACAATGGATAATATATCGAATGCGGGAGAGCATATGATCGTGCAGCGTTTAAAGAGTGGAAGTACTTTGGGTTTGATTCTGTAAAAAGTGACAAAATCATTAGCGTCCGCTGCTCACTGCGTAGGAAGAAAACTTCTTTTTACAGCGAAAAACCCCCCCCTAAACTTCCAAACAAGCACCAACAGTACGCTGCCACTGGAATGTGAAATTCACAGAGAAACTCCCAGATCCTTCCACTGACCGCTGCGACACACCTGCACCAGGGCAAACCTCCGCCTGCCTGCTATACAGGTGAAAATAGAGAAACAGGACTGCTGAGTCTTTGATTTTATTTATTTTCTGCTGTGTTTTACTTGCATCTATTTGGAAGAGTGAGTGTAAACACAAATACAGTGGGGCAAAAAAGTATTTAGTCAGCCACTGATTGTTCAAGTTCCCCCACTTAAAATGATGACAGAGGTCAGTAATTTGCACCAGAGGTACACTTCAACTGTGAGAGACAGAATGTGAAAAAAAAATCCATGAATTCACATGGTAGGATTTGTAAAGAATTTATTCGTAAATCAGGGTGGAAAATAAGTATTTGGTCACCTCAAACAAGGAAAATCTCTGGCTCTCACAGACCTGTAACGTCTTCTGTAAGAAGCTTTTCTGTCCCCCACTTGTTACCTGTATGAATGGCACCTGTTTGAACTCATCATCTGTATAAAAGACACCTGTCCACAGCCTCAAGCAGTCAGACTCCAAACTCCGCCATGGCCAAGACCAAAGAGCTTTCGAAGGACACCAGGAAAAGTATTGTAGACCTGCACCAGACTGGGAAGAGTGAATCTACAATAGGAAAGCAGCTTGGTGTGAAAAAAATCAACTGTGGGAGCAATCATCAGAAAATGGAAGACATACAAGACCACTGATAATCTCCCTCGATCTAGGGCTCCACGCAAGATCTCATCCCGTGGGGTCAAAATGATCATGAGAACGGTGAGCAAAGATCCCAGAACCACACGGGGGGACCTGGTGAATGACCTGCAGAGAGCTGGGACCAAAGTAACAAAGGTCACCATCAGTAACACACTACAACGGCAGGGAATCAAATCCCGCAGTGCCAGACGTGTTCCGCTGCTGAAGCCAGTGCATGTCCAGGCCCGTCTGAAGTTTGCCAGAGAGCACATGGATGATACAGCAGAGGATTGGGAGAATGTCATGTGGTCAGATGAAACCAAAGTAGAACTTTTTGGTATAAACTCAACTCGTCGTGTTTGGAGGAAGAAGAATACTGAGTTGCATCCCAAGAACACCATACCTACTGTGAAGCATGGGGGTGGAAACATCATGCTATGGGGCTGTTTTTCTGCCAAGGGGACAGGACGACTGATCCGTGTTAAGGACAGAATGAATGGGGCCATGTATCGTGAGATTTGAGCCAAAACCTCCTTCCATCAGTGAGAACTTTGAAGATGAAACGAGGCTGAGTCTTCCAACATGACAATGATCCAAAACACACCGCCCGGGCAACAAAGGAGTGGCTCCGTAAGAAGCATTTGAAAGTCCTGGAGTGGCCTAGCCAGTCTCCAGACCTCAACCCCATAGAAAATCTGTTGCGGGAGTTGAAAGTCCGTGTTGCTCGGCGACAGCCCCAAAACATCACTGCTCTCGAGAAGATCTGCATGGAGGAATGGGCCAAAATACCAGCTACTGTGTGTGCAAACCTGGTAAAGACCTATAGTAAACGTTTGACCTCTGTTATTGCCAACAAAGGTTATGTTACAAAGTATTGAGTTGTATTTTTGTTATTGACCAAATACTTATTTTCCACCCTGATTTACGAATAAATTCTTTACAAATCCTACCATGTGGATTCATGGATTTTTTTTTCCACATTCTGTCTCTCACAGTTGAAGTGTACCTCTGGTGCAAATTACTGACCTCTGTCATCATTTTAGGTGGGGGAACTTGCACAATCGGTGGCTGACTAAATACTTTTTTGCCCCACTGTAACTATTTTATTTTATGTGCTGGAATGTGCAGAAAATAGGTTTAAATGTTAAACAAATTTCTTCCAGTCAGAGAATGGTGCATACAATTTAATGTTTGCTTGATGCTTAACGTTAAAAGATTAAAACTAATAAAACTAGTTTCAAAAAGTGACTTTTTTATTTGATTACATTTTATATGATGGATTATGCAGAAAAAATAGAATTGGCTAAAAGATCTATTGCTTTATTACCTATTCAGGTTGTAAATATTTTTTTAAAGTAACTAAGTAAGTAATTACTTTTGAAAATAAGTAATCAGTAAAGTAACAGGATTACTTTTTTGGGGAAGTAATCTGTAATTAGTTACTGATTACTTTTTTCAAGTAACTTGACCAACACTGCCCATGACTCACACTAACAAAAGTAAAGGTAACTACTGCGAGTAAAGGAAGAAGTGAGATGATTTAGGTATTGAGCCACAAAGGGCTCATGGAGACGGTTGAGGCAGATGGCTGGGTAAGCCAACACCGGATTTTATCATGGAACATAATGTTTTGTTTCCTGCTCCAAATACAAGATTTTTTTATACTGTTACTGTTATATAACTTTAGCATGTTTAACTTTGCAACCATGATGCTCAAGGTCATTTATTTATAAGAAAACCTTCACTTCTTTCTAAATCCAGTCTTCACTAGATAGTGAAGATTTGTGAAAAGCAACCTTAATGGGCATTCAGGTTGGAAGGCTTCAACCCCAACAACGTGTTTAATAGACACGCTGGTCCACTGTGTCCCTTTCAGGCTTTTCCTCTCCAAAATGTGAAGTTGCAGAAGTTGCTTTAAGTTGCAGTAAGCTGCATTAATAGCAGAAGGACATTTTTTATTTCAAGTCAATCGATTCTGACGATGAAGGACCCTGGAATATACTTAATAATTTTTTTGCTCACTACCAACTTTGTGGCTTTAAATATATTATCTCCCTCTGCTGGTAATGCAGGGAGATTACCAGCAAGAGATTTACCCTGCTCGTATTGCACCAATTGCATGCACTAATGCAACTTCTGCATGCGTATCCATTTCATGTTTTAGAGAGGCAAAGTGTGAAATGGACCAGCGTGTCTATTACATGTTTTGGGTGATACTGGGCTGAAGGATTGTTGCACTAACAGAATTGGCTGGTAGAATATGCCAGTTGATTTTACATGAAGTAAGGCTGATCAAAATGGTGAAGCTGTAGTGTTACTTTAATAAAAAATGGCTCTATAGCATTGTTTTTCATCTTGTCTTCCAGAGTTTAGTTTAGGAGACGTATAAACATATTTGTCTGTAATGAGAATGGAGATCACGATCTACTGATGTTTAATTTCTATCATGCCCCAGAGTTTATGTTGGAAGTGAAACACCAACCAAAGGGATATTCATACAAATTGCCAACTCAAAAACAACACTATAATGGGCCTATAAAACATTATACACTGACTTATTATCCTCAATCAAGCAGACAGTTACCACTTATATCACCCAAAATAAAGTGGTCCCCACGAATACTATTAGAGCAATGGAAAAAAGAATTCCAGAGTTGGCGTTTAGCATTTAATATCGCATCTATTGATCATCTCTGATAATGACAGAGGCACAGTGCCAAAGCAGGGAGAAGATTGAGAGTGGGTGCTAGTGGATGAGCTTTAGGGATCTAATTTAGCTGTGGGTGAGATTCTAGCCTGATTATTATTTATATGACACATCATCCACATTAGGCAGAGCTTCCCTGTTCCACATGCCACTCTTGATCTTCCTCTCTCCTCCCTGTTTCAAAGACATGGCACAATGGTGATGGGCACCATCTGGCACTTACTGTTGGCACAAGTTCGGTATGTGATTAGCAGCATTAACAAGGGTTTTCGCTCTCCTGTTTTTCTTGGTGTGTCTCTCACCCTTCTGTTTCACACCCAGGTTTATATTTGTCATTTCCACACACAAACAAACTCACGAGTGGATGGATACACATTTGTAAGGACATAAAACAATTTTATGGTTTCACATCTCCTCTGAATGGTCTGGGACAAACATGTTTTCAATGTATGCACTATGAACACGTCACATACCACGGTGCCTTTTCTGACCTAGCTGTAGTGCTGTCAGCAGTTCAAGATAAAAATTAAAAAAAAAATAAGTATGTAGAGCCAATAATGCTCTTCATGTCTATTTTCTTGTTTTCTCACTGTGAAAATCTCGTGCTCCAGCTGGCTGAACATTTCGACTGTGTAGATTCATATGAATGAGATTGATGCCTACAGTGTGTTTTCTCCCTCTCCCCCGCGAGATGCCTGTTGATCCATGGCTCAGCCCTGAAGTAAAGATGGATTACTGCAGAAGAACTGCCTGCCTTGCCCTTTACACATTTCACACACACCACTTCTCCATTATCAGGCTCATCCACGGGGGGAAGACGTGCACATGTGCACACACATGCCCCAACATCAACACAGGTCTTAAAGTTCTGATGGGGTTGTTAGCAAAAGGTCACTGTCAAGACTCTGACAAATCTTTCTTTAGAGAGACAAAAACGTGTCATATCCAGTTACATTCGCAATATACCAGGTATCAGCTTTTTGTTGTCTTTCTATCACTTTCCATTTACATGTCTCTCTCTGTTTCTCTCTCTAGTTTTTTCCCTCCATTTGCTTAGGTTGTACAGTAAAGAATTCATGCTTGTATGTTTGGATCAATTTCCCATGGAGTGCTCACACTCTGGATGTAGAAGACATCCATAAAAGCAAATCCAAGCTCAGTTATGGGCAGTTTAGATCGGGATACACCTGGATACTGGATGTTGACAGCTTTAGCCTCAGGATTCAGTTAAAATTGTTTTGACTGGTAACTAAATTATTTTTGAATATATCATGTCTAAGAGCTATTCTGTTTATTTTTGCTCTTGCAACAAAATGTTTGAATGCGGCGAACCTCCTCTTCTCCATCTTACATATTAGTCAAGCTGGTTAGTGAGAGAAAATTGATCCTCCTACTTTACTTGCTATTGTTTCCATACAACACAGATATGGTAACAGACCGATGAAAGTAGAGTCAGCTACAGTTTGTCTAGCATAAAAGTCTCACATCCGTTTCTCAAGTTAACCACAATGTTCATGTGTAAATAATCAGAATAAAAAGCTGCTGGCCTTCTGGCTCGCCCAACTCCAGCCTTTTTTTAAAAGGACATAGACATTTCCATAAAACTGGCAAATACTACAGATTCCAGAGGAATTGTATTAAAGCAGAGTTAAGCATGCTTCCAGAGACAATAGCCAACTGTGGCCACAAGATGGCAGTAATTTAAAAGATGGTGAAAAACACGCAATGACAGAAACAGAAACTTTATTTAGTGTGATGGAAGTGAAACATATAGGATCAAAGGATGTCACTGACTCACATATGATGGGATATAAAATATATTCGAGGGTGAGCTGTGCAAGTGGAACTAGTGCCCAGGGGTGACAAGCAAATTGCTAGATAAGTGGATGGACCTTAATTACATCTGCCTGCTGTTTGGTGATGAATAAGCAGGTGTTCATTGGGTCGTAGAGCTTTTTTTCTGAAAAAAAAGGGGGGGTGCGTTGCAGTTGTTGACAATGCTTTGACATCACACCAGAATGTTAAAAAAAATTGTGGACCATAAAATAAAATAAACAGTAAAAAAGAAAAAACAAGCAGAAACCTGCCACTAGACTTTACAGTTTTTTACATTTAGGACCATAGGCATGTTAGCATCAGCAGAGGAAGCTCAGTCTCAGTGGAGGGTTCTTTACACCGTCTTTGAGGTCACAAATCACAGCACTAGTACTACATTGCTCCCGAAACTGTCACTGCTGCTGCACAGATGATGTCACAGGACTGGAGGAACCCCTCAAAATAAGGACCATTCACTTAAATGATTGCAGACTTGGCCCTGCAATGTAGAAGCAAATCAGATTAATGGTGGAACAGATGGAGTTTGCTTGATTTGTGAGACTGACGCTGTATGTGACAGTCAAGTCTGGACGACGTCTGCTCACTCTCTTTTACACAAACACACTCAGGTCCCTCTGTCACTAAATTATACTTTGTATGGTTTATGTTTCATAAAAGTAGGTTTTGTGTTTCATCTTCCTCCCCGCTTTGCTCCATTGCTTCTTCAAGTACAGATGCACTCTTTTCCTCCTCCTCCTCCTCTTTCTTCCTCTCTGTATTTTTCCCCCCTGAGAATTCATTTTCTATTCTATTCAGTCAGGTCTTCTCACTCCCTGTTATGATAATGGAAGAGAATCGTCAATGTTTAATGAAAGCCTTGAGGCTACATACAGGTTCAGACATATCCTTGTGTACGTGAACATAAGAAGTTCATCTATAATTAGTTCACACATCACTGTGTTTCAAGGGGAGCTCTGTTAAATATGTGCACATCGGGGTGCAGACTTTTTTGGGACGAGTGTCTACTGATTTGCATACTGCATGTATAGTGCAATTGTTGATTTGCCTCAGTAAACTGTGCATAGAAACATGTTGGGGTCATGGTTCATTTATCTATTGAAGGGAATCCAGTGCTGTAAGTAGCAATTGTTCCCACTAAACACCTCTCTGATGTTCCTCTCATCCTTCTTTCCTGCTGCTGCTATACCCAATCCAGAGTTGCCAGTTTGCACCACTTCACCTCATCCCCATTTAGGTGTGAAATGTATTTATATTCAAGGCGGGGAGAACGGAGAAGTGGGGGCAGAGCAGAGGAAGTGACACAAGCAATCTGTGGGAAAAGGCGCCTCTTTCTGATGCCTGTAAAATAGCATATTCGTCTGGATAAAAGCAGGACAATGAGAAGCTGTCTTGTAGCTATGGGCCACAGTTAGGAACATGTGGAGAATATTTGAATTGGACTGCTATGCCCTTCTGGGCCAGATGAGAAGGTGATTCAAAGGTGGTGGAAAGAAACGTGAGACCGAGCTGTGAAGTGGCACTCTGGCGATAGGGAAGGAGACAGAAGCATATTACAGAGGCCAAGAGTAGTATGAATGAGGGCTCTATGCAACACAGCCCACAACTCTTAACACTCACTTGAGTTCCTGAAAAGACACTATGAATTTTCTTACTAGGTTCTTCACTTTAGTGTGCTTCTCTTTATTCCCTTGTTCAGCCTTTCACAGCTTGACAGAATCACAAAAAAAGCCACATGCTGTTTAAAAACAAAACAAAACAAACAAACAATCAATTTGTTCTCTCAATCAATTAATTCTGTCTGAAACTCAGCTTGCATTGTGCTGCATGTTTAATCATGCAAGGCATGCAGAGCTGCTCCATCACAGAAATCCACTGGACAAGCGTCTCTGGCAATCATCCTCCACCCATATCGAGCCAACAAAGAGATGACTCCAAGTCTCCCCCGGCACTATTATTACTTTTTAAAATCTTTTAAAGCCGTTGTGATGAATTCTTGATGTGGATTAATATTTCACTGCACACAAGAGTTAGACATTTGCGCAGGGGAAAAAGTAAGAGAAGAAGGGATGGGACACTTGCCAAATTTTTTTTTTAAAAAAAGGAGAAATTGAGATGCATTGAGAGTCATCCGCAATTCATCTCCCACGCCCAGTCTCCAGACTCTCTTATTCTCAGCCGACTCTCTCTGGGGTCTATCACAATCGAGGGACAGCGTGCGAATATCTGTCGTGCAATGTTGTGCCAGTGGAGCTGTGCGTCAGGAAGCGCTGATTCACGGTCGGTGTGTGGTGGGATTGGGGAGCGAAGAACTCTTACTGTAGGCACTGTCACAAAATGTTCATCTCAAATCATCCCGATGGATCAGTCTACGGCCCGATTCTTACGAGACACGCAAAAGAAATCCTCTGTCACCACCGTGCCTGGGCATGCATATGCATATCACTGATGTGAACAGGCACTCATTGACAATTGTTTAAAGAGTCTGACTAAATGAGAGCAATGGAGAGAAAACAATATGAGCGTGGAACAAGGCCACACACAAGATTGGCAACAAACACGAGTGATATCTCCGTGGATAAAAGTCAGCGAAAAGGAAAACAAGAAAGGCAGAAATGCTTCCTCAGCACTCCTTTTTCCCCTCAATTATCTGCTGTTCACTGAAGGCGACGAAGGTTTTGTTTTAAAGAAAGGAAAAAAAGAGCAAACTTTAGTAGACTCATAGTTCAGATGAAAACATATCGTCCACGGAGTCATTAATCCGTCTCAGAGTCGCGGTCCATCAAGCTCCTCCAGCGAAACGCGTGATCGAGCAATAGACAGAGCAGTTGCAGAGATAAAGCAGCAGAGTACAGATCTGATTAGGCTGCTGTCTCCGTACACTCCACGGGGATTAAGCACAACAGCTCCTTGTTAGACCTCCCTACTTCATTTCATACAGCACATTCGCCATTAGCAAAAAGAATAACAGGGAGAGAAGGGGGTGGGGATCACAAACGCATTCACTAATTAACACTCCTGCATGGCCACACAATCGAATTCACATTTTAATATGCAGTTAATGTGCCAGTGGTGCTGGATAAATAACATCAGATACATCATGCATTATTCGTCCTGTAAAATGAGACCTTAAAAAAAAGGCAGAACAAATGAAGTGTTTGTTTATGAACCGTGTTTGGGTACAAAATGCTCAGAATGTTTCTCTCTGTAGCCACTAGAATCTACATTTGCATGCTTAAAGTGTCATTAGCATTTTTATATAAGCTCTGCCGATGTCCTGAGAAACTAGAGAACAAAGCCCTGTGCGCAAACACACAAAGGCATGCTTAAATACACATGTATCATAACAACTTTGTGCTTAACATATTCATGATGTTGTTAGGTGTTTATGTTTTTTTAAAGAGATGCTTATCATATCCAGCTTGGTGCCTGCATTAAAGTGAGGGTTAGATTTTGTCCTTTTTTTCCTCCAAGGTTTACAATCCCACTCTTACACATATCATTACGTAACATAACTTTTTCCTAGACAATAAGTTGGATGTTTTTTTCTTTTCTTTGTTATTTCTGATTGATTACGCCTCAAACTTCCCTTTGGTAACCAGTAATTAAATTTAAAAATGTCATTGTCCTGGTCACAAAAGCAAAGTCTGAAAAGAATAATATGGATTTTCTCGACCTTTGAGGCAATCAGGAGAAAAAACACTTACTACACAGGATCAAAAGCGTAGTGTAATTGCTGTGTTTGAAAACTGCAGACTCTCTACTAGAATGTATCGTTGCATTAACTCTTTCCACCTGCAAGCTGTAAGCCAAACACTGATGATTATTGTTAATTGGATTTCAGGATCACTCAGGACAAATACTGAACTGAACTGTGTCTTTCAACTCAATTTTGCTCAGCAACACCAGGTATAAGATTTAACTCAAAATCTTTCCTTAAAATTGCAATGGAAGAAAAATCAGATTAAATGTAGATGAAATCTAACACAAAAACATACTATGGTTTCAGCTTGTGTCCATACCAGAAACAGCTGTGTGGCACAGCCAAAAAAAGCACTTTGAGTGCAGTGAATCAAAAATGCAGAAAAGTCCTCTTTTCTGCCGCTGCCCTGCCAGTGCTGGCACCAGCTCTGCCTCTGTGCCTTTTAATAATCTGGTCGCATTTTAGCAGGTTTGAAACCTGAACATTACACTGCATTATGCAGTGGAGGCTGGGGGTCATTACTAGAGGAAGAAAATCATCAGGAGAAAAATCTGCATTTGTGTAGTTTCTTGCCTTAGACCCTCACAGAGCCACTGAGGTCAGTAGTTTGAACTTTGGACCCAAACGACCAAACCATCCATCCATCCATCCATCCATCGCAAACAACCTCTGCTGGCTCCTTTTCGATGTGGCAAGCATGCAGCCACTTTTATCAAAGGCTAAGCACCAGCACCACATGCCTGAGGAACATGTACGAGCTGCCGGCCAACTAACCAAAACAACGGTTTGATTGTAGCGGTATTGACCTGCGAGCTTATCGCGACCCTTTTTATACAAGTACCTATCTGATCCGTGAAAATAAATACTCTTTATTTCGCTTTGAAATGAATCTCGGTCACATCACTCGGCTAAAATTTGTTGCGGCTGACTTGTCAATGACAAATAGTCTTGCACAAAAATTCTGAAATGGAATTCATTTTTCTGAATAAACTCCCATCTCAGCTTTTCAACTAGATTGGCAGAGTGGGGCGTGCTGAGCTGGGCTTTTCTTCGAAGACTAAGATTCCAAGAAGCTTCTTAATTGATGAAATCTGCCTTTTCAGATTTCAGGGCTTTTCCATCACTCACTTTTTCAGGCTACGCTTTATCTTCACCTTCTTCTGTACTGCTGCCAACTTCTCTTTTTCTAAACTCGGCTCTACTTGAGTCGCAGAGAAAAGAGAATCCCCCCCCCCCCCTTTCAAAGCAGGAAAATCCTCTTGTCACACATGGAAAGAAGCATGTCGACTCGGCGGCAGATTGACTGATAAGTCCTCATCTGACCATAAAACCGAGGCTTGTGATGTCATCGGCAGGTCGCAGTATTAAGTCAAATATTTCAGAACTGCTACCCGAGAGAAAAAAAACTGCGAAGAACATCCCAGAGTGATAACTTTTGAATCTCTCTTCTTTTTTTTACTTTAACATTAGGAAGTGTCGCTGCTTCAGACATTCCTGAGGAGTAATGTGGCAATATTTCAAGATGAACCCCTATTTAGCTTCCAACTCAATCACTTTTCTTATAGGCCTCTTCTCCCTCTTTTCATCTTTCATTTTAAATCTCTCTTTTCTCTTAGATCTCTCTGTTTTTTATTTTCTTTTTTGCTTTCTTGTCCTCAACTGTCGCCCCCACTGTCTTTTCCATGTGTTTTGACAGAGGGGCTCTCCACACACAGTATAATTACTGAATACAATCAGATTAGGATAATAGTTTGATTGAATCATTTATGTGGTTTACAGTAACTAAGCTTCAGTTATAATGCCATTTGCTTGATAATGGAGTTAAGGTCGAGGATACGTCGCAGCTACAGGAAACACCTTATTAATAAAATAATAAGCAAAATAATAAATAACAAACGAGCGAGTGGGCACGGAATCGAATCACTGGAAGTAATCAGTCTGAGGTGAATGTATGTCACTTTTCGCCGCTCCAGACCACAATTAAAAAGACTGATGATGAATTTTGTCTCCTTAATTGAGTTATTCGTTCGCAGATTTATGAAATCATTTCTTAGCCCCCATCCGAGGTGTTTAAATGAAAGTTTTAATAATCAGAGTACTGCTTTAATCCTGCCATAATCAAATTACATCCACGCATGCAAGCACTCTTGTCACCCCTC
Source organism: Copadichromis virginalis (assembly GCF_057382275.1). Classification (NCBI taxonomy): domain Eukaryota; kingdom Metazoa; phylum Chordata; class Actinopteri; order Cichliformes; family Cichlidae; genus Copadichromis; species Copadichromis virginalis. The sequence goes on from NC_140624.1 coordinate 51,075,416, forward strand.
CTATTCTATCATGGGTTTCATTTCTCCTCTTGTCTCCTCTCTGAAGGACCCCCTCCCCTCCCCCACAGTTTTTGACATGTAGAAGCAGGAGACACGGATTTCAATTTTGTCACAATCCCCACTTTTCTGTTCTTTTTTCACCCTCTCACAAAGTGTGAAATCCTGTTTGTTAATTGACTGATTTTAATTCAAATCTCAGAGCAGAATGATTCTGGAGTCACTCTATGTGTGTGTGAGTGCCTGTGTGTGTCTAAAAGAGAGATGACGAGAGTTGAAAAATGAGAGGAGCAAAAAGGGGAGAGGGAGGGGGAAAAAGTGGTTTGAACACAGGTGCATGACTTAAGTCTGTGTTTCTTGTTTAGCCTATTAATTTAGAGGAGGAGCAGGAGAATGATTGCGATTAATGCAGCTCTTATAAATGCGTTCAGTGATCAAAACTGGCAGCGGTGTTTATGCAACGAGTGGCCATACTCAGAGTGCTTCATATCCGTCCGTGCTGTCACACAGAGCAGAATGGCAATCCTACCAAGCCATAAAACTGAACTTCTGATGTGACTCAAAGTGACAGCGTGATGCACATAACTGTGCACCGACACAAGCTCTGTGCTCTCGGTGCTCACGTGTGATGCAAGCAATAAACAGTCAGATTTCCAAATACGTATACATCCACGTACCTGTAGATGATGCATGCGCAGTCCCTGCAGGTCCCACAGTTCTCGATGTCCTGTCCGGTTCTGTAGGAATGTCTTCTGTTGAGAAGCGCAGAGATGACATATCAGGGGAACAAAATCAAAGAGGAATGGTTTTGTGTTTGTGTGAGCCCACAAAGACATATTGAGGTTATCATTTTCCCTCGCTGAGTCGAATTTTTGGCACACGAAGTCCTGAATATAAACCAATCTCCTCCCTGAAATCACCCCTGATCATTTTTTAATGAACGATACCCCTTCCAACGGGCTCGGTCGGTTACGTAAACCATGAGTCACTATATCACTCCAGGCATAAAATAATGCTTATGAGGTAGAAGTCAAGTCTGCGTGCACAAGGCCGGGGACTGAATTTAAATACTGGAACATGCAAGATGTGTCACTTTATGAGACAGAGGGCTGTTCAGTCACATGTTCAGATGTCTTCAAAGGGCTGGCATTAGTGTTAACACTGTGATTTGGATTACGCTGCTCAGACATCAGTCAAGTCTTTCCATGGATTCACAGACACGCATCCCTTCCTGTGTATCCATGATTTTTCTTTCGCGTCCCCCCCGCAAACATGTACTATTTTGGAATGATAAGGCAGAAGAAATTACTAAGCTGCTTACAATGTAGGAAGCAGATTAATTAAAGACTTGATGAGAATGGCTTTACACTAAAGAGGCATGGAGCATCTGAAACCACTTGATGACAATCTCTCCCGCCTGCTGCATACATGCATGAGGAACAAGGCTTCGCGAAATAGGTGCGCCCAAACTCCCATAAGCCTCCCCGTGGTCTGACATGAGATCAGTTCCTCAGCATATTGAGAGCTGACACTTGCCTGACTGACATGAGACGTCGTAAAAATAACTACAGATGCTCCCCTGCTTTCTGCTGCTGCTCAATCTGGTGTTGCGTTTTCCTCTTTCTGTCGCTCAACCTGCCGTTTTAGCTTTTGCCTTTTTCACTCTGACCAAATTTATATTGTGTTCTGTCCACAGAGCTTTGTATTGACACTGTGTGCAGTAGGGGGATTGGCTATAAATAGAGGAGCTTCATCACAGCAAGGCTTAGGCGCAACAACCATCTATCTGTAATATTCAGAGCACACGATGCTGGAAAGTTATTACTGCTGGGCTGTGGATATTCCCTTTTTGGTGAAGAATAATCTGTCTACAACAACCCACTTGTCTGCTCCGTTCCATGAGAGAAGAGATAGTCTATTAGTGCAAAGCGCTGTTATGTCTGGCTTTGATATCTATCCATCTTTCTAAATTTAATAAAGGCTGAGCGATTGACTGTTAAAAATTAACAGATGGCTTCTCACACTGTGCTTGGAACTGTGCTGCAAGGCTCTGGTAGCCTTGGGTTTACAGTTCCATTAGCCCAAGGGTTGCAGTCATTTCATATTTACAGCTTCAGTTGTGGGATAGCTCCTCTTTTAGCCCAGGGCTTTCACACTACTTTTAAAACCAAACAAGCCCTTTTGAGGCTCTTGATTTAACCCCAGGCAGCAGCACCTTTCACACTACTGGTAACACTACCTTTGGAAACCACCTTGGGCACGTGGTGCCAAAGAACAATGGTGTAATCCGGGGCCATCTTCACTAGTGTGTGAAATTTCTAGAATTAAATTCCAGACTGTGTGATTTTTTTAAAAAGGCCAACAGCCTTTTTTAATAGCAAGCTCAGGAAATGAGCTCTACTTGCGGAACAGTCCAGCAAACTATTAAAATGTGCTGACCCTGCTGTCATGTAAGATTTGCGCATGTATGTGTATTGCATATTTTTAGAGTTTGGGCTCAACAAGCTTCGGTTGTTCCCAGTTGCTTTGGCTCAATTCTTCAATAACAGTCCAAACTGTCACACACAATATCTGAAAACCTTCAGCTTTAAATGTATGCACATCAAAGAGAGTATTTCTCTTTGTTATCGTCTGTTATTTAGCATTTGCTAATATCTTTTAGGACATTTAAGCAAATAGCTAACAACCTTGGCATGTCTTTGTAATTAAAAGTAGACTTTTTTGTGTTTGGTGGTGGTCAGAAGGCCCGGTGGCGCCAGTGTTCGGCAGCCTCGCCTCTGTCAGTGCGCCCCAGGGTGGCTGTGGCTACAATGTAGCTTGCCATCACCAGTGTGTGAATGTGTGTGTGAATGGGTGGATGACTGAATGTGTAAAGCGCTTTGGGGTCCTTAGGGACTAGTAAAGCGCTATTATAAATACAGGCCATTTACCATTTTTTAAAAAATAGTTTTGCACTTTATTATGTATGTCATTAAATGCAGAATAGTCCACCAGAAAACCAAAATCTGGTGATCCAGGTGTATGTATATATTTTATAGAGCTTGAGAGCAACAGAGTTACAACAGTTTGTTAACACTGAAGAGCCAACTCATTTTATAGGGCAAGCAGCCTGCCATGAATGTAAGAAGATCCAGGAGAGTGCAGAGGACGGATGCGGCATTCAATGGTTCTTTCTCTTTTACACTGAAAGCGAACACATTAGGTGTGAGGTGGCTGAGAATCTGTGGCCAACAGAGTAACAGGATGTCCAGTGATTCCAGCACTGTTTATTGATGTAGAATACTAGAAAACCGTGTCTTGTTTCCACGCTATGTGCTTAAAGCGATGACAATCTATGTGGTGGTGGTGGTGGTGGTGGTGGTGGGGGGGGGGTGGGGTCTTTGCAATTATGTTTACATTTTACGGTCTGTTTACTGCAATTTACTATGTTGTATGATAATTGCAGGAAATTTTTATTCATCACATTACATGCTAATGTATGTGTACTTTTGCTCTACAAAGTATGCAATAAACACTGCATGATAAATCATCTGAATTCACTTTGATACACAACAGCACTCAGTTATCATCAGGAAAATAAGCCGAATGCAATATAGTCAATAGAAACACTGTCAATAGAAACATGTAGAACAAAACTTTTTAGGGAAATTAGAAGATGAGGAAATCACTTGTAGAGTTATTTCGACCAAATACCGAAACATTCTGATGACTCTGGTTTACACAGTGTCAAATGAGCTTGTCATTTTTTGGCAGGAGTAACTTATTCATTGAGACAAAAGCCTATTCTGAAAGGTTCGGGTCACGTTACAGTCTTTTGCAGGTTAACTATGGTGTTTTTTCTATGTTTGAGAGAAACTGTAAAATGTCAATTATCAGTTGTTATTGTGGCAAAAAAATACAGCCAGTAGATCATCAACAAATAGGCTTAGTAGTACATTATTGCTTTATAAATCAGATGAACCCAGGTGCATATGAGACTTGTGCTTTCTCTTTGTTTTCTATTACTGTTGATATGAAGTTTATTGTTGACTGGTTGTTTGGTTATGTTATAGTAATCCACAAAGTCACCAAAGTCTCAAGTGAAGCACTTAAAGATCATAGTTTTAATTTAAACAGACTTGTTCATAATAATCACAATTTAGAAGTCTCAGTTTTCTGTCTTACCAGGGTGAAACGTACACTGGAGAGTTTATGTGTTATTCATGTGGCTTACATAAAAGTCACTTTCTGTCAACCAGTGATCAGAAAGAATGATACTGCACCTCCTGGCTTACTAGTGGGTACAGCAGGGTGCGCGTGATCTGTGGGTGACAACTGATAACAGTCATTTAATTGTCTAATAACATTCAAAGCAGGTTCACTTTTTCATTATGTAAATTGTCTCACTGAAATTAAATATAGCCTCACCCATCTCTCTCAGCTTCCTTCTTCTCAAGGTCTTGAATGACATCCAGCAGGACCTTAATGGTGTTCTGGCTGGTCTCCAGGACCCCCTCCAGGCTGTGAAGTTGAGTCTGCAAGCTACGAATATCATGCAGAGGGCCATTGGGACTCAAGAGCTTTTCTGTCACCCTGGATGGGTCCAATTTACACCTGGCCCCAGACACCAACCCTCCCAGAATTTCCTGGACCTGTCTCAGAGTATCAGCCTGGGTGGCAGTCAGGGGCCCAGCTGTAGGCCGCCCCCCAGAAGCAGAGCAGCCCCTGGATCCAGAGCATCCCTGCTGATTTGGAGGGAGAGCGTGTTGGCTGTTGGGGGTGTTCGGCCTGACGTTGGCTCCTGAGCAGAGCATTTTGTGTAGCGCCCCAAGCTGAGCCTGGGCTGAGCTAAGACAGCTGGGCTTAAAACAGGCCTTGGCAGGAGAGGAGGAGGAGGAGGAGGACTGCTTCTCTCCCTTCATCACAGCAACTGGCGGAGTTTGAGCTCTGTGCTTCAGAGAGCTGGCTCTCTCACAGAGCTTTGGTGAGTCTTTTATATCCTCCTTTTTTTCCTTCTCTCTATCTTTATCTTTGTTGCTGACCTTGCTGTCTGCCCTGAGCATGGGTGTTCGGACTGCAGGACCTGGCGGATCATTTCCCTTTTTTCGTGGTGTGTATGGTGGAGGCGGTGGAGGAGGAGGTGGAAGTCGAATGCCCCTCTTATCCTGAGCATTGTACGGGGTCTGAGAAGGGGGGGTGTACGGTGGTGCAGCACGAAATGTGGAAGAGTACAGAGGAATGGCTTTAGTTGGTGTTGCACATTGTTGAACATTTGCAAGAGTGGACACATAGGTTTTCACAAGCGGAGGCGGAGAAGTGCAAGATTTCAGTTTTGGGACGGGGGAGGAATAAGGGGTTATGCCTGTGCAAGCAGAAGAGGTATTTTGCAAAGTTTGACATGGGATGTTGCAATGAGAGACAGTTTGAATAACTGTGGCATAAGAAGGTGCAGTTGGGTTCAAGTGAGGTGCATGGGGACCAACTGCATGTGTAGTTGTGTAATATGATATGGATGTGCAAGATATGGCAGTTTGAGTAACAAATGTACAGGGAGTTACATTTGATGAAGGTGTAGCATTTGATGCTGCTGATGGTGGTTGATGTATTACATTTGGGGCAGGGGTTGGCTGTTTGGTGGGATCAGCAGGAGTTACAATGGGTGTTATAGTTGGGGTAGAGGTGGAGCAGGTTAACTGAGGGAATGACACCACGTTTGACATAAGGGGGGTGCAGTTTTGGGTGGGGCATGGCGATGCAGCTGAAGAAGCACTGGAGCAGACTGCGGCTGTGCTGGGTGTTGTTGGTGGGGACACAACAGTGTAATAGGGGACTGGGAGTTGGGTAACAGTAGGTACAGAAGTGGCGCAAGGAATGGAAAGTGCTTTGGGAGGAGGTGGGGCTGTGGAAGCTAACTTGGCTGGAGAAGTACAAGGTAGCTTTGTGCAGTGCTCAGGAGTTTGTATTGGTGCACTTGTAGGTGGGGGAGATGTACAATAAGGCACAGTAGTTGTTTGGGTAGTAGGAGGGTCTGGAGTCACTGTTGGGGATATAGGCTTGCACAGAATTTGCACTGAGCTGGGTGATGGTATTAAAGGTGGGGAAGCAAACGGGCTTTTAGTTTGTGTCTGTGTAGTGGAAAGTTTACGATCAGGAGAAGAGTGACTGGGAGAGCTTGTTTGTATTTGAGCGGTACACTGTTGAGCATTCAGAGGTAGGGTTGGATTGGTACTGGTGGTCTGAATTTGGGTTGTGCATTGTTCCTCACTTGAAGGTGGAGAATGGTGATTTTCAGTTTGACTCTGGGCGGTGCTGTACCTTGAACTTAAAGGAGGGGGTGGGCTCTCAGTCTGAACTTGAGTGGTACAGAGTTTGGTATTTGAAGGGGGTGGGGATGGACGGGGACTTTCAGTCTGTGTGGGAGTGGTGCAGTAGTGCACTTCCTTTCCAGGATCACTCGTTGTCCTATTTAGACGCTTTCTCCTCCTGATCGCTGAGGGAGTAATGCTTCCCTGACGTTTGGGGCCATCTCGGCAGGATACAGAGGAACAGTGGTATGGCTCAGCATTTTGAAGGACTAAAGGGGGGCAGCTGTGCCTTGAGGGTTTTACAGCAGACTTAATTTCGGTCCTTGATACTTTAGACCTTCGTTCCACCACAGTTCGCTCCCCTGGGCCAGGAGGGCCGTTCTGATCTTTGGACGCAGGTAACAACACATGGTTGTGAGTAAGGAACTCGTCTTGAGAGTCATGTTCGTCATCCCCATCCACCCCAACTGAGTCCCCAAGGCTGTGGCTACGAGTGTGGGAGGAAGGGAGAGATTGGGGCTTTTTCAGGCATGGGGAGGTCTGAATGGCTGTGCTGGTGCTTGTACTCGGCCTGCGTGTCATTGGCAAGGTTAGGGAGTTAGCCTGCGGTGGTGCCCAGGTTCGACGTGTAGGACCAGGTGTCAATGGATGAGGAGGCGCTCGAGCTAAAAAGGCAGCCACCACCTCTATAGTGCTCGCCATGTCACCACGCACAGCCCCAACCACAGAGGTTTGGCCAGGTAGATCCTTGGTCTGTGGCCTGTCCCTGTCAGTCCATGGCAGGGGGGACCTGCTGCTGTGTTTGCGAAGAGGATGTGGACTGTCACAGTCTTTGACAGGCTTCTGATGGCTATTGTTTTCCCCTGTTCCACTATTGCCACTGCTGCTGCTACCATCCTCCAGGTCTTTGAAGCGGACCTGGTGGGTGCGGTTGCGGCGCCGCTTGAGGCGACTTTCGATATCGGGGGAGTCTCGATTGAGAAGCACAGAGCGCACGGTCATTGTCCCAGGTAACTTGTCTGCCAAGCTGCTCTTGCCATTGGTCTGGCCTGTGAGCAAGTGGTCAGGCTCTTTGCTCACCATTTCTCCAGCCTCTGTCGCTCCCACAACATCCACACACTGTGAAGGCAGGTTGCTGTTGTGGAGAATCTCTTGTGTTAGTGTGTCAACAAGGAAAGCGATCGCTCCATCACTATATATTCAGTGTAACAGTGAGAGATCTATACGATTGACTGACTACGTTTCACTTTCATCCCAGAAAATACTGTAGATGTAGCAGTCTCTATACAGTATTGCATTTAGCTGCTCAGCTCATCTGTACACCAAGGACTTCCTTTGCAAATAAGATTGTCCTCAAGAAAAGATGGATTACCATTTTCCCAATTCAAGGTATAGTATAGATATCTGTGAGAAAACTTGTCTTAAACTTCCCTTTAAAATCTTATATAAAAATAAATATATGCAGCATCAAATATTCTTTAAAATGTCCATGCTGTTTCATGTCTTCTGAAGTTGTACATGTATTTTTTTGCCTCTTATTCACATTTCTCTTTAACGTTCCAGCAAGAAGAACTCTTGCAGAGGCCAGGGAGGTTACCTGCAGATAAGTGGAGAGGAAGGGAATGCAGCCTATCCTTTGTCTGTCCATCACATTGGCTGGTCTACTTGGCAGCCTGTCCTTCTCCACCTGCTTTGTCCCCTGGGCCCTCAGGAGATTGGATGGCCAAAGTACGGGATTGGCTTGACTGCGTTCCCATAATGATCTGGTCTTTTTAAACTTTTTTTTTTGGTCTCTTCTGCTTCCTTTTTTAAATTTTTTTTTATCACTTTCTTTTTCTCTCTCTGCTTCTTTCTTTTCTCAGCTCTTCTCTCCGTGACTCATTCTCTCATGGTCGAAGGCAGCATGAGTTCCTAAAGAGAGGAGAAAGATAAAGAGAGAGACGAATAAGAGACTGCAATTGTTTCCATATTATTGTGCTTCAGTTTCCATCGAAACACAATGTGCTCGTTCCTCCCGATAATGAAGAAGATGTAAGATAGGCAGCTATTTTGAAATGCATGAGAGCGGGGGTCAACACAGAATGGGAAAAGGAGACATGAATTCAGAAAAAGTGCTGAAAGGATGGAGGTTGGAAAAGAGAGAGAAAAAAAGGCTCGGTGTATCATCAGCAGTGGAGAAATGTAAACTGAAAACAAGTGAAAAGAGATTGTAATTAAGGCCTATTCACACTGGCCAAGGGGGGTGTATAATGTTTCATTCCTTTTTTACGCTCTTTCCTCTCAGTATTGTTAAAAGTAGCCGTGTTTTAGTGACAGCAATAATTTTTGCATTGAGTATCACTTCTGCTCATGGGCACACAGTACGACTGTTGTCGTATTCCTTGGATTTCTCTTTTTCCTCCATGTTTTACAGTCTGTTGCCCTGTTATCAGTTCTTGATGATCTGCCATGGTGACATCCTCTCTGATTCATCTGGTCATTTTGTGACAGTCTGTCCACCATGCTGCAGTTAGTAGTATGTTCTCGTCACCCCGATTCCGTGCTCTGTTTTTGACGATCTATGGCCTTGATACATGCAGTATATATCACTTCATTTCCTGTCTGCGAAACAGGCAGCCGGGCGTGATGCTGTCATTTGCCTTACACGATCTATGGATCTGTTCCTCGTTATCTCCCCGTGATAGCCTCTGACACTGACAGGCTCGGGCTAATTCTGTTGTGCGAGTGTGACTGGCTGTTACTCTGTTCCCCTCACCCCACCCACCCTCCCATCTTCTGTGGGAGGGGTAATTAGTGACTCCTTCACAGCTCCCAGGTTATTTAGGGAGAGAGATACCCGAGGGGCTGCCACTTTTATTTACATCCACTGTTTTCCTCGCTTTCCTCTCTTTTCTTTCCACTGAAGAGGAGGATCTTTGGCACAACTGCCCCCACCCTCCTCCCTCCCTCCCTCCCTCCCTCCCTCCCGTCAACCTCTTTAAAAACATGGTTATTTGGATTAATCATGATTAAAGTCACAGCAGATAGAGCCTTGAGGGGAAATATCAACCATGCACACTGTGATATATTAATGGATTTAGAAACAAACCGCGGGATTCCTTCTCATTTTACTTTCTTATCGCCGCCATGTATACAGATGAGCCGCTTAACTATGAATCACCCGGAAAAAACAAATGACTCTGAGTTGAGGCACACATTTTTTCAAATGCGGGCGTGGGTGACGGTGCACTACGGAGGCTCAAGAACACAAGCTACGGTTCATCTATAGCATAGAAACTTCTGTTCATTTGACCTTGATGGTGATTTCTCCTTTCCTCACTTCTCCCTGGATAAATTAGTGGTTCCACCCTTCCTGTGTTTTTCATTAATATCCAATTTCACTCCGGTCGATGGTCTACCCATTTCTTGTACGAAGCAGCCTTTCAACCTTCACCCTGACAGATTTCCCTCTACGTATCATAGGGCCATTACCCTTACTCATTCTGGACGTGTCACCCTGAGCACACCTTCCTTTCATCTTTCTCCCATCTGGCCGTTCTCCTTTTTTTACCCACTCTCAGCTCTATCTTTCTATCTTTATTTCCCAATCTACCGAATGCTTTGCAGCAATCTCTTCTGCTGCCTCTTTTTGTCTAGTGCTTTCCACAGTTCATCCCCCTCACTCTGCAAACTACCCTCGGATCAAAATTTACGCTGACAGTTTAATGAATCCCCCTCTTAATGCTGCATGGGCTTACCGCTAGGGCTGAGGGCAGCTCTTTTGCACATGTGACATTTCCATGTTGAGCTTTATTGGAAGACAAGAGATAAATCACCAGGGAAGAGGTGGAAGGTGTGCAGTGGCATAATCCTAGCAAGGGTCGTAACTCTTAGCAGTTATTGTTTAGGATGTACCATAGTCTCTTTGCAAAGGTTTTGCTCCTATTCTCTTTCCTGTGTGTGTGTGTGTGTGTGTGTGTGTGTGTGTGTGTGTGTGTGTGTGTGTGTGTGTGTGTGTGTGTGTGTGTGTGTGCATCATGAAAATGCTAAGGTCACATCTGATCATCCCGTGCTAAGCTGTTGTGACTCTTAGAAACGCATCTGAACATTCAAAATAGAAGAAGTCAAGATTGGTTCCACAGATATAATAACATTCTGATTATTTCAAGGATACCGAGAACTGTATCCATGCCAGTAGCACACTTTTGGGTCCAACTATGCAGAGGGGATGGGAGGTGTCATGGATTGGATTGTTATGTAAAGACATGTCAGATCAGATTGTCTAGGCACGCTTAAAATTTGTCAGAGAGGACTGCGATGAAGAGGAGGCAGAAAGAGGAAGAGGAAGGAGAGGAGGTAGACATGCTGGGATATATTTAGAGATGCTATGAGACACATAGCAAAGCAAGAGGAGTAGGAATTGGAATAAGTAGGAGGGAGGAAGAGGCGGAGGGAGACAGACAGGCAGAGGGGGGGCAAAAGCAGGAGGAAGCAACCCCTGGCAGCAGAGGAAATGTCATGGTTAGGGTTCAGTGAAGTGGTAAATCAGGAGCATCAGCGTGTGGGCATTTAAGGGAGAAGTGGAGAGGAACTAAGAAAAGCTATATGATCAGCTATCGGTCCTGTAAGCACACGGAGGTTAAGAGTTATACCTGTGCTTTGTCACAGAAATTTACACCACGGTCGGCTCAGAGACGAGATGCAAAATGCATAAGCCGTTTTGGTGTTTGTGTTCTTGTCCAAAGAGATTTCCAATTCAAGAGCAGCTCCTTGGGAGTTGCCTGCAGATGACTACTTTGTTAGGTAAGCACTGAGTGTAGTACAGCTCAGCAATCTCACAAACAAAGGGATGTTCAGTTTTATCTAATACAATAAAACCAGCAAGTGCATTTAAAAATGCAAATAAAAGGCTTTTGCATGCACGCGCAAATCAACAGCCTAGAATTATATATAGGTTTAACATATTATTATTATTAGAAGCAAGGGAGTATATGAAGTAAAGCAAGTAAAAGTATTGTCCTCGGTGCTGGTACTTAAATTAGAAAACGGTACTACTGCTGTAGCTGCCTCTCACCGCTGAAAGTCTTGAGCCAGATTATGCTTAACAGCAAATTAAATTAAACAAACACAAATTAAATTATGATTCTTAATTCATTAGATACCCAACGCAACACGGCGAACACAGCCATTGTCATTCCTGTCAGACACTTGTGTAATAGCGTCTGAATGTAAATGCTGGTTTGTTTGATTATGACTATGTAGGCTACTGGCATTCCAATTTGACCAGCTTCAATCTTGGCAAGCTGTTTTTCAGCAAGCTCTAGCTGCAAAGGAAGTTTTATATAATCAAGCAGTATAAAATAAAGCTATTGCCCAAGTGGTAACCACTGTGGCTGAGAATGAAAGAAGTTTAGCCTCTGGATGTTAACCGCCATGCATTAAAAAGATGGTCTTGTGCAGTTTACTGGTGCTGATGGCTGCATGTGTCTCTTGTTCAACGAATCTCTAACGAAACTCTATCATAAAATTACATTATTTCCAATGACCTGTAGGGGGAGACTCCTCCGGCTGCAACTTGATTTATGAACTCAGCAGGCACTTTCCTAAATAGTTTACAGTTTAAATGACTAGTGGAAAAGCTTTCTTAGTATAGTAAGGTGCTCATTTGATAAACTACAGTGAAATTTAAAGTTTAATGAGAAAGCAGACCCTGTTATATCATCTATTTATATGATCACTACCATATAAGCTAATGGTGCTTTTGGCTTGCTGGTCTGATTGACCTCTTATTCACGACATCTAATCCCAAAACCTGGACGACCATGGTTAAAATGTCAAATTTAAAGTTTCAGAATGTTAGGACGAAAACCTGGTAGCTAGCATTTCAGTCCAACAAACACACCCTTCTTTTCCCTCCAGTTTATTCTAATTGTGAGCATTCGTTACTGTACTGAAGAAGGCTTAAACTAAGCAACTCCACCAATAAGGTTTTGTGCTTGGCTTGGTTTGTTTTTCAGAATGATCAGTCTACACTGAAAAAAGTGATATTGTCTCCTTTTAAATATAGCATATTATATTTTGGTATATCTTTTCAATTCAAATGAGTAATTCCTGTCTACATATATAATTCGAGTAACTCCAGAATACATTCCCTGCGTTTTAATCCAATTAATTTTAGTTAATTAAATGTAGCTCAAAATGCTTAAGTATGTTTTTCATAGCCTCCTGCTGGGCCATTTTGCGCATGCGTTAGGACAGGCCACCATTTTGCACGCGGACTGAAGAAGCGGACTCTTTGTGTGCTGCAAGCGGGCTCAAGTTAATCGCACAACTTCATATAAAGGTGGTCTAGCTTCGGTAAGTAAACCTTTTACGGTCGTTTTTGTTTTATTTTTTTACCTCAGTCAAAGCATGTTGACTCTTTAAGACGTGTGCACATGGAGAAAGAAGTCTAAGTAGTTGTACACCTCTGAACTTTGAATGAATTTGACTTAAGCTAGCTATGTGCTCTATTAGCTACTGCTCTATTAAAAGAGTAATTGTATTGATGCGTTAAAATGTCATATGTTTTTAGCTTAGTTCTTGTGGCACACTTTGTACTAACAAATTATGGAACGAGGCAATTTCTCTGTAGTTAGCTGTAAAGTTCACTGTACAGTCGCCTGCAGTTTTAAGTTGAGAAATCGTCCCTCCCGCCACAACATTGGCATTAAGGAATAGTCGGGCGGGGGAGGGGGCTTCTGAACGCACCTGCACAGTCAGGGGTGCAGTAGGAAATAAATAAGTAGGATTGGCGTTGCACAACGTCTTTTGTGCAGAAAAAAATAATGGTTGTAAACTGTGGAGGAGAATAACTCAGTGGTTGCCAAAAATGTGAGATCAAAAGGCACTGAGAGTGATGTTTGTCAGAACTGAAATTAACTGAAGTTGCTTCACTTGATAGAGCTGTTGAGTGCAAGACCTGTCAGCGGTCTGGTTTAGCATTTGAAGCCTCGCTACGTGCTTCCAAACCGCTGCATTTAATCTCAGAGAAAACTAACACAGAGAAGTAAAGCAAGTGTGTAAGTTCATCTCTTTATGTTTGCATAGTATTTTCATGTTGAGCTTAACAACCGATGTATGGAGCCACAGCTGGACTGGCTGTCGGAGTTTTGTATTGAGGGGGAAAGGAAGCGATTTGTTTTATACTTCAGCTAGAATGAAAAAAGACACAAAGCTGGAGTTATTCGGTGTCTTCATGCTGAACAGCTAAAACTTCTTCCCTCATTCTCCCCCCTCCCTCTCCTGTTGCTACTTCAATCATGAAACTGATCGATTATCAGGTGATCGGCTTTTCTGTCGCTAGTCTCTCTCATTTGTTAGTCACCCAGTTTGCGCTAGAAAGAGGAAAACGGCAGATAAACAACAGCAGCACGTTTAAGCTTGATAAGCTGTTGCTAGAATTTTTTTAATATTGCTTCTAGTATCCGCTTATGTTTTCTGGAGCCACAGCCGTAATAGCTGCTGGTCATGATAGTTTGGATATGTGGTGAGAAGGAAACATGAAGGTGAAACCAGGAGAAGTTTTTACTGAATCATCAGAGCTGAACAGGTAATGAAGAAACAGGTTTACATTTTAGGTCACATGAATGAGTTGAAGGGAAGTTATGAACTGTTTATGAGAGACAAATAACACCAGGATCCTTTTCTATGTAGCTGACATCTGGTAACTGTGCAGGGGCGGATCTAGCAAAGTTTTGCCAGGGGGCCAGGTAGGGCATTAACAGGGAAAGGGAGACACAAAGACATAATTTCTTTCTTATTCTCATTTAAAATGTCTAGCTTTTAATAAATAATTATTCTAAATCTTACTACCAAAGTGGTGATCTGGTTAAATGTATAGAGATCCATTATTGTATGTAGTAAATATTAAGTCTAATATATGCCCTAGTAATAGTAGTACATATAGCACTTTTTCCTTTGGGAAGGTACGCTGTCTGCGCTGTCTGCAACTGTATTGAAGAAAAATGTTGAATCTAATTATTATAGAAAAATAATTGATTTCTGTGCATTAAAGTAGATTACGTCAATTAAGCATTATCAGGCGAAGGGTGCGGGGTGGTTTCCTAATATTTTTGCTGGGAGTTGGCAGTCCTATTAGTTAGTTTAATATTTCTATGTACTGTTTAGAATACCTGAATAAGGAGGATGGTGTAAGTTTTTTAGGTTGATCAGTATTGCTGAAGTATAAAATATTTTGGGTGCAGTGTATTTTTTGCATACAGGTATAACAGAATAGCTTTAATGTTTTGTTTTTAAAACTGAGTATGAACTTATACAAAATGCAGCAAAATATTTATAAAAACAGTTTTATTTATTATAAAATACACTATATCGGATTCATATCGGCAGATAATCAAATTTATGATATCGGTATCGGACATAAAAAAGTGGTATCGTGCCATCTGTAGTTTGCACAGAGGCACAAGTAAGATTTGTTTTGTTACAAGGGAGTATCATGAAGTAATGCACTAATGGCTTGGAAACGGTAATTGTTTGTCTTTCTAAAGTTTTTTTTTTTTATTTGTCTTCCTTTTCTGGCAGATTTTCTTCCCCTTATGTGTTACTGTTTATTCAAGAAGATGGTGTTATTTTGGTAAGTACATGCAAATTCCTTACATATTTATCACAACAGTATTTGTCACAGTATTGCAGGGACAAGTTTATCTATCTCATCTTAAGGGTTCTTGTGATTATTAATATTGATATTAATTAATATCAATTAATATATATGATTAAATTTCTTTTATCCAGGACAAAAGAAAAAAAAACTTGCGAAAGTGAAATGAAAAACAGGAATTTAGTTCTTGTGAGTTAAGAGGATGCAGAGCATAGGGTTAGATGGAGGTGGATCATTCACTGTGGTGATCCCTGAAGGAAACAGCCAAGAGAAAAAGGATCAGATTGCAAAAAAAAATGTGGTTTGTTTGCATACATGAGTCTTTACGGTACCCACAGGACTCCTGAAGTATAAGTACTCTGAAGTTTGCAGAGCAATTTCAGAGATGTTTGGGGCTTACATGGAAAGCATGTTTTTAGTTGCACATCTAAATTTTCTCTGCTCTCTGTTGCTGATGGCAGAGTTCTGCCCCGCTGACCTCACAGGTGAGACACTCCCACCAGTGGACAAAGAGCACAGGAAAATGTGTTGCCAACCACCTGAAACAGACAAATATCTGCTTTTTAAAACCCTTTAAACCCGTTAAATGGACTGATGCCATTCATTTCTTCTTTGATTAACAGTAGTAACATCCTTCATGCACTGTATACTAACCCATATGATAATCATGCTTTATGAAGTGATGGCAATTGCATTGTAGCATTTAATGAAGAAATAACAAAATAATCATACCAATGATTAAGCACCAGTCTTCGTGTGTGTGTGTGTGTGTGTGTGTGTGTGTGTGTGTGTGTGTGTGTGTGTGTGTGTGTGTGTGTTACAGGTAAATGCTGAATTCCAGTGTATTAAAACACTTCAACTGGAGATGACCTTCGCGGCACAGTTAGACAGAATTACACCTCAGTTGATGACAGTTTTCCAGAAGAAGGGCGGTGTTTCTGGGCAGAAACTTGCCCACCACTTGCAGATCATGCAAGAGGTAAATCTGAATATTGCAAATTCTATTTGGATTTCTTTTGTCTTAAGTGGCAGGTCACTGGTGAGTCCAATAAGCCGTTTTAGGTGACCAGCCAAGCAATCTAAATTTTGAAATTTCATATATAAATTTTATTTACTATGTTTGAACTGACATATGATAAAATTTACTTATTGCGAATTTCAGACATTGTTCTTTTTTCCAAATTGGTTTAATCAGCAACTCTCTTTAAACAGGCTGAAAGTGATGTTAAAGTGAAAAGGGAAGCAGTTCTCAGGGCACTTTGCCTCTACCTTGGTGAAGAGGACGGAAGCCTTATTCGGGAGTTCTTTGTAAGTCATTTAAGTCATTGTAAGCAAGTCATCTATACACACACTTTTTAGATAGATATCTGTGTGTGTGTGTATTATACACACACAAACGACTAGATTGGAATTTAATTGTAGAGTTAATTGTTTTTTCTTTTACCTTTTTATTAAATGTTTAGGACATTGAAGGAGATGATATCCAGAGAGACCTGAAGAAGCACACCATGGGCATTTATGTCATCAACAGGGAGGATGGACAAAATGGACATTATGATGACATTGGAATATTTGTTGAAGGGGAGATAGTCATGGACAACATTGGATCTCTGGCGCAAGTTTGTGCATTGATGCTTGGAGTAATCTATGCACTAAACCTAGCCTTCCCCAAGGAATTGAAGGACTATTATGAATTCATTTAGAAAGTGTTGATGGGATTCGATGGTGAAAAGCTCTCCCCCAAAGTCTTTGGGCTGAAGAACAAAATTGCTACTGGATAGGAAGATTTCTAAAATAACACATCAAGAGAATGCTGTTATGTAAATTACCAATGACTGGTGCTCTTGTGAATAGGAGTGAAACTCTTGTACAACCATCATTTGTTCTGTGTTATGTTTTGATTGAACATTTTAACTTTCAATAATGAATGTTTCACGTGTGGTACATTTGAGTAGCTTGAAGAGCAACTTTAATTATTCAGTTATAGCTGCTGCCCTGCGTATAATCAGTGTTAACTCAACCGGATAAAAAAAAAAAAAAAACATTCATGATTACCACACTG
The DNA here is from genome assembly GCF_057382275.1 of Copadichromis virginalis. NCBI lineage: Eukaryota > Metazoa > Chordata > Actinopteri > Cichliformes > Cichlidae > Copadichromis > Copadichromis virginalis. The sequence continues at coordinate 51,092,397 of NC_140624.1, forward strand.
CAGCACACTGGTAACACTTTAAAGACTATTAATTGTTTTGAAGCGAGTATGTTAGGTCAGAAAATATGTAAAACATTCAGAATCTTCAAGGAAGGACTAGAATGGAAAGACAGTGGTCAATAAGCAGTAAGGAAAACACAAGTTTAATTTTAAGTCTAATTACCTTATTAAAATGCAATTTCTAAATATGGATCGCAGAACAGCAAGTCTGAAACTGGTTAGTTTGTGGATGCATCAGTTTCTAATTGTGATACATTATACTGCTGGTAGTGTTTTATTCTTTTATGTAAGGAGTTTTTTTTTTTTTTTTTCTTTTTTAGAGGAAGAGAAACATTGGTTAACATTTCTCTTGTCTGTTGTTTCTGTTTTGTTTGAATACAGCTTTTTAAAGCTACTAGTTCATAGGCAAAAGTTTTGTAATTTGTATTATACAAATTGCAGCAATTTTTCTTAGAGATGTGGATTCTTATTCTGTTTGCAACAAATTTTGCATTAATAAATGATGTGAAAGAATGTTGTAGTTTTCATTATTGACATTTTTAAAAACTACAAATCAGGGTAAGCAATATTTTTTAAGTAAACTTAACTTAATTGAAATAGAGAGAAATTAACAATTTGATTGATTTGAATATAAGTGTAAAGGAAACAAATTATTCTGGTACATTTAACACGACCTTAGTTGGACTTACTAATAATATTTGACTAAGACGTATCCACAACAGTTAAGTTAAAGTAGCTTAAAAATATATGTTGGTTTTACTCGCTTAAATTAAATTCAGTGTACTTAAAAAAATATTTCTGGATTCAAACAAATTTATTTCGTGCAACCACTTGTCATAAAAAAATTGAGTAAATTGAACAAAACATTTTTTTCAGTGTAAAGAAAGTCATGGACAGATTTGCACAAACAATTATTTATCTCTGGGCAAAAAGTTCCCACTATATCGTCACAAAAAACATTAGACTGATGGAAGAGAAAATGGGTAATGCTGTCTTGATCTTCGAGACAATACTTAAAACTAGCCTAGATGGAGCGAGCCTTTTGGATGCAGAGACTGGAAATTTTCCACTTCATCAGGAGTATGCAGTCTTTGATTGTTCTTGTTGCAAAGTGTTTAATGAAAGTCACAAATCAGATGATTTATAATATAGTTATTTTCATATAGGTTTCTATACAATCTCACTGCTTGTTTGTAACCAGAGGAGTCTCCCCCTGCTGGTCATTATAACAAATTAAAGACACTTTTTGCATTGCCTCTGCTTTTCAGACCCGAAGGCCAAGCTGTGCTTACTACATGCTTCTGCTGTTCCCAAGCGACAAGAAAACAATCATTATTCACCTCACAGTGTTTGGCATAACCATGAGATTCTGGCCTGGTAATACCGTTAGCCCCCCCATCACCACCACCACACACACGTCTTAATTTGGAAAAGCAGGTTTGTTTTGAAGCAGTAAGTCTTTGAATTTGTGTCATAAATGGAACATTTTTGAGTTTCAGTGCAGAACACTCTTAAAATTGTATTTAATAACAGATCTGTACCACAGTGATTTAAAGTGCTTTATTGCGATGCTCTGCACACCTCAGGTGGCAAATACTTTCGCTTCTCCTGACGCCTTCATGACTTTAAAAAGTCATTCAAACATGCATAATATGTTATCTCGCAAAGTTTCTCACCAGCTTCTTACTAAAGAGGACACTCTACTTGTTCCAGCTTTCTTCAAGGATGGCTGGATTACCTCTATCTTTCCGAGCGCGAGTGCCAGAAATGATTTGTTCCATCTGTCCTCTTTTAACCAAAATCCTCTGCCTAATATGAAATCCCTATATGTAGGCCAGTGGATGGTGATAAGCATACTTAGCCAACTGTGAGCAAATTTGAGAATGTTTGGGTGTCTGTGAAAGAAAGCCAGAGTAAACATTGTTCTTCCTTGTGCTCATTCTGCAAGCCCAATTGTCTTGCTTCGCTGGCTGCTTCAGTTTGTTTCTTCTACTGTTCACGTCTCCTCGCCACTCTGTGCCACAGATTTCCAAGGTTCCCAAGGTCTCTGTGTGAATTCAGCAACACCTCGTAACTCGTGGTCAGACGGACATGTCCAGTGCACAGCAGCATGTTACACGTATGCAGCACAGTCCACTCCCCTGGGGGGGTTACTCTCTGCCAGGCTGCGACGTTGCTGTCCAAACTAATGTCCCAAGAGTACATCATAGTGTGTTACCTATGAAGCCAGCATGCTGTCAGTCCAGTGGAAACACCTGGCCCGCAGATAGGCATATTCTCCAAGTGCATAAATGAAATTAAGAATAAAAGAAAAGGACACGTTAACTTCTCCTGGGCAAAGACAGAAAATGAAGTGACGCAGATAGATGACAGATTCTTTCTTTTAAAAGCAATGTGCTAAAAGAAAAAAAAAGTGCTAGACGGAAGAGCCGAGAGACAGCAATATCTGACCTCTTTAGAGATGAGAGATGAGATGAAAGGGAGCGATACAGTGGTGCAGCGCAGAAGGAGGGAGAGAACAAGGGGGAAAGAGTTGCGCGACAACAGTCGGGATTAACAGCACAGCGTTTCTTCACACAGGAAAAAGCGGGCGCACGAATCTGCACCTGCGCACGTGCATGTGGAGGTGTGTGTGTGTGTGTGCGCACCCACGCGAAAGAGTACGTGTACGGCTGGGATTGTTTCATGCGCGCCAGTGACAAGATTGCTTCAGTGACGGATGCAAACACATATGCAAACTATGAGAAACAATTACTCTCACATGTGTGAGAAGATTACTGAAGCATGTTAATATGATTGAAATTGAAATGCTCATGTTGCCAGAGCAGCACACACACGCGTGTACGCGTGCATAAATAAACACACACACACACACACACACAGATCCATACAAATGGAATTCCCCCATTCAGAGCCTCCTCCTTAAACTTTCTGTGCATAGCTACAAACACTCACACACTCACACATGCACACACACACACAATCCTGCTCATGACAAATGTGCAATGAAAGCACGCTGCTGGAACCTGCAACGCCACACCACCGACAAACCAATCTGAGCTTCTCACTCTGTAAGCTTCTCATAAAGCTGCCCAGTATCAGTAAATGACTCCCACACCTGCAGTAAAGCAAAAATCCAGAAATCACTAGATTTCTCACACACACTCACACTCACAAATCAGCAGGGGCACACCCCCACTGCTGGAATATGTGCACACACACACACACACACACCTGCCGAGTATGTAAACAAAATGTATGCAGGCACGTGTGTGCACGCATGCGAGGACCATTCAGCGGGCTGATGGGAGCCAAAACAAAACAATAAGTCAAATATGTCCTCGCTGCCAACGTCCACTGCACGCAATCAACACAGACACTTGTACGCTGCTTTTTAAATCTCACCTCTTCTCTGATTTGCCTAACTCTCCATCTCTATGGTGATGCTGCAAGAAGGCTGCTGATGAGATTGCTGTACTATCTTCCATCAGGACACAGAACTGAGTCACACATACCTCATCTCTCTCTCTCTCTTCCTGTTTTCCTTCTGTGTTGTCTTCCCACAAGTGCTCGCTCCCTCTTCCCAAGCTATTCCTTCATGTCGCTTCCTCCCATTCTTCCATCCCTCTGGCATTCATGTTTGCTTTTTTTTTTTTTTAATTCCCACCTCTCTGTCACTGCTTCTCAGTGAGCTTCGCACCGTTCCCCTTCCTCTGTGCAGAGTCCATCTGCTCCTCTCTTGTCTCCCTTTCCTCTCCAGCTCACCTCTTTCTCTCTCTCTCTCTCTCTCTCTCTCTCTCTCTCTCTCTCTCTCTCTCCTCCTCCTCCTCTCTGGTTGTGTCTTCCTCTATTTCACCCTCCTCTTTTCTCGTAGATTCATGCCTTTCACGTGGGAACCCTTTTATCCATCCCTCACAGCTTTCAGCTCCGCTGTGCCTACCTAGTTGTCTGAGCGTTTGTTCTGTGTGTGGAAGTGAAAGGACAGGAGGGGGAGTAAGAAGGCAAGAGTGAGCAAACAGGCAGTTATCGTCTCAGATGCTCCTCTCAGTTCTCCCCGTCCTGCTCCTTTTTTGCTCTCTCGCCTTTTCTCTCTGCATCTCTTCATCATGACCTCCTCTCCATGTCGCCATGCAAGCCCCCTGTCTCCTTGTAAGCAAAAGGAGGGAGGGGAGCGAAGAGAGGCTGGGGGAGAAGGAGTGTGGGATGGAGAGTAGGAGGTAGGGGGAGGTGGAGCTAGTGAGTCGGTCTAATTAAAAAGCAGAGTATGTACGGCTGCAGAGAGCGAAGAGAGGAGACAGTGAGAGGAGGAGAGGGGAGGAGAGAGGGAAGGAAAGTGATCTAGGGGGCGGATCTAAGGGACATGGAGGAAAGAAGCAAAAGAAGCAGTCAGTGGGGGGTAGAAATGAAGAGCATGGGGTTGTTTAAGGGGGCGGTGGTACGTAGAGGCTAGTAGTGCGAGGTGGAGGAAAGGAACGATCTGACAGGACACCAAGGTCAGCTGGAGAGGAACGCAGAAAGGTCATTCATGGAGAGGGGGAGGAAGGAGGGGGAGAGAAGCAGGGAGAAGGCGATAGAAACAGACAGGTAGAATTATTCTACAGATATCTCCCATATGAGCGGGGGCAGCAGAGCAGGGGGGAACCGTGACCAGCAGGATAATAGAGACACATGGACAATGGCCCTCAAAGGCAGAGGAAGCTCCGTAGTCAATGAAGGTTAAACTGCTCCCATGGTTTCAGGCCTCTGGATTAACATGCATAAGTGCCGTGCATGCAAATTAAAAAGGAAAAAACACCGACCTGTATTACATCAATCGCAGATTTTTTCTTTTCACCTCATTTTCTTTCCTGCCTAAAGTTCCAAGCTCACTTTTTGTTTTTCGGTGGGGCGAGGGGGTGCTGACCAACTGATGTACATCGAAACTATCATCGCTATACTGGCTGTTATTACCTGAGGCTAGGCAGCAGAAACCACTGTACTCTGCAGAGATAGAGAGATAAAGTCTACACCTAAATGCCTTCAGGGCTGAGACACCTCATCCCATTTTATCAGCTCTGATCACTTATCTTGTCCCATCTCCTCCGTCTCGATCAGACTTACATTAACATCCCAGCAAATCTTGTTGGGTTTTTTTTTTCCTAATGTCTAAGATGTTCTGTTTTTTGTTTTTCTAGAACTGTATGGATTTAAAGTGCAATCACATGCATAAAGTGCATAATGACTCCCAGTGATTTTAGAGCAAGTGGAGCTGAATGGAGAGGCACTCCCCTGCAACATACATACAGAACAGGATATAATATACTATAATGCATGGGTACATGTGAATACTAAGGCTTGCAGCTACATGCACTACTACAGATACTGCATTTAACTTCCTGGCAGACAGACTCATATATAAAAAATATATATCTTTGCTTTCCCTGGAAATTGCCACTCAACATCTGCATCCCAGTACTTAAGCAGAGTGACACAGTGTTTGAAAGGATCACCCAGGGTCGCACGCTGGATTGAGAGCTTCAATTTGCACGACCGAAGCCACTTTGACGCCTTCGAGAGTTAAAAAGAGCTCGTAATGTTAGAATCAATGTCTGCGGCTGTCAGCGTGGTGGAACGGCAGATGGAGCAGCGGAGGATGATGACAGGAGGACAGACTCAGTGAGGCATCTAAACAGAGAGCAGGCTGCTGATTAAAGCGAGGACCTTGAGTTTACGGACAACAAAGAGCTTCTGCTGGCGGAGCTTCAGGTGGTGTTTAGCGTACTGTCCATTAAATTTTGATGACGTTTGAGGCTCTCTAAAGTCTCATGCGCTTCACTGTGGATTATGAGTTGCGTGAGGGTCAAGCCATTTTTAGGAGATCTTAAAAGCAGCTCTTTATAGCTTCAGAGACTTTCAGATATGGAGGCCGTGCGCACACTGCTTTATGAAGAGCCACATTTTTTTGGTGCTAGTCCACAACTTCAAATTCCACTGTGGTGATCCTTTGACTTTTTCCATCTAGTGCTAATATGAAGCAGAATTTCACTTTATTCAAATACTTTGGTTTGTGACCAAGCACAGCCACACAAAGCTACAAGTTTATATTCTGCACAGAGATGTCATTTTAAACCCTTTGCTTGGCTTTCTCTGGCTTTGTGCTGCCCACGGTTACCATGCACTTGGGTGAGACGGGGGATTGTAATTATTATTTAAACTAATCCAACGGTGGCCTGCTTGCACTCAGTCAGATCTTGTTTTCAGAGAGCACCTACAGAGCCACCAAAGGAACACCACTAGTTTCCCGTGGCACTCATTAATCAGCCTTTGTGTGTCTGCAGACAAAAAAAAAGACTTTTAAGCAGATCCTATAATGTACACTCAGATCAAGTCATCAATCACAGCCTAATACAAGGTTTGAGGCAAGGGGGCATGTCTAATGGTGATATCTAACTGTAGCCATTACCTGAAAAGCTTTTATTATTTTTGCTATCTTCTTTTCAAACATGATGGATGAACGAGGTGGCGAGTCATTTGCCGGACCTGAGTACAGCTGGCATCTCCCTCTTTGATCTGAGCCATGCCCAGGACAGTGTCAGATATCTTTAGTTGCTTTGATGGATGAGGAGAACTTTTCCCGCTTTGTTTCTGGGCTGAATAATGACTTTCCGTGTCTGTCCCCTCGTCTCGAAACAAGGCTGGAGGTCAGAAGGGAAAATGCTGCTTGGCAACATAATAGATGGGTGAGAAGATGGACTGTGAAAATCGAGAGGTTTCTGGCTACTGCTGTTGCCCTAACAAAACATTGCATCATCCCTAATGCCGGGGCCTCACGTCCACCCTCAAATAATAAGTCTTGGAAAGTGATTTACAAAACAGTTTAGAGGCTCTAAACCAGTTTTACTTGGATCAATGAAATGCCGCGCAGCATGTGGCGGCTCTAGCTTTAATAGAGGTAAATAAAATTGCCTCGGGACGTGGTGCTTTTTAAGGCCTCTTTCCACCAGGTGGGGATGTTGTTCATAAAGTGTTGGGCAGTGTTGCGTCACAATACACTTTTCCAAATGATTCAGGAAAAGAAAAGCAAATCTATTTCACCAAAATGCTCTTTTAACTCATTGGACACTCAAGGGCTTTATGTTTGCTAAATTAGAAACTACTAGCAACTATCAGAATAAACGTGATGATCATGGTTATTTTTTCCTTTTCTTGCACGACTGTGCGCATCCTCCTGTGATGAATGAAATCCAGCAGAGCCTCTGTACCGCCAAGCGTCTTAAAGAAATGTCGCAGAAACAGATGAATCACTGGCCATGGGGTTTATTTGATGCAGAGCAGAAAACAGAAAAATCTGACACACGTTCCTGATTTAATTCATTCAAACTTTTTCCCCCTTTCCCTCTTTCCCTTATGTTCCAGGTACATGTAGCTGATAAAGTGATGATGCAGCAACCATGAACGCCCTGATCTGCTTTGGTCCGTTTCATTTGATGTTTTTAAGGCGCACATCAAAGACGACTCTCCAGGATGTTCAGCTTGCCAAAGATTAAAAAGGGAGGACGTTAGAAGTGTTTTTTAGAGTTGAGCAATGACCTTATCTTAGAGACCTATGAAGCTGTGATTTTATCATAGAAAAAAAAATGCAATAATTATAACAGATGTGCCAGTATTTGAAAATATTTTAGTTTGGTTATAGATAATATCAAACAGCAGACATTTTGCATGAGCCTCCTTAGGCTGAAATGTGAAAGCTGTAACACAAATCAAAGATACATATTTTAAAAGTGTGTGCGTGTGCCATTACTTTCATGTACTCTATCATTAGTTAGAAACAAAGGCAGATCTTATTGTTTCCCTGCATTCTCTCTGTTGCCTTTAGCCTGCAGTATTATTTTGGGCTTGTGGAAATAACAGGTGGGCACTTTATGGGGTTGCTGTTGTTGTAGCTTGGAGATTATAAAAGTGGACTAGTTGTCTGAAAGATGCTGGTTTGATGGCAGATGCTGTCATGTCTTCCTCCTCGTGTTTTTCGCACACAATCCCTGACAAAAAAAATAAGCATAATCCATAAAACCTTAGTCCACAGACTTGCATCGTTCCAGACTCAAACCAAAACAGGTTTGTGTGTCATTTTTCACAAGCAGTGGGGGCATATTTAGACTGTTTGCACAGTCTGAGTTCATTCAGTGCAGTGGAGGGGACTGCCTGCTTCAGAGTAGTCTGATTAAATAGCCAAGATACACTTTTGGGTTGTAAAGACTATGTAGCTATGACGGCTCTGGGATTTAGAGGAGACAAAGAGTCATTTAATGCTTTATTGTATACTACAGCCCTGTAAAAAGTAAGTACACCACATGATTCAGTAGCTGTAGACAAACCTTTAGGTTCTGTTCTTTTTCAGACATTCTTTGACTCTTGAATACTTTGTAGAGAAACAATCCCCAATCATCATTTCTCCACCACTGTGCTTGACATGTATTATGACGTGTTTGTGCTAAAATGCTTTGTCTGCTTTGGTACTGTGCATTATGGCTAAACATCTCCAGTTTGGTCTCATCTGTCCAAAGGACATTTTTCCAGAAGTCTTGTGGTTTGTTCAGATGCAGCTTTTCAAATCTGAGCTGTGCCACCATGTTTTTTTTTTTTTAAAGAGGCTTTCTCCTGATAACCCCTCCAAACAAGCCGTACTTGTTCAGTCTTCTTCTAACTGGGGCCTGTAGAGTTTGAGATGTAGCTCTTGGGTTTTTTGAGGAGTCTCTGAGCATTTCAGTCTGACCTTGGGATGAATTTGCTGCGATGTTCACTCCGGGGAAGACTGTGGCATTTTGTCAACACACACCTGAACACTACAGAGTGGCCAAAGCGTCTGTTTTGATAGAGGTCCTCACACATGATGATGATCAATTAAGCAACTGCATTTGATTTGCAGCACGCTCTTAATTCCTCTGGTAGCAGTAAAAATGTATGTAGTTTTTATTCGTAATGCGCAGAATCGCATGATTACATATGGTAATTTAACACTGTTTAGGTCTTTTGGTTGAATTATTTTAAGTTGCTAAAGATCTAAAGTATCTGTAGTAACCACAGAGGTAAACTGATCAGAAGCTGACTTTATTGGCACACACTGGGCAAATTAGAGTATAGAAAACTACAATGAAGAGTCAGAGGAGCAAATAACTACAACTCAGACACCATCACATCTATCACACATTTCAAAGCCCTGAGGTCTTCTCTACCACTAACTGTGGGTGCAAGAAAAGAACAAATGGATAAAACATATCAATAGCCTGGATTATTTTAATAGAAAGGAAGAAATGATGAAAAAAATAAAAGAGAATAAATAAGAAGGATAGTGTCCCCTTAAAATGAAATAACCTATAACCCATTGTAAACTCAAAGAGCTCTGTGAAAATTAAGAATGTCCACTCACTCTTCATGCTGTTTGTCATTCACATCTGCCAAACAGCAAGAAAGCTCCTGGTTCAAACCCTGGCTGGGGCCTTTGTACAGTTTCTACACGCAGTAATTGTTGATTCTAAATGGAGTGTGGATGCAATGTAAATAAAGTGCTTACAGCGTAAAGAAGAAAGCATTGTGACCTGTAGTCTAAACCACTTGGTCAGTAAGAATATAAAAGCACTATATAAATTCCAGTCATTTCCTACAATGCAGTACGCTCTCATTAAAAATCTGCATTATTATAATGGCTGAGTAAGCGGATTTTTTTAAACCAACAGCAGCACTTAATGCAAAATACTAAAAGATTTACAAAATGCCTACAAATGATGCATATCTGTACGCGTGGGAAGGAAGAAAGGAAATGCCTTTGCATGTCTGTGCCAATTGGCCCATTGTCCTATAATCCATCCATGAATCAAACAAATAAACTGCTCTCGTGCAGAATTAAGGTGATATAAATATAAATCTCCAGAGGAATGTAAGAGCCTGTTCCCAGAACCAAGAAAAGTATACTTAATCATCTTTTACAAAGTAAAACAATAATTAAAAGTATTTGCTTTGAGAGAGTCTCAAAGCATGACACGCTGACATGAAGAACAGGCCTACAATTCAGCTTACTGAAATGAGGTGCTGTGCAAAAGTTTAGACCTTTATCCATCACAATAGCTAAAGTGTCCCATAAATGAGTGCAAATATACAGACAGAGGCTGAATTTAAGCCACAAGAAGAGCAAGGAGTTTTGCAACAGATGGAATCACCCCCCGGAGTCCGTTTTGGGCATCGTGAAGTCACTGTGGGCTTACATGAAGAGGCAGAAGTAATCCACAGAAAAACCGTGGCATCCAAGATGCTGTCAAGTACTATCTAACTCTAAATACACTGCTAATGGAGACACTACTAGTTAACTTTGTCTAATAATAAAAAAATGAAAAATGTAATTGGAACAAATATACATAAAGAAAACATGAAGGGGGCTAACACTTTTTCACTGTATTTCTGTATCTAAGTGTTGATAAAAATCTACTACAAAGTACTTTTAGAAAATGTAATGCATTACTTTCAGTATTTAGTCCCTCTAGAAAGTCATTTGCTCCATTAATCTTTAAAATTTACAACAAAGCCAACATGGGTAGAATTTCCACCTGTAACGATACTAGACTGTTGACCTCTGCCCATTTACAATCAAGTGTTGGCTGGTTGATTGGCATCACCATCAGTTTAAGTATTTATTCAAGCACTTTGATTCCAGAGGTCAATCACTACTTGCTTTGTGTTAACATAACAGACTGCGGTCTTGGGCTTTCAGCTCATTGTGGCCCATTGAGTTGATACAATGTTGCATCCACGTCCATCTGTCCACAGTTTACAAGACCTGCTACTCCTACAGTATCGATCAGAGTTTAGTGACTCTTGCACACAGTGATCACCCAGTGGCTCTTTACTATTACCCACACTGTGCTCAAGGCCAATATCATATTTGTTGTTTTACAGTCATTAACACATAAAATGTTTTACTTTTGTTCATTCTCCCTGTAAATAATTGCTAGTGCTGTACGATATTGCAAATGTTGGTATTGATCAGATACCAATAAATACACAACAATAGCCATGCCAATGCTAACAATAGTTCAACATATGCAGAGCAGAGTAATGGGGCACAACTTATGAGAAGATTATTATTATTTTATATATTAGGATTGTGGGTCAACTTCTGTTGTTTAAATACTTGTGTTGGCAATACATAAAATAGATGTACACAAAAGTTTCAGACATTTTCTTTACAGCGCATGTTTGAGATATATTTTTTCATTTCCAAAAAAAAAAGAATTAATTTAATCCAATTCAGTGGGTTACATACTGAACCTAGAGGATAGAAACAAAGTATCAATCTTATCTTGTAGTATCGATCCAGTACCCACACCAGCGTCGGTATAGATACTAATTACCTAGTAACTGCTCTTAACAGATCATTAATGGTGTGAATGGTGGGTGCAATTTGAATAGGTGCTCAGGACTATCTATCCATCTATGTGTGATGTTAAGCTGCACAGTCTGTTTGTTTACCTCTTCCTTCTTGACACGTGGGAAAGCGGAGAGGGAGGGGGTGCGCGCGGGGAAGGGAGGGCACGGGGAGCGGATTAGCGCTGCGTCGGTGTCATTTTTAGACTACACAACAACGCAGAGTGACTGAGGGTAACGTGTACAGGGTAGAGACCGGTTTTGCACCTGCTTGTCCTCCTGGGTCAGTGTCAGCATCTCTCCGAGCTCTTTCTCCAGCCTCTCCCCAGCGTTCAAACATGTCTCTGTCCGGCTCGCAGACGCCAGAGGACGGACTCTACGGTGAGTGATGGTGGCACATGGACCAGGCCGTTGTTTCTTTGTTACGTCATCACTGTTAACTATTTGCCTTTTAATAGCGTGTCTGTAGCCGATTGTTGCATACCTTAAACAGGCTGTAAATTAATTTTGCGTGCGCACGGGTCGATTTATACTCCAATTTCACGATGCAAATGTCAACAGTGTGTGGGCAAAACATTTCAGGCAATGAGAACATTCATTCCCTCAGTGTGTTTGAATGAAGAGCAAGCCAGCCGTGGCTGCTTATCAATGGAGACAAGATACTAACAGCCTGTCAGACTCTGAGAGCAGGTGTGAGAAGAGGCCACAGACGGAAACAAGGCACAGGCAGTTTTATAGTTGTCATTGTCGTTGCTACTGTCATTGTGTAAATGGATTCCCTGACTCACCTGTTTGTATCTCTGTAAGCCAATTAAGCTGCGGAGATTTTCTGATACTTATAGCTCCACTTAGCTGGCTGCACATTGCTTGGAACAGAGGATGCTGGGTAAAACATGTGGATCACTGTGAGCTGTATCATTGGGAGCTGTACAGTGGAAATCACTGATGTGCAGGTTGTTTACTAAATAAATAAATAAATAATAAAAGATCAGTTTGACAAATATTTGATTTCAGCCCAAAACTGAAAACACATCGCTGATATGTCATCTGATAGTTTCTTGCTAAACAAGAAACTATCAGATGGTAATTTCAAAATCCAATAATCCAATATATCCACCAGCATTTTTTTACTTTCACACACACAAAACATAAACAGATTTCCCTCACATTTGTTGCTAACAGGGAAGGTAGAGTGGGTTGTCTACCAATTGGAAGCTTGGTGGTTCGATCCCTGACTACTTGAGTCCGCATGCTGATGAGTTGTCCACAATGAATCCATTGGACTGTGAGTGTGTGTCAATTTTAAACAAGGTGCATAGATATGTAAAAGTGCTTGTATGAATGTGTGTGTGATTGGTTGTAGTAAAAAAGCATTTTGAGTACTCGATTAGGGTAGAAAAGTGTTATATAAGTACCAGTCCGTGTCTTCACATTTCGTTAATAGTTAGCTAGCTAGGTATTGATCTTCTTTTTCCCACTTTATTTCAGGGTCTCCATGCCCGTTCCTATCACAGCCTTTTTAAATGTAAAAAGAATCACAATTATTGTCTGTATCAATACATTAAAAATATAAATGCAACCATATTTTCATATTTTATTTATCTTTTTTTTATTTTTACATCCACATGAATAGGACACAGCTGCTTTAAAGGTAACTTTATATTCAATTCTAGAAAGACAAACAAAATCTGAATCTCCCGTGCTGTCCAAAAATAATCTGATTGCCCTGCAGCCATTCTTTCAAACTGCACCTCACACCCTAATTTTTGTTTCTTTTTCTTGGCCCTAAAATGGAAACAGTCATTCTCATCCTAGCAGAGCACAAATTAATCTGTTGTGCTGCAGTTCATTGAGTCTTTTCACATCCTGGCTCCACATTACATAAAGCTGATTTGGCAGCGGCACAGATGAATGTGTACAGGACTGCGCCATAGAAACTGATTTAGTGCTGCAGAGTGGCATCACATAGATAAGGCAGCCAACAAGGCAGCTGTTACGTCACAACTCCCCTCTGTAGGAAAATAACTAGGGCAATGGCACAGTTTCCTCTGCCCTCCCTTCCCCCCATTACTTGCTTCCACCCCCTTCAGCACTGTGCCCGCTCATGCATCCACCGCCTCTTGTTATAAAGCGTCATAAACCAGGTAAAGTGACAGTCAGAGAGGTCAGATGAGGAAGGATACTTTGGTAGGTAAATGAGGGGAGCTGTTTCGTAAGTGCTGCCTCTGTCCGAGAGATGTGGGGCAGCATGACAAGGGAGAAACAGCTAGAGGAAGGGAGAGGGTGAATGGCTAATCTCTCACAGAAATAAGTTCTTGCGTAAGCAAGCATGCTGTCAGGCTGAGTTAGCCCTGCCCCACTGTTTAGCTGTGGGAGCGCACACACCATACAACATGCGAGCATGCATATGTGTATATGCGTGCATGTGTAAATCCCTTTCTGCTCCTGTGCCCGATCACCAAACCCCGCCCCCGTGTCCATTCATTCATATGCAGTTTATCTTTTCAGCACTCATTGATGGGAAGAAGCAGGCACACTCTGCCTTGCTCTCACTGTTTATATATGATAATATGTGTGTTTTTTGGACGCGGCTCAGCGTGTCTCCATCCAGCCACGAGCTCTGTGATTCTGAGGTCATTGCGTGGCATGTCAGGACAGCCGCAGGGCAGCTTCTAAATCTCCACATGCCAGTGGACAACAACACACACCTGTCCATTCACTGCCCACTCGGCGCTAAAGAGATTAGAGTTCTAGGAAGGACCTAAAAACGTGCATCAGTAATGCAGTGTGAAATTTGCTCTGACAATGTTTCGGAACCGGGTTAGGATCAGTTACTTGGCAGTAAAAATAATCTGAATATGTCATTATGACAATAAAGCTGAAGTAATCTGCATAACATAGTTGGGTAATCAAATGACTTAAGTCACGTTAATGGCAAGTATAAATAAAAGAATCAGGAGAAAGTGTGGGCTAACTGCATCATTGCATAGAACATTAAAAATGAGTTTTCCACATGTAAAACTATGCACAACACGGTTACTTTGGACCTTTCTGGGATCACACAGACTTCAAAATGAAATATGTACAGTTGTAATTATAGTAAGATTATAAACAAGACAACAAAATGCCCATAAATGTTAAAAGCTCCATAAAATGGCTTCTGTTTGTTTACTTTCCACATCATGACTCCTTCTTGGCTTATTAGAAATCTAATATAGGTGTACTGAGAAGCATTGTTTTTTTTTCCCCTTCTTACCGACACCTAAGCGTCAGCACAAACTCAGCTTGCCCTCCTTTTTTCTTGTCAGGCTCCTGGGTCGAGCTGGAGGAGCTGATTGCAGCCGTGAGCCGCAGAGAGAGCCTGACAGGGCCGCAGGACAGCGTTTCCACCGCCCTGCAGGGGGAGCTGGAGAGGATCCTCCTGGAGGCACAGCTGGAGTGCGAGCGGAGTAGAGACAGGTAATGATGCAGTTTGTTGGCACGAACTTGTTTTGTTTGGGGAGTTTGGGGCGGGCGAGCTGCACAGTGAGGTGTAGAAGTGATTTGCACAGTAATGAGGTTTGTTTTGTGCTCAGAGGAACTTTGCTTGTTTTCCACGGCGTGTTTACTTTTTCTGTTCTTGTTTGTTGGGCTGTAAAATTATCACGCTGCAGCTTGATTGTTTCTCCAGACCGCACCCACCTCGTACAAGTTCACTTGTTTGTTTGTTTTTAATCCACAGTCCTCCACAGGCCACGACTCCACAGTCCACCGGCTCACCAAGACCCACCAGTGAGCACGACAGTGACTGTGTCACTATACAGGTGCTGGTTTTCATTTGAACACAGAGACATGGTTAATATTTATCAGATAAAGACATCAAAAAAATATATAATTTTTTCAAATTATTCAACATCATCTGATTCTTGTTGCGTTCAGGAGGATGGTGAGCGACGGGTGGACACTGACTGGGTGTGGGATTGGTCCAGTAGACCTGAAAACATGCCACCGAAGTAAGCCTAGCTCCTTTGAATGTTACTGTTATTTATTCCTGCTGTGATGATTTACTCCTTCAGGCAAGTAGCTTAGTTTGGCTTAAAGACTGACAGCAGGTGACTCGAGGCCCGCGCCTCCAGAGGTACATAATTAAAAGATTCTTTCTAGTTTAAAAAAATAATACATTTTAGAAAAAATGAATTGTAACACGAACCAGCCAAGATTCATGACGTCACCCTGGCAGTATGCCCTCTAAATATGCATACAAGTATAAGTAAACAAAAATAAGCTTTTTGTTTGTTTGTTTTGGTTTGTTTGTGTGTTTATAAAAAGCCTGTTTTACTCACAAAACATTCAATAGCACATTGTTTTTGTCTTTTTTTGTTTTTTTTAATTTAGTTGGATTATACCTTTGAAGCCCATGAATCGCTTTCATTTTTATTTATGCTGCCGCACTTGACATTTAATCTCCTGCAATAAAATAAGCCTGTTTGACAGGTAGCAGTTCTCAGGCTCTCGGTTTCTTTCTTGTATTCTCAGGCTTCTCTCTTGTGCTCTCATTATCTCTGTTTATTTTTATTTTTTTCCCCCCCGCCTTTCAATCTCCGTGCTTCCGCATCTCTTATCTCCGACGCCTCTCTCTTCCTTCTCTGCAGAGAGTTTGTGTTTCAGCACCCAAAGCAGCAGAGCTCCCTCAGTGTCAGAAAGACAGAGGTGATGAAGAGAGGCATCTTCTCCTCCGATGTTCTCCTCATTCTTGTTCCCTCGCTGCTGGCTTCACACCTTCTCACGCTTGGAGTCGGGTGAGATTCATTCACATAAACTTGACATTCTTGGTAATACTTGGGGAAAAAATAACTGGATGCTTTTCATCCTGGTAGAATTTGGAAAGTGTGCAAATTAAGAAAGCGATCAAAGAGTTGACCCCTGTGTGCCCTTCTAAGTGGTTTTAAAATGATGTTGCTGATGTGCAGCTGAAGCTATAGATGTAAGAAAAACAAGCTTGAGACAAGTTAACGGTAGGGAGGGTCTACCTTTTCACTGACAAGTTGCTACCTTATGATAATGCTGTGCCCTTAGTTTCTGAGTTATAGCCTTCACTTATTTGATACATCGGGTGTCAAAAAATCCATATACTACAGCCGGTTGGTTTGTGAGTTACTAGGAAAATTTAGTCACAAAGAAGATGCTGCACCAAAACCTTTCTGTGATTGCTTTGGTTGCTAGCAGATTACCATGGTCTCCTGTAGTTTGCATGGAAGATGCTGATTTGTCTGCACACACTGAAACAATGTGATGCAAACTGGAAACAAATAACTTTCAAAGAACCATTTTTCCCTTTTGCTGAAACCAAAATGTTTCAAAAGGCACATTTTTTTTGTATTTTAAAGGGTTTCTGTCCCTTTCTGTCACAGTTTTTGCAGTTCCACTGTTACTGATTGGTTAGTTAGCAAATGTTTTCAGATAAGTCGGCATCATACATGCAAAATAAAATATGTTAGCAACCAAAGCAATCACAGGGAGGTTTTCTCTTTGCAACCAAATTTACCTAGCAGTATTCTGCAACTTCCCCCAATCACTTTCCAACATGTTGGGGAATACATATTTTATCCTCATGATCAGCAGTTGCAAAGTGCTTGATTAACAGTCTCCCCGCCTGTGTGACTGGGGTCCAAGGGCTATAGCAAAGGATCAATCATTGATTCCCGTTTTTTTTTTTGTTTTTTTTCCTTTTTAGGATCTACATAGGAAAGCGATTGGCTGCATCCACCACCAGTACGCTGTGACAGCAACTATACGCCAGTGCCCCTATTTGCTAACAGTGTGGCCAATAAGATCAAAGTCCACCCTCTGTAATGCACTCATTTGCCTCCTTTCTTTGTCATGGGGCTAAAATAGGACCTTGCCTGTCTGTACCTGTCTCTCTATCTATCCAGCAGTACTCTGTCTTTTCTGTCAGCCTCTTTGTTGTCTGTGCATTTCATAGGGCCCTGGGAGCAGATGGCTGCTGACCAGTGAGTCAGACTGAGGTCACTTTTACTCTCCCGCAAAGTAACACTGATCTCAACCAGCTAATCAGGAGTGTAATCCGAGGGGGGGTAGTTTTCCTGACACAAAAGAAGAGAGGGAAAGAGAATTCTACTCAGCTAGAATAATAAATCCCTTTGATGGGAGGAGATGAAAACTGTTTGTTGGGAACGGTGTGTTCCAACAAAATGAAAAGGATAATGTGCGATACCCATTCACCCAACCTCTGAAAAAGCAAAATGTGTGTCATTTGTCAGAAGCAATGATCCTCTGTAAGACTGAGCTGCTTAAAGCGGTTCTTAGCTCTTTCCTTTTTTCTTTTTTTGGTCGGCCTGATGGTGAATCTAATGTAGGGACTTCTAGTTGGCTGAGTGAATAGGAGAGGCTCTGGTTGTGCTTTTTGTCCCGTAAACCCATTAAATATTTGACCTCCGACAAAGGCAATCACGATCCCATTAAACTTCACTCCTCCAAACCTTAATGTGTCTCTCGGGTCTTTTATTCCTCTCCTCTGCTCTCACCCTGACAGCATGTATTGTACACATGCTCGTCTTTTCTAATACATGTGGGGAAAGTGAAGAATTTTTAGCCAGCAAAGCACAGAGATGTGCTGAAGTAAGCGTTGGCCACTGTATGTGTACATTTCTATGCTTTGCTAGTCTGGAGATTACTTGCAGGCATGCAGAGACAACAGCAGCAGCAACAACAACAAAAAGACTTTTAAAACATACTGTGATGTTAACAACCTGCAAATGAACCGCAGCATCTGTTTAAAATTGATTCCTGTTTTCATATGAGGTAAATCACTGCTAATGACTTTGTTTGTTTGTCCTGATGAGCTCTTTGGTGTGTATGCCACCAGTGCTCCTTAAGCACATTGTTCCCCTGTGAGCACTCTTTCTCTTGTCTAACCGAAACCTTCCAGGAGCCTTATGACATCTGCCTTTGTCATTCTTACCTCACATAAGTCACCCTCTTCCCTATATTTTTTAACAAGTTGCTGCTTTGACTTGAATCTAGGATTTGACATTTTATTGCCTTCCCATATACTAAAAAGCTGTTTCCTCTTAACATGTTGTAAAAATAGCTGGCTTGGATTTTGAATGGTGGGGTGGGGCTGGGACTGAGAAGCCACCAGGGTTTTGCACGGTTGCCTTGGACATAAACGTGCCCCATTTGTTTTCTGTCCAGCCTGACCAAGCACAATTACTTTATCAGCCATTAGCAGAGCGTTTGATGTGAGGGGTCCTGCTGCGCTAATGAGCACAGCAAGCAACTTCTAGACACACCAAGCTGACGATGCATCAACAGGCCTGCTTTGGCAGAGCACAAGAGCACCTGGTTTCCATTCACAGACCCCAACACATAACACGCCCAAGCAATCTATGGGTAGTTACTGGTGCATGTTTTGGCACCAGTTTTACTCAACAGCGCAAAAGGAAACGCTTAGTTCATGAACGAGGTGAATGCACGTGCTCCAGAAATGCCCATTCATCATCTTTGACATAAATGAATTTGTCACACAGCATAGTAATTCAAGTGTGTTGGAGCTTGTATAAATAGAAAAGCAAGTTGAAATTTTTGTTCTATCCGTCGTGGTAAATGAAATGAGCTGTACTTAATACATTAGCAGCAAGTAATAATATAACTATGAAAAGAGCTCATTTCACAACAGCAAATTATAATTCTGGGCTGAAATTATTCATGCAAAAAACCATTATAATAGAGCTTGCAAAGGCTCCCAGTGGTTGAAGGCTATTTCTTAGTGCCACGTGCATCGTGAATGTAACCAAATCACCGCTCAAGCAACAACAAAACAACAGCAGCAAAAGGTAAGTCAAATGTGCACCAAAACTGTTCAGTCTGTAGAGCTGATACTTTCCTTCATGACAACTGTAGAAGGATCGAATTGTTCCTATTACAGTTCTCTAAATTGTATTAAGGTCTAAATTTAGCATTATTAGGGGCGTGGTCACTATGCTGCCATAGCTGTGTCACTCTCTGAGGTCTAAGTGGTCACACAAACCCTAAAAGCCTTTACACACCAGACACGTAAAATCAGCTAATATTACTTGGGTCAAAAATATTTTTCACCTATTCTAATTGCAGCTTTTAACAGTGACCATGTAATTTCATCTGACGAATTTGTGACATTTTTTTTTAACCAAGCCCAAGTTTTCCTATATTTTGAATCAAAATAACCAGATCTAAGAGTCCAATCGCTGGATTTGGCAACACGTGAAATACTAGTGGAACTGGTGCAATACCTCAGACAAACTGCCTCCTCAGATTTGGTCCCAACTCTCCGAACAAGAGCTCAAACTGCCCCCACTGACATCCTGAAATATATATAAAGCTGCTGTGATACAGCTCCGACTGCTGGATCACACAATCAGATTCTCCCTGCTGAGGTCTTCTTCTGAAGATTGGATGCATCCAGAATCTGTTTCTTCCTGTTCTTCCATCACGGTGCCTTCTTTATCTCTTCTACGCATAAGATCAGTAAAATCTTAAACAGATTACACAGTTTGATGTATTTTATTGGTAGGTTTCTGTTTTGGGGGGGTTCTTTTTTGAGTCAGGACACTGGAGAGAAGATGGAGAAAACACATGGCAGATTCTCTCCAATAACCTCCTGGCTTTAGCTCAGCAACCAGGAGGTCTATATTTTAATCTGAAATTAAAGTAAACAAAATGCAGTAGAGTAAAAAGGTGAAATACTTTAACACAAAGTAACACAAAATACATCCATGTCTGCACAAAATCTTATTATGTGGATAATGTCTGTATGAACCTATGTGGGTGACTGACCAAGAGCATGTCCCTCAGGGTGGGAGAGATTTAGATAAGGCTTCTAAACTATTGGCTCCTTTGCAACCCACATAATTGTTTCTTGCCTTGTCAGATGACATCAAACGATACAAAACTCTGTGAAAAGAAGAAAATCAGAGGAGTGGCACACCTGAACTGTTCTTTAGACTGTTAATTTAGTCCTGTGGATTGTCCCTGGTTCAACCCCCTAAGCCGTTTATCTTGTTATTTGGACAAACAAGCAGCCACAGGTGGCACTGGCTGTTGTAAATCACCGTGTTCCCACACAGCTTCATCCTATTTTGGTGTGATCCTCCATGGCTTCTTTATAGGACAGGACTGCGTTAAGATCTGCCAGCCCTGTAATATCCTCCCTCAAGATGGTAACAATTACAACTACTTTCAAAGAAGTAAAATAAAAATCACCATTTTCCCCACATCGTTTCTTTAAAGATATTACTAGACAATGAGATTTATGCTGAATAGGGTTATAGATATGACTTTGAGCTTTTGGTGTTACGAAAGAAAATCCAAATCCTGTTCTTGAAGTGAGAGGAGACTGAGGCCCAGACAGAATATGGGAGAAATCTGTTCATTTCCTGGACCACACTTCAGAGATCAGACATCTGTCTTTCTGGGAAATCCATTATATCCTCCTCCTATACAGCTAGACAGGAAATAGAGAGTCCAGTTTCGAAGAGTTTGGACACAACAAAAGAATCCAGTTGAACTGGCACGGCGTTTGCGCCTTAACTTTAAAACAAGGTCACTAATTTGAGCCTCCATCTCAAGTAACATCGCTTTACCACATGTGGCCCACTTCCCCCTCGTGCGCCACTCATAATGAGGGACAGTAGGTTATAATTCCACAGAACACAATGACGTAGTCAAATAGCAGACACATAACCACACACAGCTTACCGGACCGTGAACACTCCCACACAGGAATGAAAAAATGAAAAACCCTTTTTTCTGTTTGCATTGTGTGGGCTTAAATAGTTACACTCATGTGGAATAAACACATTCATCTCCAATATTTGATATTTGCTACACTGAGTGTTTGTAGAAGGGAGTCGCTGCGTCTCTCTTCAGATGTAATTTGGCATTCAGTAGGCACGATGAATGCATTGATGGCAACGTTTTTGTTTTGAGTTTTATGCATTTTTCCATTCTTCCTGTCACTCTTGAGCAAATAGAAGCAATTTGTCTAATAAGCCTGAAATGTGACAAGCGTTCGATGTGGAACAGAGTGAGTGAAAGAAGCTCTTTTGTGTGCGAGCAGAATTTGTTTTCTTTCTACCTGTCATGTACCCAAACACACGTGTTCGCCTTGTGCTCGTATCTGCTGGGCCAGACTGCACACCAGGAAGAGGCAATAATTGCTTCCATGTGCTGGCTTCCCTCTCCACCTCATGTGTGCGTCCTTCTTTCCTCCGTGCAGCGCTCAATCAAACCAGGTGAGCGCGGCCCGGGTGTGGACGTGAACTGAACCCAGTGTGCTCTCCACTCGAGTGCTTTTTTTCTTTCCCACAGCAAGGTGGACCTTTCTAGCCCAGACATGCTTGGTCTCCGTGCACCAGATGTGTGAAGGATTAGATGAGAGCACCCGGAATAAGACTCAGTGAAGCACAATGTGTCACTGCTCATGCTGTGTAAACAAACCAACTCAATTTTTAAGTGTACACGTGCGCTGTCCTGACATGCCAAGAGAACCGTCCCGTTCACGTTTTGCTGAGTTGAGTAGAAGATTAGGATAGGTGGATTAAGATGTGTGCCTCCAGCATATGCTTCCTCAGAACAGCTTGCTGGATGATCAAATATCTTTAAAAAATTCCCTTTCCCATAAGTCTTGCTGACATCAAATGGGTCTGTGTTGACCGTTAGCCTTTAATTTGCTGAGATTCACCAGCTGTTCGGAGGTGAAAAAGGAAGCTTCTCCTGACAGCAATCCTCCACCAGTGATTGCCTTGTAGGCCAAACTGTCTAAAAACATGTTCTTATCTTTATATTTAAAGCATAATCCTCTGCATGAGAGCTATAAGCTTGATTCAGATTTTGGATTTAAAGAAGAAGAATTCTGTGGTTGTCTGTCCTGCTAGTGTTGTTTCTACCTCACCCTCGGCCGATGTGTTGCTGCTCTATTACTCTATTGCAGAACTCGGTTTGTCTGGACATGCAGTTCTCATATTTCAGCTAAAACAACTCATTTACTGCTATCTCAGATTTTAAGCTAAGTATGTGAAGTTACGTTGGACACTAGTGACTGGTGTCTGTTGTCCTGTTGTCTATATTGTGAACAAAGAAAATATTGTTAAAGGCAGAGTGTCTTTTTTCATGTATTTGGCAATGGTTGGCTTTGCTCTGACTTTGTATAATAGCAGACAAGACACACACACACATACTCGGTTCATTGAGTGCATCCTTACACACAAAGCTGAGGAACATTAATGACAACTTAAGCTTTGGAAAATAATACTGAATGCAAAACAAATAAGGCTTTACTTCACACAGAGTGCCCCTGTCTGAGATCACACACTCCAAAAAAAAGAAAAAGAAAAAAAATTCTGGCTCCTTTTAGATGGTAAATATTTAATCCTGCTTATTTCTTGTGTTAAGTCTACACGTATAAATCAGTGTACTGCTTCAGTCTATAACAAGTTCACTTTACTCAGTCAAATGCAGTAAGATAAAGATTTGTAAAACCAAATAGGGCTCTGTTGGTTTCATTTACGCAAATGCAGCATTTTTTCACTCTGGAGGATCTGCGAAGTGTTCTTTACTGAAAGCTTTTCAAATGTTTCTGAATTTGGTAAGTAAGCACAAGTTCATTGCCATGTCGCTTTGTGTTACAATTGCAAAACTATTCATTCTAGCAGCAAGCTACATGTTTTAAAAGTTTCTCTGTAGCTAGCTAGCTAAGGGTAGATGCAGAGTGGGCTAAAATACTGTTTCCATTACAAGCTTGAGTATTATTTGTAATTTTTTAAGGGAGTAAATTAGGCACAAAACTCTTAGCAGAACATTCCTTTTGAATATGGACACATGAAAGTGAGGGGGTACTGTGTGTAATGGCAGTGATGCTAAAATGACTGGATGCACCAGTAAGAAGAGGGTAGCTTTATATCCCATGTAGTGGAACAAATACACAATTTATACATAATTTAATCGTTGACATCCACTGATGTAAAGTGCACTCATAGGACACTAGTTACACCTTACTAATATTGGGTCCGACCCCGTTTGCCTTCAGAACTGCCTTAAATCTTCCTGGCACAGAGAAGGTGCTGGAAACAGTTGCGCACCTATTATGCGATTCACCCGTTCCACCACATCCCAAAGAAATAATTTCTACTTTACATGGCTGGTTGTCCTTCTGGAAGGAGCCATCAGAAGACGGATGCACTGAGGACACAGTTAACAACAATATTCAGGTAGGCTGTGGTGTTTAAATAATAGGTGGTACTAACAGGCCCCCACATCATTACACCACCAACAGCAATCTGAAGTTATTGGCCAACATTCTTCTCATTCAATTTTGATGAGCCTGTGCAATTTTCAGCCTTGGTTTCCTGATTTAGCTGACAGGAATGGCACCTGGTGTAATTTTCTGCCTCTGTAGCCCATCTGCTTCAAGGTTTATTGTGTTCTGCCTTCAAAGATGCTTTTCTGTATACCTTAACAGTAAGAAGTATAAATTTGAGTTGCCTTCCTATCATCTCGTCCTCTGACCTGTCAAAGTGTGCCTTCGTCCAATCGATGTAAAGATTGGTAGCACTGGAGAAAAAGTTAGAGACTTATCAAAGTCTGTAAAATTCCTTCTCTGGCGAACATAAATGTCTGTATCAGTTTTCATGGCAGTCCATCCGGTACTCAGTGAGATGTCTGAACCAAGGCAAAGGTAATGTCTTTTAAAGTTGTGCTGCTAGCATGGCTAAAAATAAAAACAGTCAAAAACTGTCAGAAAAACAGGAAAAGGTTGCATCGGGGTGGTTTGTATGAAAAACAGAAAGAAAGGAAATGCACAGCCTAGCTGACTGGGTGTCGAGAAACTAAAGCAGTGATTTACAGCAGTCTCCATCTACAGAGTGAGGTGTGTAGGTGTAGGCGAAACATCCACTCAGTTGGAGTGAATGAGTCTGAACGCATCCAGCTGGTGCGAGTGACTGAAAGAGCAGCTGTATAGTCTGAAATGATCCGAGAATGAACTCACAGTTTACACATGGCAAAACCATCAACCATAACTTCTAACGCTGACTTTGCGGGGGCTTTCATTAATACCCTTGCATAATACTGAGTAATCTAGCGAGACACTAAGGCCGCATTGTTGTTTTAAAAACGGTATTTTCCCTTATTGCACGGAGAATATCTTTGTGCACCTTTCATCAATCTTCTAACATAATAGCTATGTTTTTCCAACAAGAGCAGGTTCACGTTACAGTGTCCATAACTGACGCCGCCTTGAGCGATTTTACAGGGATATGAAGTTGGGCAATTTGGTCAGGTAAATAAAAGTAAAGAGGAAAAAAGCAGCAACAGTTTAATCGGTATTCTGTTATTTCTAAGTTTTAGACAAGTCCAACTTCAGCTCGAATACCTCAAGGCCTGGTACTAATTGAATCTACAACAGTAATAAGTTTTGCCTCATTTCTACACATTTTTTTGTACCATATTACTTCTACAACATTTGATGTATAATTTGTATTCATGTCCTCTGCGCCGAGTTCGACGATTCCAGGAAACTCGGCGGCGTTATCCACCATGACATACCAATTTGGCTCAAGAATTTGCAGACTAAATATGCTGCAGGATGTGGGTCCATTTATTAGGCCTCTGCCTTGAGTTCAGAGCTACAGTCTGCCTAACACCAAAAATTCAGGCAATTTAATGCTGTAATTTCAGGTTTGGAGTGAGTCCTCTCCACCAGACTGGGGTGAGGTTTCGATAGAAGCGACAGATTTAATGAGGTGTTGGCTCAGACCGCTGTGACTTGCCGACTGGCTGCTGTTACATAACTTCATCAGGTAAGACAGTGCAGTGCCTGTTAAGGCTCTACATCCTACAGCGTAATGAGCCCTTAACCACTCAGCGCAGTAGCAAGGAGACTTATGGTCACCTCCAGCTGTGTCTGTAAAAGTCTGTCCGTTCTTCAGACCTCCTAATGTAAGTCGTTTTATGAAAGAGCTTCTTATGAGGAATGTAATTATTATTTTCTTTAATAGTGTAGTTTCCCTGACATAAAAAAAAACACTTTCCCCAAAGTCTGTACCTGTAAATCATTTCAGTTATGCCAGAAAATGTCACATGATGTCATGGTCCTGGGCCGTGTTGGCCCAGTATTCTTAGTTGTCTTGTATTTTTGTATTCAGTTCCCTGTTTAGGTTCTGTTTCCTGAGTTGCCCTGTTATGTGGTTCCCTGTGTGCTTTCCCTTTGTGACTCTCACCCCCTGTGTGCCCCTCTATGTATTCATGAGCCCTTGTCCCCTTTCGTGTTTTATTCCATGTTTTCCCCAGCCTGTTATGTCTGTGTTCTCCCCGTGCTCTCTCCTCCTGTCTGAACCTCTGTACTTCCTGTTTTACTTTGACAGTCTCTCGTCAGTATGCGTCATGTTGTGTTCACTCCTGCCCTGTCTCGTTATGATTATCTGTGTCAGCTGTGTTCCCCGTGTGCTCCCACTTCCCTCGTTAACCCTCTGTGTATTTATGTCTGCGTCTCCCTCAGTTCTGTGTCGTAGTCTTCTGTCATGGTCGGCTGTGTGGCAGGCAGGATGAGGACCCAATCGCAAAACTCACGGACTCAAGGGATGAACTCAAAAGGCAGCTTTATTGCTGACAAGATGACAGGAAAATACAAAACTTAAACTGGGCACAATAAACTAATACTTGGAGAGAGACACAGGGAAATCCACGCAGCATGAGGGAGACTACGACACAGAACTGAGGGAGACGCAGACATAAATACACAGAGGGTTAACGAGGGAAGTGGGAGCACACGGGGAACACAGCTGACACAGATAATCATAACGAGACAGGGCAGGAGTGAACACAACATGACGCATACTGACGAGAGACTGTCAAAGTAAAACAGGAAGTACAGAGGTTCAGACAGGAGGAGAGAGCACTGGGAGAACACAGACATAACAGGCTGGGGAAAACATGGAATAAAACACGAAAGGGGACAAGGGCTCATGAATACATAGAGGGGCACACAGGGGGTGAGAGTCACAAAGGGAAAGCACACAGGGAACCACATAACAGGGCAACTCAGGAAACAGAACCTAAACAGGGAACTGAATACAAAAATACAAGAGAACTAAGAATACTGGGCCAACACGGCCCAGGACCATGACACATTGACCAGATAAACTTAGTAACTGTACAGGATTTTCTTGTGTGTGCCGTGTGAATAATATGATTCAGAACTAGGGTGAAAAGTTACAAACAGACACACACACGCACAAACTTCTGCACAATCCAAACAGCTTGATCTCACACCAGAGGAAGGAAAACAGCAATTACGTCTCCTGATTGCAAAAATAATGCTATAGACACACTAGGGAAACCAGTGGTTGGATACTGCGACACGACCAGTATTATTCGGATTATTCGGATACACGATGGCTTTGAAATGGTTCCTTCTTAGACATGGACCAGGTGTGTGACATTTAGCAGTCAGCTGCAGTCTTCAACGCGACTATTGTGCGTCAGGATGTCAACAAAACAAAGTCAGCCTGCTGTCAGCCTACAAATGAATGGGGTTAAGGTGGCAATGTTTGTGATAATACAGCGATTAACTGTGAAATCAGTGAAAAATCACAAATCTGTTGCCATGTACATATGCAGAAATTCACCTTAAATAGAAATGTGAAATAATTTTTCTACATCTTCCACAAAAGGAGTGATGTAGTTAGAACTACAGGAGTGGTGTAGTCTAGAAGAACAATTCAGCTGCAGAAAAACATATAACATTATACCAGAACACAACCAGCTGGCAACCAGTTGTTCATTTCTGCTATTGCAAAGAGTTACATTGAAGGACAAGCTCCAAACTGGCTCAGATCGATTGCAATGTGTTGGCAATCTCTTCGAGAATGATTGCATTAAGTCAGTGTCAGACTGCCATTGTTTGGAGACAGGTTACCTCCCACCAGGTGATCCAGCATATGAATAAAAGTATCTGCCCGAAATTTTGAGGCTGTTGAATACCTCTCGCTGCAGATATTTGCAATCAGACATCAAGTTCGAAAAAAATCAATGTAGTTGATTCATTTCAATTTTATTTTATTTATATAGCACCAAATCACAACAACAATTACATCAAGGTGCTTTATATTGCAAGACAAAGACCCTACAATCATGCAGATGACCCCCTACGGGAAAGCACTAGGCAACAGTGGGAAGGAAAAACTACCTTTTAAGAGGAAGAAACCTCTGACAGAACCAGGCTCAGGAAGGGGCAGGCATCCAGTTTTTACTCTAGTGTGACAGAACCACAAACCAGTTCATTATGAGTTAAGAAAAATGTTGAGTTTAATTAAAAAAAAAACCAAAAAAACATCTTAAATAAAAAAACATAAAAGGTGAATCTGATTAAAATTAAATGTGATCATAAAATATCTGTAGTTTCTTCATTTTTCCTACAATAAAACATCTTTTGCTTTGCTGTTAATGCCTCACCTGCCTCCTATTATGGACATTTAATCACTCTTGTTTTTTGACCTGTTTGTCTTGTCTTTGTTTTGAGTTGAAAGGTTTTAAAAAATGCGAATTGTCAGACCTCCTCTGAGCGAGGGAACAGCTCTCAGTGTTGTTTTATGTTCCGTAAAGCCGTAACTTGAAGTCGGCTACGTAGTACTTATTGGTAACACAGTACGTTTTGTTGTTTTTGGAGTTGCAGCAGCGTTGTAATCTTTAATGTCTGTTACACGTCATGTAAGTTGAGTTACGAGTGTGGGTATGAGGGTCTCGGGATTTGGTTGTATCGATGTCACAAATAAAAATAGTCAGGCGATGGTGTCAGACACATTTGGGCTTTAGTTTTATCTCTGAGCCAGCTGCAGCGCTCACTGTCTGACCTCATCAACCGCACCATGATGTGAGTCAGTCCAGGGCCTCCAGCAAACTGATGTGGTCTGTTGAGCTCCTGGCTTGGGCTGCCGACCACGCATGGAGGTCTGTGGAGCTTTCTGTCATCCAGAACCCCGACGCCTGCAAAGCATCATTCTAAAAGCCAATCAGAGGGCAGATAAAACTCTGAGTGCCCTGCTGCTGACTGAATGGAGTCTGTAACAGTTCACAAGCATGAAAAAAACCCCAAAAAACAGTGCGGCTGTATTCTGGATAACCACAAGGAGCACCTGTATTGGCGTATGGAAACTGTGACTCATTTGGTGTTGTTTGTTGCTATAGGTACTCGTGTTTATGCTTTTAAGTGGGAACATCATCTTGTAGCCACTAAGACTTGAAAGAGTACAACATAATTAATACAGGTTCTGTGGTAACATGGAATTAGGCTGGAGGAACTTACTTAAAAACATAAAATGGAACAGTTAAAGAAAGAGGGAAAAACAAGCAAAGCATAACTCTGACCTGAGCTTCCTCACCTCTACCAACTGTGGCCGGTCACGCGGTGCCAGACATGCTGACGACCCGGAGGCCATGTGAGCCAGCAGCCTGTCTGAAGCTCTACTGGCCGCTTAACGCGGCTTGTTGAGGCACGAGCAGCAGAGCGCTTGTTTCCTGACCTTGCCCAGGGATGGAAGTGGCAACCAGGGGCAGATAGGAAAGGTGTTACATCTGATCCCTGTAAGGAAAGTTAAAAAAAATCTGTCTTTTAGTTTTTTCAGGCAGAGTGTTAATAAATACTAGAAGTCTGTTTGCTGGAAGTGGGAAACACATTTTCAGAAATTCACCCCAAGCTTGAACTCAAGAGTCTAAAAATATTCTGACTCCGGTCTGGTTTGAAACGTGTTTTTGGTGGCCAAACGTGGGTTCCTAGACTCTAAAGGGAGCAAACCGTGTACAGCAGATTTGTGAAGGCGCCTGTGGGAATTGGTAGCAGCCAGCAGGAGCCAATGCAAAGAGTTTTCCCAGGTCACTCCTTCTCTGCATGGGGCCGCCTGAGGAGGGTTTTAAAAGCAGGTTCTGGCCCTGTTGCTCCTCCCTCAATAAGACTCCTACAATCCCTTCTTCACACACTCTCCCTCTCTCTCTCTCACACACACACATAAAAGCAGTCAGCACCCTCTATTAGGCTTAACATGACAGTTTTGCCTCATTTTTGATTCAGAAAGGAAGACAAGTACACAGATACGCCTCAACGGGGGGAAACTGCTGGAGTTTCAGACACATTTAAGTAGCTACAAAGAGAACTGCAGATCTGGGACCAGTTGGAAGGACAAAATGAACGTGTGGACGGCCCTCACACTGGCCTTGCAGCTGCTATTAAAAATGTGCTTACACGTGGAAGCACAGGCTTTGGGTGAGTGTCTTTTTTTCTTTTTTTGAAGTGTTTTGAGTCGCTTTTATGTCAGTTATTTAAATGTCACTGCATTTTTTTTTATTTGGATTATATGGTTGCTGCTTGGGATGACAAAAAAATCAAGAAGTGGAAAAACATCTTGCCTTTTTTTAGGTTTACACAAACACACATAAGGAACGATGTCTTTAAGGTTTCTTTTTTCTTTTTTATTTCTGACACCCTGCCTGCAATGTAATCGTCCATTTTCATTAGCTGTCAAAAAAGATTCAATGGCTCCACCTCTCAGTATTTTAACACACTTATGTATGAGTTTTAATGCATTATGGATGAAGCAGACACTGTGAAAGAGAATATGATATGCAGGCCCAAACACAAAAAGATCAGACAATGTGTGTGATACTCGCTGAGGTGCGAATAAAATGCTAAATATCCCAGTGAGTTGTAGAAGATATGGGGCAGTCAAATGCTTTTATTTGGGCTGGGTGTGTGTGTTTCTGACAGGAAGCAGGCAAAGATAAGAAAAAAATATTAAAAGTAGACAAAAGTTTGAGTATTAAATCCCACCATCTTTCCGCTGAAGTAAAGACATCCTGATTTTGATATCCATCTAGCCAGATCTGCTTGATTACTTCGGCTCGGGAGATTCAGCTTCCTGGCTCGAAAATCCCAGCTGGGTCACACACATGGGAATAATCAGAGATGATCTGGGTGCAGTACTGAAGTTCAAGACTCTCTTCTCTCTCACACTGTCTGACACGCGCTTGCAGTCACACACGCACGCGCCCGCATTTATTCAAGGTCACACACAAACTCGGGGCTACGCGACGCATAGAAATGTTGGCGTTTAGAGTTTATCGCCCTTCTTGCAAACCCCACCAGGTGATTGATGGCATACCTTTAAAATGCCCATTAATCCCTGGAGTCTTTTGGCAAATAGGTGCCTGATGGTATGTATAAAACAAGTCCAGATTAATGGAGTTTGTCATCTATCATTTCTCAGGCTCATTGTCTGCGTGACCACAAAACAAGGAGTGAGATCCATTTAAACCAGCCAAGTCTGGTTTTAGGTGCTCAAAAATGACATTCCATAAGCGTTATCTATGTTATTGATTAATATTAACATCTCAAGGATGGCTCACTGAGAGATGATATTACTGAAGTTTAAAGCGGACTCTCTTTCCTCTGGGCCATCCTCCAGGCCGAGCTATATCAAACTTTAAAATGAGGTAAAAGGGGGGAATATCCAGCTCTGCTTATCTTTGCAGAGTTTATGGTGAGTCTTAACTCACTGTTTAGCTCAGCTGACAAGTTCAGTTCAATTCAGTTTTTACTTATATAGTAAAGGTGCATTATATTGTAAAAAAAAACAAAACCCTACATTAATAGAGCAAAAAACCAAACAATCAAATGCCCCTCTACAAGCAAGTAACTGGCGACAGTGGGAAGGAAAAACTCCCTTTTAACAGGAGGAAACCTCCGGGACAAACCAATAAGGAGTCCACCACAACTAGTTGGGGTTGAGAGGAGGGGGACAGGACGAAAGACACGCTGTAGAAGAGAGGGGGAATTAATGATAACAGGTGGCAGAAAGTCAAAGCCAGCAACTTTTTTCCATTCATTTTTCTTCCGCTTACAATTCAAATGTCAGCGTGGATCTAAGAACAAAGCTGAAAGTAAACGTAACCTAAATCAGTGATAATGACAATAACACATAGAGTTTCTGTGTTTACGTGAATATATCTTTCTGTAAATGTACACACGGCTAGCTGATTCATTGATTCACGTAGGCTGCACTCATCCAACAGAATATATTTCATCCAGTTTATTTAGTTTCACTTTTTAAGAATAGACACAGTGTCAGCGCAGAATCATGATGGTCTCCTGGAGAAATACACATTACAGAATACTGCTCTGTGTTTACAGTGGGGGGGAAAAGCTTTTGGACACTGCTCAATGTGTGCTTTGTTCTTGTTTGAAGCTGCGACATCAGTGCAGTGGGTTTCTGGGTTTATGACAACTCCCCATGTCAGCACAGACCATGTGATCTGCTTTCCAACATTATCGCACTGTAATGTTAAAGATCGAGGGTATTAACAAGTAAATCAATTAAAAACACATACAGCAATGCAAAAATAGCAAGAGAAATGCTGAAAGCACGTTTTTACTTAGTTTATACTTATTTTAGTTTAGTTTTTACTCAAGTTTATTCAAGACTTAATGGAAGCCAAAAGGAAAGCTAGTGTCAGAAGTAAAGTAGGAGTGCACGTGTAGTTACATTTGTAAACACTTACACATCTTAAAAGTGACAATATGCCATGTGATGTTTAAAAATGTCTAAAAAAATACACATAAAAGCCTAATATTGTTTGAATATCATGGTTTTGGTCCTGGGTAGCTAGATGACTCTTGGCTAAATGTGACTTTGCTTCTTCTGTTCTATACACTACGATGTTGTTAACGTAATTACTTCACTGCTGTTATGGCTGGCCTTTAAATATGATGCGATAAATTAAAGCTTGCCACACAGAAATGCTCGAGTGCGAAGCATGTGCTGAAATGCTAAAACAAGGAATGCCAGCCATTTGCACTCTTTACAGTAATCGCACCGTGACAGATTTATATGCTGGTGTTAAGGAAAGGTCAAGACACTGTTTTCCTTTATGGCTTTCAGCTGAACTAGTTTTATGAAGCTTGAAATCTGAGGTTAATCGGGGGGTGAAGTGAGACACTTTCTCAGGGTCTCCTGTGTAAGACAGCCCTGACCCTGCGAAGCCCTTTGTCCAGAAGACTGTGTGTGGATGCCACTAAAGACACGATGCACACATCGAGCTTCCTTTGTTCTCTTTTCTTTTCTTTTTTTTTATATATATTAAAAAGTTCTTATCTTGATAAAAACCAAACACAAAGGATTCGAAAAGCTTTACATTTTTAGTGGAAGTAGTGTTGACAGCACGGTGCAAGCAGGCATTTCGGTGGCTTAGTCTCACTTATCTGCGCACATATTTAAAGGCTCTGTGTTGTGTCTGACAAAACACAAGGGACCCCAGGCAGATGAGAGAGATAAAAGAAAGAGCGAGAGATCTCATCTGGGGCAATCTTGGCTGACAACAGTCAGCGGAAGCATTTGGGAGCAATTTCTGCTCCCTCACGACAGAGGGCCGTGCGGACCGTTTCAGTGGTACTTGTGTATTCACGATGGTGCAGATGCAGGACTAGAGATTCAATGCGCATCCTCTTGTGGTTTGCCCAGCTCCCAAGCCACTTTATTAAAAGGAGACTCTGACCATGAGCACCAGTGTTCTGCTCCTCTCTGGCTTTTTACTTTTAAATTGCCTGTCAGTTGAGTCAGAACATCTAAATTTCACTGTGCTTTTGTCTGCAAGCGGAAGCTCCATCTCATTTTACAATTCAAACAGTTTTAAAACAAACCTAAAAGAAGATCATAAAAACAGCACACATCTAACGTCACTGTATGCTGTTTACTTACAAATCCGCCTCCTTTTGATTTGCCTGAGCCGACCCAGCCTGCCAAGTTTGCGCTGACTGATTGACACAGCGTCTTGCTAGAGCATCTAATGCTGGGTCAACATCATCATCTTCTTCTTGTCGACTCGGAATGTGTTTACTCTCGGATCAGAGCACCGCTGCGGGTTGTAAATATTCACATCATCCATTACTCATGTGCTTTCCCGTTTCCCTGCCTTGCTATCTGTCTCAACAGTCTACGATCTGCTCACCTCACCCGACTGCCTGCCAGACCTGCTGCAGGGGGGCCTGACCGGGCAAGGGGTGAACGAGGCTTTCATCCTAACCTCCTTCAAGTTGCAGCCCAAGACCGGAACCACTGTGTTTGGCCTGCACAACCCCAGGGACAACAGCAAGTACTTTGAGTTCACAGTGATGGGGAAGCTCAACCGAGGTAGGAGGACATCAAAGAGGCGCTGGTTGTTTAAAGCTATGCCAATCAATGTCTTCATATTAAAAATGGATTAAACGTGATAATGTTTAAAGACTCTGCAGACAGACCTGAAATCCAGCAGACAGTGTTTGCCCCCACATAATGAACTGTACTGAGTTTGTGCCCCAAACTATTTTGGTTGTGGCCAAATAGCTACACAAATAATGACGTTGCTGTTGCTATGTGCTAAGACGCAATCCAAGCACAGATAGAGAAACAAATAGCAAACAATATCAATGCTTAACATCACATAAACCCTTTACAGCAACACAGTCAATTTTGCTCTATTCATTACCTCTTCTTCCTTCTTCCTCTTCCATGCCGTGTCCTCTTAAAGCCGTGTTACGGTACTTGAGGAGTGACAAGAGGATGGCCTCTGTCACATTCAACAACCTGGTGCTGGCAGATGGCCAGCAACACCGACTGCTGTTCCACCTCAGGGGGCTGCAGCAGCAGCAGCAGCAGGGGCCAGGTGGGGTGGAGCTGCATCTGGACTGCAGGCTGGTGGAGACAGTCAGGGATCTCCCTGCTGCCTTCCAGGGTTTGCCAGCAGGCTATGGCACAGTGGAACTAAAGACTATGCAAGCCAGAGAGCAGGTGAGCCATCGCTTACAATATTTCCACACAATAGTGAATGCCCTTCTGTCACGATAATGACTCTGTAGGTTTCCAGATGGCTTAGCTGTGCACTTTCACTCGATTGATTTTAAACAGGAAAGCTTAGATGAACTAAAGCTGGTGGTTGGGGACTCATTTGAAAATGTTGCGTCGCTACAAGACTGCCACTTCCAGCAAAGAGACTCAGTTCAGACTCTGGGTAAGGTTCTTTCTGTGGAAATGTCAGTGAAAACACTCTCAGCGATATGAAATGTTGAGTCAAAGGGGGGCAGACTCTGAGAAGCCCTTAGCTCTGTTTCAGCTGAATAAAATAACAGTCCTTCTCCCTCAGGGGTCAACACAAAGCAGCTGTCCAATCAAATGCTGGAGTTAACGAAGGTGATAAATGAGCTGAAAGACGTCCTAATTCAGCAGGTAACCACCTCTTAGCAGTCCCTCTGAGGCCACTTAATCTCTGCTCCGTCAATCCTGACCTCCCTGACAGCTCGCCTGACTGAATATAAACTTTTGTTCATTTTTGACCCGTTCCAGGTTAAAGAAACATCCTTTCTCAGGAATACCATCTCAGAGTGTCAGGCCTGTGGTAAGATAATGTCTATAGTAGCTGTCAGTCATTGTAGAGAGGAAAATTGAGGACCAGTTTCCAATTGTTTAATTTATCACAGCTGATCACTTTCTTTTTTTTCATTATCTCATGTTGTGTCACAATGCAAATTAAAATGGCACAAATGTGCACATTTTAATTTAATGGAAGACTTTCTTTTTGCTTTGTTTCTGCACTGACCCCTCAGACTCAAAACTCTCTCAATAAATTAGTTATCCTATTAGCAGATCGCACGTGATAATGGTATCAGTACATCCTTATCAGTATCCGTGCCTACATGATATTTTGATATTACTGAATGAATAACAGATGGTTAAAAAAAAAATCTTTATTTCCTCCTATTTAAAGGTCTAGGTGGCACAGAGGTGGTGAAGCCAAGGTGTGCACCGGGTGTCTGTTTCCGTAACGACATGTGTATAGAAACAGCAGAAGGTGTTGAATGTGGACCATGTCCTGATGGATACACTGGAGATGGTTTTAACTGTGATGATGTCGACGAGGTAAAGCTCAATATCGCTCTGTGTGTGTGTGTGTGTGTGTGTGTGTGTGTGCGTCTTGCCATGCTTCTGTCCTCATGACAATCAATATAAATTTACGACCTGTGGTGTAAGGGCAAACTGTCGACATCCTTTCGAGTATTTTATGGCTACTACTTGGGCTGCTGGTTTATGAGATTATAGCTAGGGTAAAGACAGATAAATGTTTTGAGTGTATCTATTTGGCATAGCAGCAAGTTCATATTAGTGGTTTTGGATCCCGATGAGAAACAGTGTGAATTAACAGGCTGCGATTAAGGAGTACACTCAAATACACCTTGATGTCACTGAATAATGGTGGCTCCAGAATTGATCCATAAATGACTTTTTTGACGATCTGTTTATAGGTGAAAGAAATGCATCTCACTGTATTTTTCACCATTTTCAGCATATACAGACTGAATGGCAGTGGGTCCATCAAACTGGAACATGAGAAGCAAAGATATTTCACACAGGCTAATGTTCTATAATTTAGACTATGACCAAAAAAAGCAGGTAAAGGTAGAACTTTCTAAAACAAGATGGAGAACCTTATAAGGATGGCAATACAAGATTGCGTGTTTGCCTGTCTGTCTTTTCTGTTTGCACTGACCTCTTTTCTGAGGACTGGGCCCTTCAGCATTCTCTTTCTTGCATGAGCAATGTCATCAGACCTAAAAGCTTTTGGGGAGAAGCCCTTTGAGAACCACATACATTTTGCAGCTCAACAGAGTTCATGTCCTTTCTGCAGTGTCAGTTTAACCCCTGCTTTCCTGGAGTGCGCTGCGTCAACACTGCCCCAGGCTTCCGCTGTGACGCCTGTCCGCTGGGCTACACCGGCCTGCCAGTGGAGGGTGTGGGCATAGTGTACGCTCAGACCAATAAACAGGTAAGACAGTGGATGCATCATGAAGGAAACAGAATATTATTATCAGTGTATATCAAAAAAGACACACACACATACACAAAAATGGACTTAAATGTAGTCTGAATCCAGCAGCAGATTGCAATATGTTGTTGATCTTACCATAAAATTATTTATTTAAGCATTTAAACAATAAAGGAGGGTTCTCACTTTAAAAGAGCAAAAAAGTTCAATCAATAAATGTGCCAACACAAGTGACTTTTACTTTAGGTGTTTAAAAAAGTTTGCACAAACCTATGGGGGTTTTCACTGGAGTCCAGTCAGCCAGTAGATCACGTCTGTCAAGCTCATTAGATATCATGTGCTGCATAGAACCCACTTTGACCTCAAGAGGGCCGGGCCATTGAATCCTTGAGATATCTTAATATAAGGAAAAGGGCAATTTCAGTGGTAAATCTCAGTTTTTCTACCTGAAATGCAGCTGTAGTGAATGAAAGAAATCTATTGGCACAAGTAATTGTTTATTAATTACTTAATTACTTTAGTGTTGTGTAAATGGCCACGGGCACGGTCTTTATCAGTAGGAAAAATTGCATTACTTTTACAAATGAGTTAAAACTCCAGAGTTTTACCCAACTTCACTTTTTTCCAACACCATACAGTGGGTCGGTTTGTCTTCTCCGGGCCAATTCTGGCCCCTGTGCCTTATGTTTGACAAACTTGGTCGAGAGCAATGAAGACACCAAATTTAAAACATGAAGAAAACATAACTTTTCCACTTCGTTGGACTGCTTTCATTATCTCCATCATGTCACACAGGATTAGCCACTCTAAATGTTTATCTTGATGCACCAGATCCTGATTGGCGGGAACAGATGGATATCGTTTTTTTAATTTGCTGATTTACGTTCTACTTCCATGCTTATTTATTGCTCCGAATTTGTAAATATGACCTGCAGTCTGCAGCGTGTTATTTACCCTTTTAATGCATTTTAGATTCCTACAAAATAAACACCTAAAATACCCGGTGTGCATAAATTACTCCCACTTTAATTTGTGCTCTAATACTGTAAGTATTATAAAGCACAGCTTCAGCTGTTTCGGGGCTTTAGAGGATTTATATGGCATCCTTTGTTTTGTTTTGGGGCGTATTTTTTACACTTATTTTTGGAGCAATTAAATCTGAACAAGTTGTTACAGTCTGCTCATTTTTTTTACAATCCAGGTCTGCGATGACATCGATGAATGCAAAGGACCTGACAATGGAGGCTGTACTGCAAACTCGAACTGCCACAACTCTGCGGTAAGAACACCGTTGATGTATTGTATGACCATTACTACAGGTCTTTATTGCTACTCAAAGATGCTCATGTGCAGTTGTGATAATTCCCGCACAGGGCTCCTATCACTGTGGTAGCTGTAAGTCAGGATTCACAGGAGATCAGGTGAAGGGCTGTAAGCCGGAGATCAGCTGTGGCAACAGCCTGACCAACCCCTGTGATGTCAACGCTCAGTGTATTGTAGAAAGAGACGGATCCATCTCTTGTCAGGTAATATTCTTCATCACTCAAATGCTTATGTGCAGTATATGAATGAGTTTGTAAGAAGCTTCATTTGTCTTGTCAGTGTGGAATTGGCTGGGCTGGAAATGGATACCTGTGTGGAAAGGATACGGACATTGATGGATATCCAGATGAGAAACTCAAATGCAAAGATCCAAACTGCAGAAAGGTAACCATGGTGCAAGTTGTCAAGATTAGCAGCTTTGCTGTGGCAGGTATATCTTTATTTAATCATCATACTGTCACATGTCTTTGCAGGATAACTGTGTCTTTGTTCCTAACTCTGGTCAAGAGGATGCCGACAGAGATGGTTATGGAGATGCCTGTGATGAAGATGCAGATGGCGATGGTATTCCAAACGAACAGGTCGGTGGCTATCTCGCAACAAATGCCTCTAAAACATATTATACCTAAAGATTCTCATTTTTGTTTGTCTTGCTAATTTTCCTAGATTGATTAAGCTTGTAAAAGTACTAATACCTCCTATGTGTATGTGCACTAAAATGACTGCTGCTCCTGGCAGACGGTTATTTTACGACTGTAAAGTGGGCAAAGGGGCTAGCCTAGCTCTGTCCAAAGATTACAAAATCCACTTGCCGCTGTTTTCCAAATTCACCTATTAACATATCATATCCACAGACACCACATTTATGCACAGAAATGTGGATGTAGCAACTTTGAGGTCACCCACTGGCTACCTTTACAAAGCCACAAGTTTGGTGTGGATACAACCATTTGCTGACATCAGGGGAATCGCTTGCTATTTAGATTAGCAAGATGCATTGGGATGCTAATGCTGGCTTACGAAAAAGACTTAAAGCAAATTAAACTGCCTGGAGAAACTGAACATCCGATATTTAGAGTGTGTTTAATTACCATCAAACAAAGCCAAAATCCTTTATAAAGTATACCTTTAACTCTTAAAGAGGAACTGCAAATTTTTATACTTAAGGGACAAAAGTTGCTGTTTGCTATGTGCAGAAATATGAGCCAAGTGGCACTGAATTCCCCCTCACCCCAAACTACAGGGAGTGCAGAATTATTAGGCAAGTTGTATTTTTGAGGAATAATTTTATTATTGAACAACAACCATGTTCTCAATGAACCCAAAAAACTCATTAATATCAAAGCTGAATGTTTTTGGAAGTAGTTTTTAGTTTGTTTTTAATTTTAGCTATTTTAGGGGGATATCTGTGTGTGCAGGTGACTATTACTGTGCATAATTATTAGGCAACTTAACAAAAAACAAATATATACCCATTTCAATTATTTATTTTCACCAGTGAAACCAATATAACATCTCCACATTCACAAATATACATCTCTGACATTCAAAAACAAAACAAAAACAAATCAGCGACCAATATAGCCACCTTTCTTTGCAAGGACACTCAAAAGCCTGCCATCCATGGATTCTGTCAGTGTTTTGATCTGTTCACCATCAACATTGCGTGCAGCAGCAACCACAGCCTCCCAGACACTGTTCAGAGAGGTGTACTGTTTTCCCTCCTTGTAAATCTCACATTTGATGATGGACCACAGGTTCTCAATGGGGTTCAGATCAGGTGAACAAGGTGGCCATGTCATTAGTTTTTCTTCTTTTATACCCTTTCTTGCCAGCCACGCTGTGGAGTACTTGGACGCGTGTGATGGAGCATTGTCCTGCATGAAAATCATGTTTTTCTTGAAGGATGCAGACTTCTTCCTGTACCACTGCTTGAAGAAGGTGTCTTCCAGAAACTGGCAGTAGGACTGGGAGTTGAGCTTGACTCCATCCTCAACCTGAAAAGGCCCCACAAGCTCATCTTTGATGATACCAGCCCAAACCAGTACTCCACCTCCACCTTGCTGGCGTCTGAGTCAGACTGGAGCTCTCTGCCCTTTACCAATCCAGCCACGGGCCCATCCATCTGGCCCATCAAGACTCACTCTCATTTCATCAGTCCATAAAACCTTAGAAAAATCAGTCTTGAGATATTTCTTGGCCCAGTCTTGACGTTTCAGCTTGTGTGTCTTGTTCAGTGGTGGTCGTCTTTCAGCCTTTCTTACCTTGGCCATGTCTCTGAGTATTGCACACCTTGTGCTTTTGGGCACTCCAGTGATGTTGCAGCTCTGAAATATGGCCAAACTGGTGGCAAGTGGCATCTTGGCAGCTGCACGCTTGACTTTTCTCAGTTCATGGGCAGTTATTTTGCGCCTTGGTTTTTCCACACGCTTCTTGCGACCCTGTTGACTATTTTGAATGAAACGCTTGATTGTTCGATGATCACGCTTCAGAAGCTTTGCAATTTTGAGACTGCTGCATCCCTCTGCAAGATATCTCACTATTTTTGACTTTTCTGAGCCTGTCAAGTCCTTCTTTTGACCCATTTTGCCAAAGGAAAGGACGTTGCCTAATAATTATGCACACCTGATATAGGGTGTTGATGTCATTAGACCACACCCCTTCTCATTACAGCGATGCACATCACCTAATATGCTTAATTGGTAGTAGGCTTTCGAGCCTATACAGCTTGGAGTAAGACAACATGCATGAAGAGGATGAAGTGGACAAAATACTCATTTGCCTAATAATTCTGCACTCCCTGTAGTACATGTCCATGCTAGGTTATTGTTTTTGGCTTTTTTCTGCTGTTGGCAAAATTACATGCTTAATGACACTGAGAAAAGTTAAAAGTGTGGGCAGTAGATGTCATTTATATGACCAAAAACTGTTTTGTTTTTAGTTCACTTCCAGGTTGTTGCAAAGCAACATGATGATTTTAACTGATATCCCTAACAATACGAATCGGGGACTAAGATGTACCTATGTGCTAAGTTTGGCTACTCCTAATCATGTTGACAGTACAGGCAGCCAAAGAAACAAACAAAAGATTTCATCTTTTATAATAAGATGCACAGTGATATCAATCTCATAAAAATCGAAAAGGTTTCAGCCCTGAAGCATACAGAGGCTTACGCTTTACCCACCATATTACCCACTCACATGACTCATAAATGAATATGTGCACACGCTCCTTCTTCATCAGGACAACTGCAGGTTAAAAGCCAATGTGGACCAGAGGAACAGCGACAAGGACAGCCACGGCGACGCCTGTGATAACTGCCGCCTGGTGGAGAACCCCGACCAGAGGGACACTGACGGTGATGGCAAAGGGGACGCCTGTGATGATGACATGGATGGAGATGGTGAGGAGAGAAATGACATCACTGATGCTGACGCTCTTGTTATATAATCAACATCACTGGAGGCTTTTGCTGTTATGACTTCTTACCCTGCACTCCCTTTTATGATTCCACTGCTGTGGTCTCGTAGTGAATTACTCACAAGGATGCATGCAACTTTTATAGTTAGTTACAGATCCCTTTGTTGTTTAAATGCATCACTTTATATTAGGATAGATTTTGTATGCCAGCTCAGGCTGAATAAACAACACCGTAAAGAAAAAAATAAATGATGAAAGCCGATAGCAGGCTGACCCCAAAGCGAGTACAACCTTTGATCACTCAGCAGCGAGATTATATCTCA
The DNA here is from genome assembly GCF_057382275.1 of Copadichromis virginalis. Taxonomy (NCBI): domain Eukaryota; kingdom Metazoa; phylum Chordata; class Actinopteri; order Cichliformes; family Cichlidae; genus Copadichromis; species Copadichromis virginalis. Next base: position 51,133,734 of record NC_140624.1, read on the forward strand.
TGAAGCCCCCACAGGACAAGAAGATAGTTCTTCCTTCCACTGCTGCTGCTTGACCTTTATGCATTAGTAGTGCTGCTACTGCCTCCCTGTGATGAAGTAAAATACCATCTGAATGCAGGTTCTCCGGAACAACATAGAAAATGCAACAGTGCACCCTAGTGGTGATATTAGAAAGATCAGCTTATAAAATCATTTCTTTAGTGAGACAGCAGCATAAACCTATTGCTCGTGTTTCATGATAAAGATGACTCTGTCAGTAATACAGCTTGCTTTCCACAGGTATGCTGCTGTGATTATATTACAAAGAATACTGCTGATTATTTCCTGGAAAATAGTGGCCCAAACTCATATCTGTCTTTTAAAGCAAGGTATTCAGTCCACTGCCGCAGAAAGCAAACAAATGCACATCTTTACAGCTGACATGCAGGATTTACAGTCTTTGTTGACTTAACTGACTGCTCATCAAATTCTTTGCACATTTATATATTTTATAAACCCACTTGGTGGCAGTTTGAGTGTTAAATGAGTGTCACCTGATCGATGTGCAGGTCTGAAGAACTTCCTGGATAATTGCCAGCGTGTCCAGAACAGAGACCAGCTGGACCGGGATGGAGACGGGGTGGGAGACGCTTGTGACAGCTGCCCCGACATCCCCAACCCAAATCAGGTCAGTCATACAGGTGGATGTATGGCGGTCATGTAAATTAACTAAATACACTGACATAAGGATAGTTTATTTGATTTTGCTCGTAGTATTTAGTGTTTGATTCACTAGATTTATCTAACCACTATAGTTATGAGTGAGATATGAGATTTCAAATTCAACATCTTATGAAATACAAAAATATACTATCAACAAACACACTGTTGAAGTGCTTCAAACATTCTGTGCTCCGTAAAAAAACACTAACAGTTTCTTTGAAATAAAAGGAAAAATTATCTAATGATCAGAGAAAAGTCAGATAAATGCAGTTTGTTCTATAGTTTGCAGTTCTAATATGTCATTCAAAAGGTCCATATTACTGCTGAACGAAGCTGTTTGCACTGTGCATTTACCTTTACAAAAATAAGATCTTAACTGCAGGATTAAAGTTGTATTTTCACACTTGTCTCATTGCTGTCTGCTCTCTCTTCAGTCTGATGTTGATAATGACTTGGTTGGGGATTCCTGTGATACAAACCAAGACAGGTGATAACACTATCTTGATATCTACAGTACCAGTATAGCTTTTATTCATTTATTTCAATTTAACTCATGTCACTGCGTCGCTTCCTGTGTAGTGATGGCGATGGTCACCAGGATACCAAGGATAACTGCCCACTCGTGATCAATAGCTCTCAGCTGGACACTGACAAAGACGGGCTGGGTGACGAATGCGATGACGATGATGACAACGACGGGATACCGGATGTTTTACCACCGGGTCCAGACAACTGCCGGCTGGTACCAAATCCTGATCAGATTGATGATAACAGTGAGTTTCAGATTGTCCCCTGATAATTAAAAAAAATGAGTTTGTAGGGATGTTCAGTTGTTTTTGTTGAGACGTTTGGCTAAAAAGCAGATTGATGCTGAAAGATTAATGGTCATAATTTCGGGAGAACGTCTCTCTTCCCCCTGCACTGTTACTGACATTATTTATTTCACACCCACGCGGATCAAACAGTAGCAACCTTGGGCAGATTAAGTGGCAATTTTTGTGAGGAGAAAAAAAAAGCGCAATTTTTGCGAGCCTAAACTCATTCGCCAATTTTATGACTCGCTGTGACATTACTTGTGTGAAAATGGATTCTGAAACTAATGGGAGTGGAGTGTCAATTCAAATAAAGAGGGGCAAGGCCATTTTTTCCCAGCAGTCAGAGTTCAGCGAGGCAGAGTTAACAGACCATTACTTACATTATTACAACACACAACTTTTTCTTGTGTAGCCAGTTGTGGTAGTAGCACAGTTTTAATAGCCTAACAAAACTCAAAAGTCAGATATTTGCTTTTATTTAATAATCAGTGCCCTTTTAAATGTCATGTGTCCAAAGCTGTACTGTTAGACAAATGTATTTTTGCCAGCTAATATGTAGCATCTAGACCTATGAATTAAGAAATGGTATTGCTCCCTTTGATTTAGATTCGGTTTTCTTTTGAAGTTTATCGCACAGAGGGTTTTGTTTTTTGTAACTGCCATCCAGGGCTATTGCTGTCCCCTGTTGAGCAGAGACCAGAAAGCACGTAGCCTGTGTCGTGATTAAGGTTTCTTTCGTTTGTGTGTCGTCTGGTGGTTAGTTGCTGTTTGCTCCACACAACAAAGTGATTCATTCTTTCTGCCCTCACAGATTTTGTTTCCCCCTCGCTGTCATTCAGGGGCCTTTGATGTGTGGCACTCTCATAATTCCCACCAACTACATAAAAGCAAAGTGGTTCCCTTTGACATTGTAATCTTTTTTCTAGATTTCTACTCAATCGTGCACTCTGTGAGCCTGTACAAACTACTGTTACTGAAAGGTAGCAGTCCATTCGTAACATTATGTGTGGTTCAACATTACAGAATAATGTATGGTTATCACAAAATCCCAGTTGCAAACGTGGACGGCTTATGTTTGTGTCTCGGTACAGCATTTAGGAAGAATCAGACACATTCAGAGCTGATTTTGACTTATTAAAGACTCAGCGAGAAGCCATATCAGTATATGTCTGTCGTACTGGAGGGTGTGGACTGTAGTGAGCTTCACTAAAAGGTCTTAATTTTTCAGCAATTTTTTAAAAACTGTGTGACAACATTTAGTGCATCAATTCATCCATTTTCATGTGCTTATCTGGGACCGGGTTGCAGGGGCAACAGCCTATTCGGAGCAACCCAGTCCTCCCTCTCCCCAGCCACCTCCTACAGCTTATCCAGGGGCAAACTGAGGTGTCCCCAGGCCAGCCAAAAAATATAATCGCTCCAGCGTGTCCCCGTGATCTTTCACGGGGCCTTCTCCCTGGTGGTGCCCAAGAGACATCCTTGTCAGATACTAAAACCTTTCAGTGTTTAGTAGTGGCTCCACTCTGAGCCCTTGCTTGAATGAATGAATGAATGAATGAATTACTAGCCCCATCTCAGGTGCCCCTCAGAGAAAGCTCATTCTTGTCAGTCATTATCCATTCAGATTCAGGAAAGGAGAGAAGTTAATGGACCAGGTCACCCTACCCGGGGCAGGGTTACCGTAGCCCCACCCTGGACCCTGGCCTGTGGAGGGAGCTTGAAGGAGAGTGGCTGGTGGCTGGCCCTTAGCTCACATGGATTAAGCATAGGCCTGCCCTCCACCACCCACAGGAGTCACTAAAGGGGTCGGGTGAAACGCATCGAGCAGAGGCCCTGGCGGTCTATCCCCGGCTATCAAGGCTGGCTATTGTGTAGTGACAAAGTACAGTACTTGAGATCATTTATCCAATGAGGTTGCACAGCTTCTGAGATATTTTGATCATACACTATTGTGTTTCCAAAGTAAATTAAAGATTTGAAACTACTCATGCACCAAATTTTTAACTGTACTTTTTAACTTTTCAGGTGACGGTGTTGGAGATATTTGTGAGTCTGACTTTGACCAGGACAAAGTGATAGACAGGATTGATAATTGTCCTGAAAATGCCGAGATTACCTTGACTGACTTCAGGGCCTATCAGACTGTTGTGCTGGACCCCGAGGGCGATGCCCAGATTGACCCCAACTGGGTTGTTTTGAACCAGGTATGAACATTATTATCACTGATCATTCAAATTTATCCATCATAGGCAGATATTTTTATATACACATGCTTGACTTTACTTTTGTGATTTCCCCAAGTGTTTTGTTGTCCAGCTTTGCTGTTTTGGTTCACTCTTACCACTCTCCTTGAATAGATTTCTGGCCCAGCAGGCAGCCTTTTATTGCCAAAAAACTAAAAACCCACGCTACACTACATGTTGAGACACACTTAGTCGGTAGCTGATGAACGTGTTGGTGCATTTAGCAGCTAATGTTCAGCAAAGGTTGCCCTCGGGAGCTGGAAGAACAGAAAAATTACGCTGAAAGCAGGGTGCTGATCTGTATTCAGTTTGTGGCCAGAAACTGAAAAAAAAATCAGAGCTGCTAAATGTGTATATAGGGCACTTGCCAGATCAACTTGAAAGGTCGTGTTGTTCACAGTGTGTTAAAAAAAAGAAAAGAAAAAAAAGAGTCACGGCAGCTTTAATTCATGGCCTAAAAAAAGTACGTGTGCAAGCACATTTTAATAAACCTGAAATGCAAATACAAGCTTTTGAAATTAAAAGTTTCACGGTGCATCATTCATCATTAAAAACATCTCTTCCTTATCAGGGAATGGAAATCGTTCAGACCATGAATAGTGATCCTGGACTTGCTGTCGGTAAGGTGTATTTAGCTTTTTTACCTGAATATCACTTTTAGTGTTGTGTGCAAGAAACTACTCGTCGTATCTAATGCGCTAATTACTCTTTCTGATGTCAGGTTACACGGCTTTCAGCGGCGTGGACTTTGAGGGGACTTTTCACGTGAATACAGTCACTGATGATGACTACGCTGGCTTCATCTTTGGTTACCAGGACTCATCCTCCTTCTACGTGGTGATGTGGAAGCAGACTGAACAGACCTACTGGCAGGCAACCCCCTTCAGAGCCGTGGCCGAGCCCGGCATACAGCTGAAGGTGAGAGGGCGAGTCATCTCACTTTAGTTTTACTCACTCGACCTGTTTTACACATTCTTGTTTTCCTTCTGCTTCTACAATCGCCTTACTTGTCTCTGCTTCTGCGTTAGGCTGTGAAGTCTAGATCAGGCCCCGGCGAGCATTTGAGAAACTCACTGTGGCACACGGGAGACACCACCGACCAAGTGCGCCTGCTGTGGAAGGACCCGAGAAATGTGGGCTGGAAGGATAAGGTGTCCTATCGCTGGTACCTGCAGCACCGCCCACAGGTTGGATACATCAGGTATTATAAAATTCTTACGGCTTCCTAAATTTTCTTGCCAAGAGCAAGATGAGACGGTCAGCATTGTGTGTAGGTGCAAACTGTATGTTCAGCCATTGGAAAGCCAGGCTGGCTGTTTCTTAGTCTTAATAGTTGTAATTTAATAACTAAGGTAAAAATCCCTTGTTGTGCTTTGTGCAGAGCCCGCTTTTACGAAGGAACTGAGCTGGTTGCAGACTCCGGCGTGACCATCGACACAACCATGAGAGGAGGACGACTTGGCGTGTTCTGTTTCTCGCAGGAAAACATTATCTGGTCCAATCTGAAATACCGCTGCAATGGTAAGGAAATCAAACGTTGCAACATAATTTACAAATGGGATAACAATGCTAGAAAACTGTCAGTAGCTCCATCCTAATTTGGTGTTTAGTGCAGGTAATTAGCAGAAAACTATGCTAATATGCTGATCAACATTTTACTAAAGGGCTTTCTCAGCCTCACGGAATGTGCAGCATCTTGCTGCATGACCTCTGAGACTAGTTGTCTGCAACAGCTTCATATTCCATCTTGTTACATAAAGACTGCAGCTGTGAAGAGAATTCGTTTGACCTCACTGCATATGAGATTTTAAGCTTGTCTCATAACGCCTAACTTGTCACTTCCGCAGACACCATCCCGGAGGATTTCCAGGAGTTCAGCACTCAGCATGGCGTCGACTCGCTCTAAAGCCAACGCGGAAAAAAATACCACTGCAGAGCTACGAGGAATGCATCAGTGTGTACGTGCGAGTGTGTACGTGCGAGTGTGCGCACGTTTGTGTGTGCGTGTGTGGATGCCTGTGTCTGTGTTTTGATGTTTATGGCTTTTGTGCATACATGGCCACAATCTTTGTACTGTGTGTGTATTTTCTCATGCTGTCTCATTTCTCTTAAATGTCTCGAGCTGAGCTTTTAGGTTTAATGGATTTTATCAAATACATTGCAATATGCCCCCTTAGAAATCCTGCATATTTGATTTTTACCCTTTGGTATCTCTCTGTAAAACATAATCCTTTTCAAAGTTTCCTCATGCAAAAAGTTACAAACTGACATGCTGAAGAGTCTCTGGTGTAGATGTCAATGTGCATTTGATGCATTTGATCTCCTGCACAGTTATTTTAGTTATTTTACCCAAACTTCATTTTTTGCGTCCATATTCAGAAAATTCAAGTGTCTTTTATTTTGTCTTCTACTCTATACTCTTCTTCTCTTCCTCTTAGTGCCTTACTCGTGGTTAAATCATCTTGTAAGCTGAATCCTTACCAAAAAATGTAGCATAAGACACCATAGCGCTGCATACAGTTTTATTAGTTTTGTTTCCCCTATACTTGGAGTTGTTCTTTTATTATGATTTTTTCATAATAAATTCTACATTTTCCCAGGAAATAAAGTGAGATGTTATCATATAATAATTTTTACTACTACGCAGAAGTCATATTTGAACGCTTTTTGGGATATACAGTGCTTAGCAGATTTCTTAGACCACCTGTCATAAAAACCAAATAAAAAAACACGTCTTTACATTTATTGGCATGTAAGGAATTAAATTCACCTTTTTATACCCAAATTTAGCTGGTACATTTTCTTGTCAGAAATGGAAGTAAATAACTGTCAAAAGAAAAAGAAAAAAACAGGCTTTGCTGGGGTTTTTTCACCTTTTCTTGTATTTCAATCAATTTGAAAATTCATAGATAATAACAATAATTGTATTTTAGCATTTAAAATATAATTTCATCATTTGGATTAACCGGTAAAGAAATATAAAAATAATTTTGGTAATTTCCAGTACTATTAATATTGGACAGCTAGGTGGTGGGTCGTTGTGTTTGTGGGGTCAATTTTTTCTTTATGTTTTGTTTTTTATAATAGCTACCAGAAAATGGGCTGATCATGTTTCTGGTCTCGCTCACTCTAGAAGGCCAGTTTGGTTTTACATGGTTTTCTCTTTCTATTATTTGAACCTTGAGATTTTGATCATTTCACTTATATATATATATATATATATATATATATATATATATATATATATAAAACACCCAGCACGCCCCTGCGGGCGGTTTATCCTTCAAGCTCGGGTCCTCTACCAGAGGCCTGGGAGCTTGAGGGTCCTGCGCAGTATCTTAGCTGTTCCCAGGACTGTGCTCTTCTGGACAGAGATCTCCGATGTTATTCCCGGGATCTGCTGGAGCCACTCGCCTATCTTGGGAGTCACCGCACCTAGTGCTCCGATTACCACGGGGACCACCGTTACCTTCACCCTCCACATCCTCTCGAGCTCTTCTCTGAGCCCTTGGTATTTCTCCAGCTTCTCGTGTTCCTTCTTCCTGATATTGCTGTCATTCGGAACCGCTACATCGATCACTACAGCCGTCTTCTTCTGTTTGTCTACCACCACTATGTCCGGTTGGTTAGCCACCACCATTTTGTCCGTCTGTATCTGGAAGTCCCACAGGATCTTAGCTCGGTCATTCTCCACCACCCTTGGGGGCATCTCCCATTTTGACCTCGGGACTTCCAGGTTATACTCGGCACAGATGTTCCTGTACACTATGCCGGCCACTTGGTTATGGCGTTCCATGTATGCCTTGCCTGCTAGCATCTTGCACCCTGCTGTTATGTGCTGGATTGTCTCTGGGGCATCTTTACACAGCCTGCACCTGGGGTCTTGCCTGGTGTGATAGACCCCAGCCTCTATGGATCTTGTGCTCAGAGCTTGTTCTTGTGCTGCCATGATTAGTGCCTCTGTGCTGTCTTTCAGTCCAGCTTTGTCCAGCCACTGGTAGGATTTCTGGATATCAGCCACCTCCTCTATCTGCCGGTGGTACATACCATGCAGGGGCCTGTCCTTCCATGATGGTTCCTCGTCTCCCTCCTCTTTCTTGGGTTTCTGCTGCCTGAGGTATTCACTGAGCACTCGGTCAGTTGGGGCCATCTTCCCAATGTATTCTTGGATGTTCGTTGTCTCATCCTGGACTGTGGTGCTGACACTCACCAGTCCCCGGCCCCCTTCCTTCCGCTTAGTGTACAGCCTCAGGGTGCTGGACTTGGGGTGAAACCCTCCATGCATGGTAAGGAGCTTTCTTGTCTTTATGTCAGTGGCTTCTATCTCCTCCTTTGGCCAGCCTATTACCCCAGCAGGGTACCTGATCACGGGCAGGGCGTACGTGTTGATGGCCCGGATCTTGTTCTTACCATTCAGCTGACTCCTCAGGACTTGCCTGACCCTCTGCAGGTACTTGGTGGTTGCAGCTTTTCTAGCGGCCTCTTCATGGTTCCCATTCGCCTGCGGGATCCCCAAGTACTTGTAACTGTCCTCTATGTCTGCAATGTTGCCTTCTGGTAGTATATATATATATATATATATATATATATATATATATATATATATATATATATATATATATATATATATATATATATTAGTCATGAACCTGGCCAAAATAAATTTTCATTATAATGTGTAGAAGTATTTTCTATGTAGCCCACTAATTACTTTGAGATAAAGATATGTTGTATACACATAAAGGACATTTTGCTGTTATTTGGTTTTGTTATTTTATAAATTGTACTAGTCTGGATTGTTTGACCAGGTTCAAGAATCATACAGAATTTTTAACATTATATATTTTTTAAAAATCATGCATGCGTGCATTCATTACTTTTCAAGGATGGGCAATTAATTATCCCAAGGGGCTACATGTCAAACTGGGACTGTTATGAAAGCCCCACATCAATAAGCTTAATTCACTTCTATGTTATCTCTTTATTAGCTTATTGACTCCATGACCTCATGTGACCCCTTAGGAAAAATGAATTGCCCAACATTTACGCTGAAAGTGCTGTTTTGTTTTGATCAAAGGGTCCTAAAATGCCACTGCAGATCCCTCTGATGGAACATTTGTTAATTAAAGAATCAGGCAGACCACACGATGCTTCTGAATCTCACCAGTGGGAACTTTGCATTCACATGGAGGTAGAGCTGTTTTATGGTGAGCTGAGACCAGAATTTGGATAAGCTTTTATAAATTGGATTTGGAAAAAAATATGCAAATTCAGATACGGTGCCACACTTTTCATCGTGACAGGAATTTAAAATGCTGCAAATGGTGTTCAAGAGCAGCAATCGGGACCACCGCTTTTAAGACGCAGCAGCAATCTGCAAAACTGTGTGTGCGTGTGTGTGTGTGTGTGTGTGTGTGTGTGTGTGTGTGTGTGTGTGTGTGTAAACTCAAACAGTGAAAACAACACAAAGTAATAATGAAAAATCAGCACAGTGTTTTTGAAGATAATAGCCTTGTTGTCTGAAATACCTACAGACACATTCTTTGTTTGATGGCTGTTACAGAGAAAAGTTATTGATCAGTTTCCTTCTGATCGCCTGGCTTTTTGGTTTGCAGTTTGAAAACTTACTGTGGAATCGTGTTGAGTAGTTTCCATATTTGTTGCCTGTTTGAAAATTGCTATTGTAGCAGGGAGGAAAAGAGGTTACCAGCAGAGGTAAAGAGATCAAGGGGTTCAGTACAAGCTGCACAGCATAAAGACACCCGGGCTTTCATTGCTGAGAATTGTGACCGAAGATGTTGACGATAGAACAGTGGGAAGCTCTTTGGAAAATCGGCTTTGATCACTCCTTCAAAATGAATAAATAAGGCAGGTGGGGGAGAGGAAACTCCATGGCAAAGTGGCAGCCAGGTTTCGATTTCAGCTCGCACGTCTCTGCTGGAGTTGTCTCCACCTCAGGGGGCATGAGAGAATAATTCACTGATTTATATGGTGCACGGGGAGATGTTGACTTGTCTGTAATTTGTGATGAAGCAGAGAGCGGATGACAAAACCTGATAACATCAATGTCTGTGCTGTGCCACACAACAACTATTTAATGAACATACCGACAGAGGGGGGGTTCTTTGTAACTTAATTTTGTAACACAACAAACAAGAAGCTGATGCTGGTAACAAACCAAGAGTCTTTAACCGTGCTGGCAGCTCTGTGAGGCTGCACAGCCGTGCTTTGAACTAGTGTTGCTGTCACCTTGAGATGTCACCATCAGCTGAACATTAAAACTCTGGGGATCACTGAAGATGTTGGAAGACATTGGCCGCAAATCGTTATCGTCCATATGAGATGTAGACGCTGTGTTTCGTTGAATATAAGAGTAATTCTCCCTGATGAGGGGATCACCGACGTCTGATCGCTTATCCTCTGTAGAGCGTAGATCTGGAGGTATTCACCAAAGGTACGAGCTCTGAATATCAATACTGAGGCAGTTGCTTATAGCAGCGGAGCTCCCCTCTCTGGAGAACTGCTGTCAGCTCACCTTAAAGTTCTTTCATGATAAAATTCTGCAAACTTGCCATTAAAACCACAGAATATGGTCTGATGTTATCATAATCTCAAAGATTGAGGTGCTGCTCAGTTAGTAACCCTGTCGAGGTTAAAGAATATATTGAGCAATGGCTATGAATGTTAAATAAAAGATTAATGTAGGCACTATGATGTTGAAGTGAAGCCCTGCTTTCAAGCTTTGAATGTTCTGCATGTATGTATGTATACTGCGTATATAACAAAGAGCATCCATACTGTATGGGTGGATCCCACAGGCAAAAATTTGTCTGATAATTGCATCACAAAATGTGTAAAAATCTTTTTAGAGCATTTTTACTCATTCAAGTTTGCTGACTTGAAAGGAGGTGATGCAGTGCAGACAGCTAGTGGCCACTTATCTGTAAAAGTGGCCTTGCACTTTATGGTGAAAGCATTATTAAAGTTTAGTGGGTGAGTTTGAAGAAAATCCCCTGTGTAGTTGTCACAAAGGGCTAAAACAACTATAGAAAGAAATGTTGTTGTTTATAAAGAGCTATTATTTCTGCTGTAATATTTCAAACTGTGGTTTTTGGCAGTTCCTGCATCTTATGTTTACTTCTAGACAGATGTTGTCATCAGGAAAAACTCATTTAAAGATGCTCAACCTCATTGTGGTCCAAGCAGCACAGCGGTATGATGGTTAGCAATGTTGATGATGGTCAAAACCACTGGCCAGCAAGGGTCTTTCTGTGTGGGGTGGTTGTATGGATTCACTCCAGGGACTCCTGGCTCACTCCCACAATCCAAAAGCATGCATTGGTTAGGTTAACTGGCACTTCTATTCAGTATTAGCCCTGCAATAGATTGGTGACCTGTCCAGGGTGCACTCTGCCTGCGCTGGATGAAGATGGATGGACAGAACGCGGTGGTCATAGAGGAAAGGTCAGGGAAACACTGTCAGAGGTCTCTTCCTGTTTAATAGGGAGTTCTTCCTTCCCACAGTCACGAAGCGGGGCATTGAGGCTTTCTCTCTAATACTGCAGGGTAATTACCTTTCAATACAAAGACAACCTTTGTCGTCAACTGGCGCTATATAACCAAAACTTGGTTGAACTCCAGGCTTTATCTTCTTTTGACAATGTCTCTACAAACTCTTATACAATTCAACCTGTAGCTGCTATAACCTGTAGTGTGTACATAATCCAGTTAATGATCTGCATGAACAAGCACGCACTACAACAAAAACAGCAAAAAACACCCCCAAAAACCTTCAAAGGAAGAAAGTCCAGCTGGTTCCTTTTGCTTCCATCCTATTGGGCTTTTTACAGGGAACATGTAATGTTATACTAATAGAAGTATGGATATGCAATAGATTTCAGCAAGGAGTTAATTTTGAGTGTGAATAATTATGACTGATGGTGACTCATAGTACTACTAATAAAACTGAAGTCAGTTTATCACAGTTTATCATCTATCACTAGATGGGCTATAATAATCCAGGTGCTAGACCGCATCATTTAAAGGGTAGCCCAAGACACATTTCTCATCAGACCTCTCAGTTGGCTCCTAACTGTGGTTAACCTCATCCTACAGAACACTGGAGCGCTCTGAATGGTCTTCTAGGTGTTCTAGTTCCCACTGGGTCTGGCTTCTTTGCTGGGACTAAAGAGACCCAATGGCTTCTACTTATCTGTAATAAACCTTCTTTGAGTTCATCGTGAAAATAGGGAGAGAAAAAACACCTTTTCCTCCAAACACAAAGTCATTATCACTGTCTTTTCCCCTTATATTCCCTGGGCCTACACTTCTGTTGACTTTTACATGTGTACTTTACACAGTTTCTCATTTAGCTGCATCTCACTAATTTTGGCTATATTTGTCACATTCAGCTCAGGGAGACCACATCAGTGGGATTATATGCCTACAACGGAACATAGTGATGGCCATGTTCTCTGCCTAAAGACACTGGCACTGGTGGCTTTTCATGTCAAATGTTTTTATGTCCATGTTGCAGTAAGTGTTCTCCTCCAGAAATTAATTTGCTGCATCCTGTAAATGGGAAAGGCACCTTGTCAAATGTTAAAGACCAGTATAATAAGCTGCACTGTGAGCAGCTGATATACTCCGGTGCAATATGTTTGTCCTTTTTTTTTCTGAGTGTCTAAATTACGATGGTTTAAATGCATCTACCATAAAGCACCCTCAAAAAACCCTCAAGGGAAAAAGGGGTCAATTACATGGTTGTTATTTTCAGCTAAGTACAGCAGCGTTCGGCAGTGTGCTGCATCATTTAGTTTCACTGTCAGCTGTAAATGTGGCTCTTTGGATTATACGATTGCTAGCAGAAAGAGGTGTGGAAGCCACGAACACTACCTTTAGCTTACGCTGTGACACTGAGACACATACTGATGAGCGAGTGAACATGACTTTACATTTTACCATTTAAAAAAACTTTAATTGGGGCAATAAATGACAGTATGTTGCATTGTAAAGGGAGTGTTTTCAGGACACAGCCATAACTCTACAGTGGCAGCAATAACATGATGATTAGTAAGTCTCAGTCCTTAATCTCAATTTACTGCAGACTGAAAAATATCAAAGTACTCGAGCCTTACTGTTTTTCTAAAGTCGTAATAGAGTGATTTAGAGGTTTTGGACAACATGTTTTTTAATTTTAGAGCAGCTTTGCCCATCAATTTTCCAGTGCAAATGAAAGCTCCTGCTGGCTGAATTTTTCAGCTTGTCAATTGGATGGTTAAAAATAATGGTCTCTGATGTGTTTGGTGAGCGCCTGACTTTTGCATAGAACTACCACGCTGTTGCCTTTCTGTTTGTTCTTTTCAAAAGCTGTGAAAGCGCAATATCCAGCAGGGAATCTGCTCATCTGGCTCTCTTTGATTGGACATTTGCCCCATAAATAATAACAAATATAATGTCACCCTGTAGCGATTCCAAGTTTCCTCTTAATTCATTTCCTGCCCAGTAGTTGTCAGTGCTTTGCCCTCAGTTGCTAACAAATGAGATCCTTCCATCTAATTTTGTGGATGTGGCTGCACATTGCAGCTACATGAGCTACTCACACAGATAATCTTACAGAGTGCATAAGATATGCAAAAAAACCTCATGTTTCTGGTCCACTAGCTATGAATATCTAAATGGTGTTTTTTTTGTGTTTTTTTTTTTACATTTTTCTATCAGCGCCATTAAAAAAACAGTGCTAACTGTTTAAAATGTAAATAAACGGAGGCTGTCATTTTGCAGCTATTCTTGTCAGTGCCAGTTGGTGCTGGCCAGGTGTACGGCTGTGACAGTCCTTGGACAGGAGGTCTCATCCTTCTGTCCCTGCTGCTCTGCTTACCAGCTATTTGTTTTCATGCCACGTTTGGGCTCTGCTGCTGGCATGTTTGCTGCTGAAAGTCTCAAAACAATTTGCATAGAAATATGCATAATGTCTGAGCCTCAAGAATGACCTCTGGCTTCTTTAAATGGCACAGTGGAATGTTTTCTTAAATAATGCACACGTTCAGTTTTCAGATTCATGCAGTTGCTTGTTATTTGTGTAATACTTCACACAAATGGGGGGATTAAAGTGTTTTTCACTGATGTGTGGTGGATGGCTTGCTCTGGCCTGCTCCTCAAAGGGATATTTACACAAGGCTGTGGGGATGTAATAGTGCACTATCCTCCAGTGCCATTGGGGGTGTCTTCCTCTGGTTCTGCTGTTTGGTGAAACTCATAAACTTTTCTGCACACATACACACAGATGATTGCAGCAACCTCAAATCTGATGTCTGCAGTAGCTCAGAAACTTTCCTCCCAAGTCTGCAAACATCATTTCCACGTGCTCATCATGTGTCACGCTCTCCTCTCCTATGGCATCCCCTTTCAGCTTGCATTACCGGCCTGCACGTGGCCTTTCTGCCTGTCGACTCTCATCTCTCTCCTCATTTCCTCTGAGATTCCAGCAATCTGCAGACTGCCTCTGTCTGTGGTCTCCTACCCCGAGGTAAATCTCTGCTACCAGAGACAATTAAAGAAAGCTCAGCACAGTCAGCAGAAGAGCGGCCAAGAGGAGGCCCCGCTGAAGGAGAGGGAAGGACCAAGTGTCTATCTGGCTGCAGAGAAGAAGAATTTGTCCTTAACATTTACCTTTGTGAGCATTTATATTGTAGGAATGGAACGGTGATGGAATGGCTGGCGCCCCCCCCCCCCCCCACCGCCGCCCCCCCTTTACATAACTAAATTTGTTATATAATTTGGCATTGTGCATGGTGACAAATGATGAATTTCTAAACAGCAAATATTTTCTTCTTCAGTATTTATTCTGCCCTGAAGAGGGCAGTACATTCCAATAAAAGGGTGTAACAACAGTGGATGTAAATCTAATCATACTGAGAGAACAGGCTGAGCACGTGTGTGTGTGTGTGTGTGTGTGTGTGTGTGTGTGTGTGTGTGTGTGTGTGTGTGTGTGTGTGTGTGTGTGTGTGTGTGTGTGTGTGTGTGTTTTAGCTGTAGCATATTTTATTAAGCTTCACTTTGCAAACCACAACATTTGTCGTGCTGATTAGTTATGACTGCAGAGCAAAAAAATTAGGGGGGGCTGGGCAGTCTTTCCTCGACAGCACAGTAGTGGCTGTTGGTAGAGGATATGTAGGGAAAATGCAGAAGTGTTTTCAGCTGTGCAAAAAATGAGCTGCAGGGGAGATTTCATAACCCCCCCCAGCAGAGAAACAAAAATAAAAACACCTCCCTCACTGCCAGACATAATCCATCTCCGCCTTCTGTACTCCGCAATCTGTCTTAATGTTTTCTCTTATCATTTCCTCCCCATCTCTCTGATAAATTTTATAACCCGCTTTCTTACTTCTTCCCTTTCTGCCCTTTTCTCTCTTTTTGCTCATCTCTGTTCAGACATCATCTGTCCTCATCTAGCTTTCTGTCCTCCACCAAAATGATTTTTCTATCTGGGTCACGGTCTGTATCTTTGTGTGCATTTCTGCCTGTATCTTTCTGTGTCCTTATTGCCATCTGTCTGTCTCTATCTGCTGCACTTGAAGGCGGATGGCTATAGTCTAGCCAGAACGACACATACGAGCCAGTCACACACCCAGTGTGGGAGCTGCAGTCGGGGGGTAGGTGCGAGACGGGAGAAGGCGACAGAGTCGCAAATGAGAATGTCTCATTACTTTGCCTGGTGATAAAATATGGCTTGTTATGACTGTCTTTTTTTAAACTTAATATCTGATATGCATTCCCTAATTCTGCCCTCATTTGAACACAATACTCAAAAAGATCTCTGCTTAAACTCTTGGTGCATTACGTTACATAAGGAAACTTTCCCCAGCGGCCTGTAAGTACACCAGACCTCAGACAATAGATTTTTTTCGGTGGCCTTTTCAAGCAATGTCGATTCATCCGGTGACATTTGAAGGACAGGGCGGCGGTGTCATGATGTGAGATGAGGTTGGCGTCGCTTCCTCCCGTGTGCTCTCAGCAGTATGATTCACCTTTCTGCATCCCCTGCAGGCATCACCCAATACTCCCACAAAAATGAGACAGGGCTGAAGCATTAGCAAACAGTCGCCTGTATGAGTGCTGTGAAAAAAGAAAGAAAGAAAGAAATGAGTGAAAATAAAAAGTATTTGGCCACATCTCTCTCTACCAGCTGTCTACTATGCTGTCAGATAAGAATAGCATGTCTGGTACAGAAATGTAGGCCAAAGTCTTCCATAACTGTAGTTACATTATCCACTTGTACTTGTTTGGTACAAATACTGATGGTATCAGTTAAATATGCTGCATTTTTCCTGCTCTTTTAAGGGTGTTTTATTGAGCAGTGTTGCAGTTTCTTGATCTGCACGGCCTCGTTATATAATTATTAGCCTCTCTCTAAATAAGCTTGCATTCTTTATATACAGGAAAAGCTGTACAACTTTGAAAATAAAACTGCAGAAAATGCAGTTAAAGGTAAAAAAAATCTCGCACTCCATGGAGAAGATGCAACAGTATGTAAGCCACAGCTGTTAAATACATCAAGATGTACAACTAGAATATCACTCTTACGTGGGCAGGGCTCTAATAACATAGACTTTAAGTACAAGTCAATTGAATGAATAGAAAGGACACAACAGGAGGCTGAGCACACAAAATGGGGGGGGGGGGGGGGGGGGGGCAAAGTGGAGGTGGTGTGACTGCCAATCCAAACTGCCAGGGATCTGTTTGTGAAGTCCAATATCAGTTGTTTGGTTGCCTGCCCATCAGTTTGTGGTGTGTGTGTGTGTGTGTGGGGGGGGGTCGGCTCAGAGCTCAGTGGGTTCAGTGTCTGCTTTTGCTTCATCACCTTGTTTTGAACTGAAAGCATCATTATGAGTCGGCTGGTATTATGCTTTTGGAGGACAGAGTGTGTCTGCCATAAAGATGGTTTCTTAAGTAGTAGTGATTTACACCCACAACCCTCCTGTTCCTTTGCTCATTAGTGTCTAATCAGGCAAATCACATGGATTTGGGCTAGTCTGAACATTTTAGAAATTGCTAATCTCTTGTGATTTTTCCCTAACAAAGAATGGCCAAAAAAAAAAGAAAACATATCATGCATCAGTTCTCTGGGTGAAGATGTCTCCTTGATGCCAGAAATCAGAGAAGGGTGGGCAAGACTGCTTCAGACTGACAGCATAATAGACAGCTGGTAGAGCGAGAAGCGGCTAGGATCGATAGGAAGGCAACAACATGTTAAATAAGCGCTTGTGGTTCAGGTGACGGCAATGTAGTTGTGTGGAGGATTGTTATGACCCAAGTCATCATTGTGCGTACTCTGTCCGCTCCTCCACACCTGGGGGTGGCGTTGTTCATTGTTTCTGTTGTGTTTTGATTATGTAAGCTCCAGGCGACAGCTGACCATTGGTTGGAGACTGAATGGTACTCGCTATAAATTGGTACCTGTCAGCACTGGCTGGGCACTGCCTACTTCCTGTTTCCAACAAGGCTGGGCTGTGTGTATAATTGCATAGTGTTGTGTGACCGAGAGTTCTGTGTCTAGAACAGCTTGATCTTTTTATGCACCTGGTAGATGCAGGGGTGGGAAGTCTTTTTCTTTTAATACATTTTCTCTTGTTTAGGTTACGTTAGTTGTGTTCCCTTTACCTAATGTTTTGTTGGTTTTTCTGGATGTGCTCACCCTGACATTTTCTACCGCTATAGAAAAAAATAAACTATTGTGTTTGGGCCTGCAGACCTTGCTGTAGTACTGATCCTTCCTTGGAAAGAGGGAGCATAACAGGGACATTTTCCTGACTCACTGTGGGCAACAGATGACAATTTTTCAAACTTCACAGCCTGCATGAGTATTGTTGCTGATCATGTCCATCCCTTTATAACCTCAGCACAGTACACACATCTTCTGATGGATGCTTCTGGCAGAATAACACACCTAGTCATAAACTGGATTCTTGAACATAATAAGTTCACTGTATTCAAATTGCCTCCACCATCACCAGATCTCAATCTAACAGAGCACGTTTGGAGAATTTTGGAACATTTGCATCATCGACAAATCTGCAGAAAATGTGTGATGGTATAATGTTGAAGAGTGTTTCTGGCATATTGTTGAATCTGTGCCTCAAAGAATTAAAGTGGTGTACCTAATGAGGTTTGCAGTGAGCTTATGGAAGCTCATGAAGTAATAGTAATTGATAGTATGAAATAGGTAGTTTAACCACTGCTTTAGTCTACTCAGACATGTTATATATAATTTAAAGTTAACTTCATGTATTTGATTCCAAACAATAAAAAGTAGTACAGTATGTACTACTGCAGGGGGGGGGGGAGAAAAACAGCAGCCTGGACAAAGGAAGACGAGAGTGAACACTCAGTACAGCTACTACAAAACACGTGAACAACACCACAAAGAACACCAGGCTCCGTGTAAGCTGTCCGCCTTCTCACCACCTAACAGTAACAGTGTTACTGCTGCTTGGTTCTTTAATTAGCATTATTTTCTCCGAGACTGACAGGCACCTTTGAATGTGTCTCTGTGAGAGAGACACAGAGTGTGAATGTGCGACAAACAGGACCAAACACACTGACTGTTCCCGTGGGCAGGAGTTATGAATGCTGGCTGTTCTGATTCACTCTCTCCTGCTCAGTCTGTGAATAGTATGGATGAGCTGCTATCTGTTGCATGACACTCCTGGCTCAACATGTTCGAACCAAATTTGTCTGCTGCTTCCTGTGAGACGAAGGGAGAATCCTGAGGAAATTCCATCCTCCATTGGATGCCTGAAGCATCACGGAGGAGGAAGCACTGCCATGTATGTACGCTCTCTGTGACACCGACTCCATATCCATGAGTGCAGTCTGCTGTGTGTGTCGTAATCTCATAGTATGTGTAGTACGATCCCAAAATAGAAACGCTAATTTGTTTTTTCTTCAATGGGAGTAAAAAAAAAAAAAACTAAAAACAGATGACTTTCTGAATTTCATCAAAAGAGTGGCCTTTGTGTAGTAATCAGCACATGTCATCATGTGAATCATTCATCCAGGACCAGTAGAAGAGGGGCAGTCACTTCCTACCACAGATTTATGCTTAATGTAGTCATTACAACCAAAAATTTACTTCTAGGTGCTCAGTGGCACAGATACACAGAGAAAATGCCAGTGTGTCAGCCATAATGACATTTTTCAAAAGCAGCAGATTTGGCTACCTCTGATTCTGGATCATCCCAGCACCATTGTTTAGTTTAGTATCCACGTTTTGCCACGATGTAACACATATTCATCACAGCCTACTATTATTACTATTCTCTGACACTCAAATATGAGAACATGACCCGTTTGTCTGTTTGTTGGCAGTTACTAAATCCTCGTCTTATGCTATGTTCCATTTACATGCTTATTAGAAAGCCACATCCTTCACTCAGACTAACTCAGATAACATGCTGTAAAGATGCAAGACAAAAACTGAGGATTCGTGACTGTCAATCCAAACTGTCTCGAGTGTGTAACATGAGCCCAGACTGCCAAGTTGGACGGTTTCTCGGGGGGGGGGTAAGTGTTGTTTTCACTGTGTGTGAAGACTGAATGGGGGATGTGGAGGGGGGCTGCTGTGGAGATGGCACGCTTTGTGTTTTTATAGTTTTGGCGATTTTTTGCTTTAGTTTTTTTTTGGCTGTGAATGCAAACTGGTGAGGGTCCAGGCTGGCTTGAGATGGAGTCTTTGATGTACTTGAGAACCAGCCTGTCGACACATTTCACCAGAATGGAGTGTGCGCCGCGGGCTAGCAGCCCTTTAGACTCTGCAGGCTTTCAGAGACGATTGTTGGCAACACATTTAAGTGACAGCGATGTGTTGAAAATTTATGTAACACCAACAGCCAGCCAGGTTCAGGTAATATCTCAAATTTTCACAAGATATTTGAACACTTACAAGGGTTTTTTCTTTTTTAACACGTTCAGTTACATAACACTAAGCTGTCTTTTTCTTCTACAGCTGTTTGCTGCTAGCTGCCCAGTGCTTTACTTGCATAGGTTTGCATTTATTGACGACAGAATTATACACAACTGCACCTACTGTACGATCTTATCCGTTCAGTAAAGGCTACTAAAAACATCACAAGAGGGGGAATGGCATTGAAAGGAGGACAAATTGAAATCAATGGGAAAATCCAGCAACAGCAAACATGATGGTTAAAGTAAATTCCAAGGGGGAGAAAAGGATTTCAAAACCTTATTTTAATTTGAGTTATCTTAGATAATCACAAT
This sequence comes from Copadichromis virginalis, assembly GCF_057382275.1. Taxonomy (NCBI): domain Eukaryota; kingdom Metazoa; phylum Chordata; class Actinopteri; order Cichliformes; family Cichlidae; genus Copadichromis; species Copadichromis virginalis. The sequence continues at coordinate 51,153,772 of NC_140624.1, forward strand.
CACTGCTTAGATAAGTGCTTGGTGGTGTTATGAAGATGGCTATCTGCTGACAAGACTTACTTATAGAAGGATTTGGATACTATTCTGACCTTTTAATCAATCTCCATTAGCAGCTCTTTACAGTACAGAAAATCAGCTTTGGCTCTTGGTCACGTGAACATCTAAATGTGGTTTTCTTTTGAATTATGGTCAATATATAAAATATGAGGAGTTTGGGATGTGACAGAGTGCAATCCAACTCAATAACTCCAACTCACTGTGATACTGCCCCCAAAAATGATAATTTTGCATTCCGTCCTCTGCTGTTATACTACATTAGCTTGATAGCTAAGTCAGGTTTTAGACACTTAGAATTTATACTACCTTTTTCCTGCCGCCCGACTGTATTATAACAGTTTTTATTAACTGTCTGATGAAAGATTTGAATTACATGACATAACAGACGTCTGATTAAAACTACCGTGTAAAGCAGCAGTCTAGTTAGTACCCCTGTCATGTTAAACAATGGTTTTGTCACTCCTTCTTATTTTCTTATTCATCTCACAAGCCCTCACATTTCTCTTAAAAGGATAAAAGACTAAAATACCAAACTCTGTGTGAACCATCATCTCCAACCAACTACAGTTGTTCAGATGATGCATCACTGATCCCTACATATACACACACTATACCCATCTATGTATCCCTCCTCTTCCTCTTATCTAACCCTATCCCAGCTGCCATAGGGTGGAAGGCAGGGTACACCATGGACATGTAATCAATTTCTTGCAGGGCTAACACCGAGAGACAACAAGCATTCGCACTCACATTCACTGCTATGGCCAATGTAGAAGTACCAGTTAACCTACCCCCTCAAGCTGCATGTCTTTGGACAGTGAGAGGAAGCCTGATAGTCTCAACAAAGTCCAAAGAGTAAAAGTGGAATTTATGACAGACATCATGTGTCTAAAAACTGTTCATAACAAGGCGCTCCTTGAGGTGGTGCCATATTCGTTTCCTTTCAATACCTGGGACCACATCCTTATTATCCTCATCTAGATTTGACAGTCGTAGATAGAGAATCATGTACTATTATCTACATAACAAAATAGTCACAATACATTTTAACTGGAATACATTCCCCCTGCAACTGAATGAGCATTGCCTTACAGTATAAGGTGCACTGTGATGGCTCATAATGTGAATTTAAAAGCAATGATATATAAATATGATGTATACATATAATTATTTTGAATCGATCTGAATCAAACTAGGTGTGAAGGACACGCCCTTTTACCTGAGGGCATCTTGCCTAATATGGGTATTATGGCATTATTAATATGTACTTCAGAAATGGCTATTCCTAAATGATTCTGCATACCCACCAACATAAAGACGATTTAGTCATTTTTGTTCCTCCGATCCACTGAAAACATGTTTTTAATCTGTAAAAAGAACGACAAGGCGTGAGCTTAAATGCAAAAATGGCACTCGAGGACAGGGGCTCCATCACCCAGCAGGGTATGTTCTGTCTGGAGTTTGTCTGGGCAGACAGCACTTGTGAGTTCTTTTTCATAACTGTGCCTGTTCTGTCTGTGGAAGGAGAAAAAAAGAGGACTCGGTGTACCAAGTCGTGACTGCTCAAATCTGCCTTAAAGAACTCCGGAAACAAGTCTCAAGATGGAAAAGGGAAGCTGCAACATCCGCGTGATCATCGCCCGAGCGCCAATAGCTCTTCACCGAGAGCGCTGAGGACACCGGCATCCCCTGCCGCGCGTGAGGAAATGGGCGGGTCCGGGGAAAGCTCAGTCACACCGCGTGGGCGGATGGAGCGGCTAGTGGGAAAGGAGGGGGGAGCCGCCGCTCTGGTATTTAACGGAGAGCCGAGGAGAGCTCAGACAGCACGGAAAGCGAGCGGAGCAAGCGAGCGGAGCGATTTCAGCACCAGCCCCGAGGACAGCGACACACGTAGCACCACAGCTAAGTTTCCCATCATGGTTCTCATCTGGACCCAGTTCGGTATGAAGCACAAAAATGGCAATGTCAAGTGCAAAGTGCGAGTTATGCACAGGGGGGACAGCTCCGGCTCCTCGTCTTCAGCGGTAAGTTTCGCATTTTTCGCGGGGAAGTTTCTGGGGCTGTTTGTCTTTAGCATGTATGAAGTGTGTAAAGCTGCACGGTGCTGACAGTTCGTATGAACGACACCGTATAATTAAACAGTGTGTATAGAACTGGCACATTACTGTTGTACCGGATTCATTCATATGTAAGAATTGCCGGCTCGCTTTCAGCCAATCGCTGCAGAGTATCTCAGTCTCTTATATGACTTTCCCCCATCACGTTGTGCTGTGCATGAGCCTATGAAATTCATGGATATGTGACCGCACATGCAGCAGCACGGAGATAAGGGTGTTTTCCCACTGAGACTCTGTTAGAGGTGGGGGGATTTTCTGCATATTAATAGATATTCTGCAGCAGTTTTTTGGAAGATATCTTGAGCATCAGCTACTCTGTTTAACATTCTAGGTGATAGAGGTTTGAATTTGCATGCTTATTCGCCACTGCTTGGCAACACTTGGGATACAAGGTTGGCGCAAGCTGATGTTTAAAAGGTGAAGAAAGGTTTTTAATGTGACATTTTTGTGTGTTTTCGCAGGAAAGCACCAGGTCAGAGCAGGACGTGCCCTGTCTGCCCATCAAACCCGCAGGCAAAGACTTCTACAAAGTCCTGGGCGTCTCCCCTGAATCCAATGAAGATGAAATCAAGAAAGCCTACAGGAAAATGGCCCTCAAGTTCCACCCAGACAAGAACAGCGATGCTGACGCGGAGGACAGGTTCAAAGAGATCGCAGAGGCCTATGAGATCCTGACTGACCCCAAAAAGAGAAGCATATACGACCAGTTTGGAGAGGAAGGTGAGGAAGGGCGAGGATCTGAAATTGTGATTGCTAGCATTTTAAATAGCTTCACTAGTAACTGCCATCTGAGTGATTAGTGTAGCGTGGGCGATTAGATTAACTATTCATGTCATCATCAAATGCTAAATATTGATGTGTGATGACTCCCACTCCTATAAAACAAGCTCAACATGTGAAATGTGACAGCTGTGAAGCTGATTAGCTATTGAGGGAGAAACAGAAGAGTTTTCTTGGTCTCTACAACATTTTAGAAAAGGTGGCATGAAGAGAACTTAGGGAACATTAAATTAGGAGACGTTCTGCAGCAATATGACTTGAACCTGTTTTCTTTCCCCTTTTCAGGCCTTAAAAACGGAGGCAACATTTTCCGCAGCAATTTCCACGGCGACCCCCACTCCACCTTCTCCTCCTTCTTCAATGGCTCTGACCACTTCGACATCTTCTTTGGCAACGAAGAGGGCGACGACGACCTCTTCAACCCCTTCAGACGGTTCACCTTCAGCCACGTGAGCGGGTCTGCAGGCCCCGACGGTGGCCTGCGGAAAGGCCCGAGGCGCTTGCAGGGCGAAGTGGTGGTGCACGACCTGCTGGTGACCCTGGAGGAGGTGATGCAGGGCTGCACCAAGCATGTGAAGATTACCCGCAGCCGCCTCAACCCAGACGGCCGCACCTTGCGAACAGAAGAGAAGGTGTTGAATGTGGTGGTAAAGAAAGGCTGGAAATCGGGAACCAAGATCACCTTCCCCAGGGAGGGGGACGAGACCCCCAACAGCGCCCCCGCAGACATCACCTTCATTCTCAGGGACCAGGAGCATCCTCAGTACAAGAGAGAGGGCTCCAACCTCGTCTACACGGCCAAGATCACCCTTAAAGAGGTGAGTTTGGTGCATCACCATCAGATACATTATGAAACATATGAGTGGCCTATACTCAGATACAACCACTTACACCTACTCAGATAAAGGCTAAGATCTATGCACCACTTCTTGTCCTTTATATAACCATTGAGTAACGTTCTTTCTTAAATGCCAGAGAAAATCGATTCCTGAAAAAAACAGCAGTAATACATAAGATTGAAGGTCCAATCTCTGCCAAATGCAGGGAGGGAGGACAATATCTTTGATTGCAGTCTGAGGAACAGAACAGAGTGTTCTGTTATGGGCATCTGAACCCCTCAGCTTACAGCGGGCTGACAGACCCCCACAAACACAGAAACAGCAGTAAGCCTGCCAACGCCTCCGTTTACCTCATCAGCCCCTGCAGAGAGAGCGAGCAAGCAGGAGCTAAATTTAGCTCCCAATACTGACTGCCCCCACGAATTGCACTTCACCCTCCCTCACAACTACTATGCTGGCTGCAGACTTCTCTGCTTGTATAAGGCAGGCGCCTTTTTTTTTTTTTTTGGCTCACTCTGTCTCTGGCTCTCGCTTCCACCAGCCCACACACAGATTAGCAGGGTAGCAGTCACAGAGAATGACATTTCAAAGAGCTCCTCCATCTTCCTATGGCTCACTTCAGTCACTAAAACACTTAACGCCCACACTGAGCCAGTAAATGGAGCAGCGATTATAACATCTGTAACACCGGTCTGTTGCATAACGCAGGAAATAACACAGAGAATTGTTTCAGAAGGACAGACACCCCACATTTATCTCTTATGCAACTTGACACTTTTAGAGAAACTGGATTCCACTCGTAATTAGGCCACTCAAAAAAGAATTGTGAAACAGGTTAAGAGCTTCATGGGTCTGCAGGGCTAACTGTCTCTTTCTTCTCTTGTCTTCAGGCTCTCTGCGGCTGCACAGTAAACGTTCCAACGCTTGACAACCGGATGATGCCTCTGCCTTGCAGCGATGTCATCAAACCCGGTGCCGTCCGCCGGCTGAGGGGCGAAGGCCTTCCCCTGCTCAAAAGCCCATCCCAGCGAGGCGACTTGGTGGTTGAGTTCCAGGTGGCCTTCCCAGACAGAATCCCACCACAGTCCCGAGAGATCATCAAGCACAGCCTGGCACAGTGCTAGCCGGGTGACTCTTACCAGTTCTTACCAGTTCACAAACACAGCCTTGCCCGAGGTGCTATCACAACCAAATCACAACCTCTTATTGTGTTTGGAAGCGGCAAGCGGCGCATAAGCAAGTTGTAGATCACGTGCAACTTTTTGCGAGGAGATGACTTTCTGCGGGCGCTCGGCACGATGCACACCAACTTAGCAGTGCTGTGCGAGCAGTGAGTTGACAGCTGATTAATGGGGGTCTTTGGTATCTGAGGGCATCCATTGACTCGATAGCCTTTCTCTTGAATGAGTTAACTGTACTGTTATACTTGCAAACCTTTCGCAGGATATCAGTGTGCTATTCAAGTCTGTATAGACTTCCTTAAACCTCAATGGTAGAAACATGTAAGGGAAATAACACAACTTTAGTATTCTTATTATTATTACTTCTACTACTGTCATCATTATAGTTATATGGTGTTCATATGACTGATCTTTTGCATTGATTTATTACAATAGCAAACATACTTGTCTACAAAGATCTACTTTGTGTACAAAATGCTGAAACACTGTCTCTAAAAGAGATTCATCTGTCAAATGTTCTATTGAATGATTTGAAATGTCTGTATATAATCTGCGATGAGCCACCTGCTGATGTATTATTATTATTGTTATTATTACTTGATATAGAGATGTTTGGAAGCATGAAAAATAAAGAAAAAGAACAATTTGACTTCTGTTTCCGCCTCACTATTGGATAAAAGTTTATTATTTTCAAATCCTAAACTTACATAAGTGAACTCTCAGACATTTGCAGTCCACTAAATCACACTTCAGACCAGATTTGAAGTTGCTCAGCGATATAGCAGTCATCTTCTGCCATCTAGCGGCCAGTCCTAACATCATCCTGCACACAATAAGGCACACCTGTTGGTCTGTAATTTATGTGGCGGCCAACTGAGCGCTGCACAGTCCTGTCAAATAAAGCCAGTGCTCTGATAGCAGTGAGAGCGCATGCCTACAGTGATGGAGACAAGAATGATTAAGGACAACACTCATATTTGGAGGCTGCATACATTTGAGATGCAGGATGGCATCAGATAGAAAATACTGGCAAACAAAAAAAAGACAGTCCACATTGATTTAAGAGATCGAGCCACCTGTGTAAAGACAGACGGCCTGTAATCTGAAGTTTTCCGAAATTCAGCCTCCATGTGTTTAGGAATGAAATGTCGCAAGTAAGTGAAACCACAGCATCCAGTCTGACTGAAGGGAACCCTGTGACGAGTCTGACCTTAGTCGTTCTCTTGCTCGTTCCCTGCGTGGTCGTTCTGCTTCTGCTGAACTGCCTCTTGCTGGGTTACAAGTTACTGATCCTGTCAAAGAAGAAAATCAGTCTGTGGCCAGAACGCATGGAGGAGATGCTTTTGCGGTCTCCTCAGAGAGTCAGACTGTCCGATGTGGCGTTTCCTTTGCGCCAAGACGGGCGGAGAGCGTATTTATCGCTATCAGAGCCCGTGCTCCCTCATCCCGTTACTTCTTCCAGAGCTTCTTCCAGGGAAAGGATCGGTCTGGATCACAGGATCCGGCTTCTGAGGCCAGATGGCGCTACAGGTTCAGGGTCTCAGAGAGCGCCGAGCACCATCCGGGCAACCTCTCCAGAAGCTTGTTTTACCCCGAGACTAAACCTGGCCTCCAGCTCACGGACCTACAGCCTCAGCAAAACAGGCTGGCGCAGGAGTGCACAAGTTTTACCGCACGATTCAGGGACTGAAACCAGAGTGAACCTTGTTCCTCCAAACACTCCTATGGTGAGTAATTGGGTTTTTCCCCAATTTTTTTTTTTTTTTGACAAAGTATTAAACGTTGAGTCGCAAATACTTCAAACTGCGCAACTGGCTTAATTAACCCAATTTAGGGCCCGTTAACCCCCTTGTTACCGCTCATTGTGTGCACAGGTTTCCTGTGTGTGGTAGCTGAATTAAGTACAAATGCAAAGAGAAGTTTAAGGCCTCACTAGAAGCAGCAAAACCCTCCCATTAGTAACTGCTTTTGTGTTGCATGCTCTGATGTTACCAAATAAACTATCTGTAAAATAAAAATATACCAAAGAAAGTTGTTACACAAGGAATCTCTGAAGGTTGTGTGGAGTCCAAAGCCCTGGGCAGCACTGGTTTGGTGGTAATCTATCTGCTATATAGTTTGCCTGCACGTTTAAGATCTTTTGGGGTTATTTTAGATGTTGCAAAATATATTTGCAAGTATTTTGGCATATAGAAGAAATAAGTCTAATTTTATCTTGAATGAAGTGTGATGTGATGCAGTTTATCACTGGAAGATGTTAATCCTTGAAGTGTGTGTGTGTGTGTGCAGTAGATCGTGTTCTTATGAGCAGCTTTTTGTATCCCTTTGTTTTCTGCAGGAGACCGAATTTGTGGGTCTGATTCGGAGGAGCAGTACTTATGAGATGCTGCCAGGTGTGGACCCAGGTGTTGCAGAGTGCAGGGTTGACAAGATAGACATGGAGTGCGAGTACACCAACCTGCATTCAGAGGCGTCCTGTCTGAACGCGTCTGCAGCGGGTCCTGGACTGGATAGTGATTTTGGAGCAAGTGCAGGTACTTCCCCTCACAATGATCACCACTACAACAACTTCACTGTATACAAATGTCTTCAATAACTGATGTTGATCCATACATGAAATGGGGCTTGCATTTATTTTGAAAACACATTTTATTCCTGACTGAAAGTACTCTTAAATTAAATCCACCAGTTTCTAGACAAATAAGAAAATGTTGGCATATTAAATTTTGATTGTAGCCCAGAAATGGTCAGGAAACTGACCCATGATTTTTATGCGTACACTCACTGGCAAATTTGTCAGGTACATCTGTCAGCTGCTCAGAAATACAAAGACTAGCCAATTACATAGCAGCAACTCTTGGCAAGCATGGCCAAGACAGCCTGCTGAAGTTCAAACTGAGCATTTGCTTGGGGAAGAAAGGTGATTTAATTGGCTTTGAACATTGTGTGGTTGTTAGTGCCAGGATGTTTTAGAAGTTGTTGATCTTCTGTTATTTTTCTATTTTTTATTTTTTTCCCCACACAAACATCTTGAGTGTTTACAGAGGATGATCTGAAAAAGAGAAAACATCCAGTCAGGGGCAGCTCTCTGAGTGAAACTGGCTTATTAATGCTGGAGGTCAGAGGAGAATGGGTAGAGTGCAGTAAGTCAAATAACCGCTTGATACAAATAAGAAATGCAGAAGAGCATCTCTAAGGCATAACATATCAAACCTTTAAGCAGATGGCCTACAGCAGCAGAAGACCACACTGGGTGCCACTCTTTAGGAGTGGCAACTAAGGAAAACTGAGGCCACAGTTCTCAGAGATTCTCCAAAATCGGACAAAGGAAGAGCGGAAAAATGTTGCCTGGTCGATTTCTGCTGTGACATTCAGATGGTAGCGTAAGAATGTGCTGCATAAACCATGATTTGTATCAGCATTGCAGGCTGGTGGTACAATGGTGTGAGGGATACTGGCAAACTTTTAAATGCCACAGACTGTCTGAGTGTTGTTGCTGACCGTGTCCATCCCTTTATGAACAAAGTGTGCCCATCTTCTACTGACTATTTCCAGCAGGATAACGTGCCATATCACAAAGCTCAAATCATCTGAAACTGGTTTTGTGAGCATGGCGATGAATTCACTGTAATCACCTGAAATCTACATGCACTTAATCCAAATCAGTAGCACCTTAGGCATGAAATCTGCAGCAACCGTATGACACTACTATGCCAATAATGATCAAAATCTCTGAGGAATCTTTCCAGCACTCTGTTGAATCTATGCCGTGAAGAATTAAGGCAGTCCTATCCAGAACTAGTTAGATATACCTAATGAAGTGTCTAAGTGTGAATAATTGCTTTAATAATTGCAGAAATCTGTAGACTAGTGATCACGGACAGTAATATCTACACTAAATTCTTGGAAAGATTAGAAAGTTTTCTTCTTGTTGACCTTTCACTACGAAGAATGTCCACATAGAATTTGACCGCAGACGAAGAAAAGATATCGGAGTGTAATTCATGCACATAAAAATCCAAAGTTTGTGTGATATGAATCCTCCAGTTTTGCAATCACTGAAAACAGACTGTGCAGCAAAGTACAACCTTTGATCCAATAAACATCTAAAGTGGAAATGCAATTCCTTTCAGGGGTCTCCCTGCGGATTCTGTCTGCAGACAGTGACGGCCTGTCCAACGGAGTGCTGGCTTCAGCTCTGGAGTGGGATTATTATGACCCCTGCTATGTCAAACAGAATAATATACCCAAACATAAACATCGCAGACCTGCAATCCACATGAAACAGTACTGGGTGTAAATTTGTACTTTTAATGTTTATTAATGTGTATCATGTATTTATTCCATTAAGTTTGTTGTTTTTAGAATTTCTTTGTCTCATTAACACTATTTAACACTTTAAACAAACTGACATAGTTTTTGTTGTTGTAAAACTCACTCTTCCACAGAACCTGTTCAGACTATGTTCTTCACTTTGACTTCAGTTACTATCAAATGTTGTCAGTGCACTGATAACACGCTTCACTGATGTTAGTTAATTCATCTCAGTTTCACATGCACTGGCCCAGTGGGCTGGTTCCAAGTATCACAAACATTTTCATAACAATCAGTTTCACAGTTGATTTGAAATTCTTTGATTCACTTTGATCTGTAGTAAAATATAATAAAGTACCTATTGATGAAATTGTTAATCTTTATAATAAAAAAAACAACTTCATGTTTACATACTTTGTTTCGGCATGTTCCAGTTGCCTCTCCTGACCAGCAGAGGGCGCGCTTGGTGATATGGTTTGTGATGGGATTGTGCTTATTTTTAAAAATGTCTAAATAAAAAGGCAGCCGAGTCTTTGCAGTAGATTAATAACACAGAATAAAAGGACACTGGCTTGAATGGTATTCATAAACAGTGCTGCAATGTGGTTCAAGTAAACTTGCAGTTTTCAGAATACAGGCTGTATGTATTAATGCATCTTGCTCAGTCACAGAAAATTTAAACAGTTCCTTTCTGTTTAAGGTCTTCAAGCCTTGATCTTAAAAGAAGCTTCAACTACAGCACATGCGATGAACCTTTAGAAAACTTTACAATGAGCTCTAGATGTTTATCCTTTAATACAACTGATCTAGGCTGAGATATGGTTACAACGACAAGACGATCATCCTCATCAACCATTTACTTCCAGTTTCTAGGAAGTTTGTCTTAAACAGTGTTTGGAAACTTTAAAGAACTGAGCTCAAATAATGAGTCTGACCTGATAAAAAGCTGAATTATGCATTTCCTGGCACTGAAACAAAGTTTGAGTGTATGATCATATGAATACAAATGAGAACTATTTGCATTGCTGGTCTTTTGAAATTTGAGGGATATACAACTGCAGCAGTTCTTTTTCTGCTACAGTTTTAAATAAATGCTTTAGCTCAATGCTTACATGTAAATGATTAAAGAATAGGCAACTGGGAAAATACAAAAGCTCCACATAACAGCAGTACTGTAAAAACAAAAAAGGAAACTGAGTCAGAGTTAGGTGGAATACTTTATTCTCTGTTCAGAGAAATCTATACATTTAAAGATCAAGTGCCCTTTGAGTTTGTTTTTTTTTAAGTTCATAGAAAGTATAACTGACACTGAACTATGCAAACATGAAAACAACCAGACCAAAAAGCACCACTTTACTCAAAGCTGGAGAGGAAATTCAACACAATTTGTTTGAGCTTGGCATCGGATGCCTCAGAGATTTTGCCATCAGCCCTGCAATGAAGAACAGATTGAGATGTATTGTAACCAATGCATTAAAAATAAAGAATCTGCTACTGCTTTAGAAATGTTAAACTCACTTAATATTTGCCAGCAGGTCCTGGTGCTGGCTCAGTATGTGCTGCAGGAACGCCTTCTCAAACTTGGTGATCTTGCTTGGCTCCATTTTGTCCAAGTGTCCCCTCACACCAGCATAAATGACTGCTACCTGTTCTTCAATAGCCATTGGAGCTGAAAGATGGAAGTTCATGGGCACAGTAAGTAAGACAACTGCAGAATGGATAAATTCTATTTTTTTTTAATATGGATGCATCATTTTCTATACAAACAGCAAATACTCACAGTACTGTCCCTGCTTAAGCAGCTCAGTCAGACGGACACCACGGTTCAGCAGCTGCTGAGTGGCAGCATCCAGATCAGAACCAAACTGAGCAAAGGCAGCCACCTCACGGTACTGGGCAAGCTCCAGCTTCATGGTACCAGCCACCTGATGATGGACAGGAAAAATGAAGTTAATGTGAAAGACTCCCAGCACAAAAATCAGTTGAGAGACTAGAACTAGGCAAGACTGAAAGACCAACCTGTTTCATGGCCCTGGTCTGGGCAGCAGATCCGACACGTGACACAGAAAGACCGACATTGATAGCTGGACGAATACCCTTGTAAAACAGCTCAGTCTCCAAGAAGATCTGCGGGAGAAAACATATTTAATGGTGGCTGAGGATCCAAATTAAAATGAGGGAAGGCAACTCACTGACCTGTCCATCTGTGATGGAGATGACATTAGTTGGAATGTAGGCTGACACATCACCAGCCTGTGTCTCAATAACAGGAAGGGCTGTGAGGGAGCCACCGCCGAAGTTGTCGTTCATCTTAGCAGCTCTCTCCAGCAGACGGGAATGCAGGTAGAAAACGTCTCCTGGGTAAGCCTCACGCCCGGGGGGACGACGGAGCAGCAGGGACATCTGACGGTAAGCGACAGCCTGCAGGAAAGCAAGAACCAGACACAGACTTTAAACACAGTTTTTTACGCTTGTGTTAAAAAACGCTCTGTAGCATGAGACCAAATAAACTCACCTGCTTGGAGAGATCGTCATAGATGATCAGGGCGTGCTTTCCATTGTCTCTGAAGTACTCTCCCATGGAGCAGCCAGAGTAGGGAGCCAAGTACTGCAGTGGAGCAGCATCAGAAGCTGTAGCTGACACCACTATGGTGTACTTCATGGCGTCGGCATCAGTGAGCCTCTTCACCAGCTGAGCCACTGTGGACCTCTTCTGGCCAATAGCAACATAAATGCAATAGAGCTTCTTCTTCTCATCAGTCCCATCGTTGAAGCGCTTCTGGTTGATGATTGTGTCAATGGCAATGGCAGTTTTTCTGCAAGACAAATGAGGATACACAAACCACCAGTTCACATTTTTGTGCTTAGAACAGTTTTAGAAGATCTAACAGTCTAAAAAAAAGTGTATTATATTATAAAGAGTGTATTTCTAATCCATTATTCATAAACACAATAGAAATCCTAGCTTCCAGCATACAAAAATGACACCTTGTTCACAGTGATGTAAGCTCATGTAGATATATGGAATTATTTTGCACATTTGGTTTCCCATCTGACAAAAAACAATCAGATGCTTCATGAGACATCATATCTGCAACGAAACATGAAACAAAGCTGGCAGAACTTAGCCTAATATGAACTAATGAGTTTAAAATGTCATTTATGAAGTAACAAAAAAAACTTGTCTGTGAAAAAAATAATGGTCAAGTGCTAAAAAACACAACAACAACTTATTATAATAATAGGGTATCTGTGACCCCTTCTTTGGAAGCGTCACTTCCACTACTGTAGAAGCACTTAAAAGGGACTGGAAATCACATCAAATACTCTGTCGTATTCAGCTATTCACTTTGAGCCTCTTACCCAGTCTGTCTGTCTCCAATGATGAGCTCACGCTGTCCACGACCTATGGGGACCAAACTGTCCACAGCTTTGATGCCGGTCTGCATGGGCTCCCTCACAGAGATACGGGGGATGATACCAGGAGCTTTCAGTCCCACACGCCTGCGAACCTTGGAGCCCAGAGGGCCCTGTGGAGAAAATGATGTATAAAACCATCAAGTGTACCATCAATCAACTCCACAAAGCCAAAGGCCAAGCAAAATTGGGTGAACAAAAATCTCTTTACACATATTGAAATTTAGTTGAAAGTTAATGAACCAACTCCTCAGTTTACTAATAGATTATTAAACAGCAGTTTCAATCATTTATCAAACATACCTAACACTCTACATTTAACCATGTGATCATAAACTATAATATTTGAAGTTTCAAGTGCTGTTCGGCTAGAATAAGCAATGACGCAATTAATTTAGAATCTGGAAAACAAGACTCTCTTGGTTTTCTGACAGGTACCTTTCCATCGATGGCATTTCCAAGAGCGTCCACAACGCGACCCAGGAGCTCCTCGCCTACAGGCACATCAACGATAGCGCCTGTTCTTTTGACGATGTCGCCCTCTTTGATCAGCTTGTCATTACCAAACACTACGACACCAACGTTGTCAGGCTCCAAGTTCAGAGACATACCCTGGGTAGGAGAACAAATAACCATTATTACCTTTGTTTGCATGAATTTACCATGCAAAGTACTTGAACAACCACTGTGTTTAATAATCCATTTTAAAGGACAGTATGTGGGTAAAGACTAATCAAAACCACATCTTTAACTCAATTTTCTGCCAACAGATCCACTTATTATCAGAGGTTATCATTTCAAGGAACAACACATTAACCTGGGATTTAAACTTGAGGCAGTATGCTTACCCAGTGGCTTACAGATATTCTTTGCTGCTAAAGTAAAAATCTATCATTCTCCAAACACCTTTGACTTAAAATGATCTAGAAACTGTTTAAATATTTTTATTCACTCGTGGTATTTAAACAAGGTCATTATGTAAGACTTAGATAGTCACCTTAAGACCAGAGGAGAACTCCACCATCTCCTCAGCCTGCACGTTCCTAAGACCGTACACTCTGGCAATACCATCACCAATAGACAGTACGCGACCAGTCTCCTCCAAATCAGCACTGGTATCAGCTCCCATGATTTTCTCCTCCAGAATTGATGAGACCTCAGCAGTGCCTGTAATGTATAATGAGTGTTTACATTTCAGGGTTAATAAAGTTCTATGAAACTAATTAAGACAGATATTGTGAGATCTTTACATAGTGGTTCTTCCTCAAACATTGCTGGGGAGAAATGTTCCAAAATAATTCATTTCTTAGATTCTAGGCTGAAGCAGACTTCCCAAAACACTGACCTGTTTTTTTCTGCAGCCATGGGCTAGAGGTGTGTAGATTCTTGGCTCCTACACAAGCCGCAGCAACATTCTTTGATACCTTTATCACATCAAGAAAGAGCGAAAGAATTAGTTTTATCCAGGCTGGAAATACAGCAGTTTTCAATCATTAATTATTTAAAAACAGTCTAACCAAATATAAACTGGCAGCTTATTAGGCAAACTAAAATTAAAGAGGTCATGATGTCAATCATGGAATAAATCGTTCCAAATGAACATTATAAAAAATAATAATGAAACCCCCGTATTTCATTATTAATTACATTGTATGATAATTTTTGAGATTTGTTGTGCTGTTAATTTTGAAATGTCTAATGTTTTGTCTATAAAAAAGTAGATGATAAACTTAATAAAATCCCCAGCTGCTAGGGAACCTTTCTACCAACCGTCAACTCAACACCAATTATTGTGAAAATACAGAAAACACAGCAAAAAAAAAATAAGTGACCAAAGTAAAGATTACAGACTGGACTTGTTTTAGGTGTCACTGCCACTGGATTTAAATCACCTATAGCCCCCTGAGTCACAGAGGTGACAAGCAGAAATAAAATTTAAAAAGCTACATACAGAATACACATGAACTACTGCACCATGCATTACCGTGTCATTTAATCACAGCAGCTATATTAAAATTTTATAAAAGGTTGGGCTGGTTCTAAGTATGACAAACTGTATATAAAAGGTTTCAGGTCATAGAGTCATAGGACAATCTCAACCGATGACTGGTACAGATCGAGTCTATAATATCCATCCAGAACAGTGAAATGTCTACCATAATGTTGCTTTATGTACTGAAAGAACTGTACAAAGCTTGCTTGATAAATACATTATGACTAAAGCTGTCATACCGAAGGGGCCAAACCTGACCTTCAACACCAAGTTACAGCTTTGTCATTTCCACTGACACTCGCCTAGCAGTGCAACACGTGGACCAGCGTTTGCTTTTTTTTTTTTCATTTATCGACTCCTCAAGTTGGGTTTTGCTGTCTGTCAACTACAAACATGTTAGCAACAGTGACTGGCACTGTGAAGGGCCCAGTGCCCTCCGATGCAAAGACGTGCGCGCGCACAACAGCCGCCATGGTTTTGTGCGAATAAATTCTTGTTTTTCCTTAAAGAAGTGAACAAAAACGTCACATATAGAAGTAGAGGTGCTTACCAATCCAGCCCTGCGGGGCAGGTTGCGGGCGAGAGCCGCTGCGACGCGAACTGACAGCATGTTGGTGTCCTACGAGGTCTGTCCTGCTCCTGGAGAGGAGAGAGAAGGATGGCGGACACGGCAGCAAATTGTAGAGAGGTCACCGCAACCCGGAAGTACTTCAAAATAAACCACTCTCCAGACTTTTTGTAGTTTTTTTTTTTTTTTTACTTTATTTTGTTGTATTTCTTCGGGTTCCCTTTAAAAAGTGTGTCGGTAGCTGTATAGATCACAGTAAAATAAAATCATTTGGATACTGACTGTACTTCAGTTTAATTTTTATGTTTTTTAAAAGATGGCTCCTGTGGCTCCTCCACAGATCTTTTTTTTTTTTCATACTTTAATTAAATGTATGCACATATTACAATCTCTCGTTGGGAGACAACATTAGTGCAACAACATCTCGAAAAGGTTGAATAAGAAACCAAACAAAAAAAAAAACAAAAAACAAAACGCAAAAAAAACAAAAAACAAAACAAAAACACATATATACATATACATAAATATATGAAGGCCATTTTTATGACATATAACAGTTTCCTTTCTGCGAACACTTTAACATACATGTGGCTTACTCCTCCACAGATCATTAACCTAAGGAATAATGCGGATATATGGAAAGAGAGAGAAAGAGGGCGAGGGGTGGGGGTGACAGAGATGGTGCTCGGAATAGTGTAAGATGGAGGCAGATGATCCGCTGTGGCGACCCCCTTTGGGGAAAGAAGCCGATAGAAGAAGAAGTGCTGATTTCCGAACAATAGGGGGCGCTCGTCTAAGTAGCGCATACCGGAAGTGGCGCACGTAGCTTTGTGAGCGATGGAGACATTTTAAAAAAAAACATACAGCTAACTGCTAAACAGGGCTCGCGGAGCTGCGAGTCTTCTGCGTCAAAACACATTCAAATTCTTCCAAGTTGTAAATAAGTCAAGTGCATTCAGCGGTGCACAGTTTACATATCACATATCAGAGAGGTTGCACGTTACTGAAGATGTCGAGTGTGACACTTGGAAAAGAAGAATATAAGTAACTCTGCGGTAAGTTGTAACTAGCCGAGTGCTATTTTAAAGGCTAAGTTGGTTATCGCTTTTGACTGATAGCTGCTGACATTATCCTGCTTGTTACAGCTCTGGCTGGATTCGTAGCGCTTCCATTTTTAGGCTAATGATAGGCCGCTATCTTGCAACGTGAATATTTTTTCCACGTCTGCCTGTCGCCAAGTTTGGGAATCTTAAGGTTATGACCGAGGTTAGCTTCACTGTGCAGCTAAAAGGGTGTGCTAGTTCCAGCTAGCCCTTGACACAACTAACTGAAGTAATTTATCCGGGAACAAATAAACATCCTGTAGTTTACACGGGTACTTTAATGGGTTTAAACCTTTGTTTAAAAGGGTCGTTTTCGCTGTCTGTGAAATCTAAAACTAAAGCAGATGCTTAGCACCTTCTAGTAATACCGTTAAAAACATATTCTGGCCAAATATTGTCCGACATTTAACGTGTCTGTGTGCTTTTATACTTAAAGCAGTAATTGGATTAGAAAGGAAGAAGTAGTAAACTATAATATTCCACTTTTATTTATTTTAGTATAGGGTATAGCTTTGATTTAAGAACTTTACGGTTATAGTAATAATTGTTAATTATTCAGTCTCCTAAATATTTCCAAATAAATATTGTAGTAAAGAATTTATGTGTCATGCAAGATATTTATTTTAAGTTGTGTTTTTTTCATATAATTCTTTTGTAAAAGTAATTGTTTTGTTTAAAAGAATTAAGGTTTAAAAACAATTGTTATTGTCTTTCAAGTTTGTTTAGATTGTTTAACTAAAGTTTGTGATGCTTCGTTTCCTCCAGCAGGTGAGGTCCTGTCCAGGGACATTGGTCCATGCTTGTTGGACCTTTGGCCGCTGGGCTCAACTAGCATGAAGATGGCTGACTCAGAAAAGGCAGAAGAATTTGTAGATGCTGAGTGCCCCTCAGAGTGCCTTGATGAAGCTCAATCAGCCACAGCTTCTGTTCAAGCAGAGCAGGATGAGCATCTGAAAACAGAAACCACTACCAGTACCAGTTCGCCCCCAAGGGAAAAGGAGGCGGACAGCCCCTTGAATACAGAAGGTGAGCAGAGTCTCCTGTCCATGCCATGCTTGATGAAGGAGCTTCGCAGAGACTCACCAGAGTCTCAGCATGCCTCAACAGGAAGTGACAAACCCGTGTCTCGTCATATCTACGAGAGTGACTCCTCGAACCCCTGCATGCTCTCGCCTTCATCCAGTGGCCACCTGGCTGACTCTGATACACTCTCCTCAGGGGAAGAAGGTGCTGCTCCTCCCATAGGAGAAGAGGAAGAGGGCAGCATGGAAGCTACAGGTGATCCTGGGCAGGCAGGAGGAATGCAAGCATCTGCCACAGTTGCAGGGGGAAGGAAGTCTCGACGGTCACGTTCAGAGAGTGAGGTGCCTCCAAATACAATGGCTGCAAAGAAGAACCGCTGCCAGCCCACCATGATAGCAGCCGCAGGAGGCCAGGAAAAACAAACCAATGGCAAGTTTTCAAAAGTGAAAGGTCACCGCAGTCAGAAACACAAGGAGCGAATGCGCCTGCTGAGGCAAAAACGAGAGGCAGCAGCACGGAAGAAGTACAACCTGCTGCAGGACAGCAGTACAAGTGACAGCGAGCTCACTTGTGACTCCAGCACCAGCTCCTCCGAGGATGAGGATGATGACACCTCAGGGGGTAGCAAGACAATCAAGACAGATATTCCAGGTAATAACCGATGTTTACAACGCATGCTTAAGAGCTCAGTACTACTACCATCACTGTCCACTAGCAGCCACTTAGTATTTCATATAAATCTCTGACTCACATTGCAGACTAGTACTGGTTTACAACATAAGAAAGTATTGACTACTGATCAGTTAGACATAAGAGTCTGCCTGCATGAGTTAAAAAAAATTGTCAACCAAATCATTAAACTGATACAACAACTGTACAAATCCTTCCTAACATCAAATCAATAACAGGGCTGCTTTGTTTGTTTTGTCATTTTTTTCCTTAGTTATTTTCCCATCCATGTCTATATTCATTCAAGTTGTCTTTAGATGTATACAGTATATGTTTAGAGGACCAGCACCTAGTCATAATACAGCATTACCCCTTTCAGACATGTACCGTTTTTAGTCAGACAGACATCATCTTAGAATGCATTGGCTGGACAATCATTTCTGTTCAGTTTTATCTAGAAGTCTCAACAGAGCGTCACTCTTACAGGCTGAAGCTGCTGTAGGTTCAACCTGCATTTGCATATCACTGTCAGTATGACACAAGTCTAAAATATATGCAGTTGCATTAATGAAATTGCAACTTTGCACATCTCTCTTAGCATTTGTCTTGGTAAGACATCCATGATGAAGAATTTTCACTTTTTCCAACCCAGAATAAAGCTCATTTGCTCTCACACAGTCTATATGCTGTATTTGGGAGCTGCTACAGCAAACACTCACACATACAGAACCTGGTCCTTGTGATGATGAAGGAGGAAACAAAGTCTTCAAAAAAGGAGATTACACTTCTTCAGAGTTGAAAGTATCCTTGTCACTTTGTTTGGCACTTTATAAACCAACAGTGTATATAAAATTATATTTAAAGCTTAAAGTAAATTAAAGATCATTAAAAAATGGTCTCAATATAGATTCATCACCTGATTGTTCTTCTTTGGTTCTTTGGTGGTAGGTCAAAACCTCTTTGGAAGCTTTTTTTTTTTCTTTTCTTTTTTTTTTTTTGATTGGCTGGAGAAATCCTGCAAATAAGACACACATACCATGGCTCTCCCCATCACTGTTATATCAATAAAGCTTTAAACAACTAAGCAACATTAATAATATAATTAACAATATAAAGCCCCTTTTCGATTAGTACCTACTTGGATCGACTCGGCACGTTTCGCCACAGTTTTCAGAGTTTTCTGTTAGGTCATAGTACCTGCCTGGTACCTGGTACTTTTTCGTACTTGCTCAGCCGGGGTTCCAGTGATCCGAGCAGGTACTAAAATGTGATGCCGTCAGACTGCATGCCACTGATTAGCTGGTCAGTAGCATCACAATGGCTACAAAAAACCGTGGTCCCTGAGTCTGGCGAAAAGCCACAGACCGAGTAGCAGGTATATTTTTGCCTCGGCGTCCACCTTTGTTGTAGCGTTCATGTCACATATTAATCGCGTCGTTCACACACACATTAGGAGGTACTAAATTGTAATGGAAAACCAGTCGATCCGAGTCGATCTGAGTAGGTATTGATGGAAAAGGGTCTTATGAGTGATAACCAGGACTGGAACAGAATGGTAAAGCAAGCAATCTGACATATCCCATGTCTGAAAGAGACTTAAACATTGTCATGAAACTCTTTCTTACTGATGATTTGCTATGGGAGTCTAATCAACATTGTCCAGCTCAGAGTGGTAAAAAAAGAGTTGCGTTAATGTAACCATTACTGTGAGTTCTGCAGTTCAACAAGTCAGCCATTAATATACACAGCCTTTGCTCTAAATAGACATACTATGATCTCACTGAGTTGCAAGACTCTGCAGTCACTGCTGGTGTCAGTAAGCTGTAGAAATACTGGCTTATACATGAGTAAGGACATAAAATCCAATATCTAATGTTGTGTTTCACTAGATTGCCTAACCTCATAAGTAATTAGTCTGTTTTGTTAGAGGGAGTTTAGCAAGTATTTCATTCACATGAAAACTGCTGGGCATTTAGTATTGCATTTCCTGCATTTCTGTCCTTACTAAATATTCCTTAATGTTTCAGTATTCTTTTTGTCCTGACCCATCACACACTTCACTCCTCCTACAGTGAATCATGTCAGAAATGTAGTTGGGTGCTTTCCTATACTTTAAATGATTTTGCAACACCTTAGATGAGCCCGTGAGTTCTTGTCATCCTGTTGAAAGTGTAAATGCATACAAATATATACAAATCTAATTGAGAATGGCTTTTTGCGAATCTGTGGGCCAGAGGTGTCTACCTGGAATAAACACTCATTGGCAAACGCTGATTGTAACGCTTGCATGCACGTTAGACCCCGTGAGTTTGCTTACATGTTGTAGAAATCTTTTGGGTGAGTTGAATTCTCCAGAAGTAGCTCCTATCAGGCTGGTGTTTAAAGGTCTCCCAACGGAAGAGAAGCACTCGGTTTACTGTTGGATAATCTTTTGATCATGATTGTGTTCTTTAGCGTATAGCTTGATGTATTTTATTACCGTAGCATTTTTACATTAAAATCAAATTTTAGTTTCTTGTGTTTCATAGATGATCCGTAATAAATTGTTTTTGTATTAGTAAAGGTACTTTGGTTTATATAAAGTCTATCTCTTAGTTATGTCTGTTGCTTTTGCGGCTCAGATTTGAAGTTATTTTGCTTTGGGTTGTTGCATTTACTTTAAAATCTTAAACCTTTTCCAAATCACTCGATCAGTCACCCTCAGACCACCAATTATCTTCCTTCAGGGATCTGTAGGACATGAAATGTTTTCAGCCATTTTTTACATCCCGCACACAGATTTGAGTGCTACAACTGCATGATGTAGTCCATCAGCATGAAAAGAGTCGATCTGCACGTTACCTGAAACAAACTGTCATTTTCTCTGTAATGCAAAAGTCCACCTCCGAAGCATGAAAGTGCTACTGTATTTTCTTATGGCTTGGCCTCAATGTCTTTAAAGCTGGCTTCAGACGTGCTTCGGAGAGATCCAGAGTGGGATCCCAGATTCATGGGTTACTGGACAGCGGCTCGTGGGACAGGAACGGCATCGGCAGCGTTCTGGAGGAGGCCATGACGCGCTTTGCTGTGATGCAGCGTCAGACCGAGGAGCGCTTCCGCGTCTGGATGGAAAAGCTTGCACACCTCGACTCGGACAACGATTCTTCCAAGCGCTCGAGTGACGGCCCAGAAGGGCAGCAGCAGGCCTCACAGGGGGCACGGCCTTCCCCCCCAAGCTCATTTTTGCCATCTTCAGAGTCTGCAGAGACTATGGCTGCCTACATGTTGGCACGAGAGAACAACAGTCTCACCCACACCCCTATAAACAACAACAACAACATCCACCCTGAAGTTGTCACTCAGAATGGAAATCTAGGTGTTCCAGACCCTGGTCTCTTGAATGTTTAGATTTCACTTCTGCTTCACCCCTCGCAGTTTCTTACTTTGATCTCGGCAAGTGTAGAGATAGTTAAGGCAGAAAGCAATGGGGTATACCCGTTCAAGGATGTGAGGGCACTAAACAGAAACACCACCAGCAGCAGCAGCTGGGCCTGAACTGGTCATTTGAACTTGACTCTGTGCAGACCAGGGGCCCGTGCTATGAAGCAGGTTTAACATGTCTTCTTTATATGGCTTTGTTAAGCCTAGCAAACACAGTCACATGGAGTCTGGTAATCGGTTGGGTTCTTTCTTTTTTTTTGTTTGTTTGTTTGTTTGTTTGTTTGTTTTAATTAAACCCAGCTATGAGCATTTTCGCATAACATGCGTAATGGTGGCACCAGATGACCAACTGCAAAGACTATGGGACTATAGCCACTTAAAGTCAGAACAAACAGTAATCCTGATATGAAGAAAATTAAAAATGTAATCCAGGCAAAAAGCCAGGAGGAAAAATTGGCATAAAATTGCATTTTGTGTGAATGTGCAATTTACTAAAAGGCCCATTAGTGATGATGCTCCATCACTGACAAACAAGAAAATATAACTTGAATTACAATGATGTATTTCTTCAAATTCATGTGTTACCTGTGGTTGTTTATTTAGATAATTTTAGCTCTGTTGTTTCAGCTACAACCCGGGTAATGTTAAATCGAATGACATCGGGTAAAATATTTTTTTAAATTCTTGCAAATTTTATAAGGTCTAAGCACTGGAATTTAATCAGTTAAAGAGTCTTGACATATGGAAAGAAGAAATGGGCTCAAATGCTCACAGGCATAAGTGAAATAAAACCCACTCAGTACATGTGCTGTACAGCCCAAAGGATCTTCACAAAAGACAACCAATTGGTCAGTAGTTGGTGCTTTATATGCGTTCATCTGTTATGTTGAACATGACCTACTCAGGAGGTCGTGTATTTTGGTGTGGTCTAATGTGGCAGTGTACCCGCAGAAGGAACTGAATTTGGAAGCGGGGGAACCCTGAAAACCTGAAACTAGCTTGGAATCCTGCTTAGTAGCACGGGCCCCTGAGGCTCAGCATGTGTGCTGGCACTGAATCACTGTGAGATTTGACACTGAGAAAAATTCAACTCACCTATTTGATTTCTGCAGCATCTGTGACACGGAAACATGGCTTCTCAATAGACTGAGTCAGGGCTCTTATTGTATTGCTTTGCTTTCTTTCTTTCGTTTTTTTCAGCACCAGCTGAATACCCTCTTTGACACATACAGAGTAACTGTTTTATTTCTTTCATTCAGCATATGAACTATAATGATGGGTAGCCATCATTGCAGTGTTAAGTGGGGTGCTGCTGTGTAATAGCATGTGCCTTGTCATTCTGAACTCATGATGGGTAAAGCATTATAGTGCTGTTTCCTTAAGAATCAGGTTTACCACTGCATACCCCCCGTTTGTCTTGAACTGTTTGCACTTTGCTTGTAAACAGTTCAGGAAAATCTTGTGACAACCTTTATTTTGGTGGCATAGCTTTACTAACAGAACATTTAAACATAGATATGCCTATAAATATAAACACAATATACTAACACACACAATTTCTTGCTTTTTTAAAAATCTATATTAAGGATTAGACGTGTTTACATTTTTAAATAAAGGCCTTTCTGTTACATTTGCTGCTGGCACTGCATTTGCGCAGTAACGTGAAACGAGTGATTGAGGAATCTGGAAAAGAAAACTTGTGGTTATTTTAGTAGCTTAGGTGTAGATTTTATAACATCATATAAGGCATGGGTTCTTTTGTTGTGGCTATTGGCTGCATTGGCCTCAAATCTTCAGTCATATTATAGTAATGGGTATTTGTCTACTTCAATTTTGTTTGCACTGGTCTGCCAGTTTATCCAGTGTCCCCACCAGGCACTGCGTATTCGCATCTTGACTTTAAACTGAAAACCCAGGCATCAAACGTGCAGATATAGAGCAGTAATACAGCTGCAGTATGGTGCATGGCAATGTTTACGGATTTTTTTCTAATTAAAAAAAGAAAAGAAAAAGTGAGATCTATGTGATCAAGTGGCCTTCTGGTTCACATCCTGTGGTCTTTGAAAGGGGGGAGGAAACAATCCTCCTTGAACCCCCCTCCCCCCCCACACTGTTTTCACTGATGTAGATGACCATTTGGGTCTTATTTCTAAATACTGCTAACAACCATCACAGAGACTGATGAAGGAATCTTTGGCCTGATCATATTTAAAGTTAAGATGTTCAAAAGTGTTCTCTATATGTGTATATGTAGCCCTATGACTGTCATTTTTACAGAGCCTAAAGCTAAGCGACGTGTTTCCCCCACCTGTTTGCATGCGAGTATATTAGTATATAGAATGTGCAAGGCCAAATTAGTTTACATCAGCAGCACGTGTGCAAGCTATAGCTTTTCCTTATGCTGATAAACGGTGACTGACGGGACATTTTATCTCTATATTTTTTTCCTTGTTTTCCCTTGACCTAACGGTTTCATGTTGTGTGAAGATTGCTTGTTTTGTAAAGCGTTCCTTTGCCATTACGGATTTAAATAGATCCAGCGTCAGCTCTCCTGTACTCCTTAAAACTAGAATGACTTTTAAATCAACAGTTTTGTCAGCACAGTAACGAGAGCCTGTGCATGAAATCAAAATGTGCATTAAAAACAACAGCAAGGACAGTCCATTGTTTACCAAAGACACTAACCTGGTCTACATTAGTGCTTTTCTATCTCTAATACATGGCCTTTATATTGGCATGTGCTTGGTTTCTTTGGTAACCCTAGTATCTACCTATATCAGCTATTCATAGGCAGTGTTCTCTCACAGTACATGCTGTCCAGACAAAACCCCTCTCACACACCCACAGATGTCTGGATAGCAGAGTGTGTGTCTGTCTGTGTCTGTGTGTCTCTCTCTCTCTTTCCCAGGGACTCCTTTTTACAGGGTAGAACAATTATGTGCTCCCGCTCTTCTAGTTACACTCCTGTTGTTTGGCTTTGTTTTGTTTAGTTTTTTTGACTATCCCCACTACATTTCATTCACTGAGTAAGATTATTTTGAAATGTGTTTTGTAACGACTGTACTCGAGTGTAGTTTTTATGTGAATGGCTGTTATTTTAAAAAGCAATAAATGGAAAGAACAAAAGGTTTGTTGATGTGCTTCAAATACAACCATCATTTATAAGAGTATAATGCATTGTTTTATTTTAGAGTTAATGTAGACCTTTACTTCAGGGGAAACGGGGGACCAATGGGGGTTTTCTTGTGTCTATTGTAGATGCTAAGACTTAGCGGGTCTGTGGAAGCAGTGTCCAGTCTCTCATTCAAACAGAAGTCGCACTATTCCCAGGCATGATTTGAATAATGAAGTGTTTTCTTTGTTCTCTGCAGACGGGCCTCCAGTAGTGGGTCACTATGATATTTCAGACACTGATTCTAACCACGAGAGTATGAATGTGGAGGCAGTCCGGCCCACGGTGATAAAGCATGAGCTAAAAACACACAGAGGCCAGGATATGGCAGCTCACTCTGGGTGTATAAGAGCTCTGAGCTCTACCTCAGGTCAGTTACAAACCCGGTATAATAAATTCCAATCCTCTCAGTGAAGGCAGGACATTTTAAAGGCATGGGTTGTCATCAGTAAGCTGAAATGTGCCGTGTGGCAGGAGGCGGTCTTATTAATCTCAGCAAGACACTTTTGAAGCACTCTTTATCCCACACACCGCCAGCTGGCATTTGATGTTACTAAAAGTCTTGACCTTTTTTGCAGCCGACAGAACATGAATATAAAGGCAGCCATCTAATGTGTCACTCCATGCTGTCCAGTCAGTTTTACAAACACCACTGTCAGCTTCATCTCTGTTTTGTGTTGGGGTTTGTGTTTTTTGTGTGTCTGTGTCAAAGCAGCTGCTGTCTTCACGTGTCAGCGAGGTCTGAAGCGCTCTACTGCTTCGGCCCTCCTCACAAAGCATGACTGTGTTCCTCTACATTTGTTTCAGGCCACATGGAGGCAGAGCTGTCGCACAAGGAGAGCTCTCAGCACAAGGGCCAGATTAACATTGTTTCCTCTGACAGTGAGGTGGAAATAGTCGGAGTGCAAGAAAAAGCACGGTAAAGACTTTCAGTGGGGAAACTGTAAAATTCTACTGTTACTGCCCACCCCTCCACTGAATTCAACTTTTTACTTTTTTTTTTTTTTTACTTTTTTTTTTTCTTTCCTTTTCAAATCTAGATGCGCCCATCCTTGCGGGGGGGTCATAAAGAGTTTGTCCTCCTGGAAAGAGAACTCAGGGGAGCAGTTAAACAGCACAAATCAATCACAGCTCTGGACTACTGTTTCCCCTCAGCCCAACTGGGTGTCCCCTCCTGAAGTGGTGGACCTCACGCTGGACGAGGACGGCGGACACAAATACCTACTTTAATAAAAAAAAAAAAACCAACGTATACACTGAAGACTTTTTTTTCCCTACACACCTCTTCCTCCCAACTGCTCCTCATCCATCTTGCCTGTCCTCCACGTTAAAGCTAAACTGAATCCTTTCTAGAGTTGTGGCCTCGCCTGTAACCGCTTGTGGGCTCTTCCTGCTCCAAAGCACTCTTTTGTTTTTAACTTTACTGTTGAACAATCATGTATCAAAGCCATTCAACTGGTGTGATTCCCTGAACCTTTGCTTGTCAGCTATGAATTTTAGCTGCATCTAAATGGCACAGCACCTCAAGTGAAGGTGGAAATGTACAAGAATGATTTATCTGGTAATGATAGCAATATCTTCCCTTCATTTAATACCTCAGTTACCCTTCAATACCAGATATAGGCAGTGTGTCATGTGCTTGCAAGCCGTATAGTGAACATTTCAAGTTGCTGCTTTAGAGCAGGTCAGTATCATGAGATGGCTGTGAACCTGCTTCACTACAGACTTTGAATGAAATGTTTTCAGAATTGATTTGGCTTTTTTTTTTTTTTTTTTTTTAAATCTGCAGCCACCTGAGGTCAGAACAGAATGGCAGCTTGTACACTTTCTGTTGTACAGTAGACCATAGATAAATGACAAAGTTTACTTTGTATCTGTCAAGGGTAATTTTCTATTTTTTCCCCCCCATTTTCAAAGGTCTTGCCACTGGACTTGCATTTAGATCCGTCTGCCTTTATAGATTGTTTTACTATACGGTGTACAACCCATGCTCTGATGCTGTCAGTGAGTGCTTTGCTTCATTTGAAAAGAAGTATCGGATATTTAGGGAAACTTTCACTATTTTTAGAGAGTTAGATGAGAAGACTGGTAACAGAAATCTATTTAAAAAAATAAAGCAGTTTAGAGCTAGGTGGATGTGGTTCTTGAGGTAGAGTGGTAAATGGACTGTATTTATCGCTCTTTTCCCTTCACCCACATTCATACAAGCACTTTTTTTTCTGTCCATGCCTAAGCACTCGCACATGCATGCATTAATGGGAACTCGGGGTTCAATATCTTGCCCAAGGATCCTTCGACATGAAGAAGAGCCAGGGATTGGATCACTGATCTTCCAATCAGTAGAAGACCTTTAATCTTCAGAGCCACACAGAGAGTGAGGCATCCCATAATTGGAGAGTCGGGTTTTTTGATTTCCTAGCTCCATCTAGCCACATGTCAAAAGGGTCAAAATTTTGAACTCCAGAATCTTCCCATTAATGTGTAATCTGCATCTGACTGTTTGTGTGATAGTGCTGGATGCATGTTTGTGTGATGGGTGTTTTAGGTGGGTGACAAAACATAAAAACTAAGACTGCAGTCCATTTATATTCGCTCGACAGAAATCAGGGAAACACTCTCTCCAAGAGCCACATACTAGTTCCTTTGCATTTACTAGTTAACACATGGTATATCAGTATGAGTAGTTAAAAAATAAAAGAAAATTTTTTTACATGCTGTAGTGTGAAACCCCGGACACTGCGTACACATTGGTCTTTGACTGACGAGTCATTAACATTTATCCTCCTTTTATACTCCTTATGTAAACCATAAATTACAAAATGAGCTTCATGTTTCATTCTGTATGGCCTGAAACTAGTGATGGAGCCCATGAAGTCATCAGGGAAGTGTTCAGTGAGATTACAGAGCAAGCAGGTTAACGGCTGTTTTCCGATAGGCTCGCGCACAACCAGAAGTCTTTTTGCAGCCAGAGGAGTCACCTGCTGCCGGCTGTTAAAAAGAATACAGGTTTAAGACACTTGGGAGTTGGTTTCTCCACCTTTAGTATGGTCAGAAATAAATAGGTCAAGTAGATGGACTCGAGCATGCTTGCAGTTTCCTTGGTCTCTATTCTTTCTACATAGCTAACTGGCCGCTAGCTTCACACAGTCAGGTTATCGATCTTCTCATCTAATGTTTACTCATCACCAGAATGCCAATAAACATTTCTGAAGAAGTCACTTCATTTAAAATTTCAGTTTTTGTTTGTTGCCACTATAATACAGGAACAATAAAACTTTTTATTTTTGGTTAGGGGTGTCTTGTTTTTTGGGCCCTCCACAAGAATTCAAGTTTGTCATGTGACACCTGGGGGAAATTAATTGCACACCTGTGATTTGAAGCCTGGGAAGAAAATAAGCAAAAAAAAAAAAAAAAAGTCCAAGCTACAAAACACTACGACAGTGCTGTTTTTGTTTTCAAAGATGCATTGGAAGCCACACTTTTGTTACAGTGTTTGAGTGTCCAAGGGCGACTTTAATTATCAGTGAATGTATGTCCTTGCCGTGCTGGCTGGTTGTACTTATTGTTTGCATGCTTACCTTGAATGGATGCAAACTCCTTTAAATCTCTGGGGACCCCTTTATAATAACTGAGGAACTGTATCTTCCAATGAATACTGCAAAGCAAGATGGCCTGAATGCCTTGAAATGTGCACTATTTCCTTTTAGAAAAGTTTAAAGCTTATTCTTTTACCTTACAAAGCAGCGGATTTTGCTATCGCAACAATAAATATTTTAATAATAGATGTTAATTTCACAAACACACATATATCTATACATATATATCTATAGAAAAAGAGTAAAAGTGATGTTGAGTTTATGCCCAATGTGTGAGTTATGGGGCATTTATAGATGAGATGATTATTGTATAAACTGTTTTCTGTTTTTGTTTTTCAACCCTGATCCTCAGGGCCTGCTTGCTCTCTTTCCTGCTGTCTTCTTTTGTCTTCATGCAGTACTGCAGCCACGCTGGCTAAAAAAAATGTAATCAATAGCTTTACAGGCTATTTTAACACATTTCTTGTAATTGCATATTTAATAACATACACTTTCCTAAGTGACGCTTGATAATTATAGATTTATTTTAACTTCTGCTGGTCACAGAAAGATAAAATTTGAACGATCTAAACCAAAGTCTATATGGAGCTTATGTTCTCAGTTTATTTCCCAATTTATTCTTAGAAATTTACTATGTGAATCTGAATCTCTTCATTTGGAAGTCAGTGAATTTGCTGTGAAAAGATCGAATATAGTTACAAATTGAATATATTGTTGAATATATATTTGGTTTTACTTGGCCAGTTTTTTCTGTTATATACATCTACCACTGTAAGAACTCTGTACCACAACACTTCAGCTTGCAAAAACCATTTTGCTGTTTTTCTGTGGGACTATTATGAAATGCTAGCGAGGCATCACTTGTGTCTTTAGTGATATAAGTGTGGTAGAAACCACGGCAGTGATGCTGGTTGCACATAGCATGTTTGGTGGCATCTTTCATCCTCATCTCCGATGTTATCGTGATTGCCGGTATTTCAGCCTCACTCTTCTGTTTTTGCTCCGTTTTGCTGTCAGTATTTTAACTTAACAGAAGTGTTTATTTTGTTGCTTCTGCAAGTCCCTGACTTCCTTGAAATTATGTCTGTAGAACAAAAAGAAACTATTTTAAAACTAAATAAACGGACCGTTATTTAATGAGCTCTTGTCAAGTCATTTATTTCTGTGTTTTACAAGCATATATTTGCAGTTTTTGCTCGTGTGCTGTGACTGGTGTCAAGATTTTGACACCAGTCACAGATTTTTGCCTTTTCTGGCAAAGTGGTGTAATTAATCTGAGACGAGGATGGTGACACGTTTCAGCCTTTCAGGTATGTTTACAACTTTAGCATAAAGTGCGATTTGAATTTCACTTTTAACAGTTCACCCTAAAAATGTTAAATCATGTCATTACAAGACTGATCTGAATTCTTGCTTACTGTGAGTGTTGTTTGAGTGTTCTTATCTGTCGAGTCCTGTGCACAAGTCTCGAGCCAACCCTCATTCCTTTTACATTTTCATCATGAAATATAACTATAAGGTAAGAGGGAACAATATAAGTGAGTTACTGAAACGTGCACACATGAAACACAGTATATAAGACAAATAGTTCGTACAGTTCTAATAGCTTGAAATTAATATTTGGTATGGCCGCCTTTATATTTCGACACAGCCAGGAATCCTTCTCCAGGCTTCTTAAAGAACATTCAAAGCTCTCTTTGGACGTTGGCTGCCTTTTGTTCTGCTCTCAGTCAAGATGATCACACACTGCTTCAATAATTTTGAGGTCCAAGCTCTGGGGAGGCCAATCCATGACTCCATTGTGTTTTACAGATGACTGTTGACACTCACTGCTGTACCTCTACCCTGACGTCCTTGGTACATATTCATGATAATAAGACGTGTTGCCACTGGTTTTCAGTCCAGTTCTTGTGTAATTTGGCATACCTCAACATACCTTTCTGCCTGTTTCTCTTCCTTAAGAATAACTCCTTGATAGCGACCCCATTAAGACCATTTATGATTCAGTGAACATTAGATGGATGAAGTGAAGGCCCAGATGAATCTCTCCATCTTACTTCTAAAGGACATGACTTTCAGATGCTGCTCATCTGCTGTAGATTTTTTTTTTAGCCCTGATGCTTCTTCTTTTGTACTCCACTTGTCGAGCTTCCTCAATTTGTTTTAGGGAGACACTGCACACCACACCAAGATCTGCCAAGTTTTAAGCTAATATCTTTTTGGAAATGGCCTTGTTAGTGCAGAAATCGAATTTTACGCACGTCAAGCTGACAGTTTTCCTATATGCAAATAAAGAAATGGGAACAATTTATGTGTTTACAACTTCAAGTTCTTTCTAGGTTGTCTGCCACAAAACTGGTTTAACAACAACACTAGTTCAACCTTCAAGTTAAGTATCCTTTATTGTGTTTGAATGATTGATAGGTCAGTGTTAAGTGACTTAACAAACAAACAAAATGGTTACATACAAGGCCTGGATTGAAAATGAGTGAAAAAGCAGACAATGTCCAAGGACACTTTAACAGATCTTCAGAAGCCTGGAGAACTATTGCTCAAGATCACTTTTAAAAGAAATTACAAGCGTCTGGCTCCTTGGAAACAAAATATTTAAAGGGTGTCACAAGACTTAGTACTGTATAACTGCCACCATAGGTATAGCACTTAACAAGATGTCTCATTGTTTATTTTATTCTGTGGCCAAGCAGTCTAGACGGCTGCCTGACTGTGAACAATGCAGGTTCATCCTCACCCACCAAAGTAGCATGCCAGGTCAGAGGTCACCCTGTAACACCTGCCACTAGGGGGACATATGGAGTTCACATGAAGAAGACAATGAGGGAGTGGAGCAATGCAGTCTGCGGGGCCCTTTAACGAAAAACTAAAGCCCTTTAGCCAGCTCTTTCCACCCTCGGGGCAGAACATCAGCTGTATGCTAATTTTCACAGGGCAGCGGTGGCCTCACAGAGCAGTGAATGTGCTGGCTCACTCTCAAAGCCAGAAATGATTGCGCTTCATCTTGCAGATGTCCTTTTACACTAAATGATGCCACTTAGGATTTTTGTGTTGTACATGTTTTGTTCCAAGTTATCTCCAGTTTCTTCAAAATGGCATTTCATTTGTTCAGTCCTCGCTCTGCCCACCTCCAGAGGGCTTTCTAAAAATAAAGAGTGGAAATAAGTCTCATTTCTGGTGAGGACACAATTTTTACATCAGATTCTGCTGAAAGAGAGCTCAGCTGCTGCTTCTGTTAATACGTCAACTACAGCCAGCTATCCTGATAAATGCTTGTGTTCAAATGTACATAAATGTGTGGAATAAAGTGGCAGTTTTGATGTGTGAAATTGATTGCAGCAGTGATAGTAAAGCATCGTGAAAGGCTCTTTGTGTTTCACAGCAGGCTTAAGGCATTAGATGACGGGAACTGGAGGACATATGGGACTAAGAGTTTTGTGACCCCCTCAGCCTCCACAGGCCCATCTGTTCCTTCATCCTTCAGGCTTAACACTACAGGCAGTGAGGTTTTTGGGACACAGGCCCCTTTTTTCACAAGTTCTGCTGTATGACAAATCTGGCCAACATATATTCACGAATATTCAAAGAGTTAAGTATTACTTGAACTGTATCGGATCATCAAGAAGATCATTCAGCAACATTTTCCTGATGATCGAGTCTGACAAAGGTCAAGGCAAATAATCTATGCAAGTATATATCTTTCCTTTTTTCAATTCTGTTTATGAGAGAATTCAGTTGCATATGCATAATCATTGGCTGCCCTATAGGTAGGGTTAGGCCCAACCAATCACAGCACTTCAATCCAATCTAAAAAGCAAAAACAGTAAATACCTTTTGTTTCACTTTTGTGTAAGACAACCTGTGCTGTTTTTCTTGTCAGGCAGTGAATATTTGGCTGTCACAAATCACCCTTGTTGGCCCTTAATTGTTAAAGCAAGTTACATCCTTCCTCTCTGCCATCAGTACTTGTTTCAGCGTTGATGAAGACTGACATTTTTCATGATTTCACTGAAAGCAGATGTGATGAAATTGGACAATAAAGTAAGTTGTTTGTTTGTTTGTTTTTCTTTTGTGTTTCTTTTTTGCAAGCTGCCCATTATGAGTCCAGCAATACATGTATGGTACTGAATCCAGTGTAATTTTCATAATGCTATTTTCTCTTCCCTTTTAAGCCAACTATACCTGAAGCATCAAGAGTAACGCTACTGAAAAGACCCTTCAGAGTGTTAAATATAATCACATTTGTACTCTCAAATGTTATTTTACCCATGGTCCATGTACATATGATTTTCCTTATTATGAGTATCACTGACACCTATCTTGCCATCCTCTTAGATCCTTTGAATAGAAACCTTTTCATACTTTTCAGGGCATATCTCATATAAATCCCTGCATTGTTCAGTTCAGTATACCCTATCTGCAATACATGAAAGCAACTTTGAACTTAAAAATGTAAATGTACTAAATAAATGATAAATCTACTACATTGCAATGCAACATTTATGCCTTACGTGTAAAGAAGGTAATGTATATAGCAGAATCATCTCAAGTCCTGCATTGAAAATGCCTGATATAAAGGCATAATCGGGACAAGTTGGGGCAACTGCTGATTACTATTGTTGTGGATACAGCTGCTGTTTTTGTAATTTATACATATATTGGGTAATACTGGTGTTGTTAACTGTGCCAGTATAGTATTTATCTGTAGTATCACATCAATTTTAAAAGTGTAACGAAAACATAGTGTAATGAAAACTTGAACCTATTTTAAAAGGGGAGAGGGGGGCAAGGAAGACCAAAATAGAAAAATATTTGCAATTAGTTACCAAAGCTGTCAAATAAATGCAGTGAAGCAGAAGTCAAAACTTTCATAAAAAAATACTTGAGTAAAGCCTGGTGAGGTAAAGTTCCGTTTATTTCAGGCTCCGTGATAAACTATAGCCATAAGGTACCATCAGATCTAAATGTTCCAGCCACGAAAGTACCCCGCACTGTGCGTGCGGATGGGAAGGATATCTCCGCCCAGGCACTGATCCTATTGGCGGATCCCGCTGTCAAATCCGGAGGGTCCTGCTCGGAAGGCTCCACTGATTGGCTACAGGGGTCTGTGTGTGTGTGCAGGCAGCGCAGTCTGTTTGAATGTGCTGGTGACTGAAGAGGATCATTTCCATGGACCATCTGTCTTACTGGCTGCGCACAAAACAAAGAAGGACCCAGGATGGTTTTAGTGCATGTCGGATATCTGGTTCTCCCCGTCTTCGGCTCAGTTAGAAACAGAGGTATGAGGAGCTTTATGTTCTCTCTTTTTTTTTTCTAACGCTAACCCCGAAATAATACTTCTTCATTACTTGTCTTAAATATCCACAGATGATGTAAACAGAGCTGACACCTGCTAGCTAAAAGCGAGCCAACGTAACAGCGAGCGATACCGAAATTATATTAGCCTTCTTGCTAGCTGTAGCCGAACCGAGACCGCTAATGAAGCGACCGAAGACGTGAGCCCTCAAATGCCGACGAAGACGTTGTGTTTCGGGCCTGTAAACCGCACTAAAAGGACTTCAGCTGTCAAGCGGCAGCTTTTCTTTTCCCCTTTTCATTTTTTTCTTTTTTACCCTCGGCGGCTAGCGCGCTTCTGTCTGGTTTATCTATTTATCCCTTCGCCTTGTTTATGTGTGTGCCGTCGCCGCTAGCTACTACAGCCCGGACAACAACGGCAGATTAATACCAGCCCAGCTTTATTTAGCTTACAACCTCCACAGGGGTTTCTTAAATTATGAATTTAGCCAAGCTAGGGTAGACCTCTGAATCCAAAGTGCATCCTTTAAAAAAAATCTCATTTCTGCGAGTTACTTTAACTGGATGGTTCTTCCACTGAAAGACAGCATTAGGCTAATCGGTGTAAATTAGTATAAGCATATGACTGGTTTTTAATGCGAATAGGCTTTAACATTTTTGGAGCATGTCCCCGTCAAACCTCTAATAAAAATAATAATAAAAAAAATTCCCTGCAAATTTCGCTGCAGGTGCTCCAGTAGTGAAACAGCATAAAATCCGTTTAATAGGGCATAACAACAATAACCTCATCCTCCACTGCAGCAGGGCTCTCTGTGTTGATTATGTAATAATAATAGTAATTTGTCGTGCATTGTTAAAACTACATGCAGTAGCACCAATGATTTCATTGTGCTTTTATTTGTGTTCTTTTTTCCTGTTCCATAGTATCGAGGCTGGCTCTACATTCCGCATTTCTCAGACCTTTGTCCCCCTCCATTGTGTAGCTAACGATCATCTGCTGCTGTCTGCCGTAGCCTCTGCCTGTTCTCTGCATCTAGCTGTATTGTGAACCCCTTCTTCCTCATTTCCTCTTTCCATCTGAAGACGACATTGGCATTAAAACAGAGTTCCCACTCATACCGTATCCTTCTGTGTAACAGACTAAAGAATAACACTCTCTGTAGAAAACAGTTTGTCTTAATTTAAACTGTCATGTTGCTCTTTAGTGAATAACCCATTGTAGCGTTAGACTTTACTACAGACTGTCATTGTGATTCTCCCATTCAGTGTGGATAGACTACATTCTGCTGTAAATTTCTGTAAAGTGGATACATTTTGATCCTCCCCGATTCGATTACAGCCAGGCTTGATCGAACTCGTTGATTACTCTCCTCACAAAGGTGCATTGTACCGTCTTTTTGTTGTCAAAGGAGCACTTTACAATTGCTATTACTAATAATCTTGTTATCCTGATAATCACTAATTGGCATGCAGCGCTTAAGTCATTTTGTTTTTGGCGACGTTATGTTTTTTTTCCCCACATTTGAAGGTCCACTGCACCTGTTAATGGTTGCTGGTCATAATCCTATCCATGTGTCAAAGCATTTGTCCCTGCTAGCTGAGCGGACTTCACAATAAATTGGAGAGATGTGAATCTAAACCCATTTTGCCATTTTTGCAGCGCCCCACCACCACTACCACTCCCTCTCAAATCTTACCTCCAGCACCTCCAGAATGCTATCCATTTTACAGGGATGTGTATATCCTGCACTGCTGTAGATCTCCTTTTTTAGAATCAAAATGTCTTTTTTATTCTTTGGTTGTGGTTTTTCTGCCTTATGTTCTTGTATTAGATCCTAATGCATGGTCATTTTATACTTTTGTTTTTCCACATTGAACAGCAGATTCCAATGTAATCTTTGTGAAGAGATGTCCCTGCTGTACTGAAATGTGCTGTAAGCATACACATCTACTCATTGGATGCTGCTTCTGTTCTGTTAACCCTACAGAGAGCATGGTCAGGCCTTGCCTTTGGTCTTTATTTGCATGGGATTATTATTATTATTATGCTTATTATGCTTATGTAGAGTCTCTTACTCTTATTATTACTATTATCACACAGTGCCACACATACTAATATTTTTCCAATAAAGACTGTAGTTTTCTTCCTAACCTTCAGTGTGCTTTTTGCTGATTTCCATGTGTTCCTCCCCCTCCTCCCTCCACACTGTGCTGTCACTGAGACGGTCCCCTCACTCTATATGTGCTCTCATTTCTCAGCTGTCTTTGACAGAGTTTCTTCAGGTTGCCACACTGCTTACTTTGGAGTAGGGGCAAGCACATTTTCTTTCCATTTTTAAAATGCAAAGGCATGTTTGATATTGAAACCTCGACACTGACATTTCCTGTTACATACAGGCTGTCATTCCGTCCAAATCCATACACTATCTATAGACCAAAACACAGCCTCTCTCACAGCCAATCATTGGTGTTAACATTGTGAGCAATATGGGTGAAATCATGGTATGTGTAATATATATATATTTTTAAATATAGTTAATAGAAGTATATTGCAAAAAAACACTCAAAAGGAGTTAAATAGTAAATAAAAATACAAGTGTTTAATAATAAAAAATTAAAAAAAAGCTGGCATGCTATATAAAATGAAAATAAAACAATATAATTTGCAAGCACGTTAAACCCTATATTTAAAAAATAAAATAAAAGTGAATTAATGAAGCACAAAATAGAATTTAAGGATTATTCAGGCCTTTTTCCTTTTCTTTATGGAAAACATAAGTTCTTGTTTTGAATTTGATGCCAGCAAAATCTTTCAAATAAGTTGCGACAGGGGCATGTTTACCACAGAGTTGCATCAGCTCTTCTAACAACACTCTTCAAGGGCTTGGAAACTATGGCAGACCGGTTGCTGTAGATTTGAAAGAAACATGTTTTCATGTAAGATTTCAGCAGCTCAACACTTCAGAGCCCCCTTTGTTATATACATGTTATTTATTTATCTTTGGTTCGCATTATCTAGAATGTTGATACTGGGTGATGGCCCTGACCTGTTTAGCCCCTGGACTCACTCTGTACAGAGCCATACTGCTGTAATTCGTGAGGAATGTTGTTTTGCACGGTCTTGCTGAAAAAAAAGCAAAGGCTTTCCAAAAAAGAAGTCATCTGATCCGATACCTGTACATATCAAATTGTTCAGCATTAATGGCGATTTCACAGATTTGTGAAAGCACCATCAAGATTTGTGAAGTTACTCATAATATTGCTCACTAATGTATGCGCATATCATCAGGAATGGTGCCATTCTTCTGAATTATATTTATGTATAATTTGTTTGTTTTTCACAGTGGTTTTGAGAAGTTGTTTAGTTCACTTCACAGATTTCCACCACAGAACTGAAATGGCGCTGAAGAGCACTGCCGTTCAGTGTTGGTTTTCAGCTTTCCCCCCTGAATACAGAGAATTCTTAGAATTCCCTTAATCTTTTAAACAACACTGAACTGGTGATTATATAACCCAGTGATAGTGGAAGATTATGGAGATTGTGTTTTACTTTGAAAAAAAAAAACACTGGTGAAACACTCAACATAGTTGCATCTAAAAGACTCTCTTTTTAAACCCAATTACAAAATTGATCTATTTTCAGTTTACCCAATTGGAATCAATACTGTTTTTTAGAAGAGGTTTCAGGCATTTTACTAGCTGGGTTTTCCCATCTTTTTGGCCCCTGTCCTAAAAAGTATAGCTTACAATTCAAACTGAGTGTATATAAAACACAACAACAAAAACAAAAACAGGAAAGAAAAATAGGATAGTCATTTTTTTCTCTTCATCACAAAATCAGTACTGCTACCTTACCTTGTACCTTAGCAAGATGCCTTGAACAAAAGCCACCAAGTGGCTTTGTCTTACAAAGACAAAAACTACCTTCCAGCACATCTGTCAATCATTCATCGACATGTTTTAACTGAAAAGTGTAAAAGTACTATCCACTAGATAAGAGATAATGACTACCTATTAATTGGTGAGTTTTGCCTACATATTGAGTTTGCTGCCTCCTGGCTCTAGCCTTTAACATCAGTACTCAGCTATAAGAGCAATATAGACTTGACCTCCAGCACAAAGTGAACAAGTAGACAGTCCTAAATGTCTAGCTATTCCTTTTTGCAGTCTCCAAATGGGTACCGCAAAGACAATACAGAGGTTCAATAATTAAATGGTGGCTGCTCAGTCTGCATTTAAACTCGTGTCTCTGTGGTATGCTGTCAGGTCCTCAGCTGGTGTTTTTCTTTATTAACACAACGGACCATGACACATTTATATTCATGTTGCCTTTCTAGCTGGTGACAGCAGCATAACTAAACCCAGTTAGGCTAACGTTTCTCAAGCACAGATAATGTGTTAAACTCTTGAGTAATGAGTGCAAATGAAATAAAAGAAGTCACATTTTTGTTGTTAGTAGTAACTCATTTCTCTTTACATGCTGGCTATGCACATCAGCCAGCTGTGTAATGACTTTTCATTTTCATCAAATCTTCAGTTTTTTAGACATCTGTTGTGTTTCTCTTTAAATGTGGCATTAGATGCTTCTTTGAAAAGTGTCCAAGTGGGACGCTTTTCTTCCATTTTAACACTTGACTCAGCTGCGTGAACCTTACATCTGCGCGCAGTGTCTGAAAAAGGCTAAAGGTGTGTCCGAGGCACAGCCATGTGTGCTCTGCAGCTGACTTCTAAATATTCCAGCAGCTGCACTGCATGTGCGGCTGCACTGATACAAAACCACGAAAAGCAAGGTCAGCACAATGGTTTTCCAAGCATGTGCATGTTATGCTGGATTTTTTTTTCTTCACCAAGTGCAGCTGTACAACACATGCACTGATTTTGCCTCATTAATCCTCACCTTCTGATGGTGAGTGTTATAATTGGCGACCTCAGCAGGTGTGGGGATGGTTTCTGCCTAATGGGAGACCAGTGAGACAGGCAGAGGACAGGAGTGTGTTAGAGAGGAGGTGTGATGTAAAGCTGCAGTGACTTCAGGAGGAGTGGAGGGAGAGAGAAAGAAAAGAGTTGAGGTTCCATGTCAGACTGCTGCAGTCGCAGGTGGGTGGGGCTTGCTGGCTGTCACTCACTGTGGGACACCATGCTGCAGCCATGCTGTGGGGGAGGGGCCGCCTGTGCAGCAGCTGAGGGGAGAGGATAGGTGGAAGGGTGTGTGTGTGTGTGTGTGTGTGTGTGTGTGTTTCTGTCTGTGAGTCAAAGACAAAGCCTCAGATGTAACAGTGGAAACATCAGGGCTGCTTCTGCTGGCAGCTCTGCAGTACGTCAAATATTAATGCCAGCAGTTCATGCTGTGAAAAGCTCCCAGACACAAATAATCTGATATTTACCCTGAACTCCACACAACAGTCCAGCTTTGCCGGGTCACAGGCTTCATGCAAAACTGATGCACAGCCTTTAACCAATCCAAGCCACCAGTCTGCCATTTCTGCTCTACTTCCTCAGCCAAATGCTGTTTTTCTCTTTGCCCGTGGCTCTCTGGGTTCACTGGCTTTCCATGTCCCGAGGCTATATCCAACAAAGCAAAGCCAGAGAAATATGTCGTTTCAGCAACAAAAAACAGAGCATTTTGGGAAATGCGTTTGTTTCATCTGCATAGAACTTTATCAAATCATAACCACTTCCCTGCACATCTAACTCTCCTTAATTGATTTGCTACGTCTTAAAAAAACAGTGAAGTAAAAGCAATATTTCCTTTTCTGCCGTTGAGAAATGTTACACACTTGTTAAATTTTAAATTAGATCTCAACTCAGTGAACCAGCTACTGTTAATTAAACTTGTCAGGAAATATTAAGTATGTCATAGACCATTAACAAAGAGCCAAATCTACAATGTGGCTTCATGTTATTGTTTGAAAGATTATGAGTAAACAGTTTAAATGGGCAGTTCTTATTCACGGGACATGCAAAGACACAATACTGACATATTTACGTATACACTGTCCTCCAGACCCCGCTGTCTGCTTTCCTCTCCAGAGGAAATTTAGAGAAGCTTTAATTGGAAGTTAAAGGAGTAATACTC
Organism: Copadichromis virginalis; assembly: GCF_057382275.1. Classification (NCBI taxonomy): domain Eukaryota; kingdom Metazoa; phylum Chordata; class Actinopteri; order Cichliformes; family Cichlidae; genus Copadichromis; species Copadichromis virginalis. The sequence continues at coordinate 51,193,404 of NC_140624.1, forward strand.
TCAGCTTGCTTCCAGCATTCATTTCTGTGAGCTCTGAGTAATTTGTATTGATTGTTTTGTGCAAGTGCAACACCAAGGTGACTCAGTGGGACTAGCACACAACCTCCCATCTTCTCTGCTTAATAGGAAGGGTGGAGAGAAGACCAAAATGAAAGCCCATAAACTTTTCAGACTTTCTTGATGGCTATGGTGCATTACTGTTATCTGACTCTTTTGTTGAGAAAGCCTCAGTTTAATATGTTCCTTCAAACAGCAAACGCAATAAAAATAACAGAGTTTGAAACTATTGGTTTTTCTGGGATTCGTTTTGGAAATACCCTAGACCCCCAGTTAGTGAGGATGCGTCTTTCCTGTTGGCTGCACATGGCAAGTGGAGACGCAGACCATTGAGTGAAATCCGTCTGTGGGTTTAGTTGGTGCTCCACAGGGTTCTCCATGTCTGCGTCGTCCATCTGCTGTTTTGTCTGTCTTGTCTCTTCCTGTGTCACGTTCCTCTCTGCGTGGTTGGTTTTTAAATGTGTTTGTGTCTTTTTTACGAGTGTGTGCGAAAGTGCTGTTGGTTCGTCTCCTTGTCGTGTAAGTTTCAGTGAAAGTGATCGCAGCTCCGTTTTGATCCCTCGCATTTATTCCCAATAGGAGCGCACTTCACCAGGCATCAACACAGCCATGCTACCTCCTGCCGACACTTTCACCTGGGTGCTCCCCAGGCGCCCATCTCAGCTGAGTTTCCTCTAGGACATGCCAGCCAGCCCCCGCAGACAGGCCTGGCCACCCACCTGCCCCCGACGCACCATCCACCCCTCACTGCCCTGCCCGGACCCCCTCAGTTTCAGGATGTGCCGGGGCCTTCATTCCTACCTCAGGCCTTACACCAGCAATACCTCATCCAGCAGCAGCTCCTCGAAGCGCAGCATCGCAGGATCCTCCCACACTCCAGGTAGTGACCCTTGCATCCATACAAACACAACTAAAAAAACAAACAAAAAACCGAGATATTTTTAAATCAAATCTCTATCTAATTACAGAAGAGCCCAGGAGCGTATTCCCCTGAACCCTCACAGACTGCGTTCGGGCTACGAGTACTCCCCGCCCCTCCATGTTCCTCAGCCAATGACACAACAACCGCGGTACCTGGCCGAAGGCACCGACTGGTGAGTCACCGTTGGGGATTAACGAGAATCCTGCAGAGTTGAGAAATGATCCCGTCTTTTTTTATCTTTCCACCCATCTGTCTGTCTGCCACATTGCCTGGCATGGGCTATGTTAATTTAGCCACATTCCTCTCTTTCTGCAGGGATCTCAGCGTAGATGCTGGCCTCCCTCACCATCAGTACCAGCTCCAGCAGCTTCCGCAGCACTATCAGCATTACCTGGCCTCCCCTCGAATGCATCACTTTCCCAGGAACACATCCTCTGCACAAGTGGTATGTTGGTCACTTCCTCAGGTGGCCTTGGATAGCTTGATAGTCTATATTCCTGCTGTAATATAATGAAGGATTTTGTTGTAGGTTGTGCATGAAATCAGAAACTACCCATACCCCCAGCTTCACCTGTTGGCGCTGCAAAGTTTAAATCCTTCGAGGCACGCCACTGCTGTGCGAGAAAGCTATGAGGTAAATCTGACTGTCCATCTATCAAACTCTGCACCTTCCCACGGTGTCACTTTAAGTTATATGTACTAACTGTTCTCTAGCTTTTAATCAGTATGAGCTTCATACGCAGATTTTTTTCATTCTTTCCTGACCATGAAAACAGCAGTGAACCAAACCATTTGTTGTCCATGTAGTAGCTTTTTCTCTTTTTAGCATTCTGGTTCATTTTATTAACTGGGCTGTTCCTGCAGGAGCTGCTGCAGCTGGAGGATCGACTGGGGAGCGTTAGCAGGGGAGCTGTTCAGACAACCATAGAGAGATTTACTTTTCCACACAAATACAAGAAGGTATGGCAGATGAGACAAAAATCTGTTGAACGTTTGCTTTTTTTCCCCCTTTTTTTTGACCCTACATTTCTGTCTCTCTGTAATGTGACCCACGAACAGAGAAAGCCCCTGCAGTTGAAGATTGGGGAGGAGGAGGAAACAGATGTTGATGAAAAATGTACCATATGTTTGTCCATGCTGGAGGACGGAGAAGATGTCAGGTAATAATTACTTTGTAGACCCAGAAATCATAAAAAAGAGAAGTGCACTTATTCTGAGTGAGTTAAATGGGAAAATCTATACCAAATTGATTTGATGGGAAACATGATGCTGCAGGCTGCAGATGATGAGCTTAGCTCAGAGATGCATTGCAGGATGGGTCTAGACAGCAGGGACTGATGGGGAAGACGAGATGGAAGCCGGACTTCCTTTTCTATTATCGTAGACAATATGACATCATTGAAAGACTGATAAGCTAATTGCCTGAGTGAGACATCAAGCAATTGCAAGAGATAAAAGAGGCACGACTACAGGAATTACTGTACCATTACCATTATCAGCGTTGCCTTCTAACATTTTTGTCTGATTTTTGTTTTCCACTTTATAATAAATATCACTTTACCTGACTTATTGTCAGGTTTACTGATAATCATGATATGATACACCACATCTCTGTGTATTGTCTGCAAACTCCTCCTGTGCAGTCTGTAGCACAGCAGCCAAACGTTGCACACAGGTACATCTTAGGTCCCTGATGCTACTTAACCACCTACCAACAAGCTAAAGTGGACTATTTTTTAGCTTTTACAGAGCTATAACACCTTAAAATGTATATTATTTTGATTCAAGGACAGCAACATCTAATTGATACTTAAAAACTATGGTATATGTGATATAATGTCATCAGGCTTCCTGGCAATAAAGGACTAATAGTCAGAACATGAGCATGGGCCTGTAAAAGTAAATATAATAAATCCAATATCAGTCATTTCATGAAATGCAGTCATTTCAAATCATCATTTCATCCACTGTCTATGTAATATAATGTAAGAATTTCTGACAAATACCAAGTATTTACTTCTTCCCATTGTGTTTCTGCTGACCTTCTGAGCAAATCATTCATGAGAATCTTTCCAGTCCTGTACCACATGTGTGCATAAATGAGCCTCTGCTATGAGCTGTTGCCAGACAAATAGCTGAGACTCTAGGAAGCTGCTGATCATGGCTAAGAAATAGTCCAATCTCAAGCCACCCACATACCAAAATTTAGTTACATTTTTTTTTTTTGATAGTTGTATTTTCACACGGAGACAAAAATCCCCTTTTGTGTTGCATCAGGAAAGGCATCCACCATAAAACTGATCAAACATGCAGAACTACCTGCTGCAGTGACCCCTTGTGAAAATGGTGCTGCCAAAAGTAGCCTCTATGCAGAGGCAGAAGCATGGCAACAACCTGCTTTTCAAATGCTGGAATTATAATCCCTAAAATGTTCTGTTCCATTACGCACATGCATTTGAAACAGTGGTTGGGAGGGAATTTTTAGGTAACAAGAACTGTCCCCCTGGGTGAGGCGAGAGGATCGGTGTGCAACATAAGAGTCTCAGCTGTCTGAGAGGCATTTGGGACTGACTACTCAACAACAAAAGTTGTCTCTACATGCCTGAATGAACAGAATTAACTCCCCGAGGGTCTTTTTAAGCTCACAACTGTATGCACTGGAAAAGTAACACACAGTCATGTGAATCCACACTGACCCTAAAGTTTGTCTCTCTTCCTATCCTGCAGGAGGCTGCCCTGCATGCACCTCTTCCACCAGGGCTGCGTGGACCAATGGCTGGCCACCAGCAGAAAGTGTCCAATCTGTCGAGTTGACATCGAAACACAGCTGAACCCCGACAGCTGATGAGATTCGACACTCTCGTGATTCAGTCGCCCTCGTGGTGCGATTCTTGCTTTCTTCCACCCCCGGCTCGCCAGCCTCCCCCACCTTACCCTACCCCACCCCACCTCCCTCGACCTCCTCCTTCCCGTCGGGTGCTTTGCCAAATGTCTCCAGACTTCATGTGACATCACCACCCTTCTGAGTCACGCTTTACTGAGCCAAGCCAGGAAAACTAACTGCACGGAGAGGCCGCAAAGGACTCTCTTTATATAGAAGCACATCCCTCTGGAAGCAAAAGACACACTAACAAACACATACTCATATACACAGGGTTTACTTGTAGCTTGCTGGTCTTACGTGGGGTTGTTGTTGCTGTTGTGGTGTTGTACTGTAGGTAGCCTGGGGCTGTGTAGCATGTCCTCAAAGCCATGACTTAATGTCCTGAGACTAGAAAACACATAACCCCAGACCTAGCTGGCTACTTTTCTCTCTTCTCTTCAATCTCTCTCTCTTGCTCTCTTTTTACACACACACACACACACACACACACACACACACACACACACACACACACACACACACACACAAATATATATTTCTCTCTTTTTAAACACAATCAAAATGAATATTCTGCCACGCAAGAAAGCTTAACAGAATCTAAATGCTCTGATGCCATGTTTACCTAAAGATCATTTGTGGTCGTAGTAGAGTAGCAGTAACCAATAAGTGAGATCTGGTGCGACCTCCTCGAGGCCAAGCACCAGCTAGCTGGGTGTTTTAATTCTCTCATGCAGCTTTTGACATTTCGCAGTACAGTTGTGCGTTTACCTTGGGCTGGTGTCATGTGCAGATGGTGTGATGTGATTAGGTCTCATTCACTGTCAGGGAAAACCCAGTGACTGCGATGTTTTTGTGTTTGAAATTGAAAAAGAAGAAGAAGACAAAAAAAATAATAGTGTTTTCACCAAAATGCATTATGTCACAGTGTAGCTTGAATCTCCGCACAGGTTTTATGTCCACTGCCCATGCCATGTGTCACTTCAAGAGACTGCGTCTCACACAAACGTGTTAGGTGAAGAACACGGCAACTGGAGTGCTTATACAACACAAAACCAAAAGAAACAAAAAGAAAAAACACAAAAAAACCTGAAAAGGGATGAACAACAGACGCTATCATGCACTGCAGAGCGAGGTGGGAGGATTTAGCTGCCCTTGTACCTGCATTTCCATCTGGCACTAGGCCAGTGGCAGAACAGTGCACACTAAAAAACAAAAAAGGAAGATTGCATGTTTCATTTTTTGGGTTTGGGGCTGTTGGCTGTGGTAGCGTTTCTTCACTTTTAAAAGGTACAGAGACGCCTGTGCATGACTTAGTTAATCTGAGCTGTGACTATCTTCTGAACACTAACAAATATTAATAATAATAATAATAATTTTTAAAAAGTCAGTGGTTTGCTCCCCTGACTTGTAGCGCGTGTCATCCGGTTCCCTTTGGTGGCGACCTTGGGATCCTGTTTTTTGATGTTTACCTTATTGCCTAAAGAACAAGCACATGTGACGATAGTTATAGCAACAAAAGTTTCTCCTCGGCATCGCGTTTGGTTTATATATAGGTACGGATTCATGCAGTGTTTTGAGCTGGGAGAGGAGCTTGCGTATTGATCTTGTGTTATATTTGTGTGACAGACCTCCCCTCGTGGTTGCTATGCTGGTTGCTATGCTGTATTTGCTAGAACATGTAGAAACGTGGTGCGACGGAGGCAGCCTCCCTCTCACAGTGCACACAGACACGAGACGACAGGACAGCAGGAAAGCATTCAGGCTGTTAAAACACACACTCTCTCCATCACCATTTCTTCTCTCTTTTTTTTTTACCCTTTGTGTCAGCTTGTCACTTCAGTTCCACAGAGCTGTGTGTGTTTGTGTGTGTGCGCGCATGTGTTACAGGACGCCTTTAGGACCCTCATTGTCCTCTCTGCACTGTGATAGCATATAACAAGGGTAACACTTGGCCCAGAGACTCAATTAACAAGGCTTACTTCTTCCTGTCTTGTGCACTGCCAGTGTTGACACTGCCTCCTCCTGTAGTGGAGTCATCCGTGATGAAAGTTGTCATAGTTTACACAGGGTGTTGTCAGTTGAGATGCCTTAAGTATTTAACAATCATAATTTATTACTAACTGTAGATACTGTGGGTATGTATTTAATTTTATATAGTTTTTTTTTTCTTTTTCTGGAGTTGGGTTGACTGAATCATAATTTATTTATTTACAAATATAACATGAAAAGGCTATTAAAAAATGGATACCTCATGTTTTTTGGTTGCATTGTTTTAAATGGGAATGCTTTGCATGCAGTTGTACTTTTTCGGAACACTAAAAGTAAAAAAAAAGAGGAAAAAAAGTTTTGCTGTTTGATCTCCACAAGCTGGCTGTGCGTTTACTGACCAAGGCTGAGCTACTGAGCCCGTTCTCTCTCTTTCTCTCTCTCTCTTCCTGTCTTCTATGTCTCTTTTTCTCTTTCATGTGGTGCTGTGGATCTTGGTTACATTCCATTCAATGCAATCTCTCCAATCCCCCATGCTGTGATGTAGTGAACAAACTGCAAGTGAATTGGTTTTGGTTTGTGACAATTTTTTTTTTCTTTCTTTTGCACTAACTTGTTTAAAATGGGAACCCTCTCACTGGCAAAAAAAATATTTTAGATTATTTAAATGAACTGGCTTTTATTTTTTTATGCTCTGCTTCTCACACAATGCACTAAGGGTCTTAATGAAACATGTTCCTTTGTTTTAACTCTTTGTGTTATCTCTTCAGTTGTCATCTCTCTAGTGTTTCTCTGTTCGTTGGTTTCTTATGTTGTTGTTTTTTTCCCCGAAATGCTTTGTAGATTTAAGCATAACAAGTGCCTCGCTTTAAGTGTTAGGGGATATTTCCATATAACGGAAACCATGAACAACAATCAGTCCATCCACCATGCCTTACTGGTTGCTTAGTTAATTAAGTGAATGGAAAACGAAGGAGCTGAGACAACATTTGACTAAAGCCATTATAATCAATCAATCCAAGTCAAGCTGTCCAAAAACTAGCTGCCGGTTTGTAGTACCGAAGCACTGCATTGCTGTGGAAATAGCTCTGACTATAAAGAGGCATGTTTCACCGTGGGCTTTACAGCGGTCCTTTCGATGTACTTCTCCATTCTGTTTTCTCCTCTTCTTTCCGTCTCCGTTTGATTTTACCGTCCATCCCTCCTCTCCGACTCTCTCTCTGTTTGCTTTCACAGTCTAAAAAAGGAAGGCAAGGATTTAAAGCACAACCTTTTCTAAAGAACAAAAAACAAATGCATGTTTTCTCAGGTTTCAGTGTAGTCGCAATGGTTTCATAGTATATGGTGAAAATATATACAAAGAATATAACAGAAAAAAAATTATAAATTTTGTTGCTGCTTGAATCTGACAAAAACCAACAAGTGAAGAGAAACTATCCCAAAAAGTGCCAGTGAAAGGGCTGCCGCCATCCTTGTATGAAAACCTGCTGTTTAGCTGTGACTGCGCAATGTTTTTTCAAAATAGGATATTTTATCTGAAAATAGAACTATTTATCATTAATATTAAAGCAATAGCGCATTAAAATGGTTTTGAGCGTGTTGATGATGAAGTGGATGAGCCTGTTATGGGTAAATGTTAGATTTACATTTGGTGGAATTTTGTACTTTATTTATTATTACTACTACTACTAATAATGATGATAATGATCTCAAAGGTTGCATTGCTAAACCCAAACTGTTCTGTTTTTAATTTTTATTTTATTTCATGGCTTGTATATTATCCTTTTATATGTGCTCTTTTTGTAATAAACTTGGTAAAATGGAAGTGAACCTATTTTTTCTTTTGTCTTTTTTTTTAACCCCTCAAAATGCAGCAGTTTTGTACTTCATCCTTAGTTAAAGGTGAAGTCAGGTCATCAGGTTGTTTTATAGAGAAAAAAAAAAGATATTGTACTTATAAATTTATAGCGTTTTACGTATGTGGCTAGAGATCACCCACATGTCAGCTTTGATGGGATCTCCTTTACCAAAGAAGTGAAAACACAAAGAAAAGAGGCAACAGCATCTGGATATAAAGTCATCCTCTTCCTCCTCACCTCAAGTCTTATCTGCTGAACTGAAGTCAGGACTCTAAAACACAAAAATGTGTATAAACATCCTCATTTATTCCTAATATTATTCCAGTTACTTATTGTCAGAAGATTAGACTGTTATCTTTCTATCTCCAGCTAGCTGACAAAAGCTAACAACAACAGCAGCTGGTTTTAAGCTAACATTATGCTAGCTAACGTTAGGCTAAAGTATCCTAAAATTCCTAAAAATCCTAAAAATTCACACTTGATTACATTCTCACACCTTATAAGAGGTTATTCACTCAGAGCGTCAGAGTTCAGCAAAGCTACATCCACTTCAAAGACTGTTTCACAGAAGCTAACAGAGGCTACCAGCAGCAAAAACTATAGTGCCGCCTAATGTTCTGTATGTCCTCAACAACTCACCTTAGTATGGCTGTCATTGTTCAGACATGAGCTTCTCTGACTCAGTGACACATATTGGACTTGAAAATAGAGATAGGTGCTTCTTACTGGGCATTGACAGCTAAGGCAAACAGAAGACTGACAGCTTTTCACAAATAGGGAAAAACTCTTTCCGGATCTGGTCCAAACATTAATAGAAACTTGCCGACTGACCATGTCACCATGGGGAACAGTCTAAATTTAATGTTTATGGTCTCTCTTGACTGACTACAACATGTTTTTCCTTTGGCCACCGTATCTAGGATTATACACTTGAATCAGGGACAAAAGAACTCAGTTGACTGATTTCTGCAATCTACTGACATGTAGCGGTTAGATTGTAATTCAAAAACCCGAAGAAATCATGGAATCTCTGTGTGTCCCTGTATTGTTGACTAGACATTAAAACAATTGTTTTGGGCCAAGGAAAAAGTTATAAATATAAAATTCATACACAATTACTTCTTAACGATCACTTTGACATATTTGAATGTCCCATTTGAGTCATTTATTTACCTGTTTAATGTAATGTCTAAATATCATTCTCCACAATTTGCATAGGATCATCAAAACTGAACAACAGAAGATTGGAAAATCATTGCCTGGTCTGTTGAGACTCAGTTTTTGCTGCAGAAATTCAGATGCTAGGGTCAGAATTTTGTGTAAACAACATGAAAGCATGGATCTATCCTGCGTTGTATCAGTGATTCAGGCTGATACTGGTGATGGTGTAATAGTGTGGAGGAGATTTTCTTGGCACATGTTGGGACCCTCAGTATCAACTGAGCATCATTTTAACACCACAGCCTACCTGAGTATTGATGCTGACCATGCCCATCCCTTTATGACCACAGTGTACCAGTCTCCTTCCAGCATGATAGTGCGACAGGTCACAAAGCTCAAATCAACTCAAACTGGTTTCTTGATTTGTTGAATGAATTCACTGCACATAAATTGTCTCCACAGTCACCGGATCTCAGTCCAATATAGCATCTTTGCAAGTTTGTGGAACTGAATATTTGCAACAACTGTGTAATGCAATCAGGTCAATATCGATCAAAATCTCTGAGGAATATTTCCAGCATTTTGTTTGCTGTGTTTAAGGCAGCTCTGAAGGCAAAAGGAGACGACTGTAATAGCAAAGTATAACTAATGAAGTGCCCAATGAGTGTATATTTCTGCTTAACCAGACTTGAAGGTAAAGTTTAGACCTACCAGCAAGTCAGAAGTGAAGCTGAAAACTGGGTGTTATAAACAAATTGGATTTATTTATTCATTTGTTCATTTTATAAAATCTGTATTACAACAAAACAATGCAAAGAATCCCTGATATTTAAAAAGATTGGCACTTTCCTTTTTCCTGACCACATTAGACATCATCATGACATGTTTTTTTTTTAATGTCTCAGTTCCTGAGATATAAAACTTGCTAGAAGGAGAATCTCTTTGGTCATTACTTTTAAACATAAGAGGACATGCTTGAGCTGTAGGGTTTTTTAGCATTTTGGGTAGATGGCCCTGGAGATCTTTCCATCTGCCTTCTTAGAGTCCAGCCATTTCCCGCAGAGAAAGATAGTGGTAACACCATTGGCTGTGTTGGTGACTTCCACACGATCGAGGAGCCAGCCAGGGCTGAGACCGGAGTTGTCGTGTTCTACCCGGACTTTCTGCAACTCCCCCATGTCCAGCATTTCCACAGAGAAACGGTCTGTTTGCCCACGTTCAAAAAGGTTACGAAACTTCTGACGCAGTTGCCTGCAACCCGAATCTCCATTGGAGCCATAGAGAGTAATGAAAACATTGGCATCGGTTCCTGCACCCTTTTCATCACCTGTGATGACGATGATCTCATATTTGACAGGTACCAGGCTTCGAGCTTTGCTTGCAAAGCTCTCGATGGTCTTTGTGCACTCAACGGTGATGAAATCGTCCCTCTTAGGAGAAAGAGGAATGAGGGAATTGCATTTGAAAATGTACCTGGAGATAATGGAGCAGAGCAGAAGGAATATAGTCTAACCATTTGAGAATATCAAGAAATTGTTTGATGGTGGAAAATAAATGAATGGCTACAGTGGGGAAGCAGCTGCCTTACTTGTTTCCCAGTTCTCTTTCGGTCACAACAACCTCCTCCACGTGCCAGTAAACCTCCCCCTTTACTTTCTTTCCATCCTTGGGTGTATGGCCCAGACAGATGCCAGCAATATCACCCAAGTTCTTGGATGAAAATTCAAACCTGTCAACATTTCCCCTAAAAAGAGAGAGGAACATGGATTCGTTGGTGAAAGTAGCTATTAGAGCAGGGCGATATGACCAAAAATATTTCTCACGATATACATTTGAAAATTTGCGATAACGATATAACTGACGATATAATTGACACTAGACAAAATACTTTACAACTCCACAATTGTATTAGTGCAAAAAACCCCATCAATGTATTTTCACTTAAACAAGCAGCTGTTTTTTGCATTAAAGTTATATAAAAATGTAACAGTGCAAATGCAAATTCCTTGCTGACAGTTTAACCAAAAGGCATTTCCAGTGGAAATTGGCCAACATATCCTCAGCATAACCATGTATAATATCCACAAAACTTAAAAAGAGCTTATACACACGCAATACGGTAATATTATGTTGAAGCACAGTACGTATCACTCCGCGAGGCTGTTCCCTACGATAGACGTAATGCTCCGACAATCCATCAAGTGGTGCAGGTTTGTAGCTTAGCAAAGTCATACTAAAACATCAGTCAGTAAACACAACCAGAATCCAAACATAAGGCACTCGGTATTATAAGAGGCAGTGTCGATTTTCAAAAAAATCAAAGGATTGATTTTAAGTGTGCCGTATTTTCCAAAAAACACGGTAATAACCACGGCCCGCTAGCACGCTCTACCAAAAATAGTGCTTTGTTGTGTATCTGACGGACGAAAGCTAAACCAGTTCCACACCACTGAAGTTGCAGCATTTTTACAAACCAATTATGGTTCATCCTTTTCATTCAACGATCCGCTTTCGCCCATGTCATTCTCCGTCGCCGCCGTGCCTTTTTCGCCATGTGCGTATGAAAACAAAGGCACTGCGCATGCGCGTTTTACCCACATTCTATCGCGATATTTCATTTTCTTGTCATTGCCCAACATTATACCGGTATTACCGTGAACGGTATGATATGGCCCAGCCCTAGTAGCTATTCCCTTAAATTGCTTTGCCTTAATTGAAATTCACATCACTGCCAGTTTGTTCTGTGTCAGAATTAATCTTTAACAGGATGGAGTGTAGTCATGACATCAGAGTGCGGTGCTGGTCTGGTCTTAAGTATTTTGGATAATCATCATGAGGGCAGAGAGAGATGCAGAGGGAAAGAAAGCACATTTCTTTTTCATGCAAACAAGCTGCCGGTGACTGAGTTAATCTTGCAGCAAGTACCTACCGCAAGAACCTCTTCTTCTTTGAGGAGTTCTCCATTACAAATTCTTTTGATCGACCCTTTCTCCCTTCAAGTACAATCCAGGCATTTTCCTTGGTTTCAGCTGTGTCTCCAGTTGTGATACAAATTTCATACTCTGTCATAGAGAAAAGGAGACTCAGTTACAGTAAAATGTTGTTGCACTAAACTACAAGGGGGGATAATTGAATGCTGTGAGGTGCTAGCCTTACTGGTCTTTTCATTGAGGTCCAAGTAGTCATTGTTAGCACAGGCCAGCTCTCTCATTATCTGTCCATCATCATCGTTCTTGGCAAGCCAGCGGTCACAGGGGAAACGAAATGTTTTGTCCATGATCTCGTCCTTCACGTCAATATACTCCAAGTGCCAGCCTGGAGCAATACCTGCATGTAACGAGATGCAAAAAATACCAGTGTGCAGTGCTTTCAAACTTTTCATTCTAAGAACAGCTGAGCTCAGTCTAAGCTGTTCACCGTGCCAGTTAGAGCAGCTGACCTGTGTTATCGTGCCAGACTCGTACTTTGGAGAGGTCTCCCATGCTGAGGATTTCTGGGAAGCGAAACGTGTCCACCTGCTTGCGTTCAAACTTGTTGGACTTGTTGCACTCTTTCAGCGCCAGTGTTCCTGTGTCCCCGTTCTCTCCAAAAATAATGATCCACACGTTGGCATCAGTGCCTGCTCCTGAAGAGATGCAGCAGTTTACTATTTAGAAAAAAAAATCCTCGACAATAATAAGGGATTTTTCTTGGTTTGGTTACACTTTTAAATAAACATGGGTGGAACCATGGACAGAACTTTGCTTGGATTTTAGTCTAAAAAGTCACAGCTTCCCAGTCTACATGGTCACTGAATGCAATTAACTATAATAAAAATGATTTACTGTCACTCGAGCTAGCTCTAATTATATACGTGCAAAGCAATTAAGCTATATCAAAGAGTTGTATGGCAGTAAAAAGGCTGTACAGCAATAGCAAATCACCACCTGAAAAGTAAACTGGGGAGCAGTGAGAGCTGGGTTCTCTGACTCATACAGCGCATCTATAATCCCCCTGTGCTTTATTATTTTATCACAGTCGGTTAGATCCTGAGTGAAACCTCACTCAGCCTGCAGCATGTTTTCAGTGTCCTTGCTTAAACTCGCTTCTGTAGAGTAGGCAAGAATGTTGATCATTTAACAATCCAGCAGTTGTAATAAGAAATTATCACGCTGGCAATATTTGAGATCTGGATATTTTTAAAGTTATATGTAACATATGTAACTTATGTGACATATATTCTAATGGACACACTTGATCTTCAGTACCTCTTTATAGTATACGTGCATAGGAACAGCTCTGCCTATGTGATGTTGTTTGTGGGTGTGTTTGCATCTATCAGCCTTGCTCATTTTTTCCTCCCAGAGCCTTAGTGGCGGTGCAAGGCTACATGTCAGCTTCCAGTAACTGACAGTGGCAGAGAGCAGCCCTTTGAAGTCGGCTCAGACTTCTTGCCATTCTGATCGTATTGATCAGCAGAGCAACTGAGCTAGATGAGAATCCAGGGTGAAGAAAAGATGGAGCAGCGGTGTGGAGGGCTTCTGAAGAGGATCTCTTTAATTGCCACGAGGGATTCAGCCATGAATTATTCCACCTTTGCCTTTGCCTAGGAAAACAACAAACCCCTGCACAAGGGCAGGCAAAATGAGGCTCTAACTCTGCATTGATCTTTGGGTAGTGACTGAAAACACGGGATGGCAGTCATACAGTAATTAGTCTCTTCCAGGCAGCAGCTCGTTTGGCTTTGATGGGGAGGGTTTCACAGGATGTTCACAGTATAGAGCCACTCACAGGTGCTCAAATGCAGAATACTCTCTGGTGTATCCTTTGAAAGTGGTCCGAAAAACAGATGATGAGGATGTGATCCAGGAAACGCTTGACAAATTAAATGTGTCCGCTGACCACAGAGTCCTTCAGGATCCCCCGGGAAGAGCTGGAGGATGTTCCTGATGAAAGAGGATGTCTACTCTGCTCAGTCTCAGCACCCCTGAACCCAGAGAATAAAGGCCGAATGGACAGGGAATGCTCATAGGCCTGTTAAGTATACTTAGAGTGCCCTCACTGACCCCACAGCTCAGACCTCAACATTTCAGTTATTATTTGGTTTTATGTTGACACATTAAGATATGTGCAATCAAAACTGGGTATTGGGACTCTTATAGAAAAAATGTGCTTCATGTTTCTAATCTTACCTATTTGCTTGTGAATAAGTAATCATTTGATATCGTCAAGCCCCTAAACATGTTCAGATCAAACAATATGAATCTTAAAATGGCCACAACAAATATTGGCAACCTGTAACTAGTTTAAAAAACAGTGTCTGAAAGAAGCTTTTATGCTTTTCATTTCTTCTGTCACATATATCCTGTTGCAATGATGGGTTCTCATATTAAACACAGACAAATTTTCAAATAATTATCTAGCATATGTGCAAAATCCCTTCCCTCATCAAAGTTGTCCCTCATATCTTCATATTTTGCTTCCAAAGAGTCAGACTTTCCTGTATTCCTGAATTTATGAAGAGCTTTCAAAGTTTTTCTTTGGACACTGGGCAGTCCAGTCATTATGCTTGACCTGATTATACTTGAAATTTCAGAGGAAGGTTTTGTTTGTTTGTTTGTTTGTTTGTTTGTTTGTTTGTTTGTTTGTTTGTTTGTTTGTTTGTTTGAATCATTTAACATTGATCTATGACTCATTCAAACATAAAAGGACACCTTGAAGATTTCCATGTATGTTTGGACAAGTACTGCATATTTCGAATGGGACCACAGAGCTGGGTTGAGAACCTACCTGCGACGTCACTTGTCTTGACCTGGACAATGTAGGTAGTGACCTCCACCATCACCTCCTCGTCCACCAAAGCTGCCATCTCACAGATCAGTGTCCTCTTGGGTCCATGTGTCCTGGACAGCCACCCTTCATAGGTAAACACAGACACCTCCTCCGTGGTCAGGTTACGCATGATCACCTGAATGCACAGAATTAGCTTATAAATTAGCAAAGCGTTTGGAAGATTGCATTATAATTATTAAAGGTAAGATTTAACAGTAATAAATGCTGCTGTGGTGTGATGTATTACAACAGGAGTATAAATATCAACCTGCAGATGAAAGTTCAGGGCATCATCAGTAGTAATGCATTCACTTATGATTGATATTGCTATTACTTGAACCACAGTACTAGTGTATTGAATGCTGTGTCATATTATGGCTGGATGACTACTGTGTTACCAGCAGGTACACTAATCCTGCCTCTCTGAAGGTTTCGAGTTTCTAATAACAGGAAAAATCTTCTCTGTTAGGCCAAGAATCAGCCAGACATCTATTAGCTCTCCCTTCTGCGTATTTATCTGGACAGATTACTATGCTGGCAGTCCACCTGGTGCACCATTGTGTCAGTTTCAAGGCGACGACCTGTCCATAAAGGCAGCATATCTGCTTGTGATGCTGAACACACAAGGCTCTGTTCAGGGTCAAGTCAAGGAGATGTTCACAGCGGCTGAGACTCGGGCACGGATGGACAGGGCTTTGTATTGTTTCTGACTGCTCTGCCGCCCTACAGGCATGGTGCATTTAGTAGAGAAGACATTTGCATAGGAAATGTGTTCTACTTCATCAAAACCTTTAGCCTGAGACTTCACACTAAATTTAGTGGTGGGAAGTGATATCATCCTCACAGAATCATTTAAAAAAATCTTTCAGTACTGAGGCAGTCAATTCCAATATGTTGCACTAGTATTCTGTAAATTAATTTATATATAAGATGAAATGATTTCTCTCTCGAGGCCAAACACGGTGCTCATTTGTAGCGTGTGCGTACTGTAAGAGAGAGCGTGTCCGTGATTCAAGCAACAGCGGCACGGAGAATAAAATGGGTCAATATGCTCACTCCAGGAGTTCTGGGCCCTGCTCTGTGTGTGTTGTTGCCTGTGTCTTTGTGTGTGGTTGAATCATTGACCGTTCTCCTGCAGGCAGGGGTAGATGTGTGTGTGTGTGTGTGTGTGTGTGTGTGTGTGTGTGTGTGTGTGTGTGTGTGTGTGTGTGTGTGTGTGTATTTGTCTGTGCCGTATAATAGATTGAATGATCCTGTGACCTACAGCATGTGGTGCCAGGATAAAAAAAACACAAGCCTGTGAGTGCTTTGTACTATTGATCTTGGAATGAGATAGCGATTACTCTTCTGCTTTTTATGTTGCTGGTTTTATGTTTTATGGTTGAGATCTGCAGTTTCTTCTTTATAACAAATTAGGCCTCGACAAGAACAAAAAATTCTATGCATGATATTACTAAAGAGCTCAATCTGCACACGTTCCCTTTTGCTCTAGCTGTTCCTGGGGGTTTTTTCTAAACCCTTTTTACCAAATAAACATCTTCTAAATGACTGCATTGTATCTGTGTGCCTGGTGAGCCGACCTTGTCAAGAAACCAGTCGGGCCGACTGCCTGATCCATCTATCCGGAGTCGCATTTTTCTCAGTGGGGCAACGTCATCGATCTCCATGTTAAAGGTGTCCTCTTGACCTCGCTCAAACCTTTTGTTCACCACCACATCAAAGCACAAAGTTTAGAATCTTGAGTATGAATTGGTCCTCTCTTTATTTTACAGTTAGATACATGAATGAAAATAGAAATCATTGATGCTACCTGTCCTCATTCTTCTGCAGCAGCATCTCCTCTGTACTGCCGTTGGCCCCAAAAACAGTCATGAAGATCTGGGTGTCTGTTCCCGCATTCTGCACATCTCCGGTTACCACTGTCACCTCATAGATAATCTAACATGGAAAGATTATCAGACATCAAACAATACTATCCTCCCACAAGTACATCTACAGCTTCACTGGACGAGCACATACGAATTAATTCAGTCATTTTAAGGTTGTAAACAGTGATAAAATAAACACAAATGCAGACATTGGTTATTTAATAGCTATGCCATGAAAAGGGAGGTGACAGCCAATATTTTGGGGCTTCCAGTGTAGCAACAGTTGTGAATATCTGGGCTAAGAATTCCTGTTCTGTGCACCAGTGAAATATAAAGGAGCTAAACCATCGTGTAGATGGATGCTGATGGTTTAGAGTAGTTGTAGGCAACTCCAGGCCTCGAGTGCCGATGTCCTGCAGGTTTTAGATGTGTCCTTGATCCAACACAGCTGATTTAAATGGCTAAATGACCTCCTCAACATGTCGTGAAGTTCTCCAGAGGCCTGGTAATTAACTAATCATTTAATTCAAGTGTGTGTATACAGGATGAGATCTAAAACCTGCAGGATACCGGCACTCGAGGCCTGGAGTTGCCCACCCCTGGTTAGAGTCCAGTTTGGCAAACACAAATCCTGATGTTGCTAGGATTTTCACATCAACTGCTGTCTTCTGTGCGTGTCAACCACCATGATGTCTGGCTGGTTGGCCAGAAGCTGCGCCTGTGTGACAGTCAAAGTCCCATAGGACCTTCGCCATGTTGCTCTCAACTACCTCTGGAGGTGTCTCCCATCAGGACTTGTGGACTTCTCTATATGCCACACAGGTGTTCATCTACACCATCCTAGCCACTAGGTTTTGTCTCTATGGAGCTAATGCTTAGGTCCTGCTCCTGTGCTGCCGTGATCACCATCTGTGCTGTCCTTTAGGCCAGCTTTCTCTAGACACTGAAAGGATTTCTTAATTTCCACTTCTTCAGTCTGTTGATGGCAGACCCCATGGAGGGCCTTGATCTTCCTCCTGTTCTTTATCACAGTCTCCCTTCAGCTGCCTGAGACACTGTTGTCATGCTGTTGCTTTTCGTTTTATCCTGAATCACGGCTCTGACAGTCACTGATGATAACCCTCCTGCTTAGTAGAGCCTCAGCTTGCAAAAACCTCTGTGCAATGTGAGGTGTTTTCATGTCTTGAAATCAGTGGAAATGATGTCCTCTTGTGGACAGCTTATTATATATTATTATACATGTACTATGGTAAGTTTACTACTTTGTACTTTCTAAATTATTCTCTTGTCTTAATTTAACTCAGTAACACCATGATGTATGTATGTTGCCTGCAACATGGCTTTGCTTTCAATAACACGTCTACATTTACAGACCTTATGGGAGATAGAAATGGCTTCTGAGTCCAGCACACTGAATACTCTAGCAGTCAACCCATCTCCTCGATCTTTGGCCAGCCAGCACTTGCAAGCAAATATATATTTGACCCCTTTGGTTGGCACAGCAACACATAGTTCATCAACCAGCCAGCAGCTCTCTGGAGTGGCCCCATCATGGCCGAGCTGCAGGAAGGAGAGAAACAATCACTGCCAGGAACGTGGGTGTATTTTTTCTGTGTGTTTCAGTGTGTGTGTGTGTGTGAGAAGCTATGTTAGTGCAAAATCTTCAGTGAAACAAATTCACCTGTCACTCACCTCAACCTTTTTGATCTCCCCCACATCTGAACCGTGGGACTCGAAGCTCTCCAGAGAGCCGGCCTCAAAGCCCTTCCTCCCGTCTTGCAGGTCCAACCACAACCTATCTGTCTGGGTGTGATTAGCCCCGATAATGATGACATAAGCCCTGCTGGTGGTGCTCGCATCCCTCTCCAGTCCAGTGTAGATGGTGATGTGATAAGGTATGACTGCATAGAAAGGGCCGAGCAACTATTCGTTCATTTGATGCATTCAAGGGATTAACAACAAACACATGAGAGAGCATCAGGTGAACTAGCAGTGCAGAAGAGACTTGAGTTTTCTTACTTGGAAGATCAATTTTTTCTTCTTTCTTCTTCTTGTTCTTCTTGTTCATGTTATTGTCGACGCTTTTCTGCATTAGAGCCAAGTTCTTCTTTTCACTGGCCGAGCTCTCTCGAACTCCTTCATAACCCTGAGAAAACAGAACGGACACTTAGTGATGCAGCAGCCATATCTGCAGAGATACAGACCCAAGTCGATGCTAAGCCACTAAATGTTTTACAAAGACTTCAAAAAGGTGCTGAAATTATTTCAGGTGGTGTGCCACGAAAGAACAAAAAATGAATCCTAGTCACTTTGGTGATCAACCGCCATTCACTTTAAAGTGGATCTGTCACACTTTTTCTCATGTTATGTAACATATACAGCAGGGCTCTGTGTTACAGTGGTAAATGCGCTTATACAGCCAAAGTTTCAAAGAATGAGGTCAGCATATGTGCAAGTAATTCATATGAGCCAAACACTGATGTGAATTTCAAACTTTTCAAATTCATTTATTTTTTACTCTTGGCTCTGTTGTTGGGAGAAGATCTCCCTAATATGGTCTTCTCAGGCACACAGGTCCGGCTGTGAGCACAGAAACCCCACCCACTTGCTGTTCTCTGTAATTGAGGGGCTGCCAATGAGAACTAGAAAAATTTGCATTTCCTGCGAAAATGCAGTGTGGATGCTTAAAGCTGAAGCTGTATGCAAAAAGTAGCTGAAAAAGCTGAAAAGTTGCAGAAATTGTAAAAACTTTGCAGAAGCAAAAGAAGTTTGCTAAAATGGAATAACTTAGCAGAACTGCAATATCTTAGAGGAAACATAATACTTGGCAGAAATACAATAGCATAGCAGAATTTAGCAGAAATATTGTAACTTACCAGAAACATGATAACTTCTCAAAAATACAAGAATTTAGGAGAAATAGTATAAGATAACAGAAAGAATATATTTAGCCAAAAATACTTAAACATTACAGAAACACTATGATTTAGAAAAATAGTACAACAGAGCAGAAATATTGTGATTTACCAGAGACACTGTGATGAACTATGAATATTGTAATTTTAAATTAAGACTATGTTTTAGCACAAATATTATAATTTGGCAGAAATACTATAATTTAGCAGAAATACTATATTAAGCACAAATCCTATAAAAAGCAGAAATGGTATGATTAAGCATAAATACTACATTTAGTAGAAATACTTTGTTTTAGCACAAATCCCATAAAAAGCAGAAATACTGTACTATGATTTAGTAGAAAGACTATAATTAATCAGAAATACTAAATTTAGCAGAAATACTATATTAAGCACAAATCCTATGAAAAGCAGAAATACTATATTAAGCACAAATCCTATAAAAGCAGAAATAGTATATTAAGCACAAATCTTATAAAATAGCAGAAACAGTATGATTTAGCACAATAGTAATAAGTTAAACAGAAAAATTGGAAAAGCAAAATGGACAGCTGAAAAAATGCTGAACATGCTGAGGGTCCCTCAAATATACTTGTTAAATGACAAAAATCTGCAAAAAAATTTATTACAGCCACACAATCACAAATATGTACACATGAGGAAACACACATGCACAGAGAGACCCACACACAAGATCCAATTCAGTCAACCAGTCTAAATATATTGAATTTAAATCTTAGAATGAGATCATCCCATTAAAAGCCTTTCTCTCTCTCTCTCTCTCTCTCTCTCTCTCTCTCTGTCACACACACACACACAAACACACACACACACACACACACACACACACACACACACACACACACACAGGGAGAGAGAAGTAAGTTTCTAGGTCAGCCTGGGAGCTGGTGAATTTGAATCCACCAATCAGAGAGGCTGTGCACTTTTCCCCACCAAAACAGGTGCATCTGTTTACACACGCAGCAGCACAGAGAGACACAGGATTTTTGCAGTCTATTTCTCATAGTGACGACTCCCCTCAAACAAATGACCGTAATTTCCTAACCGTAGGGGCTAGAACGGTCATTCTTACACCGTTTTGTTCAGAAGAGATGGGGGAATCTTCAAGTGTTGACAATTTAATATTAAAATATGAATTTTTAGAGATATATGACATGGATGACTTGTTGACTTAGAAGCCACGAATTCCCCAATATGCAAATTTGAATGCCTGAGACCACATATGTGATTGGCTGGCTGGGAAGCCGTGCAGGCCCTGATTTGTGGATTTGAATTCCTCAGCCCTCAGATATGATTGGCTGGCTTAGAAGCCACGGAGGCCCCAATATGCAAATTTGAATGCCTCAGGACACTTATTTGATTGGCTGGGAAACTGTGCAGGCCCTGATTTGAAAATTTGAATGTCTCAGTCCTCACAGAGGATTGGCTGCCTGGGGACCTGGCAGAAATATATAGAAATACTATTATTAAGCATAAATACTACATTTAGTAGAAATACTATGTTTTAGCACAAATATTATAAAAAGAAGAAAAACTATAATTTAGCAGAAATACTATATTAAGCACAAATCCTATAAAAAGCAGAAATACTATAATTTAGAACAAACAGTATAAAAAGCAGAAATACTATAATTTAGCAGAAATACTATGTTAGGCACAAATCCTATAAAAAGCAGAAATACTATAATTTAGCAGAAATACTATGTTAGGCACAAATCCTATAAAAAGCAGAAATACTATAATTTAGCAGAAATACTATATTAGGCATAAATCCTATGAAAAGCAGAAATAGTATGATTTAGCAGAAATACTGTATTTAGCACAAGTACCGAAAAGTACCAGAAACACTATGATTTAGCAGAATAGTAATAACTTATTGAAACACAAATGCACAGAGGGACACACAAACACAGGCTCTAATCCAGTCAACCAGTCTAACTATGTTCAATTTAAATCCTACAATGACATGCTGTCAAATAAGGGCAGGGTCCTCTCTCTCCCACTAAACAAACACACACACACACACACACACACACACACACACACACACACACACACACACACACACACACACACACAGGGAGAGAGGACTAAGTTTCTAGGTCAGCCTGGGAGCTGCTGAATTTGAATCCACCAATCAGAGAGGCTGTTTACGTTTTCCCGCCAAAACAGGTGCATCTGTTTTACACACGCAGCACAGAGACATAGACCTGCTTCTTTCAGTTTATTTCACATAGTGAGGATTCCCCTCAAACAAATGACCATAATTTCCTAACCATAGGGGCTAGAGCGGTCATTCTTACACCGTTTTGTTCAGAAGAGATGGGGGAATCTTCAAGTGTTGACAATTTATCATTAAAATATGAATTTTTAGAGATATATGACATGGATGACTTGTTGACTTAGAAGCCACGAATTCCCCAATATGCAAATTTGAATACCTGGAGCCCACATACATGATTGGCTGGCTGGGAAGCTGTGCAGGCCCTGATTTGTGGATTTGAATTCCTCAGCCCTCAGATATGATTGGCTGGCTTAGAAGCCATGAAGGCCCCAATATGCAAATTTTAATGCCTCAGGACACATATATGATTGGCTGGGAAACCGTGCAGGCCCTGATTTGAAAATTTGAATGTCTAAGTCCTCACAGAGGATTGGCTGCCTGGGGACCTGGCAGAAATATATAGAAATATATAGAAATACTATGATTAAGCATAAATACTACATTTAGTAGAAATACTATGTTTTAGCACAAATACTATAAAAAGCAGAAATACTATAATTTAGCAGAAATACTATATTAAGCACAAATCCTATAAAAAGCAGAAATAGGATGATTAAGCATAAACACTACATTTAGTAGAAATATTATGTTTGAGCAAAAATCCTATAAAAAGCAGAAATACTATATTAGGCACAAATCCCATAAAAAGCAGAAATAGTATGATTAAGCATAAATACTACATTTAGTAGAAATACTATGTTTTAGCACAAATAGTATAAAAAGCAGAAATACTGTAATTTAGCAGAAATACTATATTAGGCACAAATCTTATAAAATAGCAGAAATAGTATGATTTAGCACAATAGTAATCAGTTAAACAGAAAAATTGGAAAAGCAAAATGGACAGCTGAAAAAATGCTGAACATGCTGAGGGTCCCTCAAATATACTTGTTAAATGAAAAAATCAGCAAAAAAATGCACAGGGAGAGAGAAGTAAGTTTCTAGGTCAGCCTGGGAGCTGCTGAATTTGAATCCACCAATCAGAGAGCCTGTGTACTTTTTCCCGCCAAAACATGTGCCTCTTTTTACACACGCAGCACAGAGAGGCACAGGATTATTGCAGCCTATTTCTCATAGTGAGGACTCCCCTCAAACAAATGACCATAATTCCCAAACCGTAGGGGCTAGAGCGGTCATTCTTACACCGTTTTGTTCAGAAGAGATGGGGGAATCTTCCAGTGTTTACAATTTATCATTAAAATATGAATTATTAAAGATATTTGACTTCTAATGCACCATAACTGAGTAGAGCGAAGCAAAAACTGCCTTGACTTGCCCTCAAACAACGCTTTGTAACTCGAAATCTATTTGGAGTATCGATATCATTCTTTCACCGTAAGAGACAGCAGGCTTTGGTGAACAGTCATGGAAATTTTCAGGTCTCTGTGGAAATCCAAAAAAAAATTATGACGAGAGAAAAAAGTGGTTCATTTCCAGAGTTTTAAATCTGAAGAAATCTGAGCGAAGGACGAATTTCCTACCCTCAAACAAGTCCAACTCATTTCAGAACGGTAATAGGTGAGAAAGAAATTCTTGAATTGTGAGCGTCAGGGGTGTCTGAAGATATTCGGGGACAAGCCTCATGTCTTAAAGTCGCTTCGTTAAGGAGATATGACGATTCGAATATGCCTCTCATTACAGAAATCCAGCGATGATTTTGAACAAGCTCTCCATTGACTTTATATGGAGAGTTTTGAGACCTTGTGTTGGTCTGAGGAGATTTGCAAAAATTCTATAAATCCCACAACAATGATAGTGACATTTTCTGAAAGCCAGCAAAAATACCTACGTTTTGATGTATAATTTGTGGAAGTTGAGTGAAAATTGAGCAAGTAGCAAGAAGTTGTTCGGACATGAAGTGAAAATTGCAAAACCTTCAGTGGCACACTGGAAGCCAAGAGCATAGCAACCATAACAACGCATGTATTTTGTGAAAAATCACAATTTTGCAACTCAAAACTTTAAGAGGCATAAAAGTAAAACAGTAAAACATTTGAAAAAGCTGAATCATACCTGAATAGCCCAATAATTTGTGAACATTTTAAAGTTTGAATGGTTGTTCTAGGTGAAAATATGAGGAAGTAGTTAAGTTTCAAAAACAAGCAAATTTTAGCAGAATTGCAGAAGTTTCCCATTCATTTCAATGGGACAAATTAAAGGAAAAAAGCTTAATATTTTAAAAAGTATAATAGTTAAAAATAGCAAAAATCGTAGCGTAAATTAGCAGAAATAGCAGAATAGTTTAAAATTTGAACGGTGAAAATCGGCTGAAAATTGTGGAAGTAGTTAAGTGCCAAAAAGTGTACGGAAGCAACTAGAATAATAATAATAATAATAAAGAATAAAGAGAAACAGGAACTCAATAGTGTGGATGCTTAAAGCATCCACACAATAAAAGGGAGCTAAAATGGCTTTTATTTGGTCTGTAAATGAACTGAAGGGCAGTTATTATTTTTTTGCTATTGTAAAAACATCTAAGAATAAAAATATGGAGCTAGAACTGAGGACATTACGTTAATTGTGCTCAACTAGTGTAAGAAATAGAAGAAATCAGTATATCAAAACCTCTTTCATGTAAGAAGTAGCACTTTAGATTGTTCATGTTACCTTGACATAAAAGTATCTTTGGATGCGTCTATCCTCTCTCTTCTTGGAGAGCCAGCGTTCACATAAGAAGAGGAACACCTCTTCTGTATCAATGTCCAGCACCTCCACCTGATCCAAGTACCAGTCAGGACTCACCATACTGTTATCATGGCGAATTTTTATTTTGAAAATCTGACCGAGGTCTACTGCCTCTATAGTGAACTTATCCACCTGGGAGAAGAGAAACATTCAGGAAATAACATCAATGTTGTGTACTTCTTTTTTGCTCTGTAATCTGGAATATATATATCTACAGTGTAGGAGACAAGAATTAAAAAGGTCACAAAGTTCAAGCTTTCTTACAGATCCTCTTTCAAACTTGTTGCTGTTTGTCTCCGACTTGCTCAGTTTTCTCTCCCCGGTGTCCCCCAGGTCCCCGTAAATGGTGAGGAAGACGTTGGCATCAGTGCCGGCTCCATACACATCACCTGTCATCACGGAAACTTTGTATGTGTGGGCTGTAGTGGGAGACAGTGATCACAGACAGGCAGGGGATTTTGTGTGAGGCTGCTGCCAGGAAATAGATTGAAAATGAAGCAATTTTGCATCGTAGTTTGATGCTGCTGTCATAACAGAGACTTAGTTGGGGGTATAAAGGACCAGAAGGGAAAACTGTCTCCAAACTAATGCTCAGAAGGGCAGATAAAAAGACAGGATGACAAATCGTTTTTGTGTTTCTAATAATGCAGCCAGCAGGTAACATACTCTCCAGAGCGTCTTCCACCTCGACTTCAGTCACTTTCAGGCTTCCATCTCTTGAAAGTTTCTCTGTGATGATGTCAGAGGGCACAAGCTCTCCCACCGTTTCTCCATCGTCCTCTGACTTGGCGAGCCACCGCTCACAGGGGAAGATCACGGTCTCTGAACCCTACAAAGAGACGATTAAATTCTGCAGTTTAATCTGTGTGTTTGTGTCTCGGAGGAGGATCAGCAAACAGAATATTTAGACTGGCTGAGCAGCAACCCAATATGTTGAATCACAAATGAAATCACAGTGCTGCTTGACCAGCTAAGAAGACAACATCACCACCTGCTGATTAAAAACAGAACTGTTCCGTTATTAGAAGAAGGGAATCAGAGGATGTGCTCCTGAGTGCTGAAATCAATCTTGTGAATGAGGCTTTCGGGTGTGGCAGCCCAAATACAGCCCTAATAGAGTGTCAGTCCTCTGCGCAGTGAAATGTAACTCTGGGCGTTTGATATACGGCTGCACAGTTTTAAAAACTTGAGTGCTGACATTTAATTTATTTTTTATATTTGCACTCAAAAAGCAAATATGGTTCTTTTTAGGTATTTAAATGTTTTAGATTCACAATTTACACACAAAACATGCAACAGTTTCATGAGATATGATCACCTGTACTAGGTTGAAGTACCCATAATATACACTCACTGGCTACTTTATTAGGTACACCTTATTGGACCCCTTTTTTGCCTCCAGAACTCCCTGAAATTTTCATGGCATAGAGTCAGGTGCTGGAAATGTTTCTCAGAGACTTTGGTCAATATAGACATGATAAAATCACACAGTTGCTGCAGATTTGTCAGCTGCACGTCCGTGATGCCGAACCCCTAATCCCACCACATCCCAAAGGCCATTTGAGGACATTGGACTCATTGTAATGATCAAGAAAACAGAAGATGGGTAAACTGTGGTCATAAAGGGGCGGACATGGTCAGCAACAATATTCAGGCAGTCTGTGGTGTTGCTCTGTGGTGCTCAGTTGATACTAAGGAGCCCACATAAAATATCTCCAACACCTTTATACCACCACTAGTCTGAACTGTTGGCACAAGGTAGGATGGACCCATGCTTTCATATTTGTTTACCTAAATTCTGACCATATCATCTGAATGTTGTGGGAGAAATTGAGGGTCAGACAAGCCAACA
This sequence comes from Copadichromis virginalis, assembly GCF_057382275.1. Classification (NCBI taxonomy): domain Eukaryota; kingdom Metazoa; phylum Chordata; class Actinopteri; order Cichliformes; family Cichlidae; genus Copadichromis; species Copadichromis virginalis. Next base: position 51,219,712 of record NC_140624.1, read on the forward strand.
TTTTTCTAATGATCTATTGTCCAATAATGGTGAGCCTGTGTGAATTGTAACCTCAGTTTCCTGCTCATAGCTGACAGCAGTGGTTCCCAATTGTGCCTTTAAGGTATGCCTTCTGCATATCTTGGTTGCAACAAGTAGCTTTTTGTGTTACTGTTGCCTTCCTAACAGCTGGAAACAGTCTGGCAATTCTCCTCTGACTCCCAGCATCAACAAGACACTTTTGCCAAGTGAATTCACTGCATATTATCTCTTGTCCAGGCCGTCCTCTGTAAACACCAAAAAGGTTAGCGCAGGAAAGCCCCAGTGGATCAGCAGTTTCTGAAATATTCACACCAGTATATCTTGCACCAACAACCATGCTACCTTCAGAGTAATTTAAATCACCTTTCTTCCCTATTTTGATGCTCAGTTTGAATTTCAGCAGTTTACAGTCATGTCTGCATCACTAAATACATTTGGTTGCTGCCATCTGATTGGCTGATTAGATATTTACTTTAGCAAACCAGTTGAATAGACAAACCCAACAAAGTGGCCCTGAGTATATCAAGTAGTTCAAATTACCTTCACCTCTTTCTACAGTACAATGCTACTTGCACACTTTCTGTGCTGTCAGCCATCAGTAATATTAATTCACCAATATATTACTGCAATATTCACCAAAGTTTTCTAAACTGCTATTATCAGCTACTATCATATTTTTTACTTAAGCCAGTAAAACACTTTCCCTCTGTTCATGTATCCTCCGCAGACAGTACCTTTCCTTTCCTGAGGAGGCGTCTGATTTCCACTCTGTCCAGATGCCAGCCTGGGTTCACCCCACGGTTGTCATGGCCAATACGAATCTTCTCAATTACATCTCCGACATCTTCTAGCTGCACAGACAACAGAACACTTGGATAAACGGACAACTTTCACAAGTGCAGTTCATTGCTGTAAATGCAGAAACACGCTCATGACTTTGCTGTTCTAGTCCCCAAAGCAGGATGAATGTATTTATTGCTTCCCTTATTTAACTTACCTCAACAATAAACATGTCCTCAGCTCCTCTCTCAAAGTACATTCTCCTCTCCCTCTTGTTGACACACAGGGACTTCTGCTGGGTGCACACTGCATCTCGGCCATACAGGATGATGAAGACGTCTGCGTCTGTACCGGCTCCAAACACGTCACTTGTGAAGATTTTGATCTCATAAGGAACGACTATAAAATGGAATAATAACCAATTAAGTTACACTTTTAATACAGTTAGAATATGGTGCACTTTTCTGACTTACATGGTGTGTAAAACTCAGTTTGAAGAGGATTAGGGAAAAGCTCCCTGACGATGGCTCCATCATCCTCTCCTCTGTCCAGCCAGCGGCCGCAGGGGAAGTGTAGTTTCTGTCCCAGAGATGGAGCATCAATCTCCACCCAGTCAAGAAACCAGCCTGCTGACCCTCCCCCTTAAACATTAACAGAAAAGACTGTGATCATTTATGTAGATGTAGTCGGAGTATTTCTGCATTATTCTCGGCACAGGCAGCCAGTCGGTCCTAATGTACCATTGTTGTCGTGTCCAATACGCAGCTTTTTCAGGGGTCCGAGGTCCACGGCCTCCACAGTGAACACATCAATCATACCTCGCTCAAACTTGTTCTTATGGGTCTTTGAAGCCTTCAGGTTAATAATTCCTGTGGATACAGAACAGACTAATTATCATTTTAAACACAGAAAGCAGGCAAAAAGCGCAGCAGTCACTTCCAAAGCTACCTGTGTCATCCTTGGTGCCATACAGGATCATAAAGACGTTAGCGTCTGTTCCTCCGTACTTCTTGTCACCAGTTTTTATCCTCACTGTGTATGTTGTTGACATGGCTGCAGGAAGAAGTTACCACATTTAATAATCTCTGTGTTATATTTCTCAGAAAAACTCAGAAAACGCTCGATATCTGACATCGGTCAAACACTTCTTTCTTCGTATGCAGTAACGTTGCTCTCACCTTTCTGTTCCAAACCAAGAGTAGCTTCAGAGTCATCTTCGTCATCATCATCTCCCTTCTTCATGAACGCCTCATCCACAGGAACAAGCTCTCTGGCAAGCTGTCTGTCATCCTCATCGACAGCCAGCCACCGTTTGCAAGGAAAGAAGTACCTAAAATATATATGCCAGGATACATAACTTTTCCATGTCAAAAAATTTGTTTAAAATATTTCCCACTTCACACCACACAGTGGTGCTCTAGCACACACGCAGAGGCTCTGTCTGCTATGTAGGATGGGGATTTTTTGTGAACCCTTTGTGTTTCTGAATTTGTGTCTAGTATGACTCAGCAAAGTGCAAATTTGCTTTCTCCATTAAGGGGTCCGTTAAACATATAACATCAATGTGCTGGTGACATACGTGGTGTCATCTTTGTTGTCCACAATCTCCACTCTGTCCAAAAACCAGCCGGCGCTGGCCTGGCTGTTGTCATGGCGGATCCTCAGCTTCTTCAGGGTCCCCAGGTCGACTGCAGAGATGTCGAAAACGTCTTCCTACGTCGCCCGCCAACAAGCCCGGTGACAAAGGGTCAAGAAATGCCACAGGTTAGCGGACCATGAGAACCTCATCACTTATTCATCTGATCTTTGTTTAACCCAGAAGGCTACCGAAGCCAAACATTTGTTTGATGAGAGACTTTGACAGGAAAACAGTATCAATTACAGCAATCCTGACAATGCCAGACGGCATTGTCAGGATTGCCTGACACATCCATTGCCTGACACATCCATGACGGCATTATAAAAACATCAACATGAGATTTAGCATTTTAATAAGGCTGATTTTTAGGCCTTGGTCAGGTCGGGCTGCCTGTTTCCCCCATATACAAAGTCTCTGCAAAGCCAATGCAATATCCTTCATGGACAGACATGGTAGTGATATCCATATTCTCCTTTAACTCTTTGCAAAATGTCAATACATGAGTCAGTGCGATTCAGTTTTCTTTATATAACACTAAGTCACAATAACAGTCACCTCAAGGCTCTTTAAATTGTAAGGTAGAGATCCTATAACAGATGATCCCCTATGAGCAAGCACTTGGCAACAGTGGGAATGAAAAACTCCCTTTTAACAGGAGAAAAACTCCAGCTAAACCAGGCTTAGTGAGAGGGAGTCAATACCACGACTGGTTGGGGGTGAAGGGAGGAAGACAGGAAAAATCAAGAGTTAACAAATTGATTTCCTTCGGATTTTCAGCAAACCGGGTTTACCTGGCCTTTCTCAAATTTGTTTAGGTTGTTGGATTTCTTGAGGTGTCGCTCTCCCGTGTCGCCTGTCTCTCCGTAGATGTTGATGTACACATTGGCATCTGTCCCTGCCCCCCACATCGTCCCAGTGAACACATGTATCTCATAGGAGTTCACTGTCGGAGAAACACAGTAAATCATCAGCGACATTATGAAAATGCACATGAGGGCATTGGCTTGATTTTCAGGCTCACGGGCTTCAGCAGCAGATATCAGTGAGTCAACATGACCACATTCATGCTCTACTTACTCTCCAAGTCGTCATTATCCTCAGTCAGCAGCTCAACCACAATCTCCCTGTCCTCCTCATCCCTGGCTAGCCAGCGGTTACAAGGAAAAATAAATGTCTCCACCACTTCCTGCAGCTCTTCAATTATCTCCACCTCCTCCTCCTCTTCCTTCTTCTTCTTTTTCTTATCTTTCTTCTTGTCCTTTTTGCTCGTCTCTTCTTTCTTCACCTCAACCTGCACCATAGCCATCGTCAGGCGCTTGATGTCCACAGTCTCCAGAAACCATCCGTCTCCAATACCCTTCCCGTTGTGGTAGATACGTATCTTATAGATCTTACCAACATCCTGAGCCTCAATCTGGGTTGCAGACATGAAACAAAAGTCAAACCAGCAACTCAAATCTCTGACAGACGTTGACATAGCCTAAGCAGTATTAATACAGACCTTAAAGATGTCAGTGGTGTCACGTTCAAAACTGTTGGAGCGACTTTTTAGAGGCAGAACTTCAGTTTTTCCTTCATATCCATAGATCTGACAGAAGACTTTGGCGTTAGTTCCACCTGCACGCACGTCACCTGTGACTACTGTCACTTCATAGTTGATCACTGTTATAGGCAAAAGGATTAAGCATTATGAGAAGCAGTGTATCTCAACCTATCACTTTAAAAATGATTAATTCTGGCTGTGCAAACTGTTTTTTGCTTTTGTGCCTTTTACATTGTTCAATGTCCAACGTCTCGCTGGGATAGAGCTCCACCTCCACCTTTCCATCAGCTTCATCTTTACAGAGCCACCTGTGACTTGGGAACATGTACTGCTTTCCGTGAACCGGCACAGAGATCTGCACGCTGTCCAGAAACCACCCGGCCCGCAGTCCCTCGTTGGTGTGACCTATCAGAAGTCGGTTGATCTGCAAGCATCAGAAAGCACACAGGCAAAAAGAAACATAAATAAATGTCTTAATGTCTGTCTAATTACATGCAGTACAAGTCTTGCAAACTTACCTTCCCGATGTCAGAGGTTTCGAAGGTAAAGATATCCGTGCGACCTGTCTCAAAGTAGTTCCTGAGATCATTGTCGGAGACTGCTAATATCACCTTGCTAGTATCACCCTTCTCCCCATACAGCTTGACGAACACCTTGGAGTCCGAGCTGGCCCCGTTCACACTGCCTGTCTTGATTGCTATCTGGTAGCTGACATCTGAGGAGTGAAAACAATCGGTTTAAAAAACTGATGTATGCCTACAAAACTGGGCTTTTTAAAATGTTCTTGTGTACTCACTGAAGAGACGCAGGCCGTCTCCCGCTGGAACTAACTCACGGACAATCTGTCCATCATCCTCATTACGGTCCAACCACCTGAAGAAAAACACACATGTAAATGTACCTCAATGGCGTAAAAACAGAATCAGAGGAGCCTTCCTACACACTTAGAAAATCCCTGGAAATGGAAATATTAAAAAGATGACATAATATTTATGTATTCATAACTTCACTGGAAGAATGATGCTATAGGACTGACAGAACCTCTGAAGCCACTGAACAATAAGAAGAGGAAAGAAGAGGAAACAGACAGAACATGATATTAACTGACTTACATTTTAACGGTTACATTTTCCAGATTAAAATCCCAATCATTAACTTAATAATTACAAAACATTTAAGTGGCCTAACATTATTCATGTAACAATTTCCACACTGAAAGTGGGAATCAATTTTCCCTGACTGCCAAATCAAACAGACAGGAGGAGGTAACACTGCACCTCAGCCTTGTGGTTTTGGCACCACTATTAGAAGCACAGAGCTGGCCACATTCATTTAGTCTCCATTTGTAATGGCACACTCGTCCATCAGCTGCCTAACTATTTACACGCAAGCCACTGGAGAGCTAGTGAAGGTAAGAGCGGTCAATTTACAACACTTAAGAGAGATTTCGAGCTGGTGGGAGGATTTTGTCTGACTGGATTCTGTCTGTGTTGGTTTCAGAAGAAAGTGGACACTACAAAATGTATGCAATTTCTGTATATAAAACATATATAAATATGTATGTAATATACAAAGTAAAAAATTTTACACTTCTTGTGAAAAGATTGACATCCATCCATCCTCTTAGTCAATTCAATGTCGCCGGGGGGGCTGGAACCTATCCCAGCTGACTTTGTCAGAGAGGTAAGGTACACCCTGGATAGGTCGCTAGTCTGTCGCAGAGCTAACACATAGAGACAAACAACCATTCGCACTCACATTCACACCTATGGGCAATTTAGATTTACCAGTTCGCCTAACCCCACTAACTGCATGTCTTTGGACTGTGGGAGGAAGCCGGAGATCCACTGAAGAATATGAAGATGCTAATTTAACTGGGACTGATCGGGATGAACACAATTAGAAATTTGTATATCTCAGGGTCTCAGATTGAGTAGTTTGGAGGCAAAGCGAGGAGGCATAGTGGGTATACTGGACATAATGTTGAATACGGAGCAGCCAAGCAGAAGCGAAAGAGGAAAACTACAGAGGAGGTTCAGAGAAGTAGTGAAGAAGGACGTGTAGCGGGTTGATGTACCAGAGGAAGATGGGAGGGATAGGGTGAGTTGGAGGCAGATGGTCCTCTGTGGTGAGCCCTAAAGAGAACAGCCGAAAAGAGAAGATGACTGTATGCTAACTAAAGCTCCAGCCCAGGCACGTGCAGAGGGGGGGGGCTAGAGGGGCTTGAGCACCCGCCCCTTTCCTGATGGGAGCCCAAAGTGCCCTTTTGTTGAGGCAACTTTTTTTTAAATTTTTTTTTTTTTATGTGTGTGCCCCTCAACAATAATATTTAACTATTAATCACAGTTTTGCTAAATAAAAGGATCTGGCTTGCATCAGTCACATGATCACATTTAACCAATGATCGCCCTTGACGGCAGAACGCGCTGGTTACGAGCCGGGAACGAGCTCACAAAGAGCACGCGCATTTTTAGCGGTCCGGAGCTGTAGGAGAAACACAAGTTAACTCAGAGACACAGACTGATGCGACAAAACCAGTAAGTAGGTGTACAGCGTACACTGTAGTGTATAGCACCCAGGAGTATTAACTTATTACGTACACGTTGGTAAGTTGTCTTGTTGCAACTGACGAACTGAAACAAACGAGCGTGCTGTGTGTGCAACAGCGCGACAAACATTACCTGTCCTTTTATTAACTGCACAAGTAGTGCTGGTCACAGCTGCTGGCTACCTGGCTGTCATGGGTCTGTAGCTCTGTCACCGTTTTAGGGAACATATTTAGTTTTAAAGTAAGTTTCCGGGCTTTTCCTGCCTTTCTGGAGGGATTATATTTCACTAAAAAACGATCTAATATGCATGTCCACATAATAATTATTATAATTATAATATATTAAAAAACACAAGCTGCATTTTAAAGAACATACATTAGGAAGCAGATTATATTAGATTTATATTTTAAATAAGACAAAATTTGGATTTTACAGCAGTAAAATTATTGTATCTCTACAGTTTAAAAATGTAATAAGCTTTGCCCTGCACAGAGTGGATAGTGAAACAAATGGAATCATCATAAATACATTATTTCATATTTATTACTTCCCCCTCCTCATTGCTTTATTATTGTAGCTCTAGTAATAAATAATAATGTAAGGATTCTGGATCAGCACAGTGATGCCCATAGTACAGTATTCTGAAGAAGGTCTAAAATGTCACTGTGTGTGCGTGCATGTGTGTGTTTTATTTAGATGGATTTTTAAAAAAAATATTACTCATGATATAACATTGTCCAGACATGCCTGGTAAGGACATGAGGAGGAAACAGTAGGAGCTGTGTGAGGCTACTAAAGGCAGTGCTATAACATTTTTCTGTCATCATTTTATTATAGATTAAGTGCAAGAGTTGTTAGGTGTGGATAATTAGATTATAGCTTATTGCAATAGCAAGTTGTGGAAGGAAGAAGAGAAGCAAAGAGTGATTCACAGGCAGAGCCTAAATTATTTCTCACAGTTTTTTGTTGCCTTATGGTTCCAAGCGCTGTCACCAATCTTTGCATTTTGTTATTATCTCATGACACTTGTTTAATCAGCTACCATCTCTCCTATGGACTTTTTAATGTCTACAGTCTCAGATCAACACAGCCCTGCCCTTCCCATATTAGATTCTTAATGAATGCGTGTTGTTGTTATTCAGCCTGGTTCAATGTGCCCCTTTTTAACTTTGAGCACCCGCCCCTTTAAACCTCTCTGCACGGCCCTGCTCCAGCCAACGATTGGTTAACTTAACCTAGCATAAAAACAGGAAACAGGAGAAAACTGCTAGGCCACTGTCCAAAGTTCAAACCTGAGGAGTTCTGTTAAGTGATTTTTAATAGTGTCAAGCATCCTGCTGCTTCTAGTGCTTTTAGTTTAAGATTTAGCATATAGTGACAATGAAATTAATAATCTGCAAAGAAACCATATCTGTGAGAGCATTTGAGTTATTTGGAAACTATTGTCTTGCCTGTAACAAGGAAATTCAATGGCCATACTCTCTGGCTGGCCTTCCTCCCTGACCATCACCTTATCGAGGTACCAACCGCAGCCTCCACCACGGCCGTCATGACCCACACGGACCCTGCGCACCTGGCCCAAGGATACGGACTCAATGAGAAACTCATCGTGCTGAGGGAAGAGAAAGAGACAGCCATGTAAAGATGCTTGCTGTGCATTTCACACATATTTACTTAATTATTGGGTTCATTCTTGTTTATTAATACACTCACGTTTCCCTTTTCAAATTTGTTAACGTTGTTTTTGCTCATAATCATGAGTCGATCGCCCGTCTCACCTAGGTCACCAATAACATTGAGGAAGACGGTGGCATCGGTGCCACTGCCACTGACATTTCCTGTGCAGATGGTGACTCTGTACTTAATCACTGAAGAAACAAAGAGAGAGTAAAGGAGCTACATTCACTCAAGACATACTGTTTGTAATTGACTGTGAACATGGAGTCTGAACATCTGCAGTGTTCTGCAGAGCCCTCTTACAGGGCAGTGGCTCATCAATAAGTACTCCTGTCGCTGGAAGCTCTCTGACAATCTCATTGTCATCCTCGTTGATGTCCAGCCAACGGCCGCATTCAAAAGAATATTTCTCCATGGTTAGCGTCTTGAGCAAGGTGACCTGCAGAAAATCATAATTTGGTTCACAATATTCCTTTCAAACAGGACTGCAGCAATGACAGCATCTAAACTGCTCAAAAAAAGAAATAAATAAAGGAATGCTTTGAAAACACATCAGATCTCAAAGGGAAACAAAAGTCTTGCTGGATATCTATACTGATATGGCCCTGTCCAGCTCTTCTAGAGTCCCTGTCGCTTCCTTGCTCTTGAGGCTGTGCTGGGAGACACAGCAAACCTTCTCACAATGGCATGCATTGATGTGCCATCCTGGATGAGATGGACGCCTTGTGCAACCTCTGTAGGATCCAGGTATGACCTCATGCTAACAGCAGCGACACTGAACCTAGCCAATGCAAAATTAGTGAAAAAACAGCCAGAAAAGATGAGGGGGAAAAACGTCAACCTCTCCAACTGTTAATTTCATTAACACCAAAACAGCTGAAGCTGATGAGATCGGCTTCAAGGTACATTGTTTACTATTTCAATACATAATAGCATGCTAGCATTTGTCAGATAAAGTTGAAGATATAAAGTTAAAGCAATCTTTAAGGTTTCACTTAATAGTTGTCAAAGCACGGGAATCAACAAAGTCCAAAGGCAAACATTCCCAAACAATTGCTGAGATAGTTCACACCGGAGCGAAGTGTTGAACTGGTCCAAAGACTTCAACATCCACAGTACAAGTAACACTTGCTCAGTGCCAGATTCATTGCTCAAAGGTGACCCTGTACAACAGACTTAACAGCTTATACTGACAATTTTTTCACCTTTCCTAAATGCCAACCAGCGAATGGATGTCTCTTCTCGTGCCAGATCCGCAGTTTCAGCAGTCTCCCAATGTCTGGCATTTCAATCTACAATTATCCCCAAATGTAAAATAAGAATGGATAGTTTAGGAAAAAAGTTTCTTTGACAGACTTTATGATTATTGTGCTAAATGAACAATAGATGAAGCTGTTTTATTCACCTTATCAGGTGAACTCAAGACTTACCATGAATTTATCAACCTGGCCTTGTTCAAAACTGTCCGAGTTGTTTTCTAGTTTCATTTCATCAGACTTGCCCTTCTCTCCATAGATCTGCAGAAACACCTGGGCATCTGTCCCTGCCCCTTTTACATCTGAGGTCCAAATCCACAGCGACCATGGGTACTCTAAATGGAAACAGAGTAAGTGTGACACTAAAGTACATATAGAAGATTTATGTTTTGATGTTTTATTCACTGAGTAAAGCAGAATGAAGACACCCACTCATCTGTTTTTTCTGCCTGAGAGAGACCATCTCATACAGCTCCCTCTCAATCAGCCCATCTCCCTCATCCTCATCCAGCCACATCCCACACGGAAACGTCTGCTCTATCCCCGTGAACGGACAGTATATAACCACCTGGATGAGAAATGGTTGATGGATGTATGACACTTTGAGAAGTGATCTGTTCATACTTAAGAAAAAGAAAAAAAATACCTTTTCACAGTACCATCCAGCACCAACTGCGCCATTGTCGTGCCCGATGGTGACCCTGCTGAGTGGGCTCATCAGTTCACAGATCTCCACATTGAAGATGTCGATGAGACCGCGCTCAAAAGCCCCGCCTTCAAGGAAGACTTTGCCGCTGTTTTTTATGCCCTTAGCTCCATGCATCACCATGTGGATCTTAGAGTTGGTCCCCGCACCCCTCACGTTTCCAGTCATCACTTGGACATTGTACACAATTCCTAAGGAGCGACAGGAAAATGCACGACACATTTTTGGTCCAAAGTGTTAACACTGAAATTAACATTGGCATCATCATCATCACACCAGTAGTCTCTTCTAGCTCCTGATGTCCTCTTGACTCATTTAGTAGCTAAATGCTCCACTACATTGACTAAGCACCCAGTGTCACACCTGAGAAAAGAATGTGCAGTACATTTTTAGAGCTATAAACTCTATTGAAAAAAGCAGGTGAACCTGGTATATTTTACTGTTCATATAGGTCCACCACTAACAGTGTTCCCTTTAAAAGTTTCTCAGGAGTTTATGGTTTGTTTGTTTTTTTCTTTATACCTACAGTGGCATCAAATAGTAAGGTGAGTCAACTCTAAGGGTTCAGGACATAATGAAAACAATCTGGTCTTTAGCAAGTCTTAAATTTAGGCCAGCACAATCAAATGATCAACCAAACATGGCATATTACACAGTGTCATTACTTATTTTTTAAGGGGAAAAAAGCCAAAATGCAGTCCACCCTCACTCCTTCGATTAGGATTAGGAGGGTGATGAAATGCACTTGATTTATTGATCATTAGCTATTGTGATCACGTCTATAAAAGCAGAGGTTTAGTCAGTGTGCTGGTCAGGAACAGTGAGGGGTGTGTTAACACAAAGCCAAGGAGGAAAGACATTAGCAACGATCTTAAAGAATCAGTTGTTGCTGTTTAGCTGGGTATTTATGAATAATTTAAAGCCCATCATTCCACAGTGGGAAAGATTATTCACAAATAGAAAAGACAGTTGCCAGGTGGAAATTACGGTAAAAATCCCCTCTTGGTAAGACTGCTGTGCTCAGAGAAACAGCAGAAACCCAAGAGCTACATCACAGACTCTGCAGACCTCAGTTAGCATGTTAAATATTTAAGACTAAACAAGTATTGTTTGTTTGAAGAGGCTGTCAGGAGAAAGTATTTTCTCTCTAAAAAGAACATGACAGCGTAGCTAAGGTTTACAAAGTAGCATCTGAACAAACCACAAAACCTCTGGTACAATGTTCTCTCGAGACCAAAGTGAAGCTGTTTGGCCTTAATGCACAGAGGCACGTTTGGCAACAACCAAACACAGCAGATCAGCGCAAATGCCTCCTACCAACTGCCAAACACGGTGGTGGAAGGTTCATGATTTGTTTTTGCAGCTACAGGACCTGAACACTTTGTACTCATGGACTTGATTGCAAACTCATCTATACACCAAAGAATCCTATAGTCTCATGTGAAGCCATCTGTCTAAGAGCTAAAGCCTGGCTGAAACTGTGTCATGCAATAAGGGAAAGATTCCAAGCAGAACAGCAAATGTAAAACAGAATAGCTAAAAAGAAAAAACAAACTGGTAAGACCTGGTAAGGACTAGATCACTTTTTATTATGTCCTGATATGTAAAAAATGGACATAGTGTCTACTGTCTTTTTCTGCTCTTTTCTACAGCATGTCTTTTATCCTGTTTTCCTTCTCTCACCCCAACTGGTCGCAGCAGATGGCCGCCCCTCTGTATCTGGTTCTGCTGAGGGTTGCTTCCTGTTAAAAGAGTTTTTCCTTCCCACTGTTGCCAAAGTACTCGCTCATAGGGGGTCATATGATTGTGGGGTTTTTCTCTGTATGTATTATTGTAGGGTCTACCTTACGATATAAAGCGCCTTGAGGCGACTGTCGTTGTGATGTGGAGCTGTGTAAATAAAATTGAATTGAATTGAATTTTTGCCATGACTGTTTACATGCTCTCCAATGTGAATGAATTTTCGTAGAATTTCAATATTTGACCTAAAAAACCTCTACATGGGAATAGAAATACTTGTCAGCATTTGCAGTTGTAACAGGGCTGTTAAAATTCTTCAATTTTAAAGATGTTACGAATTTGAAAAACTGGCCTTTTAGCCAACTGTCTCCACAGACTTTGAGCTTTATACATTGGTCCAAAAAGTCCATTTATATTTTAATATTATCCACAGTAATTTTGCATCAATTTGAACTATTTGCAATTTCAGTTACCCTCGAAAAATTGGTTCCAACAGTTTTTTTCTCACCCATTGGCTGCGTGGCTCCAACCAACACATCTCTCTGTATTTTGCCATCACCTTCATCCAAGGCAAACCAGTTATACACCGGGAATTCGTACAATTCTTTGTTACCCATGTCATCTATTACCACCTACACAGGAACATTACACACTATCATCAGCGTTTTATATATATATATATGTACACATCTGAGCAGATTGCGTATGCTGGTTTACATGCCTTATCCAGAAACCATCCAGCTGAAGAGCCTCTGTTGTTGTGACCTATAGTGATTTTCTTCAGCCTCCCGAGGTTTGGGGCCTCTATTGTAAACTTGTCCTCTGACCCACGTTCAAAGTTGTCTTTGTCACTGTCCAGTCTTCTCTCCCCTTTGATAATAAACACACAGTTTATAGCAAACACACACACACACAATAACCACGTATGTCATTGCAAAGCTTACCAGTGATCATGGTTTAATGTACCAAATGTTGAACACTTTCTGGCTTTAGTTTAATAACTATGAAGATTTCACACAGTTACTTCTGTTTGTGTAACTGTACATTTACAGTATTATCTTTCTAATTTTATTACTTTGTACAGCTTTACATTTTTTTGTCAACCATATTAAAAAAAACCTTTGTTCCCACCCTACCTGTGTCACCGTTCTCTCCAAAAATATTCAGGAAGACATCAGCATCGGTTCCACTTCCCTTCATATCAGCAGTAAACACGCTCACTATATATTTATTCACTGCAGAACATGGGACATAAAACAAGTCAAGCAATCTGAAGGGTATGTAAGTAGCACATAGCAGTCTCTTCGACACTCAGATGGCTTCCATTTTAAATATTCATAACAGTGCGTGTCTGTTCATTACAGTTATATTGCTGTGACCACTCCCTCACCGCACAGCACCCTTGTGTCTTTACGTGAGCCTCAGGTTCACAGTGCTTTGCTTGATTGGCTACAGTCGCTTAAATGCTAGATCACGTTGCCACAGAGGACACATGGGCTGTACCTGAGGATTACACTCTAGTGGAATTCAATGACAGCCTGAAACTCTATCTAAAACACTAAGGCTACGTTCACACTGCACGTGTTAATGCTCAATTCCGATTTTTTGATCAAATCCGATTTTTTTGTCTCCTCGTTCACACTACAAATAAAATGCGACAGCAAACGCTCTCTAGTGTGAACGCTCAAAGCGGCCCGCATGCGCAAAAGAAGATGTCACACACAACGCGCTCTGTTTAGACCAAGAACAAACAGTATTGTTTGACTGGTGGCCGTTAATATAAAGACTTCGGACTTTACGTTTCCCAATTTTTGCTTTAAGTTATTTTGTTATTTACATAATAATGTAAATAACCTAATAATGATCCTTATTGCTGTTTAAGAGAGGAGCGGTGCTTCAAAGGATAGCTGCAGATTTCTGTCAGAATCTGCAGATTATACAGTACAAATAAAATGTTTACGTTGTCTTCCCAACAGTTTCACTGACATCTACACTGGATGGCTAGGAAGCGTTCGCGATGTCTTCTCGGGCGCTGATAATTGGCTTCAGTCTTGTGTCGGTGACGTAAAAGGCGGATTTAATGCGACTTGACCGTTCAAACAGCAGTCGCTTTCTAAAACATCGGATATGTATCGGATTCAGTACCACATACGAAAGTGACCCAGATCGGATTTGAAAATATCGGATTTGCGCCGTTCACACTGTCATAGCATGATCGGATATGGGTCGCATAGGGTCAAAAAAATCGGATTTGATGCGCTTTCGCCTGCAGTGTGAACGTAGCCAAAGCTATCGAGCACTGGTTGTGTGCAACTGGCCAGACACATGGCTCTAACACATAAAAAACATCAGACGTAGTTCTCATTTAGAAAAATAAATATTTAAAATGATTGTCCACTTTGAGTGGTAGAGACCAGAGTGCTTTCTAGAGGCATTACATAATATTTGGCTTTTAGACATCTTATTACAAGAGTCAACCATTTCTAATCCCCGGGGTTTCTCTGACATGTGGAGAAGGTATTTAGGACTGTTATTTTGTTTTAACCTCTGTGAACATTTTGGTCTGCTTATTATTACAGGTTTGTCCCGGATTGACCTACATTTCGGGACGTCCATGGGGTTCATGCTGCCCAGCAGGTCCCTGACAAACAGGTTGTCGCCCTCCTCCCGACTCAGCCAGTTGTTGCAGGCAAAATAAAAGCGCAGATGGGGTCGGTTCATGTCAGTCACCACCACTCTATCCAAGAACCAGCTGGCACTCATCCCTGTGTTGTCGTGCTCGATCCTGAGGAAATCAGCAGATTCAGAGAGAGACACGAATGCAGCCTGGAGGTAATATCAGATGAGACCCTCACATCTCATTTGTTTTTTATTTTAAATGTCTGTTTGAATGTCTTCAGTGTTTAATACTATACAACAATGGTTGTTGTGTTTAAGTATTGCAGCTTACACTATCAGACACTGAAAATGAATACGATGGGGTAGAATAACAAAATGAATAATGCACTCCCATGTCAAATCTAGAAATCTACACTATGTAGATAAAAATACCAAGCCACCTACACATTACAACAACGGGAGCTGCTTATCCATAGAAACACATGGTGTGAAGCTCCTGGTGCACAATTTGTGTGCTGATGTTATTGCCACAGGAGGTTTAGAGCTCTGCTGTTATTGAACAACATTGGTAACTTTTAAGAACTAACCATCTCAGCATCTGGTCAGTGCTCTGTGTGTGGCTTATATAGTGAGTCACAAACAACAATGACAGGACAGGTTAAAAGTTTTACACTTTTACTGCTGTTTATGTTCGGTTTGCTAACTCAAGATTGGTGGAGCTGCTCAGACTTTCCAAGTAGGAAATCTGAGTTGAAGGGGTGTCTCAAATTGAAACTATAACTGGGAACTTGGAAATGTCGACGTCTGACTTAACCTGGAATGCGGCATTAGTTAGTGACTTCCTTTGTCTCGGGATGCTTGATTAGTTTCAGCTGTGTCTTATTACCCTTATGGTTCCCATCTCCCCGATTATCTCTTCTGTGTATTTAAAGCCTCAGTTTGCTTGTGTTCCTTGTTGTGTTGTCCTATCGCCTGCTGTTCTACATCCAGCATGTTTCCTGGACTTATTATCTTTGTAGTTTGGGCTTGTCTTTGTTTTGTTTAGTTTTGTTTTTATCTGTAGATCTTTATTGGCCGAATAAACAGCTTACTTGTGTTGATCTTTGCCTCCCTGTGTATTTGCATTTGGGTCCCCACCTCAGCCCACTGCAATATATATGACAGCACTTTCATTACAGTAAGGATTAACACTGCCCTGGCAATGTCTACAACAGGAGAAGCTTTATTAAGTTCTAGTTTGGCCAAATAATCCCCGCACATAATCTCCTTACCATTTTAGCTTTTTCCAGAGTTTTGAACTGTATTGCTTTTTTCTACAGCAAATGTTGAATTATTCACATGCAATTTGAGTAGCCCTTAGAATTTTAAGTTCTTCTTAAAATGTCTTAAGCTGATTTGCCTTGACCTTGAAAAAAAAAAGCAAATAGGTGGACCTTGACTGAGGATCGTCTCCATAACAGGTAAGAAAACTGTGTCTGGCATGCTAGAAAAAGAAACAAAGTTTTAAATCAGAATGCAACATTATTCTTTTAGCAAATCCTGACAATTCAGCATGTTTAAATCTTGGGGCCTGTTTTCAGAGGTCATGTCTTGTGGCTGCGATGTAACTCTGTGTCTTTCTCTCTAGAGGAGACAAACTTCACACAGCAGATGGGGCTTAACCTTCTGTCACTGGATGAAATCCTTTGATGGCCCGCCGCACAGCGAGAAATGTTCCTGTGGGATCCTCTTAGTAAGCTGTTGTTATGCTGTGTGAGGAATGCTCAACTATGAAGCAGAAATTGTGATGTTGTCAGTGACCTGTAGTTGTGCATTCTGGGTATTTAATCCAGACACAGTAATGGGGTATTTAAAGCGTGCATACATGTGAGTTTTTATACGAGTTATCACAGTCGACTATTAGCGATACACTACCTCAGTTTCTTTAGAGGCCCCACGTTGTGTGTTTTGATTCGGAAAACATCCGTCTTATTCTTCTCAAATGCAGTCCGGCTTCTGGAAAATGTCAAAATGTGAATAATATCAGTACAATGCTCTGAATGTCCCAGTCTAGAGACCCAGAGACACGTGACCTAAACTCTGGAACAGTAAATCGTATCCCCCTTAATGACGCAGATTTAGGGTACCCTGGTTGTCTCGTGGCAGTGGTATAATCTGAAACCTTCACCTCTCCTGCTTCCTCCTCAAGTACATTTACCCCCTCCCGGAGTCGAACCAGGCCCATGAGCACACCAGACCCCCCTCTGCCCAACACCGTGAATCAGACACCCTCTTTTCCATTAACAGAGAATACCTGCCTTTGTGTCTGACCCATATCTCCATCTGTTCTCATCTTCCTGCAACATTCAGTGGACAGACAATGCCAAGGCTCACAAAATAAGGTGCACAGTGTCATCATACTGCAACAAACTGCCAAGATTGAAATACTGTACAACACACATGAATACATGCCCTCATTCTCAATGTCAAATCACCTGCAAGAGAATGAAGGGGAGAAACTGATTATCCGGTGGAGGGGTGGAGAAAACTCACAGCAAACTTTGGAATTCATGCAATTTGAACGTGTTTTATAATTACACTGAATTTCCAAAGAGTTGCATTTTTAATCTGCCTCACTGATCAGTGGGGCAAATATTCTCGGAGACATAGCAACCCTCCCTTACCTGTATCATGCTGTTAAAGTTTCCAGTGACGATAACACAATACAGGCAGGACCTAACTTATATTGGAGTAAGGTGAAACTCCTTACAATGCAGTTTGTTTAATATGTCACCAAAAGGGGCTCCTGAACATCTGTGTGTGTGTGTGTGTGTGTGTGTGTGTGTGTGTGTGTGTGTGTGTGTGTGTGTGTGTGTGCGTGCGTGTGCGTGTGTGTGTAGCTCATCGGCTGAGCAACACTACAGTCACACAGCAGATAGACAGTAAATGCAAAGGATGTGGACGCTGTCTGAAGTGGATGGGTGAGACCACCACAAGGTGTGGGTGACATGGTCCAGAGTGGCTGACAGTAACATGGTATATCTGTTACGCTTCACAGGTAATCCTATCTGTCAATCAATGTGTGCAGAGATAAAGGAAGCCTGCTGCTAAGATCCCCTGAGAGTCATTTGATCGTCCCCAGAAATGACATCGTGGTCTTCTTTCATTTATCTCTAAATGGAAATGAAGACCAGCCATGTCACATAGTTCCTCCTTACTCCAGATATCCTATGTCCAACACTTAATGCACTGTATATAAGAGACATTCCCATTTACCAACAAACCTCTGCTCTGTTGTCTGACGTCAAAGAATTTACTGGTTAATATCTTTTTTAATGGCTGGTGTGCAAAGTCATTTTATCTTGCATCACTGGTTCTTTGGACATCAGGTTTTGATGTTAAACAGGAATTCTCTCACATACAGTGTTATATTGACAATACAAGCCAACACAAGGACAGGATCATAAGCATCATTTTACAGTTTGATTAAATAAAAAATACCTCTTTTCTGTGCTGAAGGAATGGAGAAGAATAGAAAAGATTAAAAAGTCAACAACTGACATTGAAAAGGTGCTAAACTGGCATAACAAACTGAAAAAGGACGTATTAAACATCATATGATGGTGAAACAGAGTAAGTCACTTAGATCTGATTTAAACAAACGAAAAAAAGCATATTCATCAAACGAATTCAAGAACACCACCAAAAGCCCTTTTAAACTCACTTGCTTGCCAGGTGGACCTTGGGCGTGACGCCAAAGTCTCCAAAAAGGGTAACAAATACATTTGCATCTGTCCCAGCTCCTTTAACATCACCAGTGACAGTAACTACCTCGTACACTGGAAGAGAGGGGAGAAGGGAGAAGAGAATAAAAGGGAAAATACAATCTGAAATACAGTCACAAATTACATTATATCTAATACAAAAACTTAATGAATAATCACTTGAACCAAAGGACGAACACAAAGTCACATCCTCAGTGTCCAATAATCTATAAACATTATGGAGCATTATGTTTCCTTCCATGCACAGTTGCCAGGGAATTCAATGAGGCGAAACTGCAACGAATCCATGTCTGGCATTATACATCAGCCAATCCTCTCTCACATTTCATCCGTCTGTAAAATCTACCTGAGGTGGTGACATTCACATCGTTTGCATGGAGAAGAGAGGACGAATCAAACTAAGAAAAAAATCAAGTCGTGCAGAAAATAAATCCTAATGACTGCTGATCGCTCGACTTCTACTCAAGAAACACCCTTTCAATTTGTGGGTTATTATGAAGTACGGGATAAGTGGTGGCAGCATTTAAGTTCCCTCTGTTTTACATTCATATTCATTAGCAGATCAAAATAACTATTTTCCTAAAAGTAATACTTTGGTTTAATCCATGAAAAAAGTTTTAGTGTTTTGGAGCTTTAGAGTAACAATCTAAACAAAAATCTGCTGTTTTAGAGAAGATTTCAAAAGGATGTTCATTCTGTTACAGACTATAAAAAGGTAACACTTTGGTCCAGCAACGTTAAAGTATCAAATGGATTTCTTCTGTTTTGATTTCATTTGAAAGTATTGGTCTTTGAGATGAAAGTCTATGACCCAGGGATGAAACAACCAGTATAAGGTATGCCATACATAGTGTGGGAATGAGAAGCACCACTAACCCTTTCTAATATGTGGGTAACATTTTGAAAAAGTTCCTAGCCTTATCATCTATTTTGTAAATGAGTGGCTCATTAAATGCAATAGATTTGGAGAAGTTTATATATAAGAGAGTCCTGTGAAAGTATACCCCCCATGATTTAATACCTCGTAGAACCACCATTAGCAGGTGAAGTCTTCATTTTCTATTTGGCTTTATCCATCTCCCTCCTAGCTGTGGAGGAATTTTATCACACTTTTCGTTACACAGTTGCTTCACTCCATTGATGTTTGTGGACATTTGTTTATGCTCAGCTTTCTTATGGTCCAGCATCTCAATCAGGTTGATGTCTGGACTTTAACTGAGCCATTGTAATACCTTAATTAGTTTCTTTTTCAGTCAGTCTGTTGGGCAAAGCTTTAGCTGTCCAATAGATGGCCTAATATTTGACTGTAGAATACTTTGATAAACAGAGGGGTTCACGGTTGACTCAAAGACTGCATGGTGCCAAGGTCCTACAGCTGCAGAACGAGCCCAAATGATCACCCCTCCACCACCATGCTTCACAGTTGGTTTGAGGTGTTTGTGCTTATATGCTGTTTGGTTTTTGCCATAAATGGTGCACAGCAAATCCAGCATGTCCAAATTAACACTGTCGGATTTGATTTCAACACTATTAAAGTGTCTATATGGGTCCACACCAGAGTGTTAATTTAACTCTTTTTGGAGAGTTGGTACGTTAACTCTGATTTAGTGTTAAACACCAAATCTGTCTGGAGTTGATAATTTAACACTTGGTGTTAAGAGTTTATATATTAGCTCTCAAAGAGTATTTTAGTTTAACTACGTAAGAGTTATCTTCTAATTCATTCTAAAAAGCGGGAATTTTACTGTTCTGAACTTCTAGAAATTTCTTTTGGAAATAAACATTTACTAAAAAGATGCAATGGTTTTTGAAAAACATTTATTCTGAACTGTGCACCACAATTTCAAAACATTTTCTGAAAGATGTAACAGTATACATGTTCTCACTTTCATTAGAATTTTGTTTATCAAAAGGTCTGACATGGTAAATGCAAATAACAGCATTCTCATCACTTATTTCTTCAATACAATATGCATGTCCTTCATTCATCACTTTGTGGAACTTCAACGCACTTCTGCTCTCCCCCATATTCCATCTTCACAAGCATATCCTGTGTGGAGATTGAATAAAAATTAGTTGACAGTAATTAATGGCACAAATAATCCAGTAAACAATTGCAGCACAGTAAAAAAAAAAAAAAGGAATCCTCTTTGAGCCATTACTTGTGTAAAGTATTTTCCCAAAAGACAAGGACACAGGCAACAGGTAATACTGAACTAAATGTAAAACCTCAACCTTTTTCATTTTTACCTAAACCGTGTGCACAAAACTCTGGAGGGATCGATGCTAACGTAGAATCCAGTCAGGACGTCAGCTACTGCGGTTTGCTCGTTTTTTTTTATTTTTATGGGCGATCGTTTTCAGGCTTCAAGTAGCACCATTATACCAACATTTCACATTCTAGACATTGTTTTAGGTGTATTTGACCAAAAGTTTGACTGAAAATTCACATGCAAGCTTTTTTTCAAGGCTGTGGTATTTGCCCGCAGACAATACCTTTCAGCTAGCTAAAACAGAATATTATGCTATCAGCGAGCAACATGGCTAATGCCTTTCACACAGCTTTGTCTCAACTCCAAAGAGCCACAGAAGTAAAAGCTAATAGAAATAATTGAAACAATCTTTGAAAAAATGACTTACCAAGCATGGCAAACAACTCAAATATGTAGAGCAAAATGTTCTGAAACGGCTTCACTTCAGCTTCGATTGGAGCCGTGCTGGGGGCGGAGTCTGTGAATTTACTCTGTTGGTGTCATAGCCCCTCTAGGAGTTCAGAGTTCAGAGGTCAAGAGTTAATGTTTCCATTGTAACACCTCCAGATTTGACAGAGAAACACTCATTTTTAACACTCGATTTTAACTACTATCATTTTACACCTCAGAGTTACATTAAAAGAATGTGACTCTGCTTAGAGTAAAATTAACTCTACTTTTGCAAGGAGACTATTAACACCAAAAAATTTAACACTTTTGAATTTGCTGTGTGCGATTAATTATGACCACTTTGGTCTCCAAAGGACATTGTTACAGAAGTTCTTTGGTTCGTTCAGATGCAACGCTGCAAAACCTAAGCTGTGCTGCCATGTTGGTTAGACGGAAGAATCTTTCTCCTGGCAAACCTTCCAAACAAGCCATACATGTTCAGTCTTTTTGTACTTGAGCTGTCATGAAATTTAACATTTACATTTAAACCGTGGCCTGCAGAGTCTGGAATGATAGCATTATGTTAGCACACAACACACCTACATGCTCCAGACCAGCAAAATGCAAAAATGTCTGCGTTTATAGAGGTACTCAGACTACATACATATGAGATAGTAAAGTGACTGGTTCTTAACTCTTTTCTACATGTTTATATGACAGGCCTAATTCACCCAAGCACTTTGTTATGCTTTGTATCTAACATTCACACTCTTACGGATGATTATTACGTTGCCCCTACTGAGGCATCCAGGGATAAAATGAGATGACCTGTCCTATCTCCTGAGCTACAGCTGGAGTTGGTGGATAAGGAGCTGTTTCGAGAATGTCCTGCTGCCTCTGCAGGGTACCTACTGTCTCTTTCCTTTGCACCAAAGCAGATAAAATAAATTCACAATGGTTAGTGCTTTCTAACTGGTTGGACTGATATCCCTGAAATTAAGTGGCTTTGTGTTATCGAGCGTTCCCTTCATTTTTAGTATATAGGACTACAAAACTAGACTAAAGTGAATCTGACATATATGCTGCAGGGTGTCCACTGTTCTAGGTAAATGTTAAAAAAGCCAGTTTGAGGTGTCATATGAAATAAAACTAAATACTAAGGATAAATGCATAAGAAGGCTAGACAGCAAGAGAATATCTTAAACCTTCTAGAAGATGGAGAGAGGAAATGTACAGATCTGATAAAGGAGCAATTTGATCAAAGTCAATCTGATACCTAATTAACAGTGAGGCGAGCTATTAAACCCAGCTTAAGGAGAAAGAGAGACACCTGATAAAATCAGATTGACAGTGGCCTGGTAAAACTCAACCATGATAATCTCCTTGGAGTGTCAGAAACCTGAGTGGGTCAGTTAGGTAACAAAGATGTTCTCACTGTAGAGGTGTATCACAGCTACAAATACTTAATGTTCCTTTTATAATCTGCAAGATGATCAAGAGCTTCAAGTAAATCATTAACTATATAAAGTCAGTTTTATGGAGGTGTTTATGTGGAAACACATAAATAATGTAATTGAATGTAATAGACAAATTATGATGTTGCAGTGTTGCATGTCTTGTAAGCTCTTGCAAACACGTTCAGAAATGTAAAAAAACAAAAACTGAAACAAAGCAAAACTTCTTTTGGGGCAAAAGTACTAAATCTGTGCCTTTTCCAAGGTTGTTTGAATATATATCCAGCAAGATATATATGGAAAAAGTGCTTGTGCATGTGTATGTGTGTTTGTGTGTTTGTGTCTGGAGCACTGAAGCACAGTAAAAAAGCATTATATAAGAGCCAGTCCATTTACCATTTAGGAGTCTGCTCAATTCTTCATTCTGCAAATAGCTTCCACTGTAAAAAGTTCACAAGACGGACAAGAAGGAATAAAGGGGCTTTTGAGCTTGACCTTTTGAACTATGACGCCATCTAATTAATTTCTCTCACTGGATGCACACAAAGAACATTGTGTTAGGATATTCATGATGACTGATAAACTGCGATAAATATTCTAGTAAGCATGTTTTATATTGGGTTATTTCATCAGCAGTACTCGTGAAAAGGCATTTTTAACCTAATCCTACTAACTGCATGTCTTTGGACAGCAGAAGGAAGCTGGAGTACCCATGCAAACATTGGAAGAACATGCAAACTTCACACAGAAAAGCTCCAGCCAGATTATGAATTTGAACCCTGGACCACTTTACCCTGAGGCACGCTACCCGCCTGGTTTTTGTTTTTAGCTAAACTGACAGAAATTTCTTTATCATCATCTTGTCCCCAACTGGTAACAGCAGATGGCCACCCCTCCCTGAGCCTGGTTCTCCTGGAGGTTTCTTCCTGTTAAGATGGAGTTTTTCCTTTCCACTGTCACCAAACACTTGCTCATAGGCGGTAAACTGATTGTTGGGGTTTTCTCTGTATTATTGTAGCGTTTCTACCTTACAATATAAATCAGCTTGAGGCGACTATGCTATGATATTATGGTATTGGTTTTTTTTTTTCAGAATAAACAATCAAAACAATTTAAGTAGGAAACAATTCCAACATTCTGTCAAAAAGTCAATGATTTGCATGTCAAAAACCTGACTTGCAAGCTTAAATTGAATTCCATATCTGAAATCAGTGTAAAAAAATAAGTCTAGTCTAATCAGAGGATGCTTAAAATATGTTACATGACAAGAAAATCTTATGCTATTAACATTATTAACAAAAAACACACAAAATAGTCCTGCAGAGTTGATTAACATCTTTCTGAGGGCCTCTGATCTGCTTTAAGAAAGCTCCTTTGACTCGCAGGCCTGATTCTGGCCCCGGCTGTGCTCCCAGCCCCTGGGACTGGGATGGCACCCAGCACCTGTCTGCCCCCGAGCCACTGTTTGGCGTCATTCATGTAGAACATAACTGAGCTTTCACCCAGAACAATAACAGAGGGATTCCCCGGAGCGCTCCAGCTCAGTGCTGACAGAACTGGAGTCAAGGTTTGAGCAGCTGATACACTCCAACATATTGACTCAGATTTTTTATTTTAAAAGCAACATGTGAGGTTTCTCCATCTGCTCTGCAATCAGATGCTCTTACCTTTCTTTTTGAAGTATTCATCTTCATATCCATCGGATGAGTCTGTGTGGTAGTTCAGCAGTTCATTCTGGTAGATTTCAGAGTAGTCCACCTGTTTGCTTTTGGACTTTTTCCCCTTCTTCTTTTTATCTTCATCACTGTCTGCTGATCCCTTTTTTGCCTTCTTTTTCTTCTTTTTCTTTGTTTCCTCCTCCTCTTCCTGCTCCTCAATTAAAGGCTCCTCATCATCGTCATTGTGAGACTTTTTCTTTTTCTTGCCATCTTTGGACTTTTTATCTTTGGAACCCATCTCCGCGTCCCCCTCCGGGTTCTCTGCAGAAGATTTCTTGTGCTTTTTCTTCTTTTCCTCCTTCACTCCCTCGGTCACTTCTTCTTTGAGTTTCTGTGATTTCTTCTTTTTGGTATTGGTTGAGGGATCATTGTTGTTCTGCTCACCCTCATCATCTTTGCCTTCAATCACAGCCTCAGCATCCTCGTCCTCATCTGCTTTCTTTTTCTTCTTTTTCTCTCGTCCCTTTCCCCCCTCTTTTTTAGCTTTCACGTTCTCTGAAAGCTCCTGATTCTCAGTGCTCTCGGAGCTCTTGTGTTTCTTCTGACTCTTCCCCCTTTTAGTGGTGTCCCCTCGGGTCAAACCGTTGCTCCTCTCCTTTAACTTTGGCTCAGTTTCCTCCACTTCGTCATCAACCTCTTCAGTTTCTCCTGAAGCTGTGGATTTTTTCTGTTTGGACGGCATCTTTTATTCATTCACTTCCCTGACCCTTAGTTTCGTAAGAGCTGCGTAGAGTTTCTAATGGTGTAAGACAATTCATTTGACCCTTGGCTGCAGAGATGCTCTGGGATCGTGGGGTCGGAGCAGCCACTGAGGACACACAGATGGAGGGATGACTGCCTGGACGTCTCCTACCTGGCCACACAACCTGCAGGCACACACACTCACACACACACAAACACACCATGCATACACACACATCACTCATGAAAAATTAGTGTCACTTCAGCACTCACATGACCCACAGGAGAAAGCCCTGTGAAAAAGGAGCCTTGCACAGACAACTTATCCTCTCTGCCACGGCACCCTGTATTATTCATGGTGTCAGGATCACTTTACGGGCCGGGGGTGTCTCGCTTTTACCTGCAGTCGCACTCATACAGACAGGACCACAGACACGCATGTACACATCCACACACACCCCTACACACAGACACACACACACACACACAACTTTACAATTACTTCTCTTTGTTTATT
Source organism: Copadichromis virginalis (assembly GCF_057382275.1). NCBI lineage: Eukaryota > Metazoa > Chordata > Actinopteri > Cichliformes > Cichlidae > Copadichromis > Copadichromis virginalis. Next base: position 51,245,018 of record NC_140624.1, read on the forward strand.
GTTGCATCGAGTGTGTCTAATTCACATTCACAGGGTAAAAGCAACTTATAATTCTATGTAATACTCAGACAGCATTGATTTATTTTACTCAGTGCAACTTATAATGAACTCTAACAAAGGTAAGAGCAGCACGTTTTAGGAAATATGCTGCTTGTGAAAAGGCTATTGCTAGCCTGTCTCAGTCAGGAAAAAAAAGTACTGGCTCTGGCTGGTGTCTAGAAAAAATATATATATTTTTACAGTTTCTTCTTTATTTACAGACAAATCAAACACCATAAACAGCATATATAGTTATTTAAAAATAATCAAATCAGTTAAAAAATTAAAATCACTCTGATGTAATTTACAAATTGAAGTAAATGAGAACGTTTCTAGTTTTTGGACATTATTCATGATGCAAGTCAAAACCAAATAAATATATACATATTTAATACCCCAAATAATACAGAAGAAATTTCCTCACATCATTTGCCCAGAAAAAAAATACTATTTCTGTGGTGCTCTAATGATGGAGAACGGGAGGAACTATTGAATCTAAATTAAAAGTTAAATCATCTGCGGGGTAGCATCATTTTCCATATATCAGGGACTTATACAATAAATTATAAATAGAAATAAGAGAAATAAACTTAAGAAATAAATAATAATGACACCCTGTTTCATGCATAAGTTCCTTTGCATTGCTGTTGTATCTCTGCCTCACTGGCATACACATCTGCATTTGACAATGTGCCAAATCATCCCATTAGCCTTATTGCTGCCATCTGACACCTGATGATGCAGGCATCAAGGAGAAGGGCAGAGTTTGGTCATATTGGTCTTTCAACATCAGATTACCCAAAGATTGGCTGACAGCAAAGAGTCAAACCTCATTGGATTGCTTCACTGCACTTTTCCTCCCCAGGAGTTATTGTTTGTCTCTCGCCTGCCAAAATGTCAAACTTTTTTCTAATTCACATTCAGCTCAGCTGCCCTAAAATTTCAGTTTCACAGGTGTGTAATAATTTTTTGAAAAATGCATCACTCAGCTACTTATACCTGTGAGTTGAGGACATGTATTTGTTTTAGCTAGCCTTTTTTCGCCTGTTCTTGAACAGAATCAACTTTTTAGGATACCTGTTTATTGTTTTACACTTTTTTTAATGCAGAGTTTTGATGCATGTTTTTATTCATGTGTGGTCACATTTTCACTTCACACAGCAGTGCATTCATTCACACTCTCATCCCAACACAAAATAATGAACATACAAGTGAAAATTCAGACAAGTTTATTTACAAGCACAGTAGCAGTATAAAGAATGATCCAGAGTCATTTAAGAAGCACTGTGTTATATATTACCTCCATTCTTTACACAGACCAGATCCCCTCTATTTCCACTCTTGCTCATTAACTGTGACTGTAGAGCAATTTAGCTCGAAACTTTTTGGTGCTCCATAAACACACAAAGAGTCTGTATAAAGACATGAAGGAAACAGCATATTTTTTTTTAATCTTATTTGTAATGCATTTAAAGAAATAATGGACAAGTGCACAGCTGAGCATGAACAGAGGAGTGACTGAAAAGTAAAGTTACAGTCTCACAAGTGAAATAATTTGTTGCATACAACAAAACAAATAGAAAAACCTTTTATGACTTTCCAGTGTACCACAGTAGCATAATACATTTTTGGGGGTCATAAGTGAAAATGATACCACATCATCTCAGCCACTTTAACATATCCATCAATCTTTCTCCAAGCAAGAGTCTTGTGTACATCTCCAAAAGCACTGTGAGCTTCAGTTGAGGCTTAAGTGTAAACATAGGCTATATCAGTGATCGCTGAAGCAGGCACACACAAAGCCAAGTATAGAGTAAAGTCATGCAGAGCACTACGTGGTTATGAGTGGAGTTTACAGGGAGGGACTCCAGTAGAATACAAGCCATGAACTGCACATGAATTACTTTACCTTAGTGTGCTAGGGTTGTGCTTGGATGAAAAGAGGCAAACTAAAAACGTTGTCTGCACATCATACAGAGGGATTCCATACCTCATAAGGCAATAAGGCTTAAGACATGAAAGACAGCGATAGGCTGGGTTGCTTTAAAAACTGGAAAGCCAAAAGTTCTGTGGAGTTGGTGTATTGCAAAATATTTTTCTAGCTTTCACCCTAATCTATGACACCCCACTCCTCCCCCAAAAAACGAAAAGAAAATCTTGCCTCTTTTCCACCAGAAATGATGAGAAATATTTGGAAATGGGAGAAAGAAGGCCGCGGAAAACAGGCCGTTTCAAGAGTGTTTTTAAAATATTCACCGAGGGAATATGGTGAATAGGAAATAGATTACAAAAGTAGACAACTGAATTTTACAGTTTGATTTTCTTTTCATATTTTTTAAAATATTAGCTGAATATTAAGATTCAGACTTTGTTTTTTTTGTTGTTTTTTTACACAAACATTAAAAGCTGCCACACCCACAGAGTGTCTGAGAAAAAGAGAGAAGAAGACGGGCTTAAATATCTGTGTGACCAAGTAGAAAAACAACACCTCTGTACAGTCGAGCCACTAGAAAACTCCACAGAAACAACATCGCTATGAAGACCACTTTGTTCACATTAAAAACAAGCATCCAATGGTCTGACAGTCGGAGATAAGATGCTGGCAGAAGAGAAATCTTCAACATGTAGATGAGAGTGTCCCAAGGCCAACTCTGTTTGAACTGGGGTCAAAATAGTTGCCTGAACTGAGATTGCCGTGATGAAAACTGGCCTAAAGACAAATTAAAAGGTCAAATCTTGAGCAGTTGCATTAAAGCAAATTACTAATTAGAGTGAGGGATCATGCGCATGGCCCTGTGTGTACGTTGATGATCCCACGTGTATGCATGTGAATGAAGTTGAAAATTTCATGAGGCATTGCGTGAAAGCCCGGCCGTGGTTTGACGTTGTCATAGTAGTGGTGTGTGATGAAGATGCCAGAGGGGTTCATAGGAAACGCCCAGAAACCGTAGAGGTGGACCTCCTCGCACATCTCTAATGCGGCGGTGACTAGCATCAGGCCGCTGCTGAGCCGTTTGGCGCGGACGCCCTGCACCGCCCAGAAGCGCTGCACGTTAAGCAGATACTGCGGGTGGAAGAAGAACACACCTCTCTGGGAGTCAAAATCATCCAGCATATACTTAACTCTGAATGACACGTCGGTGTTGCGGGTGTTGTAGAACGCGGGTAGCACCACTGAGGAGTTTTCGTAATTCTGAAGGACGTCATAAAACGGCCTCCGCCATTTCTCCAGCTTCTGAAATCTGCAGAGAAAGTGATTCATGTGATAAAAGGAAAAGATCATTGGCAGAAGCTGAGCTAAAGAGGTGTTCTTTCTCAGACCCATATTTACAGTACCTCTCAGTTATAATGCTCGGGTTTATTGTCACCAGATCTGTTTTAGTCCCAACATCTGCTGAATATTTGTCATTAATGGGCGGTATGTTGCATCTGCAAAAAAAGGAAAATAACGTTTCACTAGAGTTTAATAATCATTTAGATTTGACTTGATATGTTTAAAAAGAGGCATGCTGAGGAGACAACCTGAAGAGCTGCACAAGTAATCATATAATAGTTTTAATAAGAAGTTGTTGGGGTATTTTTCTTTTTACAATAAATTACATAAATTGGTTAACCAACCAAAAATCCAGAAGAAAACACATTACACAAAAGGCATAAACTGATTTGCAGGTCACATTACACAAAAGGCATAAACTGATTTGCAGGTCATTTGGGGCGACCGTGGCTCAGGGGGGTTGGGAACCGTATCTGTAACCGGAAGGTCGCCGGTTCGATCCCCTGGCTCTCTGTCCTGGTCGTTGTGTCCTTGGGCAAGACACTTTACCCTACTTGCCTACTGGTGTTGGCCAGAGGGGCCGATGGCGCGAAATGGCAGCCTCGCTTCTGTCAGTCTGCCCCAGGGCAGCTGTGGCTACAACCGTAGCTTGCCTCCACCAGTGTATGAATGCGAGAGTGAATGAATAGTGGCATTGTAAAGCGCTTTGGGTGCCTTGAAAAGCGCTATATAAATCCAATCCATTATTAAGTGAAATCGGTATTGATCTCCTACCAGCCAGAATTGTGACTCCCACTATTCGTACTATCCTGATCTCAGTTTGTTATGTGCATAAAGCACACCTGTACACACAATCAGTTTCTATTATTCAAACCTGTCTGCCACCATGGGCAAGAACAACGACTCGTCAGAGGACGTCAGAGACAAGATCGCACCATGTACAAGTCAGGAATGGGCTACGAGACCATCAGCAAGAAGCTTAGTGAGAAGGTGACAACTGCTGGTGCAATTATTAAGAAAAGAAAAAAATATAAAATCATAAAGTGATGAGAACCTACTTCCCTCAGTCAGAAGACTGAAAATGGGTCATGGGTCTTTCCGCGTGACAATGACCCAAAACAAACCACTAGGGAAAAGGAGTGGGGAAAGAAGAAGCACATTAAGGCCATGGAGTGGCCCAGCCAGTCTCCAGAACTCAGTCCTAGAAAATATATGGAGGGAGCTGAAGCTGCGAGTTGCCAAACAGCAGTCAAGAAATCTAAATGATTTAGAGAGTTTCTATAAAGACGAGTGGACTAAAATCCCTCCTGAGATGTGTGAAAACTGACCAGCTACAAGAAACGTATCGAGATACTTATCTCACTCAATGACATGAAGCTCAACTTATAACTTTTATGTAATGTTTTTTTTCTTTATCTGTATCAAAATGAAACGACCATAAAAATTAGAAAGTGTTCATTCGTTTGTAAGTGAGCAAACTCATATATTCAGCAGGGGATCAATAATTATTTCCACCACTGTAACTGGAATAAACAGGAATTTTAACATTTGAATTTCTCTTGGTGAAGCGAGGTCTATGGGACTACACTGATCAGCAGCAACATTAAACCACTTCATATTCATTTTGCTAAAACAACTCTGATCCTTCAGGACATTAACAGTACCTCCAGGGATGTCCTTTGGTATCTGGATCTGCAACATTGGCAGCTTGTCATGCTGAATCCCCAGACACTCAATCAAATTGGGATTTAAGGTGTTTGAAGGCTCAATACCTTGGGCTTTTGGGAAGCCACTCTTCAACAATACTTGGTTGGAAGTTAAATGTCAAAGTTACAAAGTTCCATTTTTGTGAATGGTAGAACCAAGGATTTACTAGCAGAAACTTGGATTCTACAACGATCCAAGTAATACGCTTCAGTGGTTTTGATGTTGTGGCTGTTCAGTGTGTAGATTTCAGAATTTAGTGCTAGTTTATTATTTGATGCTTTGAGTTTAAAGGTTGGGGTAAAATTTCAAAGAATTTTGCATGAAAGAGGAAGTACTTTTATGACTTCTTGTCATGTAATTTTTCCCAAGTTAAAGTTTTAATATTCGTTCATTATTATTTTTTATTATTCATTCTCAATTAACCACCAATTGTTCAATGACAATTTGTATGTATTCCTCGAAATTAATATAAAGATCAAGAATATTAAATCAGAACAGAATTCCAGGTAACACTGTACAGCTCTCACATATCAAATACTAAAAGACTGCATCGTGAATACCTAAAAACAAAATCTGCTGAGTCAATTTCCTTTCCACATTTGCTGTTCTTGATGATACCACCATTTCCAATGACAGCACATTTCTTGAACTGCGACTTGGAATACGGCATATCCTGAAAGACATGAGGTGGTAATGTCAAATGAACACAACACAAGAACTTTTGAAATAAAACACATCAGATCAGCAGGTTTGGAAATGCCCACAGATACAGTAGAAAATAGCAAACACTCATAAAGAGGTGGTGAACTCACATCTGGTAACATCTTGAAGATCTCAGTAGTAATGGGAAGGATCCCACTGGTGTCCACCTCGTACCTCAGCTTGGTCCCTGCAGGAGTGTTCCTCTTGGTTGTGAACAGAAAGTTAGGAGCATTACAGCAGCGCGACAGAGACATCCTTCAGGACGACACCAAAGAAAAGTAAAACTTAGCTTTAGAAGATGCACGGTAAGATCAAAACCAAAATTATTTCAACCTTTACATCCTAATTGTTTTGGGTTGTTTATCAAAAGATGGTCATTACAAATTAACAATGTCTTTTTAAATAAAATGTTATTTCAGCTCTTGATATCGTCTTAAAACATACCTTTGATTAATGAGTTTGCACATTTTTTAAAGAGCCCAGAACCCAAAGATGATAGTTTTATAGATCACTGGTCACATTGTTAGATACACTTGCTTGTTAATGCAAATGTCATCCAGCAATTCAATGCCTTTTGGCATGTAGAGCTGGTCAAGACAACCTACTAGGTGGTGAATTACTTTGAATGGTTGTTGCCATACAGGCTGGTATTTTTGAGTATTTCAGGAGCTAAGGATTTCCCACACAACTATCTCAAGGATAAAATACCTAGTGAGTGGCAGTTCTCTGGGCAAAAATGTCTTGGTGTTGCCAGAGGTCAAAGAAAAATGACCAAGCTGTTTTGAGGTGACAGGAAGACATCAGAAACCCAAATAACCATTGATTATATACAAAGTATACAGAAAAGCATCTCTGAATACACAACATATCAAAGCTTGAAGCAGATGGGCTACAGAAACTGATGCTAAAGTTCACATGGGCTCTCCAAGGACGTGATGGAGATTGAGATCATGGATGTGCAGCTAAAAAATCTCTAGCAACTGTGTGATGCTATCATGTCAATTGAGACCAACATTTCTGAATGTTTCCAGCACCTTGTTGAAGCTGTGACACCAAGAGTTAAATTCTGTAGACAAAAAGGAGTCCAGCCCAGTATTAGCAGGGTGTAACCAAAAACGCTCCCATTGAGTGTATATAGTAAGATCCTGAACATGTTTGCTTTTTTCTTTTCTATGTAAGAATATATAGTATTTTATCCAGGATACTAATCCTTCATCTTATTCTACTTGGTTATTTATGATTCCCCAACAGTCAGTTCATCGAAATATTGTTCTATAAAATTTGGGGTTGGTATTCTCCATATTCTGTACTATTTGTACATATTTGGCTTGTAAAGTTTACTGTATTTTAACTACATTTTATCAGCAGAAGTAATCATTAATTTTCTGTAGAGGACTTCCAAACCAATAAATGTCAAGGTGATAATAGATAATAATGTTTCTTTTAAACTATTCAAAAGGTAACCAGTGCACTTCACAAAAAACACAGTCTTTAGAAAAAAGACCTTTTCGATAAATGCAGACATTTACATACATAATTCCTCTGCTCAGAATGAGTAACACTTACTTAAAGTTGCTGGCCTCCTCCTTGTTCTGCTCCCACCTACACACCTGCAGGTTTCGCCATCTTTCAAAGAGATCTGACGTTTTCACCCTGGTAGAGAGATGGACAGGATTGAGAGACTTGTGGGATGAGGAAAGACGACTTTATTCCGACTGACATGGTTTTTCCAATTAACCATTATTTCTGAAGAGGCAACAAATTGAAGAAACACCTTAAACGTTTCAAAAAGATAAACCAGAGGCCAAAAAATTTACTGCAACTTTACTGATCACCCTGGATCTCGACTCATTAACAGAAAGCACATCTGTAAATAGATGTCCTTGAACTGACATGCCCTTGGAGATGATTGGGGCGGCGTGATTTGCTCTGGGAGTCAGGCTTGTGCGTTCATTTTGCTGCCTGCCAGAGTGACAACAGCTGTTCCCTGCCGCAGCCAGAGTCGTTCTAGGACTTTCATTGAGCACTCAGTATGATTTTGATAATTAAGCTGCCAGCCTGAGGGCCACATGCAAAAGGTCACTGGACATTGTTCATATTCACACAAGAGGAAAGATGCTGCTCAGATTGCCTTTGGAGCAAGTGGCTCATTGAATGAATCTGGCCAGTGATCTACTGTATGTTGTAAGCATGTTATTTATAGTGTCCTGTAGTGATAAGAAAATAAGAAGCGCAACAACTTGGCTCAATAGTGTTGGCAACAAAATGGATGTTATTGAGTAATGAAACTGCTCAAATGGTCAAGAATTGCCTGAAGTAACAACATAAAATAATCTGCGCTAGCAAATGTGTCAACTGTATTGACACTGTGTGTACTTACTGAAACATGTACTTATTTTTGTTTGTCTTTTTGGTCACACTATGGCATGACTCCAGACCTGAAAGTGTTGTTTACTTAGCTGGTTGACCTTTAATAACTCAATAACTATTACTGTGAACTTTTATGATACTGGATGGTTGACAAAATTCATTGGGTTGCCTTGAAATCTTTCATCACGCCAGTGTCAAAAACTGCTGCCCAACAGCAAGAAAACAAATAATATTGGTCTTCTATTGGTGGGCCTCTTCACCATGTTTCACGGTGCTAGTGCTAGTTTAGCCAAAATAAGCAAGTATTGCTTTCTATACTACGCACTAAAACACCCTGTATGTAGGGAGACTTTGCAAATTAAGCCTCCTAATGTTAGCTGATAACACACCACCTTCTCATCTTAAAATAGCCACTTCTAGCGTTAAAAAACCAACATGTCAGAAGTCAAAATGCTAACACAGGGGCTTCCAAAACAGAGCTTCAAAGACAGCTAGTTAACGTAACAGAGCTCTCATCCATCTTTAATGGAATCATGTTCAAGTATCTTCAAATACTATCCTTTTCAGATTTATTTTGTGCCTTGTGCAGTATTAAGTTGTAGCATTGAGAATGTTAGCATGCTAGAATAGATTTAGCCCATTTTTGCCAACAAAGCCTCAGCTTACAAAGAAATAATCAGAATGTTGTTGACACATTTGGCTTGCATTCATCACACTTCACATGATATTGTAATGTGTGACATACAGATGAAAAGTTCTGCAGTCATTAGTTGGCTATAATGACTGTAAACTAATGAGAATTAAAATCTGCTGAGATGTGTCAAGGTTGTCAAGGAGGACAACTTCACTAAAACCTGACCAATACTTTAGAAGGACGAGCAATTCTTGAAAATGCCTGTAAAACTACCAATACTACCTTCACCATTAGCACAACTTAGCTTATTCTCTAAGCTAAGTTGTACACAAGTACAGGATGTCATTTTAGAGTTGTTGTTGTTTTTTTAACAAGATTGTTAAGGGCCAATCTTGTGGCCCTTTGTTAAAATATCATCAATATCTTGCCAATACTCTTAGTGGAGCAGTCAGGGATGATAGACATCTCATCATCAAGTTTGAAAAATATTTACACCTAAAATGCTGACTTTAAGTAATCTGATTACCTGTAAATTTTACATGTGATTTGGCTAAACTGGTACAGTGTAATTTAATTATTAATTACTTGAATAAATAAACTTTTCATTTTATGTATTTATGTTGCATTTAGTTAAAATTATTGCTTCTTTTAGTTCAGTTAAGCTACAAAAGAGTTTAGAACTCCTGCTTTGACTTGGATTCATATTGTTGTCATCCAGAACCAGACATTGTTTTGAAAATGCTAGTTACTCTTACGCTGGTGGTGATGCTTAATTTTTAACTTCTTCATGCGTTTTTTTTTTTTCTTCTACTACTCAATTTATCTTCACTGACACTGTACCAGTGAACCCTACTCCTGACACATGAATACTTTCATACATGATAAACACGCAGGATTACCTTGGAGATTTTTTTACCTTGTTAGATGAAACATAATCGGACACTCACATTGTCAGCACTTTGACGTCTATAATCTCCTGTCTGAGCTCCCTGCATGCAGTAGAGTTGTAATCAAAGGAGCCATCATAGTTTTCCAGATACCTGGAGGGATAAAAAGAGTCATCCTCTGCTTACATCTATTCAACATAAAAGAATTTAACAATAAACAGAAGAGATAAAATACACTATGCTTAAATAATATATATATATGTAAAACAGTGTGTTTAAAGGTCACAATAAGAAAAAATATTTCATTTTTAATATAAAATGTCTATGGTTTGACTTTATGAAATACTAGAATATCAGTAGAGCATTGTGGAATGACAAATGACAGAAATGATGTCACTGATTTTAGGCGTCACAAACAAGATAGTAACATGTCTACTGGACACTTGCACCAGATTCTGTTACATCTTAGTCTAAACCAATGTCATACACTAAGTGAAGAAACGTAGCACCTCTCATATTTTTATATAGTTCACTGGCTATGATGAGAACTTGCATGGTGTAACATTGGTACTCTGGGGCTAAAATGTGTGCATACACTGTATGTTCACATGTTGAATTAGGAGAGAAACAGACAAGGAAATAGGGCTGATTCCAGTGCTTGGCTTGCTAAAATGGTGGATTAGACAGTTTAGCGGTGTAGCATCTGGTGGTTATGAGCGTGGCCGGGTCGGTGCTTTTGTGTGAGGAGTAAGTAAGTATATCAGCTGTGCTGGCTGGAGTAACGTGACAGTTTGACTGATTTATTACAATTTTGTCACACTGTAAACATGAACACATACAACAGTAGTCATGCAAACAAGTAACCATAACAAAGAGGTAATAACAAACAAAGAGTTTGGGAGGAATTTTATCTTTTTTAATAAGGACTAAAGAATTGGAAGAGCTTCTTTTAGACACATGTGAAACAATCGTTACACTGGAATGGCAACATTAACCAAAAAGTATACAAAAATAATGTCTTTAATGTGTGGTGTGCTTTTGGTTGATTTCACAAAATGGTCGTGTGAAGAACGCTGGAAAAAGAGCCATGCTGGCTGGGAAATTTAAAGTCGGCTGTTGTATTTCTGTGTACTGATGCCTCATTTCTTCCAGCCTTTTGTTTAAACGTGATCAGAAAGCGGTCAGGATAAAATGTGTGTGTGGTGGGGGGCGTGGTTAGTATGGAGGAATAGGAGCCTGCTAGTATTATGTTTTGTTGGGTAGTCGATTTTTAAATATCACTAATTACTATAATGCTTTGTTGAAATAGCTTGGATGTACATCTGTGAAGCAAAGAGACTCCGTTATGGAGATGTTTGGTTTCATCCTAGGGTTAGAAGCACAGACAGTATCAAAGATGCACGTAGCCACCATCACAGAAGTTATTAAGTTGAACGTTTTCATGTGGTCACCCTGGTGCTTTAAAAACCAGGTGTGGTGAGCAGGCTCTGACTGTTCAAAGAGTAAGGGACTTCACCCCCTGCTGACCATTCAAAAGAATGCAAGCCATGGTGGCTTCACCTTCAGACCCAGAAGCTACATCCATCTTTCACACTGCACATGTTTAGAAGCCAGGGATGAAAATTGAACTGAACATGTTACATGATTTAGGTTCTGAGGGGAAAAAAAATAAGGAAACACATGTATTTTCCCTCATGCTTATCCTATTACCACAGCACCATTTGCTATATTTCTGCTGCGATGCCTGCTAACATTAACCCTAGCTAACTGTAAATACATGTGCGACTGAAATCTGTCATGGGTTTTCCACGTGCGCTTCTTTGACACTACATGTAACATGCATGGACTCAATAAAAATTCAGCATTATATAAAGTTATTCTGACATTAGCACTGTAGGCCACAGTCTTGCTTTAGTGGTTATTTAGATGGGTTTTTTTCACATTTGCGGGGTTTTTTTGTTCTTACACCATCAATATGATGCATTTGTAAACTGTCTTACCCTCATGAGATTGCTATCTTTATCCTGATCCAAAATCTTCCTGTTAAGGTTCGGCAGTTTATTTTTATTTTTATTCCTATTTATTCTATTTATCCCCTTCGTATATTTTATTTATATATGTCTCTGTATTTATATGTGTGTGTGTGTGTGTGTGTGTGTGTATATATATATATATATATAATATTCTGTAACTGTAACTTCTGTCGGTGCTGTGCTTTTGGAAACCGAATTTCCCAGAGGAACCCACCCGAGGGATTAATAAAGTTTTTATCTTATCTTATCTTATCAGTGAGGCACAGAACTGATCCATCTCTTTCTGGCTTCATTCACCTAAATGTTTTTTGTTGGCTTGTTTAACCCAAAGGACATATTGATCTGTTGTATATCTTGTGGTAGAGACTTTACTTTTCTTTACATCTTATTGTTAAACTGAAAGAATTCATATACTGGAGAACTACATCAGAATTTTAGAGGGCTCTTGCAATGCTAACAGTGTTTTTGATAATGCTTGGTTAGGGACATGATGACATGTGAATTGGGGGAACCTGCAATGTGTCTTTGTTAGAATGAATGTTGGTATCTGTCGCACATTAAATGGAGCATTCTGTTTTGAAAGATGAATAAAACTGCTGCATATTACTTGTGGCTGTGAGGTAAATGAGGTGAGTTAACAAAGCAAGAAAAAAAAGATTATAAAAGGATGCAACAAGCAATACAATGGAGAGATGCATTAAAGGAACAAGATGCTGGGATAAGATTGTACAAATAAGGAACGATGAAACTGGTTGTCTACATCCACCTGATGATGCAGTGTATTTCAGAGGTTATACAGAGAGGAGCGGTGGTCTCATAGAATATATTTGACACGCTGAATAGAGGCTGTTCATTCTTGTTTTAGCTAAGATGATAAAACCTTTGCAAGTGTTCTCTGTTCAGGTCTGAAATCAAGACAACAATTTACTCCATGAGGTGAATTTCGTCGCTTATGGCTTCTTAGATTGACTGCGCAATTGCTGGTTGAAAAAACCAATCCAAGATGAGCATTTTAGCACAATTTCGTGGGGTGTGGGAGGCGGGGAGGGAAAAAAATCGGGCACGTTCCTGTCTTCTTGTAACAAAGAGAGTACAGGGGGGAAAAGGGGTTAAATCCAGGTCGCAGAGAGAGACAATGCAGATGTGAGAAGGGGAGATAGGAGGAGCGGAGAAGTGTCCACACTATGCATATGGTATACACACAGAGCTGTGCAGAACAGTATGAGACATAGGTTGACAAGGCATTTTGAAATGGGTGCTGGATGCGACACAGAGATACAAGGAGAAGCCAGTACATCAACAGGAGACCGTGGTTCAACCAGCTTCTGAAAGGGGGTGGGATTTAGGGATTTGGGAGGGGTCGAGGTGGACGGGATCAGACAACATGCAAGAGCAAATCTGAAGTGCAACCACCACTGAAAAAAATATGAGAGTTTATCCCTTTTAAACTAATGAAAAAAAAAGAGAGATATTCTTGGGTTTCTGTGAAAATGCTAAAAATGCCTTCAAACTGGCCTACCTTTGAGGGCGTTTTTTTTTCTTCTTAATATCAGCTAGGCAGGGTGTGACTATTACGGAGATCTGTGAATCTGGCTGAAAATTCTGACGGAAACATCTGTCAACATGCAGACAGGTTAAGTTAGAGTTAAACGTGTGATGTAGCCCTGTGACATCAGCAACCCCCTGCTAGCTTCCTAAACCTGCAGATGTCAATAACAAGTAGAGAAGAAAAGTGCAAATGTGCCTCGGCTTGAGCCCTTTCTACAGCATCTGAGGGGAGTCATGGGGTATCAGCGGCCCAGTCCACGCATGCAGGGCTGGGTCGTCACTAGAGATGGTGGATTTGAAACTTGTGATCTCTCATTCACTCTGCCTTTCAGTCTCTCTCTCGCTCTCTCTCTCACACACACTCTCTTTTGTCAGAGGTGTTGTGCAGTCAGTGGCGCTGGAAAGGTACCTTTTCCTTCCATTTCTGGCAGGCTTCAGAGATCCGTCATCGGAGAAATTAACGGGACCGGTCCAATTTCCTGTCTCGTCCCCTTTGAGTCGGCTAAACTGTTGCGCACTAGTAAGAAAATGAGTCAGTTTATTTGGGATTTATTTTCCCCATTGTGCAAATGTCAAACACATACTCCCAATCGCATATGTTCAGTCACAAAACCCAGAAAAAGTTGTACCTTTACACACTCACACATGCACATACAGAGGAAGAGGGGACCAGCTTTTTGGCTAAAGAAAGACAGTATATGACACCAAGCAGGGTTACAGTGACACCGTGATCTGAATGATACATTTATGCTGGGCTGATGCCACTAATCTGAGTGTGATTCAAACATTCACACTGTGCAATATTTGCTTGTGTGAGCGTTAGACTTGTAAATCAATATATTGAAGTGAGTGATTTAAGAGATGAGCGATAATCAGTGCCAACCGGCCAGCAGATTTGCCAATATAGTATTAAGCTGCCAATCTAGACCATCTTTTCATCCAGATATTACTGAGAAACAAAGGGAAGATTGGTTTAAGCCACCAGATCTAATAGTATTCAGTGAGTGAGAAGAACCTAACCCAGGTGAGGTATCTCAATTTAGAGCTAAAGACTAATACATCGATACTGTACCTAACAAAAAGATGCAATGGCTTGCAGAAGCTTAACCTGACCTTTGGTCTCGCTATGTTAACTTCAGCTGGATGCCATCACAGTACATTTATCAGAGGAGGTCATTTGGTGCATGTGTTTTATAGGATGTTATAACTGTGCCCGGAATAAAAAAAAGCTCATTCTACAGGAGCGAGAGCCGGGATTTCTTTGAGGGAGAAAATGGAGGAATGCAGCTATTTTTAGCTGTCAATCAAATCTGAAAATGGCAGTATTGTTTTGTTGTTCTCAATAAATCCATCCTCCTCCTTTGCTGCACATGCAGCAGATGTTACTTAGACAGGAGGAAAATGTGTTGAAAGCTATTTTCAGCTCAGTGTTTGTGCATTAGAAGGGTTTCTGGCACCAGGATTAAATGGTAAATGTGATCTTTATGAAGGGAAATGTCAGCACGTTAAAGTATATTCCTTAGTTTTGTGGGGAAAAATGTCCAGTCATTTGAAAACTTTTGTGCTTTTCACGTGTTGTTTTTTTACTTAAAATTTGATCTTTGAGATTTTCTCAACATCATCACATTCCATACATCTAAATATCCGGAGGAGTACAACTTCTCCTGTTATGCTGACTATTATGCAAGTACTCATGCGTGACTCATTTCTAGGAGTGCTTTGTGGGTGTCGTGCTAATTTCAGCAGGAGGAGATTGAACCCAAAGAGCATTTCTGGATGCATTATGTGATGGAGCATTTATCATCAGGGGCTCGCATCAATACCAATCGGCAGGCGCGCTTAGCTGCTCTGAGTGCCACTTCAACATCTCCATGGCAGCGGCTGCAGAACCGAACGCTAAAATTCGAGAGGCTTCTGTCCCTCTTCTTGTGCCTCAGACAGGACAAAAGCTAATCAACGCTATTCAAAGTGGCACAGTTTGGTTCATTAGGTTATCTAACCTACACCTTAAACCCATAAACTTCTCTTCCACAGTGTGTTTTTTGTCCTGTCTTCCTCCCATCACCACCAGTCCTCCCTAAACCAGGTTCTCCCTGAGGTTTCTTCCTGTTAAGAGGGAGTTTTTTCTTCCCACTGTCACCAAGGGCTCGCTCAAAGTCGTCTGTTTGATTGTTGAGGTTTTCTCTGTATTGTTGTAGGGTCTCTGTCTTACAGTATAAAGCACCATGGGGCTACTGCTGTTGTGATATAAATAGAATTGAATTAGTCATAGCCAAAACAACAAGCCTACTGCAGGCTTGAGTTTAATCTGACATACTTCCGTGTTGTAGCAAAAATTCAAACTCCAAAAGTGATTACTTGAGTGCTTTGACAGGCTGGTAAGACTAGAAAAGCTCCATACAAATGTAGCTACATTAGATTACTTCTGACTCACAGATCAGCTTAGGATCAGGATCAGCCCTTAGGAGCCCATCTATAAGTCCACATGAGATGCTAATGCAAGCATTTGTAGACAAGCAACAATCACTAAGTTGCCCTGTAGCACTAATGTGCTCTGACTCCATCAGCACATCGATCTGGATGCTTTTTCACTGCTGTGTGTTTCTCTAAGACGACCTCGTCTGTTGTTCAGACCAAAACTGAAAACTGGGCTGTAGCTGAGCCTCTCCTCTGCTTGTGCTCTTACTTTTTCTCTTCATATTCCTTCATATTGTTCAAAGTGCGGTGACTTGATACCATGTGCTAACATCAATGCTCAGTTACAGCTGTGTCAACAGCACAAAAACCAACAAAAAAAACCCACACGCACAAAGAGAAAAGGCTCAAAATCAGGGAGATACAGCTCACTTACATAATGCAACCAGAAGATTTAATAAACATCCATGACTCCACAGGGCAGCCAGTAATTTTGTGAAATGATTAATTGAAGCAGTAATAGACTCACTGATAATGACTATCATAATTAGTTGCATTTACACTGCCACTCATCATCTGTGCCTTTCTTAATCCCTTCCTCCCTGCAGCCCGGGGTGCTATTCTCTCTATCCAAGAGTATTTTTAGATCGCCCTCCTCAAGTCAAGCGGAGTTGAAAGTTAATGTCTTCGTTCTCAGAAGTGTGTCAGCGGTGTCCCTCAACGATCTCGGGCTGCCACTTTATAATCCTACACTCTCCACTTCACCCCTTTGGATGGCACCAGGATGGCAGACAGGGAGCGGATTTATGTGTCTCTCTAAGGTGCCTCCTTTCAAACTGAACGGTCAGATTCACAGACAGATTTATCAAGTACATCAATGTGCACGTCGTACTGTTTGACTTTAATGGGTATCCTCATGCATTGAACCGAGAGCCCCTTCAGCCATAACACTGACGTATACACAGAGTGAGTTGATGTAAGAGTGATGATACATCTAAACTGTTACTCCATAAGCCATCATTCAGTTTGCCAGCACCCAAATGTCTCCTCTGCAACCATCCTAGCCAGCCTACATGCCTCATGTAATTACCAATCTGTTTTTATGTTTTGTTTTTTTCTGTGAAGCACTGAAGCAAAGAAGTGCACAGCAAGCATCCTGCCAATGTGTTCTCCGGCCAAGGTTTGGAGGAGGGAAGAGGCTGGGTGTGGCCGAATCCATGTGGATGACTTTGGATTGTTTATGCATGGGTAGGTATCATAAGATGACGCTTCTCTCTCTCTCTGTTTCACACACACACACACACGCATGCATGAAAACACATTCCTTTTATCACACTCCTTGGGTCTCTCACAGTCCCCTTCCTCTTTCCCTTGCTCCCACTGAGGTGTGTGCAGACAGACTGTAGCAAAATGGCTGCCGCTGAGCCAACTGGTTTCTGTTGTGTGGCTTGTTCCCCTTCTCTCCTAGGCCGAGCTCTAGGAGGAGAGCAAAAAAAGGCGCAGGGGCGAAACAAAGTGTGTGTGCTTCGCGTCTGAATTCATGCATCTCACTGAAGAAGTCAGGATGCCATGAATCCATGCCGAGTATTATCAGACCAGCCCGGCAGGGTGGCAAGGGAGGGATTAGTTGTGTGCGTGTGTGTGTTTTTTGGGAGGGAGGGAGGGGGACTTTCAGATTGCAGCACATATATGTTTGCTTTAGTAAGCATATATGTCCTGTCGGTAAAGTATCTGGAGGTGGTGGTGAGAGGGGGGGTAAAGTTTTATGTTTCTTTTTGAAGCACCTGAAGCTCAAACATCCCAGCTTCTCAACATCTGCTCGTCTCACGGGGATTTTAAGCACAGAGTATAAAAGAAAGTGACCTGAAAGTTGGGAAATAAATCTTGCAGTGGGTTTACAGTGGACTACAAACCAGGGTCCAACTAAAGAACGCCTCTGTCAAGGGGTTAAATACTGATGCAGAGGCATGAAACGTGGCTCTGCAGTGGCAGCATGTGCACTAGGGTGCAGCCTGGTAAAATGAATTATTTAACAGGGACCAAAAAGAAATACACATCATCTTCAACATGCTGCTTTCTGTCATCATCATCACCATCATCATCATCACCATCATCAGCTCCAGTAGCGTTCATATGTGTTATGAAAATCTGATGCCTCTGTCAGATGTAGGCTACGACCAGTCAAGAAGGCTGAAACGGAAATCAAAGAAAGGTCTTTGAAGAAAAAACGAAAAAGAAGGGGAAAACATTACCATGCACAGCTGAAGCACTGTGTATGGTATGAATGTGATGCTTCGTTTTCTGAAAAGATCAAAAAACAAAAATAAAAGGAACAAAAAGGAAAAGAAATCCAATGGAAATTGTTTCTATGCCACTGGGGAGAAAGAAAAACATGGATGGTTAATTGCTATTGTTCTTTGCAGCCACTAAAGCTTGTCCCGACATGTAGACCATCCAGACTACTCTCATTTCTACTGAGCATGTTCTTACCTCATCACTCACATTTTTACCTTTTCCATTAAAAGCCACTGATATGATCAACAACGACTACAAAGGCATGCTTCTTACCGCTCACTGTCATCCTTACACTCTTGGAAACTGACTGCGCTCTAATGTTCTTTCTAATCGTGGCTGAAGAGAAGAAAGGAGTGGGGTAAAAAAATATCAGCACTTACCTCTTGATGTAGTTTTTCCCGTAGAGAATCTGCTGCAAAAGTGTGACGAGCCCAAACGCGCAAATAAATATGAAACAAAGAGATCTGCTGCCGAGCAAGTCTTTACCCGACGATGGGTCGGAGTATCCCATTTTTCGGCGCAGCATCCAGGGCTGACGGTGACACCCGCTTCGGTGTCTCTCTTCGCTGCATTCAGAACCAGGATGGCAGGTGTCTCGTACCCGCTGGAGTGGACATTGTCCATCACATTGTTTTCCCTTTTAGTCTGTTTTACTGCTCTCTGACCACAGCATCACCGGAGGAAGGTGATGTGCACCGGGATCTGCGCTTGAGATCTCAAATCGTTAGTGACCTTGTTTTAAAATACGCGATTCTTATGTTTTGTTTTTGTTTTTAATGTCTGAGTAAAAAAGCACGAACGGCCCCGGAGGATATTCTCGGTGCCTATCGGTTATCGCCCTATACCCGCTTCGAGGAGGCGCAGTCTCTCCGTCGTGTGCAAGCGGTGCAGATTTGTGTAAAATGCGCGCTGGGTGCAGAATAAATCCTGAGATCTCAAGTCAGACAAAGCAAAGGCATCGATTCTTATAAGCGCGATTCTCGCTCTTTTTCTTTAAATCGGGGGGGCTGAGAGAATAACAGCGAAACACATCCCTCGTGCGTCTTGTCAAATCTGAGCAAAGGTGCGTGACTGAAATCTAAAAAAGAAGGAGGATGCGCCTTTTCCCAGCCAGGCGGACGGGGGCGCGCCGTAATTCATTTAGATGCTCCATACTCAGCCAAAACGCAAGGTCACGGTCTGCCGTTCAAGGATGCGTCTGCGCAGACACGACATCTACAGCCGCCCACTTCACATGACCTCGCAAAGCTGATAACAAAACAAAACAAAAACAAGTTTACCATATTCCACCTCTAAACTGCGAGCCTGGGCAAACTTAAAGAAATGACCAGATTATCTTCCATTACAAAAACGACACTAGCAGTAGGCGGATGGAGTAAGAACTAGAGAAGTACTATGAGTAAAGACTGTCCTGCAGAGCCAGACCATCGATGCCAAGCTGATCTGTAACTGGACGGTATCTGCAGGACTCCTTCTTCTGACTTCTCCTATTTCTGACTGACCCGTTTTAATACAAGGTACATACAATACATACAACTAAAAAATAAAAGATTTTTTTAAAATGTGTCTTGTCATCCTATGGCATGTGTTGCCTCACAGCAAGAAGGTTGTGGGTGTATAGACTTGGAAGATCTCCTGGGGCCTGTGCAGATTCACTCCAAGGCATTCCAGCTTGCCTTGTTTCTACCTGTTAATACCCCACCTTTAGCCTTTTGCCTTATAGGGCAGCTACGATAATCCCAGCATCCCTGAAATGGGTACAAGGTTAAGAAAATGGATAGATGGATGGAGGATTGATTGATTCATTAAATTGTCCTCTGTCTGGCGAATAATCAGCAAATGCACCTCACACAAAGACTATGTCAGTATTTTGTTCTGAAGCTAACTAAAATGTGGTCTTTTATTCAATAGGTAGACAGAGTACGGATGGAACAGACGGCCAGTTTACCATATTTGAAACACCTCAAATATGTAAAACATGTCCACATGTGTTTTAGCATTCTCTTTGGTCATAGGAAATTTGTAGTAGGCGAGCCAAAAGTTATTGTCCCATCAGACTGAATAGTTCCTTGTGCTTGTATCACTGTTAAACCAAATTGAGATCTTTGTCATTTTCCTGCTGGGCTCTAAAGCCTGATATATGGCACAACATGGTGTTATTCAAGGTTATCAGACAATCGAGACAATTGTGTGCAGCGTGGTGGTGAGATACAGTTGAGACAGTGTCTGGCACAATGTCTAGCTGAATGCGTGAGTAAATTAATGAGAGATTATCTTTGTTTTTTTGAATAGTTTATTAGGCTGTTGTTATGTGGTTGTACCCTGCAGTGTTATTACTGCTGTTTGCAATCACTCTTCAAGTGAATAACTTTCAAATATTGATAGAAATTAAATGAAATGCAATTAAATACTTCTAGACAATTGCAGTTGCTATTATGTGTTTTAAAAATTCTAAACTTTTTACTGCTGCTCATTAAATTAAATTGTTAACAGAAATTAAATTTTTTTTTTAATTCATTTTTTAAGACTTTTGCATTTGCATTGAAGTTGTTAGGCAGCTATACAGAATTATGAATGGATGTTTCAATAGCACCACACTATTGTTTCAGCTGCACTTGACATGGGTACAGTTGAGGACAGTTGGAGTAAAAGTGGGAGACAAATGTGGAAAAAACATAAACTACTTATAAATAGTATTGTTTATTATTTTTATAGTACACATAAGGGAAGCATCATATAAAACCTAACTTATTTTAATTCTTGGCATTTGTAAGGTCTACCGACACATTTGCGCATGATTGTGGTCACAGTGCGAGTGAGGACTTTAAGGTTGTACTTGTACTATTCTTCATAATGTTCATTATAACAGCATATTTGGGAAAGTACTGTGAAGTATGGACTAAGGAAAGCAGCCAAGAGGCAGTACAGAGAGAAGCTGGATGGCTTCTATTCTACTGCTAACTCCAGGTGGACGTGGCAAAGCCTACAGCACATCACAGACTACAGCATCAGCTCCATAGACAGTCTTCCAGATAATCTTCACCTTCTACACCCGCTTTGAGACGCCCGGGTAAAGCACAGAGAGGAGGCACACATACAGGACAACCTGCCCTTCACCCCCTCCCCTAACTGGCTCATCGGGTCAGGCACATAAAGAACTGAAAGAGGTCAACCCTCACAAGGCAGCAGGACCAAACAACATCCCTGGGCAGGGTCTCCTCAAGCATGTGCCAGTGAGCTAGCTGATGTTCTCAACTTCATCCTCAACATCACCCTCAGCCAGAGCACTGGTGCCCCTTGTTTAAAAAAAGCAACCAGTGTCCTGCTTCCCAAGACGAGCCCGCCAACCTGTCATGAGCACTCACTCTGACCATCATGAAGTGTTTTGAGAGAGTGGTGCTGGCCCACATTCAGAACAGCATTCCGGACACTCTATACTCCCTTTAGTATGTCTACTGATCCAACAGGTCCACCTCAGATCCTACACTTTTCTCTCCCTCACTTATATAGACACACACCTATCAGAACTTCAGTCAGCATTACTACAAACATAGGCTGAGGGATGCGTTGAGGGATGCATCCTCAACCCTGTTCACCTACAAATGGGTCGCCTATCACAAAGATAGCATCATCCTAAAGTTCACGGATGATACTGCAGTAACAGGACGCATGACTGGCAGCAACAAAACCTTGTGGCAACACCAACGCTATGGACCACAAACGCCTGCAGAGAGAGGTTGGGACTGCTGAAAAGAGGATTAGAACTCCACTGCCCTCTCTGCAGAGCATCTACCATCACAGAGTTCATAGGATAGCTGTCTCCATCCTCAGTGACTCTACCTACCCCCAACATGGACTGTTCAGACTTCTACCCTCAGGCTGGAGGTATAAAAACATGAAATCTAGAATCTCCAAACTAAATAACTCTTCCTTTGCTACTCCCATTTGGGCCCCATTATACCTGCTGCAACTTCATCTCACAGTCACTTGTATTCATACAAACCATTAAGGTGCAAGAAGCCGCTGCAGTATTCTCCTGAACAGGTGTGACCACTCAGACAATATCGCTACATAAGTGCTGATATAGGAAGAAAAGAAGTCAAAACTGGAAGCCATTGTCAAGCTTTTTCCCCCCCCCCCCCACAAATTCTCAGGTTTCCAAACCGTTCCAATATCTCACTGTACATCTGCATGTCTCTGAGCTTCTGTACTGGAATATCATTAAAGTGGTGGTAAAAACCAGCACAATTCTACACTCCTGTCTTCAGCCCAGCTGTGGTGGTGGCGGTTACAAAAATCGAGAGGTGCACAACCAGCCAAAGTGACACAGGATGCGATGTCAAATTCACCGCACGATACCCATGACAACCCCGTCATGGGTGTCACGGCAGGTATAATGGGGCCATTAGACGTCATCTGACATGAGCGTGCAACCATGGTTTTACAACCGTCTGCTTTTTCTCAAGTTACACACAGGTGATTGCCACTCATTACTGTTTCTACTGCACATGCTACTGTAGCATGCTAAAATGTAAATTGTGTAAATGTGTGCATAGCCTTTTGCAGCTCAGTCTTTTTATTTTATTTATATATATTTAGCATATCTTATATTTCTATTGCATTAATTTTATTGTACCTAGTGTAGTTCTTTATAATTGTTTCTACTGTTTTTAAATTATGATTTTTTTTCTATTTTTTTCTGCGGAAAAAAGAAAGGATTTAATTGCATAGGAAACATGTTTCTGTGTAACTTGAATCTAGAAGATAGGGTTTCAAAAAATTGTTCTAGTTTCTAACTAAATATTGAGTTTCAATAGATATTATGAAGTACTGTACAAGTATTTTTAGTTTTTAGGCTACAGACATTAAAAAAAGCAAAAACACAGTTCTTATTTCCTTGAGCTCTTGATGTTTTTATATACAATATCAATGTAAGCCTTATAAAGATGACATGTGTCATACTACGATGTAATAATGAGTGCGTTTCTTCTGTTAACTCATCAAATTCTTATATTTTGAATATCACTCTTAATATTAAATAAATACTAATCTGAAACACGTCTTACTCGACATACAATTTATAGAAAACAAAATAAAACAAAAATACTTTTTTACTATAAGTTTTTTCTTTCATACGGGAATGCGTCCGAAAGGTCGTGTTTTCATTAAATAAAAACATGCACGCCGGTGTCGCCACTCAGACCACCAGTCAGCCGGTAATTAATAAAATTATATTTTTGTTTGTTTTTTGTTTTACCTTTTGCACAAAATGCTTTACGGAGGGGTCACATTTCTTTGTTACACAGGAAAAAGCACGGATGTAATTTGATGCAGCTCCAGCTCCTCTTCCGGTCTCTTTTCCCACAGCCACCGGAGAAAAATGGTATGTAGCAGCGCTGGTAGACAGAAATCTCGTAACATCTGTTTAATGTGCCATGTATCTGACACAAACTGAAGCCACTTCTGTGTCGGATAAACACTGTAACCGGTTGGATGATGTATTTTTGAGATAAAGTTTGATTTTAGTAAAAAATACTGTTGTTCCTGTCACATCCATCCAGCACTTGTTTGCTGTCGTTAGCCTTTAGCACAGTTGCACTGAATGGGCTAAATAGTGCTAGAAGAGGACAAAATATCGTAAGCTTGACTTTATCATCGATTGTGGATTTTTCCGGTAATCACAAAAATAAATGCATGGAAAATACATTTACGGTTGTTCGTTGGCAAAATGGCAACCGGTGTTTTTCGCCGATGTTAGCATAGCTAGCATCTTTTTCATGTGGTCCATTTCTTTTGGTAACGTGTACAAAATTAGTGTCGTCAGCCACTGCAGATTTTGTCTGAGGAAAGCACGCCGGCTTTCATTGGCCGTAAAGTAACTATCATTTGAGCATGTGTGGCAAGCTGAGGCCACGAGTTGCTGCAACCACTGTGATTAAGTGTTTGCTACCACCTGAAGTTCAGTCTTGTCAGTGATGTTTTTAAAACACAAATGTCTGAACAAATGACTGCCTGTGATTCCTCCTTTTTCACTGAGACAAGACTGGCCCCGGCCTGGTCTACAATCAGATCTCCTTGAGTTGTCCCTGATCTCACATGTTTGTCTTGCTTCTCAGACCAAGGGGACATCATCTTTCGGTAAGCGCCGGAACAAGACGCACACCCTGTGCCGTCGTTGTGGGTCCAAAGCCTACCACCTGCAGAAGTCTACCTGCGGCAAGTGTGGCTACCCTCAGAAGCGCAAGAGAAAGTGTAAGTAACCTTAACGCATGTAATAGAATACACTGTTTTTAAATGTGATATTGGCAAACTTTATGCTTGCTTCTTGTGTTAGTGTATTTTTTTTATTTTTTGAAATGGCAAAAACCAGCAGGTTGCTGTCTTCCAGCATATTTTAGTGTAACACCCCACTGGTTTGCACCCATGCCCTGTCAAAAAGGCTGGAACTTAACTCCTTATTATGAGCAGCACTGTCAGTATGCTGTTTAGCTCTTCATTGATGTGAAGTGCCATGCTCCCTTGATTTATGGTGCTGTTCATTTTCAGACAACTGGAGCGCTAAGGCCAAGAGGAGGAACACCACTGGCACAGGTCGTCTGAGACACATGAAGGTCGTCTACCGCAGATTCAGGTAAGATGTAAAAAGGAGCAGATCACAAAGTGTTTCAAGGTGTTCGGTGTGTTAATTTATCATGCTTCTCTCTGTCAAAATCTAACAGAGGTGCACACCTCGTTTCCTTTTTCCCCTTAACATGTTTTTGAAAATCGTCACACCGACAGGATTTTATTTTTGTAAAGCTTTGTTTGCTGAAACATCATTTAGGTGTGGATGAAAGGCCAAAACATAGAAAATGGTTTACAATGATACCTGTGTACATGTGAATGTAGCCTTTGTTTTGTTTGGCGGTTTTTATTTCCTTAAAGAATAATAGGTTACAACTGAGGTTACAAGATTTTTTTTCATGCACTAAATAAATTAAATTGCCTTTTCGTCTTATATTAAATTATTGTTAATTACTTGTACCTGAGGGATACAGGTTAAAATTTCCCTTTAGCTTGAAAATGTCGTTTAAAAAAAACTTCCCATGGTGCTGAATGGGTAAACATAAGTTCCACTTCAAGCAAACTTTACTTCAGTTCTTCACTTTCTGAGTCTTAAATTGGTTTTTAGCCTTAGCATCAGTATTACAAAGTTGTCTTGATGACAGGACTCTTAAACGTGTAATGAATTTAAACACCTCAATGAAAACGTTTGCAGGAAATCACAATTTGTTAAACACAAGTAAACCTGGAGTAAATTCACTTGATTTACTAGGTTGATCTATAAACCTTGGATATGTTGACAAGTTGTGTTGATGTGTTTCCAACAGGAAATATAAGCAGGATTTCTGTATCTTCTATCAGCTCGATAAAACCAAATAATTTTCCCACTTTGACAAAAAAAATTGACATAAAAAGATTAATAGTTTATATAAAGATGTCTTATAAGACCATAATATTTGCCTTTTGACTTTAAGGGATGGTAAAATTTGTGTGCACAAGCAAATATTTGTATCAACAATTCAAGCAAGTGTTTACAAAATCTAAGAAAACTCTCAATACTGAACTTGTTTGGCAGTTGTAGTTAGCATACCACTCTTTTTTTTTTCTTTTTTTTTCTTCCCTTTTTTTTTATTGGTAGACTTTAAACAGAGTGTTAGGCTTGCAGTGTGCAGCTGGGGTTTTTCTTCCCTCTCCCACTTACTCGTCTTGCAGCAGAAAACTGAGCATAAAGAAGTTGCCAAACATTTAGTATTCACACTTCCTATTAAACAGTTTGAACATAGAGTAACGGGGTTGTGTCCTGCTGCAAATCAGGGTTGTCTTGTCATATTTAGCCCACATAGTTTTACTGTCTCACAGACTGGGTGTATGAAAATGAGGTTTGTCTTCCTCAATGCTGCTCACCAATGATGGTGAAAAAAAAAATGTCTGAACAAATGAACTTAATATGACATCACTCTTTTCTCTGAGGTGAGTGGCATTTCAAGACAAGTCATATAGAAGGAAATTTTGTCGGTCTTACTACTTCTTGAGAGTAAGTGGGTGGTTAAAACTCGTACGTTTTGATATTTATGTTATCATTTACAAAACATTCAAGCTGCACAGTGAGCAGTTATCCTATTTCAGCTTATGTAAACCAAGTCGATCTATATAGGGGTTTTACTTATTGAATGATTTTTTTAATCTGATGTTAACATATCAGCTGATTTTCCAGACACATGAAGCACAGGAACATTTTCCTAAGATTTGTTGTGTGTAGTAAGTAGCTTTTTGTTGTTTGTGGCATGTTGTCAAAAAGGAAGTTTTAGGGTGCCCCCTGGTGGACAAAGCATGTGTAAG
Source organism: Copadichromis virginalis (assembly GCF_057382275.1). NCBI lineage: Eukaryota > Metazoa > Chordata > Actinopteri > Cichliformes > Cichlidae > Copadichromis > Copadichromis virginalis. Next base: position 51,271,304 of record NC_140624.1, read on the forward strand.
GTTAAACCGTGTTTCTCCCATCTCTTCTTTAAGTGGGGGGGGGGAATAATTGACCAGCTGTTAATAATATTAAAACAGAGATTGGAAAATGGCTAATAGCGGCTCTTGTTATAACCCCTTTGATAAGATTTATATCAGGCATAAATTATATAACCATTTAATGTAAGAATATGAAAGCTGTACTTAATGGCTCCAATTATGCATTTTCATTTTTGTATTAGTTTATGTAATGATGCTAATAACTTGCTTTTACTCCAATCTGGCAACACAACCTTGGCAGCAGCTGTTGAGTTTCCACTGTCTCAGGCAGAATGCCTGTTTAGCTGCAATTCAGTTAAATCACCTTCACTGGCTCATTAACGCTGGCAGTTACTGCACAGTTTCACAGTTCTAGCTGTTAGAAAATATTCAGTGTAAATAAATAAGGGATGGCGATGTGTGTGTGTGTGTTGGTGGCATAATGGGTGAAAGCTGCGTGCAAGCCTCACAACAGTTCAAACGTGGCCAAAATTTACAAAACACAGTAGATCTGAGGGCAAACTATCTTTAATCTCCTCTCCGCTGCTTCTGATAACATGAATAATTTACCTGAGCCCAGTCCAGCTAGCAGGCATCGAGTCTGTGTTAAATTGGGACAAATCAGGGAACCCAGTAAATATTTTTAGTAGTTGCGTGGGTGTTTTCTCCTGTCGTGATGATCTTAAGCTTTTACATGTGGTACAGCGGTGACCCTCCAGAAGTGAAGCATCTAAAATGTCTGACTCATTTGGACCTGACATTTGGTGGTCTCCTCCCTCCTGAGCGCTCGGTCTTTCAGTGTTTGAGGTAGAGAGAAGTATTATGTGCTGCCTGTAGGGGAGGACCACGTCAGTACCAACATTGTGTGTAGTTTGTGTATGAAAATGGTTTACTTCCGTTGACTCAGGGATGTTTTCCAGAATGACGTTTTTGGTGAAATAAACATTTGCATTCTTAACGTCACAAACTTCCTCCAGTCTCAGTTGTGCCAAGGTGCCCTGCATTTTCTATTCATTCTTCATATAAAACAAGTTAAAATCATTATTTATATTAAGATTTAATCATCAGCATTCAAGCAGGTTAGTTGGGAATAATATTTGGATCGATGTAGTGGTTTTAGCGTTTTTGTAGAATAACAAACAACGTGACTTGGACTTCTTTAGCATGATTACCTCTTAGTAAGACTAGTCTAATATGTCAACAGCATAATCAGTTTTGTTTTTGTTTTTCAGGAATGGTTTCCGGGAAGGCACCACCCCCAAGCCCAGACGCGCTGCAGTGGCCGCCTCAAGCTCATCCTAAAAGACACATTTTTGGTTAAATAAATGTGATGATAAACAGGAGTTGCAGGCTCGTTTTGTGGTCCTTGTTGTCTACCCATCCATCAGTGGCCATAAACAGTGTTGTTGTAAACAGATTTATATACACACACACACTGACTTTGTTTCTTCTTGATTACATTGTATACATCTCCAGTGTAAAGGGGGGGGGGGGGGGGAAATCAGGAGTTTGTGAAAAGTGGAAACGAACTTGGAATAAAAGGTTTTCAGTCACATGAGCTGGTGTCTTAATGTTGGAGGTTTTCTTACAAGACCAGCCTTATAAGAGCTAATGTCTGGTTTATGGAAATACTGGGTTAAAATATAACAGTCTCATGAAAGAACACCTATGATACTGTGAAATGGTTTTAAATAAGGACAGGGGTTGTAGACATACAGACTTACAGAAGTGGAAGTACAGTTTTGTTTTGTTTTTTACAACATTGTGGTTGGAAGCACTGATTAAATTAAATTCAGTGAAAGTAAAAAAAACATAATTCATATTAACAGGATTACACAACTCCATGGAGTGCAAACTTGATTATAGTTTACGTTGAAATAATTCTATGCAGCTTGAATGTGTTTAACACAAGCAGCGAAAAACTAGCGCTAGTTGCTATCGTTTATGCCGGGTGCCCTTCCCTCTACATCCAAACAGGAAAATAAGTATAGTTGGGTTCACGTGAGAGGTGTAGGAACCCTAAAGTTGGCTGTGGTGGTGAAAGGGGATAAAAAATGTCAGATTTCTGTTTTGAGCACAAGTAGATTTTGTGCTGATGTTGCTCTAAAGCGAACTGCCCTGTGGCTTTAGCATAGCCTGCAGTAAACTACGCAGTATTTCATGCAGCCTTTGAATAATCCGAAGTTGATAAAGCTCAGTTTGTTTTGTGGGAAGTTCGGGGGGTGTAATTTCCAGGGGGGGTTATGACCCCCCCCCCAATAATCAGACCCAACCAATATAACACCCCCCAATAAAATTATGAACTATCTTGCATAAATAGGCTGTTGATGTTCTTTACTCATTTCAGTTATTACCAGCAAAATAGTTGCATGTTTAATCATGTGGGAATTTACCCAGATTTATTTATTTAGACAGAGATCTTGATCCCACCAATGTTAGGCACAAAGTTACGCCGATGGGTCTATCAAACATCACTGAGCAGTCCTTACCTTTTAACAATAATCTCTCTTCTTCATCTCTTGTCTCTTAAATCTTACAAAGAACAATATCTGGCTAAATCAGTTTAGTAGGAAGCAAAATCACTCAAACCATAAGACACTACAAAACACTTTAGCATCTTATTCCAGGTAAAATATTTTTAAGCATATTGTTCTAACAGTTTGTAAAGTTAAATTATCTGCTTGAAATATCTAACATTAAGCTTCACAAGAAAATATTTTTTATTTGCTCACACACAATGCTATGATAGACTGAAAGGCTGTGTGAAACAGAAAAATGGAGACAGACTCTTGGCCAGTCATGTAGTCAGAAGCCCCAAAACACACACACTAACAGGGAAGAGAGAAATCATAAAGGGGTAACAATAATCTGGAGGTTGTGTAATCCTCATCGTCCCATTTTCTTGTGGGAAACACAAATCTGTTTGTATGTGTAGGAAAAATGTTGGTGAGAAAAAGTTGTGCTTATAAAAGTGTTGTGAAAGAAAAGAGACCAACTCCAGTGACGTGAAGACCCTACAATAACACAGAGAAACCCCAACAAGCAAATGACCCCTATTTTAACAAGTACTTAGTGACAGTAGGAAGGAAAAACTCCCTTTTAACAGGAAGAAACCAGGCTCAGGGAGGGTTGGCCGTCTGCTGCGACCAGTTGGGGGTGAGGAGAAGAAGACGGGACAAAAGACGTGCTTTGGAAGAGTGCCAGAGATTAATAGAAGAAAAAGAAAATACGCATTCCTGTGGAAAAGCTAATAGTATCCTAGCATGATTCAGCGTAACAATACTAGCCTGCAGTGTTTTCATTGACATGAATTCAGTTGAGGGCTGAACTGTTTCCAAGCCGCAGCTGGTCTGAACATCTGTACACACAGGAGAGTCAGTGAGGCGAAGTTGTTTATTGGATACAACATTGCTTAAATATCAATTAGTCTGCCCACTGATTGCTTTCGGACAGAACTGATCTAGATACTAGAGTTAGTATTCGGTGGTCCCAGAGCTGGCCTTTTTTCAAGCTACCCAAAGTCGCTAACAGCACCCATGCCTGCATAGTATAAGTGCAGCTGGAAGGCGAATAGCAATTAGTTGCTGTGTAACATCCTCAATGACAAAACAAGTCTAAATATTTAAATAATATAAATAATGCAGAAATTTCTCAGAGGAAAGTCTGTTTACAAATGAGTCAAAATACAGAGTTGGAAATTCCCCAAGAGGCATCGCAGTGGAGAAAACAAGCGGTAGGAAGTATGTGGTGATTTCTCAACAGAGGTTTCCTTGAGACATGAAATTACCAACAATCTGAATATGGTGATTACCAGATAGAGATGATGGATGTTCAAAGTATTCCTGTTACCAGTAAATCCAAACATTTTCTAAGAAGTTGGAAAGCTTCTTAGAAAAACTTTGCAGATACAACACCAGAGCCTCGGGAGCTGCTTTCAGCACTGTTCCCAATTGCCTGTGCTTATGCATGCGTATGCTGACAAATGTAATCTACCGGGCAGTCTGTCAAGTTGATTTACAGCCTCTTTGTGTGTAGGGGTAGGATGGCTTCAATCACAGATAAGCCTCGAAGGCTTTTGCAGCAGCTGTAATTCCCAACATTCTTCCTGATGCTGTGGCAGAGTTTCTCCTTTGCACTGGCAAAATAATCCTCCACCTCTGTGAAAACTGTGTTGTCCTTTCATATTTTTAACTTGTAAATCTGCCGCATGGCCAATGCACAGTCACTCACTGACTTAGCATATATCAGACAACCTAATTCAAAAATGATGCATGAACGAGTCACTTTAAACTGACAGTAAAATGCTTTTCTTTCTTTTTAAATACAGTTGAATGCTGTGAATGCTGCAGCACTGCAAAGACTCATGGGAATGTAAATGTCTAACAGGATTCGCTTACAAGTGCTATTATTAAGACTTTGTAGGGCATGTGTGAAGTGGTTTAAAGTGCTCGCGTGGACAGGAGAAGAGTTAAGGTTTAATAAACAATGGACCTCCATGTTTCTAGTTATTAATGTTCTCCAGCCAGTTGTTTTAGAGCAGACAAATGTTGAATCAGGGAACTGAGACGATTCTTATTTCTGTCATATTCTGACACAGACAAACACACAAAATACATAAAAGTTATAAATTGATTGATATGTCACATTGAGTGGCATAAGTATTTGATCCCCAAGCAAAACATGACTTAGTATTTGGTGGAGAAACCCTTGAGAAACTTTATAAACAGTTTAGGGTTCTTTCCTGCCACTTGGCAACCGCCTCGTGGCTCAGTCTATTGGCCCTTCAGTGTGATGAAGTCGACCTTAGCAGAAAAACACGCCAAACGTTTTCCACCTCCGTGCTTGACTTGTTCGAGTTGAGTTTGATTTTGGTTTCATCTGACCACAGCACTTTTTCCCAAGCTTGTTGTTGGCCTTACAGCCCATTCCAGTCTTGTGCAGATGTACAATCTTTGGTCTGGCCCATGGTGGTGAGAATAGAAGAAATTGATTTTGTGCAAAGGTGAGCTTTTAATACAATGAGCTGACAGGTATGTCTTTTATGTAATGTGTTGTTTTCTGGATTTTGGCTGAGATTCTGTCTTAATCTGACTTCCTGACTTCTTCTAATGGCGCCATCATGACTTCCTCTGAACTTTCATAAACTCCAGTGGCAGAGGTGACATTAAATCCTTGGCTTATCTCTCTGAGAGTTTATCCACGGCTGCTTTTCCCTCATCTCAAGCAAACATCCGAGGCAGGATGTAAAAAGCACCTGCCAAGAAACCACTCAGCTGGAAAAGTTTATTGTTCTTCTCAGTGCAGGGGAAGTGTCCTTATTAGTGTGCCATGTTAGTCCAGACTGAAATATCTCCACAACATTTTGTGTCTTTTTTATGGAAATGCAATGGGTGATGTTTTATTACGTTATACCCAGAAAAAAATGAACCAATATTAAAGACATTAAATTGAAACGATTACAGCGTCTAAAACTATTTAGCTCCATGATTTACAAGGCTTTACAATCTTAGAAGACCTTAAAACAGTGAACATGGCAATAGAAAGTTAGGCAGTATTTAGGAAGTAGGGCCACTGATCACCAGCAGTAGGCGGTAAAGAGCGGGGAAACCCGCACTTGGCTCCAAGTCACCGTCGCTCTTTCTCTCCCCTCTCCGGGGGCCATAAAGGCGCAGTGCAGCTTGGCTGTGCTCACACACAGGAGTAACCTGTTGGATAGCTGGTTTTGCTTCTCTTTCACGCTGACCCAACACCCGGATCGTCTCCATACTCCTGATCCTGTGTTTACCTGCAAAATCTGGATCCCTGCACCTTCCCACCCGTTGTATGAGTTGGTATGAAAAACTCCTGCTGGAATGAGAGGTAAGTAGAGATCGAGCCCTTTACGTAGAGGTGCTGCTCGGTGATTTGATGTTTCAGCTGCTGGACACGAAACTGACTGACTTTTAATCATGTGGGGAAGCCTCTGTCCTAGGATCAGCCTGTGCGCTTTTGTTGCTGCTGCGGGAGCCTGCGTGTCGGGGTGATGAAGTTACCTCGAGCACAGGTAGGTAAAGAGGACTGGTGGGGTTTGATGCTCTGACTTATAGCATTACCTGTTATTTGGAACATTTGCTGCTTTAATAACTGCAAAGTCTGCAGCAAGAAACACACGCAGTCTGTGTTTTGACTAACACTGGTTGATATCAGGGCTTTTTTCTGAGTGATGTGAGTGAAGCTGCCAGCAGCTACACATTCGTTTAACCCCGATAATAAAGACAGGCACTGGTACAGTAACATGACATCATCCGCTGGAAGACTAAGGAAAAGATTATTCGCGAGTAAGGAGGCCTGCTGTTGGAACTCCTTTTAATTAAAATTCAAGTGCAGGCTGAGTATTTCTTAATGTTTTTCTATATAAGGTAGGATTTCAACACTGAGCACGGGATCATTTGTCAAAGTGCTTGGATATACGTTTTGAAGACCCTTGAGGAGACCAGGCATTTCCTGCCTGGCCCATGTGGGCACTTTTTCCATCTCTCATGTCTTACACACGTAATGCAGCATGATCAGCTCTAACTTATTTCTCATGCCGACTCCACCTTTTGAGCACCGCCCTTTTCAGAATGACATTTTTTCAGGATGACATATTTACGCTCATTGTCTCCAACGGAAGACTCGCGCACAGAGATTTATGTCTAGTCACAGGAGAAAACTTTCTCCATAGACTAACTCACTCCTGGTGATTTATGTCTACATTGAATTTAATAGTGCTTTTTGGAAGGTCTATGCAAGATAAAAGATGTGTGTGAGAGATTTGAGAACGAGAGAGATTTGAACTTCTTCTGACCTCTCAGGCAGTGTGTATGCAGTTTACACAGCTGTCAGATGTAGTTACACATTTGTTAAGTGTGGAGGATCGAGGCCAGGAGGTGGCTTGGAGAGACATGAATCCACATGTGCACGAGGAAGTGTTCCATGCCGCACTGTTTTTACTCAGAAGAGCTTGGATGTGTTGTTTATCTTGCAGTTCCAATAAAATGCATAAATGAAACCCTGTACCAAGAACTGATCTAACGAGTTATGTAATTGTGGTTATCAGTGTATGGATCTTGGAGAGAAAGAATGCCTGGCCGGCCTTATCTGTCATCATAATGTAAATTAACAGGATTTACTCTCACCCGGAACTTGCATGCAGAAACTTGCGCGTCAGTAGTTTAGACGCCATCCCCCACCAACACCCACCTCCCCCACCAGCACCACCCACCTCCTCCTCACTCTGCTTCTCTGTGTGTGTCCGAGAACAAAGGTCTTTTCATGCGGATGGTTTTTCCCACACTGGTTTATTAAACTTGTAAAGAAGTGTACGATTATCTTTTATTTGAAACCTTGGATAACTAAGGGTCTTGCAAATGCGTGTAAAAAGAAGAATAATTTATATAGGGACTATATAACACAGGGAACTAAGAATGCGGAAATGAAATATAAAGTTTATAAAAATAAGTTGGTATTAATATTGAGGAAAGCCAAGAAAGACTATTATAATAAACTTTTTCAGGAAAACAAGAATAATATTGAGGGCATTTGGAATATTTTTAAAGAAGTATTGGGTAACAAGAACACACCCTCAGATCGGTGTATTTATTTTATTAAGAATAATCAAGTTGTCGATAATAAGACTGAAGTAGCAAACGAATTTAATTCCTTTTTTGTAAATGTTGGACCTACTTTAGCAAATTTAATTAGGAAAAATGACGACCCAGAATATGAAGTTTGGAAAGGAGAAAGTAGAGTGGTTAATTCTATATTCTTAGCTGATATTACCATAAAAGAAAAAGTAGCAATTGTAGAAAATTTTAGAAATAAAAAATCTACTGACTGTGATGGTATAGACATGGTTATAATTAAAAAGACTTTAGACTGTATAAGTATTCCTCTATGCTATATTTTTAATCTCTCGTTATAATCAGGAGTATTTCCTGATCGAATGAAAGTGGCAAAAGTGATACCCTTATATAAATCAGGAGATAAGCATAGTTTTAACAACTATAGGCCAGTGTCTCTTAATTTTGTCACAGTTTTCAAAAGTGCTTGAAAAACTTTTTGCGCAAGACTTGATAGTTTTATTGAAAAAACCAACTAATAAATGAAAATCAATTTGGATTTTGTAAAAATAGATCAACGGCATTAGCATTGTTGACTTTCATTGAAGATATTTCATCTGCAACCCATAATAATAAATACACAGTTGGGGTATTCGTTGATTTAAAAAAAGCTTTTGACACGTTACAACATTTTATTTTGATTTCTAAATTGTATAATTATGGTGTGAGAGGTGTGGCATTGACTTGGTTAAGGAGTTATTTAGAAAATATGTACATTATCTCGGTAATACCTCTGAAAGATTGAAGATTGTATGTGGGGTTCCTCAAGGTTCTATTTTAGGACCTAAACTTTTTAATTTATATATTAATGATATCTGTGAAGTATCAAAAAGGTTACATTTTATTTTATTTGCAGATGACACAAATTTTTATTGCTCTGGAGAGAATTTGAAAGATTTGGTTGAAATTATGACTTCTGAGATGTTAAGATTTAAAAAATGGTTTGATGTAAATAAATTATCTTTGAATCTGACAAAAACGAAATTCATGATATATGGCAATCGTGTAAAGGAGGAAGAAGTCATTATGTCCATTAATGCAGAATTGATTGAAAGAGTTACTGAATTTCGCTTTTTGGGTGTAATAGATGAAAATTTGACGTGGAAATCACATATTGAGTATATTAGAAAGAAGATGGTTAAAAACATTTATATTTTGGGAAATGTAAAAGATTTATTAGACCAAAAAACAATGCGCATTTTATATTTCTCATTGTTTTTCAATACTTTAGTTACTGTGTCGAAGTTTGGGGAAATACATATGAGAATACCTCTAAACTTATTACAGAAGAAAGTGATACGAATGATTCATAACGTTAAATATAGAGAACATACAAATAAATTATTTATAAAATCAAAATTATTAAAATTAGGAGATTTAGTGAAACTATAGACACTATTAATTATGTTTAAGGCTAAAAGTAATATTTTGCCTTCTAAGTTACAAAGAGTATTTTTAACGTGTTCGGGGGGAGAAGATAGCAGAAGGAAATTTTATTTTAAGCATCAGCTAGCTAGGACTACACAAAGATTAATGAGTCCAACGGTTAGGGGTATACAACTGTGGAACTCTCTTCATTATAATTTAAAGAGTTGTATAAATTTACATTGTTTTAAAAAGTGTTACATGTCTAAAACGATAACTCAATATGAAGAATGTGAATGAAATTGGAGTAAAAGGATCCATTATTTTTTGTTTCAGTTATTTTATTTACTTATCTTTTCTCCTTGTTACTATGTGGAGTGGTATATTCTGATTGTAAATTTGTTGTTTGGTTTGAGTTAGGACTGGAAATAAGTGTTAATGTTAGTTTGTTCCTTGACTTTTGGTGCCCACTTGCAATATAAGTTGGATTGTAGATAGGGGGCAGGGTTTAATAAGAATATATTCTTCTGCCTGCTCCTTTTCACACATGGTTACAGTGCTTTACTGACAGAAAGTGTAGTTGGTTTGTTTGAAAGAACTAACTGTGGAAACTGTTGACCAAGTGTGAAATAAATAAATAAATGAAAATGAAAATTATCTGTTATCATAGGAATCCTTTCTAATGGAGCACATTATGCACTCTTTGGGTAGATGGGAAGAAACCAAAGGAAAAGCCGCTGCTGGCTGTTAAAAACGATGCAGGTTTAACAAACTTGTACACGGGCTTCACATTTAACACCCTCCATTCATCTCATATATAAGTCTATGAGTTGTATGATTGGTTGATTAAGAATTGATTTCTGATTGCAAGGGGACAAGCAATAAGTACTTTAAATGTTAAAAGTAATGTTAAATCAAAACAGAATCTTGTGTATAAAAAGCAGCTGGTTGTGGTGGCTCTGGCCAAACTGAGTGTCAGCCGTGAAACAGAAAGCTCTGAAACTGAGTTCTTCCCAGGAAATTCACGCAAGGGGTCACTAGAGGCTGTAATCCAGACTATGTGTGGAAAATAGTTTACCATCAAACTGCATGTGCCAGCTTCATTTTACTACAAAGGAGTTTAATAAGAACAGCTAAGCATCCATGGTACAATCAACTGTCCATGTACACACACCTGCCAGGGAAGAACAGAACAGAACAACTCAGCTGTCTATTAGCCAAAGTACGAATGAGCATATTTCCCAAAGGTCAAACTTGCATGTTAAAGAAGTACAAGAATCACTTTGAGAGCACAAACCTCCACCAGGGCAGCTGACTCTCTCTTTACTTTTAATTTCATTCATTCTGATTTCTTTGTTCTTTTTTAACATATGGTTACTAACATATGTTAGTAGGTAATGGATAATAGATAATGATTTATAAATAACTGGACATGAGAAACTTGTATATTTCTGAGTGAAAAGACAGCTCATTCTCCTTCTCTTGAACTTTCTTTAAATATCTAAATGTAAAAGTGAGATCTGAGGTCAAATGTGACAAAATGTTTGAATAAAAACTGTAATAATCCTCATATACATCATTCCCAACGCGTTGCCTATATGTGGTCAATATAAACAATGGCAGTAAGAAATTGTTAACATGAGCGCGCTCTACACATTTACAAAGTTTTATCAGAACTCATTTAAGACTTCTTTTATCCAAAACTCAAAACGCTACCAAAAGCATAACCTCCTCGGCGGAGGTAACAGTGTAACGCTTTATGTTATCGAGTAAAATGTGCAATAGTACTCCAACAATAAACTTGGTACCCAGTTATGTGGGTCTTCTCCAGAATGCTTTCCTGAGCAACGATTAGTGCTGTATAGAGCAAATTTCCAAGACTGTCACATTTATGTTGATGTGACACCTGGTGCCTTTTTTCTCACATTGTGTCAGTGATTAATACAAAATTCCTGTAAAGAACAAAAGTTGCGCTTGGAGCAAGAACTTGTTCACCTTGCCTAATCTGCAGAGGTATTTTTTAAATAAAAGCATGTTTCCAGTAGTGCAGTCTAAGATTCCATCTGTCTCTGATTTCATGTCTGGCTCTAAGGCTTTCTTTTATTCTTTTCCTTTTCTTTGCGTGGGCATTTTCAAATAGCGGTCTGAACTTGCTCGAAGGCAGATGGTTTTGCATGGAATACCACAGGAAGTGCCGGTGCCGCTTCAATATTTGATCTCTCTTTCAGTTTATTTCCATGCCACCGCTTCATATATAATCGGCCTACCTGACGTTCAAGTATTTCCAAATGATCTTCACATGAGTTTTCTTTTCTCTTTATTTTCCACAGTCAATCCATGCTGTTCCTTCCCCTGTCAGCACTGGGGTGTGTGCGTCCGGTACGGTCAGGACAAGTATGAGTGTGACTGCACTCGTACCGGCTACTACGGAGAAAACTGCACAGTCCGTAAGTCCGTTTTCCTCTGTGAGAGTGGTGCTCATATCCTCTTTTATTGCTGTACCTTTTAGGAATTTCAACTATTTAACTTAACATAAAACCAAAGGGTTTTGAAAAAAAAAAGGTTTAATTTCATAGCCCCAGGCTGTCAGCGTTAAAACGTCTGTCTAGACAAGTATTTGGGAAAATTGAAGGAGCGTGGGGAAGTGCCAAGAAGAGAGCAGCTGGATTAACAAAAACCCTCACATGCTGTAGTTCCCAGTCATTTGTTATGTATTTGGCAGACATTCGCACACTGAGTGTAATAACAGTTAATCACTGCTTTGATTGTACATGGAAAGAAAAAGACAATAGGAGCAGGAGTAGGAAAGAAAAGGAAGGAAAGGAGTATTGGACAGGAAAAGGAGTTACATGTAGACCAATGTTTTCACTTGTTGTGTAACGCAGAATAGACACACATATTGCTCATGTAGCTCCAAAGAAAATATTATGACGTCTTTATGGAGCTACCAGCCAAGTGAAAGGAACAGTTTCACATTTTTGGGAATTACACTCTTTCTTTTTTCAGGGTTTTTTGTAACAAGTAGGAATATATAGGAATATGATACACCAATACTTATTTGTCCTGTTAATAATACACTTTTGATAAAATCAGAAGCCTGTGGTATGACACAAAAACTTGTATTGTCCTGCTTTCTCCAGCTCGTGTTAAGCCTTTTTCACAATGTGTTCAGTTTGTTATCGTTTAAAGGTAAATGGACTGTACTATACTCTACCACACATTCACACTCTGATGGATGCATCGGAAAACAACTTGGGGTTAGTATCCTGCCCAACAATATTTGGCAGACTGGAGCAGCCGGAGATCGAACCTTCAACCTTCAGATTAGCCATTTGTATGTGAAGTCCCATTCTGAAGCCTTGAGATGAGCATTTTACTCATCATATGTCATATAATTATTCTTAGGCTTGGGTTAACCTGATAGAGTAGCAAAAATGAGCCAAACCCCAGTAATTTGTGCTGCTTCTGTACTTTAATGCTACCGCAACCCTACTTTGGTGCATAGTGTGGATTTGATTACATCTACAAATCCGTAGTGGATGTAATCAAAATCAAAGTCATTAACCCTAGATTTTTGGTGGAGTAGCCCTAAAACCACATAATAAGATTCTCATGTTGATGTTTTGGTTTAAACATAAGCACATTTTTAAGGTGTTACAGCAAAACCAGCTGACGCAGTAAACTTGGAGTTTTTGGGGCCCCGAGGGAGGCCGATAATGAGACAGAACTGCCATTATATTTCACGTCATTCAGTAATCCACCGACTCCAGAGGTGTGGGTGGCAATTCAGAAGTCTTGATCCTGGTTTTAAAAGCAAGACCATGCCTGCCAAGTGTTCTGCTCCATAATGACTTTGTTATTTAGAGTAGATTTCCAGATCCCCAGTTGCCATGACTTCCAGTAATAACAAGACCGTGTCTCGTGATGTTCTGCCATTCCAGCCGAGCTTTGGACCCGAGTGCGTCAGTTTTTCAGGCCCAACCCAGGTGTGGTGCACTACATTCTCACCCACTTCCACTGGCTCTGGGACATCATCAACCACACTTTCCTGCGGGACGTCCTCATGCGGCTGGTGTTAACAGGTCCAGAGTCAGCAAACTTATTGTAGAGAAATTCATTCTGGATGTTTTTTACACGTTCTGTGTATCTAATACATCTGTTTTTTTGTACCAACAGTGAGGTCAAACTTAATTCCCAGCCCTCCAACCTTCAACTCCAAGTATGACTACCTCAGCTGGGAATCCTACTATAATCTGAGCTACTACACTCGACTTCTGCCTCCGGTGCCAAAGGACTGTCCCACACCTTTGGGGGTGAAAGGTTAGCTTCCAAGGAGCCACATTTTGTAATTAGGGGAGTGTGATAGAAATTGAATACCAAATCGACACCCAACAAGCGGACTGAAACATGACTCAACATGAATCAAACTTTGCTAGTCATGGTTTAGAATCCCTTGTTATTTTTGTTATACTGCCCCCAAGAGGCCAGTGTCTGCTATTGCTCATTTAAATGTGCTTTGTCAAATGATGGTTGATGATTCTGTTGATTAAGAGTATAAATTTAAACATCTGACAACAAATGCTCACATAGTTCCAAATTTAAATCCACATTTTTATGCAAAGAGTGTAGTTTAAGGATTGCTTTTATCCATATCTTGACCTTGGACTGTGCAGAAGTGCAGTTTAACATGTCAGCTGTGTCAGAGCTTCAGTATTATGGCTTGAGTTGGGTGTATCTGTGTTTTTCCCCCCCGGTATGGTGCGTGATGCTGTGGTGTTTCTCTTCAGGCAAGGCTTGGCTACCTGACCCTGAGGTGTTGGTTGAGAGGCTTCTGAAGAGAAGGACGTTCCGACCCGATCCCCAGCGCACCAGCCTCATGTTCGCCTTCTTCGCGCAGCACTTCACCCACCAGTTCTTTAAGACCTTCAATCGCATGGGCCTCGGCTTCACTAAGGCTGTCGGCCACGGGGTCAGTCCATCCTGATCTTTGGTGTGCAGCACATTAGCTTTATTAAGGAGTTAGTGTTATATACATAGCATAAGAGCAGAGGGAAACTTCTAGTCTTGATTCTGTCTTTTTGTTAAATTTCAGCAGTATAATTTACATTATGAAGCTGGAGGTTGGTGGAAGTTGGAGGGTAACTCCAGATGAAGTAGCAGCGGCTTTTTACAATTACACCTCTGATGCTTTTTTTCGTTCTCTCCTGCAACTCAAACAGGTGGACGCAGGACACATTTATGGAGACAGCCTGGATCGTCAGCTAAACCTCAGGCTTCTCAAAGATGGAAAGCTGAAATATCAGGTAAAGTCATTTGCAGACTTATATCTGACTGCTTTATTAGGGACGCCTGTTCAACTGCCCCTTAAGTGATCTAATCAGCCAATCACATAGCTGCAATCACTGCTTGCAGACATCCGACATCGTGATAATCGACTTCAGCCTGCTTTCATTTCAGCCCGTTGTGTGGCAGGGCTCATCAGCAGATGTCAGAGAAGTGGAGTAGCTTGCATCCAATCAGTGGTGCTGCTCGATAAAAACCCTCCGAGCTCAATTGCACTGTACTGATTGTACTGATTACACACACCACGGTTAGCTGAAGTTCTCTCCTTGTTTCCCTCATTTAAGATAAATATGTTTTTAAGTGGAATTTGTGTGCATCTCCTTTTGTGTTCAACCCGGTTTGTAACAACATGTTGAACTGCTGAAGTTCAAAGAGAGCATCAGGGTGGGGGCAAAAGGTGGTGTAAGTCATTTTGAACGTGGCGTGGTTGTTTGTTTTGGATGCCTGCAGTTCGTGTGGGCTCACCAAAATTGAGTAATAGAAGAGTGCTCAATTTCAGAGCAAGGCTTTGTGAAAACATGGACAGATCCTGGCTTGTATCGACGGCTGCTGCTGGTGTGAGGGATATTTTTCTTGGCAAACTTTGGGCCACTTAGAACCAACTGAGCATCATTTCAACACCACAGCCTACCTGAGTATTGTTGCTGTGTATGTTCATCCCTTTATCACCTCAGGCTTTTCAGGCACTGGCACCTAGGCTGTGGAACTCTCTGCCGTTGTCTTTACGCTGTCTAGACTCTACTGACTCCTTTAAAAAGCAGCTGAAGACATTTTTATACAAACGGGCTTTTAACTAATTTAATTAATTTTAACTTGTATGTCTGATCTTACTGTAAAGCACTTTGTGATTTTTATCTGTGAAATGTGCTATATAAATAAATTTTACTTACTTACTTACTTACTTACCCATCTTCTGTTGGTTCTATTGGTCCAACCTGGTACTAGCAGGGTGTAGTTAATGAAGAAGCAGCCAGTGAGTGTACATGTTGATTTAGAAGCGCAACTGTCAGTTCTGCAGTTCTTTTTAAAATGAAATACTTGATCTTCATTAACATTGTGAATTACAGATGACAGTGACTTGTATCATCATTCTTTCTTTTTCTGTCCGGTCAGTTAATTGATGGAGAGATGTACCCTCCCAGTGTCGCTGATGCATCTGTTAGAATGAGCTACCCTCCCGGAGTCCCCGCTGAGGCTCAGATGGCTATCGGTCAGGAAGTCTATGGACTTCTCCCTGGTTTGGGAATGTACGCCACGCTGTGGCTGAGGGAGCACAACCGAGTCTGTGATATATTGAAAGCGGAGCATCCCACCTGGGACGATGAGCAGCTTTTCCAGACCACACGGCTCATTATTATCGGTGAGTTAGACACAGTTCAAAAGGAACAGTGAGCCTGGCATTGCAGACTTCAAGTGTTTAGTGCAAGTGGCTAGGACATGTGACAGTTCACTGCTTTTTCTAATAACAAGTTAACTAGTTTAAATAAAATTTAGCAAAACATGTTGGATTTTATACTAAATTTGGTTTAAAAATGACTTCTTTTTTTTTCTTTTTTGAAAGTTTGAGCCAGACTTGCTCCTTACCAGCATCTGCGAGGTGTAGTGGTTAATACGTTTGCCTTACACAGGAAAGAGCCTCAGTTTGATGTCGGGAACAGACTCAAACCCAGCCTCAAGTGGGTCATAAGATGGTGTACTTCTAGTACTGGTCTCAAGTCAAGATAAATGTGAAGGTTGCATCAGGAATAACATCTGGCATAAAATCTGTGCCTAATTGAAAAACATCTGCTGTGGTGATCATTTGGGGAAATAACAAGCAGTCTTTTGCCTTAAGCAACCACTGAATTCCGCACAGGTGTAGCCAGAGCCTGTTCTTTACACTAAACTATTGCATTTAATTGTGTATTGTTTTTTTGGTAAACTTTGTTTGTTTAACTTGAGGTCGAGCCACTGTCTGCTTGGTGCATTTTTCTTTAATCCCTTTGCTTCTCGAAGGCGAGACCATACGAATCGTGATAGAAGATTACGTGCAGCACCTCAGCGGATACCTGCTTCAACTCAAGTTCGATCCCACCCTGCTGTTCGGCTCTCCCTTCCAGTACGGCAACCGTATCGCTCTGGAGTTCAGCCAGCTCTACCACTGGCACCCTTTGATGCCCGACAGCTTCTTAATAAATGGGGACGAGCTGTCATATGAACAGTTTCTCTTCAACACGTCTGTTCTGACGCACTACGGCGTGGAGGCCCTCGTGGATTCCTTCTCCAGGCAAATTGTTGGGCAGGTAGCAAACGGCACATGTTGTGTAATTATAACACACAGTTATGGTGCATTTTTACAAGTTAGAGTTGTTTGGACGTCTGTGTTTTATAACTCGCTTTTTAACCATCAGCAACTGAAGTGTTGCACAATTCAGTGATCCATGTTTAATGATTTCTGGCAGTCACACAAAGTTTTCCTGTTTTGCTTTATCATACTCTGCGAGTGATCGCACGCTGACAGCTTGTTTTCGTACTGATAAGCTGAGGCTTGTGCAGACTTCTGCAGTAAGCCACTTTGTACCTAACTTCTCACAGGATGTCTTTTGACAGAGGTCACTCCATATTGGTTACTTACTTCTCCCACCGTTGACCCACAGATTGGCGGTGGGCACAACATCAATGCGATGGTCACCAAAGTAGCCGTTGGGACCATCAAGGAGTCCCGTGAACTTCGCCTCCAGTCTTTCAACCAGTACAGGAAGCGCTTTAACCTCACGCCATACACGTCATTCAGGGAATTCACCGGTAAGGCAAATGATTCTGTGTCTAGCTCACATGGCACAAATTTTAGAAGTCCACGCAAACAGCTGGACGGACACTCCTGGAATTAATGGCATCTGCTCTCTTTTTGGAGCAATTTTTAAAGCACTGGTTTTGTCAAAGTTATTTTCTTCCCACTGCTGTCCTCTGAAGGGTAGCGAGGGGATGCATTTGCATCAGAATCTCTATTTACATGTCACGAACTCCACTGAGTGTCCACCTTAAACAGTCATGTGCCGATTTACATCATGCAGCTCCCTGACATAGAGAGATTTTCAAAGAGCTTACAACTCCAGTGACTCCGTGATGAAGATGGAGAAAGACTGTGATAGTTCATAAAGCCTGAAAATCCACGAAAGAGGTGTTTTAAGCCATAGTCAGTGAATTCAGTAGCTGCTGATTGGACCCCTTGAAGAAGCAGCAGTAGGCCTACAAAATAAAATCAAAGCCGGGGGAAGGCTTCATCACCTGGTCATGAAATTTCACAGCAGTGTGTCTCACTCTATTGGAGGAGCTCTGTAGAAAACCTCCCTGTCAAAACTAATGTGCTGAACTGATCTGCCAGCCTTACAGCAGTATTGGTTTAAAACCTGCAAATATTATCTGTAAAAATCTGTACTGTAATGATGTCGATGACCTGCTTCATAAACATCCTATTTGACATATTTGGTCACTTTTTGCAGATAATGAGGAGATAGCACGAGACCTCGAAGAGCTCTACGATGACATTGACGCACTGGAATTTTACCCCGGCTTGTTGTTGGAGAAAACACGAGCGGGGGCCATATTTGGAGAAAGCATGGTGGAGATGGGTGCCCCCTTCTCCCTTAAAGGCCTCCTGGGAAACCCTATATGCTCTCCGGAATACTGGAAGCCCAGCACCTTTGGAGGAAAGGTGGGCTTTGAAATAGTAAACTCTGCCACACTCAAGAAGCTGGTGTGTCAAAACACCAGAACGTGTCCTTACGTGTCATTTAGAGTACCAGCAGAAGAGAAGCAAGAACACGGGCGAGAAGGTGACAGAGCGCAGACTGATGAGCTATAACCTTTGCAGACATCAGAAGGTTGTTTTGTTTTTGTAAGATCATTATATGAAGGTAAAAGAGGCGGCTGCTAAATAAAACAATTTTAAAAAATTAGTGTTACAGATGTTTGCTTGGAAAACATCAGTAATGCTTGCTTGAACAGCACTGGAGAGTCACACAGGAATCAAGAGCTCAGAATGAAATCAAATATGCCTTTTCCTTTATTTTGCTCACTGTCTCATACACTTGAACACAAATACATGAGGAATAAACATGTTTTTTTGTCAATAAAACTTGTGTCCGAAGACTGAAATGATCACAATACCTGTTCGCACTGTCCATCAGTAAACGTTTGTACTGTCTGCAGAATTATTTTGAAAGATCTCATTGCAGCTCAGCATAAAGACTGAAATAAAACTGCCCATTCATTCAAACGTACTCAGGCTTCAACATTATTTACGACCCAATGATCATTATCTCTCATGACTGTTTGTACCCCACCCACATTACTCACCCACTGCATCTCATAAAACCAGTGTATTCTTTGGCTTAAAGTTGAACACCAATGATAGCTGATGAGAGAGACCTGCCCAGTGCTATGTAACTGCAAGTTTTCTTTTTTTCTTTCTTTCTTTTCTTTTTTTTTAATAACCAGGGTGCACAGCGTGGTTTAAAATACACATATAACTAAATTGCCCTTGCTTCATAGTTTAAAACATGTGTTCTTGCTACATGCACTTCTGCATACATACATATGGGATTATATATGTCCGGAAAAACCACATATACAGTCTGTATGTACCTGCTATTAGTCTTTTCAGATGATTTGCATTGTGTAATCGTTTATATAAACATGGGAATGCAAACCCGTATCTTTTCACTGATTTCAGACAGCTTTTGTGAAAAATATTTAAAAGGAAGAAGGAATGATAAAGTCAAAATATTTAGCTTGGCACTGATTGTAGAAGCCATAGCAGCACTCTTTATGCCCTCTAGTGGTGAAATAGGGAGTTGCATAGTTTATCTTCCAGCAACTTCCCGCACCTCATGTGTTGTCTTTAGGCGCCCTCGGTAAAGTCCAAACTCACAATAAAGTCAAAACTAAATATTACAGTGTCACCACAGTGGGTTGACATATTAGTTTGGATGGAAACAGTATCATAACTAACTATTTAGAAAGCAGTTCGGATCTTCTACTGCTTGATTACGTCATTTTTAAGCTTATAAGTAAATTAAATACTCGCGTGCTGCAATTGTTTGCAAAGCTATAGAAAGTAAAATTGTTTCGTTACAATTATCGGAGAGGTGAGTTTCAGTGTGTCTACATAACAGACAGGATGCAGTTTAAACTGGCTGCAGTTTCGACTTCATTCCGATTCTCTTTACCCACGAATCATTATTAAGACACGTCAGTGAACCCTGAAGGCATCACGTTTGTGTGGAAGAGCGGCTTGAGGCGGCTGAACTAGTGGATTAAGCTCGGGCAGCCAGCGAGCCGGTTATTAAATTGAGGTAAGAAGCCGGGTGGTTACAAGTAGTGGATGTATTGTGTCGTTTTAATGCAATATATGATGTAGGAGTCGGCTTCGTTTTAACACAATCTCGGGTAATGGCTGCCGCGGACTCCCAGGAAGTCAGCATAGGAGAAGTAGCTAACCTACGTAGCTAATGCTAACCACCTTACTTTCTACAAACACCCAGCCCACCAGCTGTTCGGCCCGCGTCCTTCTTACATAAACAAGCTAATTGGATTGTCGCCATTTTCTTTTCAGTACGGCACATGTACTGAAACAACAGCAATAGTGAATGTAAATGGTTGAGCTATCTGTCTCAACATCGGCAGAGGCTCTCAGATCAACTCTCGTTAGCTGTTATCTTCGCTGTCAGCTGCTGTGCTGGGACAATAATAAAGCAGCACAATCCCGATTCATGCCTCATATTGTGTATGCTGTCATAAGTAAGAGGGCAGTGTGAGGAATGTCTCTCTCCCCGTCTGCCCATCTGTACACACCGGCTCTCTTACTTACGGATCGGTGCATCACAAAAGGCCTCTTAGCTTAAGTTTAATAAACTGGCACACTTACTCTAAGCTATGTATAGTGTGTGGCCCACTTTATGTACATAAGCCTTTTCTAGCTGTGTATCTGTCTGGATTATACAGCACTATACTGGACTATTAAGCAATGAACGCGTTTTTTATCCGATTTATCCAGATTTTTATCAGTGAGGTTAGAAGTCTTTAATATCTCGGAGTCGTTGTATTGTGTGCTTATTATTCATTATTAAACTAGTTCATACTGCTTCCCACAGGCGAGCCGTCATCATGACTACTCTGGATGACAAGATCCTGGGAGAGAAGCTGCAGTATTACTACAGCAGCAGTGAGGATGAAGGCAGCGACAATGATGATGAGGATGGGGAGAACAAGACCATTAGGGATGCTGAAGTCACGGAACCCGAGATAGACTACAGCGCAGATGGAAGTGCTGTGAACACAGGTTGTACAAACAGATGTAGTGCATTCACAGGAAAGAAAAAAAAATTGATCCCTTGTCACAAGGCAGCAGCCCAAATGACATCTAAATAAATTATCTGGTTATTTTTGACAAATAAAAATGTCAGAAACTTTTTTTTTAAAAAATCCTTGGAGCTTCCCTCATTTTTAAGCCATCCTTGTGTTTGACTTTAATCGATCTTTCATCTGTGTCATAAGAATATAGAGTGTGTTATGGTAACAGTGGCTGTTCTGTGTCAGGGCCCAAGGGTGTGATCAATGACTGGAGGAAGTACAAGCAGCTTGAGGTGGAGCAGAAACAAGAGCAGAAGAAGGAGATGGAAAGACTGATCAAGAAGCTGTCGATGACATGCCGCTCTAACCTTGACCAGGAAAAGGACCAAGAGAAACAGAAGGCACTTCAGGAAAAAATCCAAGGCAAAGTAAGTAAATCAGACTAACAGAAGACACATGAAAGACCTCTGAAAACCCTCGTTTAGCTCAGTCCTATTGTTGCTGATCAGTGGCATCCCTCCTGGGGTGAATGTAGGCAAAGAGCTGATTATCAAGGACAGCGTGAACATGGTAAAACAAAAAAACTTCTATTTTCTAGACTCTGCACCATTGATTGTATTTGTGGATGGAACAAACAACATACATCATATACTCAATAGGCTCAAGATGCTTTTTCTTTTTTTCTTTAATGAATAAAACTCGGTCTAGTTTATTCCAGTTTTTGTCCATAGTCCACTCTCTCCTGGCTGTAGATTCATATTCAAAGAATACAAAGAAGTGTGAATTGTTCACAGATGACCATGCAGGAGTACAACATGCTTCAGGAAGAAGAGGATGATGAAGAATTCCTCCAGCATTACCGCATGCAGCGCATCGAAGAGATGCGGCGCCAGCTGTGCCGCGGCAAGCGTTTTGAGCAGGTCTACGAGCTAAACAGTGGGGAGGAGTTCTTAGAGGCTTTAGACAAAGAGGACAAAAGCACCCTGGTCATGATCCACATCTACGAGCCGGACATCCCGGGCTGCGAGGCCATGAGCGGCAGCCTGATGTGTCTAGCTCAGGAATACCCGCTGGTCAAGTTCTGCAGCGTGCGCAGCTCAGCCATCAGCACCAGCGCACTGTTCAGAGACAGCGCTCTGCCTGCTCTGCTCGTTTACAAAGCCGGGGACCTGATCGGCAACTTTGTGCGGCTCACAGATCAGCTCGGGGAAGACTTCTTTGCCGTAGACCTGGAGGCCCTGCTGCGGGAGTACGGCTTGCTGCCCGAAAAGCCTCCCGTCATCCCAAAGATGGTTCGCAACGGAGCCATCATACAGAGCACTGTGAGCGACGAGGACTCTGACCTTGATATAGACTAGAGCCATAGCTTCTAACATGTATGATATGCTTGGGAAAACTGTGTACACAGATGTGGCCCCTCTGTAGCAACAGAGCGAGCCTTGACTGACACCTCACCACTCACGCAGCCACACACAACCAGCATTAAAGCAGAACCAAAAGTGAGTGCAGACACCACAACTTAGTGCATTTCATCCTATCATTCCATAGTAAATATGAGTTATTTGATGAGTGTAAATATCATTATCAGAGGGTTTCAGAATACTGTAGATGTTTTACGTTTTGTTTGAGCTGACAACTTTACCTATTTATTGTGTTAAACCACATTGCCGTGTATTCATGTGCTTCACTGTGTAGAATAGAAAACCTTTGGGCCAAACTAACTATTAGTTAATTTTCTAACTTTTATATGTGCTCCACCATATCAAATAGTCAGGACAATAAAGTGTAAAGTGTTTGGACTTGGTATTTTGTTGTCTTTTTATTTGCTGGAATCTGTGTAAAGTTTAAACTGCATCATCAACATTATTCAGTTTAATTCAGTTGTACTTTTGTAGTGCCAAAATCTGCCTTTATATTGTAAGTTAAAGACCCTGCAATGTTAGAAGGACAAGCCCCAACAAGCAGTTATGAGCGATCACTTGGTGACAGTGGGAAGGAAAAACTCCCTTTCAACAGGAAGAAACCTCCAGGCTCAGGTTGAATCAGCCATCTGCTGCAAGTGGGTGAGGGGAGGGAGACGGGATGAAAGAAACACTGTGGAAGAGGGCCAGAGGTTAGTAAAAACTAACGATTAGAGGTGAGTGAAGAAGAAACACTCATTGCATCATGGGAGGTCTTTAAGATAAGATGGGACCTGATTATTCAGGATGTTTTATGTGAGGAATTTAAATTCGATGTGCTTTCTTATATAAAAAGAAGGGGTGGCACTAAAAGTGTCCTGAACTAAATGAATTCTAAAAGTCCTCTATCAAGCTTGTGATGGAGCAGAACTTGCAAAGAGGTAAACAAACTATTTTATTTTTTAAAAACAGGTCATCAGGTGATTGCAATAATAATTACCAATGTGCTGGTGATATTTACATATTGCGTAAAAGAAAAGTGCCTGGAGGCGTTTCAAGATGACTGCCAAGTGGTTCAACTGAAGAACGACTTTGGCTGCTTTAACATTTTATTGTTTTTAAAACAGGAACTGGTGAACAACGTAAAGCGTTGGGGTAGAAGTGTTTAAGGTGAAAACACCTGAGTGATAACTAGTGTTGTTGAAACTGGAGGGCCAAGAGTGCCAAAATGAATTAAATAAGTAAATAAATAATAAATTACACATTTCAGTAATTAACGATTTCAAATTGGAAATAATCTATTACATCTTTTCAAATAAATTCATTGATATTTCAGTAATTATTTCTATTTCATTACTTAGTTTTTTTTTAAATTGGAAAGAATTATTGTTTCATTTTATAGCAGGTAAAGTGGCTTTAGCTGTACTCAGGCAAACACAAAAAATTAGCAGTTAGCTTTATTTTTCAGTAAAGTTCACAGCATTTCCATTTAGAGTTACAAAAACCAACTTTCTGAGTTCAGCTTAGTTATAAACATTTATTGTATTTCATTAATACAATAAATGGCTAAAAAGTAAGGCAACTCCCTGTGTTTAACCTGCTCTCAGTCTGCTTTCTACACCCACATGAACTTTTCGCTCCAGTGAATCCTCCCCAGAGGTGATTTGTACACAGGATTGACAGGTCAACTCTTCAAATCTTGTCGGCTCAATAATTCCTCTGAACAGGAAGAGCGGTGGCATCGACACTCGCTGTTCAACCATATTAAATTGCACAATACAGCCTGCAGCGGCCATGAGGAGTTGACTCAACTTTTCTGACATCAGACCGCTGCAGCCTACAGGCATCTCATCATTATCAGCAGCAGCTGCAGCAGCAGCTGCAGCAGCATCAGCAGGCGTATGAGGTGTGCTCCGTGACCGTGGAGAGGAGCTGCTGAGCCATGCAGGCCATGCCCACAAAAGGTGTTTTCCAGCAGGAGGTGGGTTTCTGCACTGATACCTGCCAGGAAAGGAGAAATTCTGTCACACTTTGTCAGCTGGGGTGTGCATTAGGCAGCTGGTTTATCCCAAAGTGCAACTCATTAACCCTCTGCTGTCCACACAGCCATGAAATCAATGCAAACTAATGCAGTGAGCACAGCTCTGTGAAGTCACGGGAGTAGTTTCAGCCAGCTGCAGACATACACACCATGTTCTGACCATTCGTCCCACAGATGCTGGACATCTTCATCATGATGTTCATGGTGATGATCTGGGTCTGTATCAAAAACAGAGAATTGCTCTGTTAATATCTTTTATTCTGCGAACAGCACAGACTATATGAAAAAAAAAAGCAAAACATCCTGCATCCTAATCGAGCCCTGAAGTGCTAATGTGTATGCAGAGAGTGCACGAGTTAACACAAAGAGCTGGGAGAGGATTAAAACATACAGAACATGAGGAGTAAATGAAAGGGGAAAAGCCGTTTTGACCTTGGACGCCAACATTTCATCCCCATACACTGTCTCAAAATCAGCTTCTGTGCAATTGTCTCTCATTTCAGCTCAAAGATGTTGTTTTTGTGTACAAGAATATGTGCAGTGAAAAATGGAGTAGGAGACACTAAAGATATAAAAAAAGACTTTTGTAACAAAGAAAAGGATCAGAATTAAACACACAAACGTGAAGATTTTATTTCCCATTTGAATTATTTTCTTGCACTATGGATTTTTCATTTAAAGAACATAAATTCCTCAAAGGAACGTTTTATTATTTCATCTTAACCATCATCGTTTTGAGTTATTTTTATTAAAAACCAAAACCAAGCTCAGCCTGCCCACCTGTATTTACAGATAACATAAAGAGGACTCTGTACCATTTGAGTGAAGCCACAGCATCCGTTTGAGCTCTCTGAGGGCCTTGGTGAGGTTCTCCAGCTGGTCATGGAGGTGGATGTTCTCCTCTATCAGCGCATGGATCGTATCCTGCAGTTCAAAACCCTGACTTTCCAGCACCAGCAGCGTCAGGGTTACCAGCAAAAGCCTTAGTGTCCTCATAGCGACTGCAGCACAAAGCTTCTGTCACATCTTCACAGTAACCCAGCGATCCTTGTCACAGGTGAAGACAGGAATAAATGGTCGGTGCAGATATTGTCAGCTTAAACACGGCAGGGGTGGGAGTGACAATGGTTCTTTCTTTCCAAAGCCATGGGTGGAAAGCTGCCAGTGGGCTGCTTTTAAATCAATCCAATGTTTCCGTATCACTAAGTGCAGTAGCAGAAGCAGATTGCTTCAGTGTGATCGTCCTCAAATACAAATACGATCTATGATAACAACGGATCATCAGGGGAGGGAGTTCGGGAGGAGGTACTCCCTATTCATTAACATACAAAACACTGGAAACAAATTTCAATCTAAAAATCACAATTGTAGCTTTTAAGTAAACTCTCAGTAGCAGCAGCATCTAAAGCTAAAGCCTGTCATGTATGGGCAGAAACTTGGATAATCAGTCTTACTCGCCCATTTTCCACTTACTGCCACATTTGTAGTTGTGACAAAACTAATGGCCGTCACAAGGAAACTGCACACCTGTCAAAAGTAACATGTAACTTTTTTTTCTGCTTCCATACATCTACACAGCTCATCAGGACTGTTTTCGGACTCGTGGAAGTGAATTATCACTTGAGAAAAAACAAATTATTGTGGGGAAGAAAAACATCCATTTATGTGCATCAATTCCTCAGACACAAACACTGCTTTAAAAATATAACCACATCGGATACCTGCGCAGATCACTGATCTAAAGAAGCTCATGCTCAAAATTGAAGACTCAGGACACTGTAGTGTTTTTTCCAAACAAAAACCCTTTTATTTATTTATCATGTGAATGAGTTTATGCGGTCTTGGCAGCCCTGGTGCGCTTCTTTTTGACCACAACAGGCTTCTGGCTCTTCAGGATAGCGCTGGCACGACGCAGGGCAGCCTGGGGAAACAAATGAGACGTAAATGTTGTTCTTAAACTTTGACACAAACAAAAATGCCAGCTATTTAAAGTTTCAGCCTCCCCAAAACCACAGATTAAGCTCACCATACGCAGGTCCTTCCTGTATTTGTTCTTGCGAATGATGTGCCTCAAGCTGTTGAGGGTGGCACGGGAATTCTTGTTGATGGTGACCTTGACGTAGGAGTTGGCAGGTTTGTTCTGGCCTGTGCATCAAGAGAACAAAATGAGCATCCAATGTATCCAATGATCCAAAAATATGGATTTTCCAAGAAGAAAACCACATTTCTGTATACTGTGATATACACAATATGCAGAATCTAATACTTCTGCAGTTGTCATCCTTGTCATATCTCACTGTACAACACAAAATAATGTATCTAGTTATAAATTTTAACAACTTCCTTCCCCCCCCCCCCCCCTCCCATTAATGGAAATTCATTAGGCATCCATAGATGACATAAACGTTGCTGCTACCTGATGCATAAGGAGCATTTGAAATATTTGTGTTCAAATACTCCTTAAAGTTACTGAAGAGAGGATCGTTTGTCCAGTCTGAGTCTGGACAATACTATTACTCAAACGTTAATGAACCAGCATTACTCATTTACCTGCACGCTTCTTCAGCACTACAACGACACCCTTGCCGTCGGCTGCAGGCTGCACACCTACAGTCTTCTTGTGCACCAACCCATTGAAGCGGAAAGAGTTCCTGGCCTTCAGGTTGTTGGGCTCCTGTCACAAAACAAAGACATTCAGATCACTGGCATGCATTTATTTAATTATCTTGCCTGATCCTGCTGTTAGGCTAGGGAGGTAATGCGGTATATTTTAATAAACATTACCAGGACATTTAAAAATCTCAACAATTTGATCTTCAGCAATATAAATATTTACGGATGCTAGCCAACTAGCATTTCCAGTGCCACCTTCAACTAATCTCACATCTTTAGCCAGAATTATGTCACAAACACAGATACAGTCCAAGCCTATGTGGCATATCCTGTCAGCTCAGCTAATATGCAATTCTCAAACACTAACAGCAGATTGTCTTGCAATGTTTTGTTAGTATGTTAAGGTAATGTACAAAGCCTGGGATCCGTGTTTTAAGTCTAAGTTATTTGTGTCCCTACCATACCACACTGTACATCACTGCTCAAACCCAGTTTCAGTACTAAAGCAAACTTTCTGGGTGCGTAATCGCACGTTTGGTCAGGTTCTTCAGAGCAGGTTTTGTACTCACAGTGCTGTAGGTCTGTCCGTTCCTCTTGATGAGGAAGCTGGAGCAGTTCCTGATGACCATCCACTGCAAATGGGACGACATGGTGAACCTGTGTAAAAGAGGGAAATTTTTTTCTTGAAAATCTGGAAGACGAAAAACTCTGACAGGCGTCTAACATGTTTGCCTGCATTTTCTGACATTAGCTAAACGTGTTAGCTTAGCGTCACAACTTGAACGGACTAACACGGGAAACGATGAGACGGCAAACATCTAATATAGCGAACCGTAGACTTTACTATTCTGTTAGGACTGTACAGAAAACACAGAGAGCTGCGGTTGCTAGCATTAGCGCCACTGTTCAGGCCGGGGAACCGAAGGAGCACGATGAGGCCTAACCAGAGCGAGGTGCTTACAAGATTAATCTTTCCATTTCTACATACAACAGGGACATTTATTGTCGCACAAGGTGTATAACAACAAACATAAGAATAATACCTACATTTATTAACACAAAAACAACTAGGGAAAGAAAACAAATGTACTTTAATCACCAGCTTTTAGCCACCGAAGCGACCACGTTACCTTTTAGCGGAGGAAAGGACCGGAGAGAGCGGAAACCGCTTTACGGAACCTCTCGCTGAGATTCTTACGCACACCCATCTACCTTTTTAAATTGCATTTTGGGACAAAAGCCATATTTTATTGAATTATATGACATATAGCTAATAATTAATATATATATGTACATTTTATTAACGCATTTGATGCTGTATTGAATACTGAATGTAATTTTGTTTAGTACTAGTTATTTATAGAAAGAGCGGAGGAATACGTTCAGCGTAGTAAGTATGTCCACGTCATTAATGTGCGCCTGGTGTTTACAGGCACCCGCCTGAAATTTTACACATAATAATCAGCTGTTTTAACGCCAAACCGATTAGTGTTATGTTAGCTCCAAACTCGAGCCAACGAGGAGCAAAGGCAGGGCGAATAAGAGAGCGATTGTAGACAAAATCGCAACTTCTGGACGCCGATTTTGATTTATTTCGTGGATGTTTTCGTTATGCTGCTGTGATTGAAAGATGTGAACAAGAAATGTATCTGAGGTCAAAACCTGATAAGTTAAAGGTCACGGCCTGCTCTAGCATGGCAGGTAAAGTCAGGGTCTTGTGATGAAGAGTCAAACATGGAAGAAGAAGAAGATCTGGAGACACTTGGGGAGCAGCTGTACTCTCTGATTTCCTCCAAACACAAAGAGGATGCTGGAAAACTCACAGGTTAGGGGACCTGCGTACCTCAGTTTTTGTTTAATGACATTATATATATATATGTTTTTGTCGTTTTGTTTTAATACTTGCAAGTGAAGCTGTAACTTGGCCCTGAAGTCTAGCTTGATCTGTGTTACAGGCATGTTACTGGAGCTGCCAGGTCCTGTGTTGACTCAGATGTTGCAGGATGATGCCATGCTGACCGCAGCTGTGGAGAAAGCCCTGAGAGCCCTGCAGGTGGCACAGGAACCCAGGTACAGAAATGGCCAGTAGTTTTAGAGTGTTATTTTTAAAAAGAAAATAATTTGTAAGTTACACTATATGGACAAAAGTACTGAGTACTGCCATTCAGTCACCTTTAGAAACTTTTGTGAAAGAATGGGTCATTCTAAAGGGATCACTGAAGTTGATTGTGGTGCTGTAATAGTATGTCGCTATTGCAAAAGGTCAGTTTGTAATATTTTTCCCTCTCTAGATCGACTGTAAATAGTGTTATTGCAAAGCGGAGCAAAGCCACAACATTGAGCGGTAATGCAAACAGGGCATAAAAAGTGCCAATGCTCTGCAGAACCCCAAACCTCCTTTCACATTAACATCAGCATAAAACCTGTGCAACAGGAGCTTTCTGGTATGAGTTTCCATGACTGAGCTGCTCCTGTAGGTGTAATGTGGCTTCTGGTCAGCCCAGTTTTTTGTCCATTTTGTGTATGTGTCAGATTTTTAAGCATGACATTGTTATGAGTCAAAGGTCCAAATGGGAGTAAAATGATCCCAGGTGAGGAATAAGAGGAGATGACAAGGCTGGACTTTTCAAGGGGGACAAAGGCCAGAATAACACAAAAAAACTTAAATAGAAAATTACCAGCATCCACAGAAAAGAGACACCACAAGCAAAAATGGCAGTTCACCTCTATAGGCCTTGGCTTAGGTCAGGGGTGCCCAATCCCGGTCCTCGAGAGCTACTATCCTGCAGCTTTTAGATGCATCCCTACTCCAACACAGCTGAATCAAATGGTTTGATCTCTTCAGCATGCCATCATGTTTGGCAAAGGCCTGATAACAAGCCATTCATTTGATTCAGGTGTGTGGGAACAAGGATGCATCTAAAAGCTGCAGGACGGTAGCTCTCGAGGACTGGGATTGGGCACCCCTGGCTTAGGTTAATGGTAAACCCCAAACCAGGGGTGGGCAACTCCAGGCCTCAAGGACCGGTGTCCCTGCAGGTTTTAGGTTTTTTGAACCTAACAGAGCTGATTTAATTGGCTAAATTAGCTCCTCAACATGTCCTGAAGTTCTTCAGAGGCCTGGTAACAAACTAATCATGTGATTCAGGTGTGTTGACCCAAGGTGAGATCTAAAACCTGCAGGACACCGGCCCTCGAGGCCTGGAATTGCTCACCCCTGCCCTAAACACCTGGTGAATTAAATCTGTATCATAAGACCTGACAAAGACAGTTTCAAAACAAGATGTGCCGGCACTCCTAAGAGGCATTGGGACCTTTCTTTCTTTTACATAGGCCACAGGAGAGCTTTACCTTTGGAGTAAATAACAGTAACACACATGGGATTTATCTGAATGTCAAAACATTTCAGCGAGTGTATTCTCATGTCTTTCTTTACAGTCAGGTATGTAAGGATGAGGATGATGTGTCAGTGTCTTCTGACTCTCTGGGGGAGCAGCTATTTG